>NC_141877.1:260162376-260787376 GCF_056163025.1 Triticum urartu
ATCCCACAATGGCCAGTTTGAAGGGGGACAACTAGTACAAGCTATCCTGACAAAAGGTGGTCTTCACCTGCCAAAGGCTCTGGTGGTGACACCGTCCTGGGCTCCACGGTCACATCTGTCCTGCTGGTCTTGGTATTGTTGCACCGATATGGAAACCTTTGCCTGATGCCTCGTGACTCCTCGCCTGCGCTTGCCTCTTTAGCACCAAAGAGGAAACGAGGACACTGCACGCACTGGCGCCCGCCTGGCTCCAGTCGTCATGGCTTGCGTCACATAAACCTCGCGAGGTGTCCCTTGCCTTGATCTCTCCACCCCTCACGAGTCAGCCTGGTGAGGCCGCCCCTGAGGAGGTCTTGCATCATCCGCCTCACGAGGCTTGGCCCCTCGCGAGGGTCTTGAGTGTTTGCTGGTGAAGATGGGTCGTACAGGGCCTCTGGCGGAGCCATGCCGTGGTCCGCAGGCAGGCAAGTCTAGGGACCCCCATTTCCAGAATGCCGACAACAACCATGTCCGGACCTTCCCTCCTCGACAAGGATTCGTCCTTGAGCCTTGACAAGAATTCAGTGTCTGAAGACATGGAGTCAACCCCCGCCGAACTCGCCCTTCTCCACCTTGATGCAAGTGCGACACCCAGCGACCAAGGTTTTGCCCTGACCGGACCCATGCCTTACCCCACCATTGCAACAGAGGTCGGCTCCTAGGAAACTTCATACGCCACTTCGGACAGCCTCGCCTTGTTGAATGAGGCACTTGACCGGATCTAGATGATGGCTATTATTGATGGACCATCCTTGGCTCACGCCCAACGGGGCCCCAAGGTAGGCCACAGGGAATTTTACGTCCCACCCACCACCCACTTGATAGCCACTGTCGAAGATTTAACTGACATTCTAGACTTTGCCTCTGAGGAGGCCGACGACATGGATGACGACAAGGAGGCCACAACTCGCGTAAACACTGCCCCTCCCGTCACCGACCGCTGGACGGCCACATCCACCTACGACATCTACATGGTGGACACCCCCAAGGACGACGACGACAACGCTAATGGGGACGACACCCCCAGAAGGGATGGTAACAATCCCGGAGAGGAGCCCCAAACTCCAAAGACAACGCTGAAAATCCAAGGGGCGATGTAGCAGGAAAAGCAACACAGGCACCGGAGAAGGGGACACTCCACACAACGCGGAGGACCTCGACAACCCTTCCCCCGAGCACCAGTCTGATGGCTCAAAGGGGCATGAGGATCAAGATAACCCTGAGGACCTGGATGATTCCGAGGATAGCAATTATATGCCCCTCTCTAAAGAAGAGATTAGCCTTGGAGCCTAAGACTGCATCATCCCAGAAGACCCAGTGGATCAAGAACGCTTCAAGGGACAGCTTATAGCCACTGCGCGAAGCCTAAAAAAGTAGCAGCAAAAGATAAAGGCAAAGTAAGATACCCTCAATGACAGATGGACTAAGGTCTTGGCGGCAGAAGAAGGGTACGGCTATGAGCAACAAACGAAGAGCTACCCCAAATGCAGGTTGTTGCCACAGTTCGACGACGAGGCCGTCGAGCCCGCACCACCCAGACAAACCCGAGGCAACCAGCCTGACCGCCCCCCTCGAGGAAGGGACAGAGCGGCTGGCGAAGCCGAATACCCACCCGCCCCTCCCCGCCGTGAAGGCAAGGAGGCGGCACAACCAAAATACCAATACGATCTTCAACACGACCTGGACGCTAGAGCCGGTTAGTCTAGGTCCATCTATGGGTCAAGAATCCTCTCGATAATAGAGACGGATATCAGGTGTGGCTTGACCGAAACAACAGAGTTCGGGATCAGCGCCGGGCCAGGATGTACTCCAAGGTTCAATGCGATGGGCCCAAATAAGGGGTGTCGCTCACCAATGTGTTTCACTAATGAGGTGATGCAGCACCAATTCTCGGAAGGGTTTAAACCCATGAATATCGAGCCATACGATGGCACTACAGATCCAGCCATGTTGATTGAGGACTTTCTCCTCCACATTCCTATGGCACGAGGAGACGACCTCCACGCCATCAAATATCTGCCACTAAAGCTTAAGGGATCGGCACGACACTGGCTGAACAGCCTCCCTGAAGATTCCATCGGGAGCCGGGAAGAGCTCGAGGATGCTTTCCGAGCCAACTTCCAAGGCACCTATGTTCGGCCTCCAGATGCCGACGACCTGAGTCATGTAGTCCAGCAGCCCGACAAGTCGGCACGATAGTTTTGGAACAGGTTTCTAACCAAAAAGAATCAAATAGTCGACTGCCCGGATGCCAAGGCTATAGCCGCGTTCAAACATAGTTTCCGGGACGAATGGCTTTCACGCCAGCTTGGCCAAGACAAACCGAGGACAATGGCGGCCCTCACCTTCCTCGTGACCCGCTTTTGCATGGATGAAGACAGTTGGTTGGCCCGTAGAAGCACCTACCCAGAAGAACCCGGCACTTCAGAGGTCTGCGATGGCAATAGAAAGCCAAGGCTTAACAAAAACAAATGCCGACACAACGGCGCCGAGACCGATGATACGGTAGTAAATGTCAGATTCCGTAATTCCAAGTCAGGGCCGTGTAAGAAGTCTTCTAAAGGAAACCAGGACGGACCCACTAAGTTGGAAGTTATCCTGGATAGGCCATGCCAGATACACGGCACCGCAGACAAGCCTGCCAACCATACCAACCATAACTGTTGGGTGATTAAGTAGGCCGGCAAACTCACAGCCGAGGACATGGGAAAAGCCCCGGAAGTGAGGACGATGAGGAACCTCGCAGGCTAAACAATGGAGGCCGGAAACAGTTCCCTCTGGAGGTTAAAAAAGTGAACATGATCTATGCCACTCATATACCAAAGAAGGAGCGGAAACGCACACTTCGGGACGTCTACGCCATAGAGCATGTAGCCCCAAAGTTCAACCCATGGTCAGCATATCCGATCACCTTCGATCGCAAGGACCACCCGACCAGTGTCCGTCATGGAGGATCAACGGCCTTGGTCCTAGATCCCATTATCGATGGATACCACCTTACCAGAGTCCTTATGGATGGAGGCAGCAGCCCCAATCTGATCTATGAGGACACTGTCCGGAAAGTGGGTATTGACCCATCAAGGATCAAACCCAGTAACACCACCTTTAAGGGGCTCATCCCCCGCATCGAAGCCCGCTGCTCGGGCACTCTCACCTTGTAAGTGGTATTCGGCTCTTCGGACAATTTCTAGAGCGAAGACGTTCGCCCCCTTCCACAGCGGATATCACGCCCTCCTAGGTCGAACGATGTTCGCCCATTTTAACGTCGTCCCCCACTATGCCTACCTCAAGATAAAGATGCCCGGTCCAAGAGGCATCACTACAGTAAATGATAACACGGAGCGCTCTCTTCGGACGGAGGAGCATACCGCGGCCTTGGCAGCCGATTACGGAGGACCGAAGTGTTCGCTCACCATCAAGGTGCGAGAGGTGAACAAGTGAGCACATGCCCTATCTCCATCCGAGGGACCTCCTCGTGTTCCATGTACATAGGAATACGCCCCCCATAGCCAGCCCAACCCATCAGCACACTACGTGCCTCGATATCACAATTTCGCACACAAAATACCATGGGCAGCTACGGGGCTTAATCACCAAGAGCACGGTTTGACCGTACCATGGCACAATGCATCTCCGAATGACAAATAGGTACCATCAAGGACCTATGCGTCATCAAGCCTTAACAGCGCATCGATCTCTGGAAGGCCCCTTTTCAAGGACCCACTGCCGGACAACCACCCCATGATGACGACCCCCCCCAACAGAAGTAAAGGCGCAGACGTGCAGTAGGGCACAGTTCAGGAATTAACCCACACATCAAGGCCCTACGTAAAACTTTCATCTGCAAAATTTTCTTCTTCTTTTTTGAAAGAATGTATCCTTCCTGACGCTTTGTTCGTTAGTTCGAATTGTATGACTAAAACTTCACGAGCCCATGGGAAATAATGCAAGCCTTTTCAGGTCCTTGTACAGTTATTCATACCACCCTTTTTTTCCCTGCTCTTCGATCTTGCCTTGAAATCGTATGGCACATACTTTCCCTCACATGCAAACCAGCTTATAAACCAGGGGCTTGGCCGTAAGGCTCGGCCAGCATGCTAAGTCTGGCACCATACTTTCTAACGTGTCTGGCATCTCAGATATTGCATTATATGCATCAGTTTTGAATTATGTCTTGGGTCAATGGTTCGGTTGCCCGACTCCTGTGCTTACCTTCTTATGTTCCGCATGTTCGGCTAATAAGGTAAAGGGAGAACCACTGCGATTGTACTTCTACCTCGTTCGGTCAAGTTCCTCAGTGGATAAAGCCGAAAATTGACTGTCACAATACGTGTGAACTGGTCAGCGATCTTATGACTGGTATCAAACCCGCAATCGTTGGCGATCAGACCGTGTAACATGAAGGGTTTGTCCTTATGCAAACCAGGTGATAGATGCCTCGCTCTCAGGCCTTCTGCACACCCCCCCCCCACACTGGGGGCTGGTCATCAGCCCCCACAGTCAAGCTCCTATGGCTAAGTGAAAGTTATAACACTATATAGTCCCATTGCCTGGTTCCCCTCTTACACTACTACCTCCGGGTGCTGAGACATCAGCTAAGGGTTACTGTACGGAGGATGAGACACCCCTCTTAGCATCTACATGGGGGCTGAAGCCCATGACTGGTCACTTTCAGAATAAAACGGCCACAAAGGAGTCAAAATTAACACACACACACATGCAAGTATGATAAACCATACAGAACACAACCACGTTATAAAACATCAAGCTTCAACCATAGTTTAATACACAACAAGGTCAAATATCCAAGGATTACATCCTTGGAACATAATGCCTCTATGGCCCGAGCACCGTCCATCACGGCGGCGAAGCATTGCTTCGGGCACCTATGCTCCTTTCCGGTTGGGGGAGGTCTAGTGGCCATCTCGAAGGGTTTGATCTTTGGCCAATGCACCATGGTATTCAAGAACGCCATCCGAGCCCCTTTGAGGAACACCAAGCGATTGATGATCTCAACCTAGGCCAGAGCGTCACATAGCTTCGCCACAGGACCGAAATAGCTGTTCGGCAGGGGATCGGAGGGCCACAGACGGACACAAAGGTCCTTCATGACCGCCTCCGCCATCCGGTGCAGCTCCATCAACTATTTCATTTCATTAACAAGGAGGGGAGGGTGCTCGGGGGCTTGAACTTTTTCCCAAAATAGCCTCAAGTCGGTGTCACCTTCTCGAGCCGCATAGTATCATGACGCATCGACCGCACACCTCGGGAGCTCCGCAAAGGCGCCCACGGAATGCCAGACCTGGGTAAGCAATGCGGATATTTTGCCACTGAAGTCACTTTGCAGTAAGTACTGCTTGCTATTCGCAATTTGCTTCGCCTGTCGGAGCTCTTCCCGAGCACCTCGCGCCTCTGTTCGCCAGCTCAGTGGCATGTTCTTTATTCTTCTGCTCAAGGTCCTCACATTTTGTGATGGCATCCTTGAGCTCCTATTGCACCTCGGCCTCCCTGGCCTCGTGCTTCCCACTGTCATTTTTCATCAACATGAGCTCGGCGGCCATTCGCTCGGCCACCGTCTTTTGTTCGGCTGCATCGGCTTTCGCCTTCCGCTACTCGGCCTTGAGGCTTTCAACCTCTACGGCACCAGCTGCAATGATTTTCTTGCTTAAGAGGTCATCCTGAAAAGTCTGCTTAAACCTAAACTATGCAAAGTACCGTGTTTTGCACAAACTAACATTGTGCTTCGTCTAGCGGCTAGTTGACAAGGTTGTGTTCTTCCTCAGAGCCCTTTACCTTCCGATTGATCTCAACCAATGATATGTCTCCGTTGTATCTACTTTTCCTAACGCTTTTACTCTTGTTTTGGATTCTAATTTGCATGATTTGAATGAAACTAACCCGGACTAACGCTGTTTTCAACAGAACTACCATGGTGTTGTTTTTGTGCAGAAATAAAAGTTCTCGGATTGGAATGAAAATTTATGGAGAATTTTTATACAATAAAAGAAAAATACTAGAGCCAGGAACCACCGGAGGGGGGCCCTGGGTGAGAACAACCCACCAGGGTGCCCCCACCTCCTCAAACGCGCCCAGGTGGGTTGTGCCCACCCGGTGGCCCCACAGACCCTGAGTCCAACTCGATAAATACGTACTTTTCCGAAAAAAACAGGGAGGAAGAATTATCTCGTTTCCCGATATGGAGCCGCCGCCACCTCATGTTCTTCATCGGGAGGCCGGATCTGGAGTCCGTTTGGGGCTCCAAACAGGGGGATCTTCGATCTTCGTCATCACCAACCATTCCTCATTGCCAATTCCATGATGATCCCCACCGGGAGTGAGTAATTCCTTCGTGGACTATTTGGTCGCTGAGGAGTTGGATGAGATTCATCATGTAATCGAGTTAGTTTTGTTAGGGCTTGATCCCTAGTATCCATTATGTTATGAGATTGATGTTGATATGACTTTGCCATGCTTAATGCTTGACACTTTGGGCCCGGGTGCCATGATTTCAGATCTAAACCATTTATGTTATCACCATTATATCTATGTTCTAGATCCGATCTTGCAAATTATATTCACCTATTACGTGTTATGATCTGTAAACCCCGGAGTGACAGTATTCAAGATACTTTTTGGTGATGACGGTAGTTTTAGGAGTTCATGTATTCACTACGTGCTAATGCTTTGTTCCGGTTGTCTATTAAAAGGAGGTGAAAGTGCAACTATCCCTGGGTGGTTTTGGTAATTCCTAACAATATATAGCTCACTGAACTAATGCTCTTTCAAGATGATCATCTCAGAAAGTTCAATGATTGGCATGGCATGGACTAGGAATGTGGACCCCTCAAAATGCTAAGGACACATATTGGCAAAAGCTCAAGACTCTACATTTTATTTTAGTGATCCTAGATCACATTGAGTCCATAGGAAAAGCCAATACTATTAAAAGGGGATGAGGTGTTGCTTAATGGATTGCTTGCTCAAAATGCTTAATGATATGCTCCAAAAGCCCTCAACCACTTTCTCATATCCACATATGTCCCAAATAAAAAGTCAAACTTGGCCCCACCGATTTGATCTATCCGGCGCCACCGAGTTCATTTGACATAGCCTCAGCCAGAAACCCTTATCAGTTCGGTCTCACCGATAGGGATCTCGGTCTCACAGAGATGGGATTGCAAACTCTCTGTTTCCCTTCATAACATTTCGGTCTAACCGAGATGAGCGATCGGTCCCACCGAGTTCGCAATGCAAACTCTCTATTTCCCATTCGTAATGTTTTGGTCTCACCGAAATGAGCGATTCAGTCCCATCAAGTTTGCCTGACCAACTCTCTGTTTGCCTATTACAGAAATCAGTCTTACCGAGCTTATGTGATCGGTCTTGCCGAGATTGCGTTATGACCTAACCCTAATGAAATCGGTCCCACCGAGTTGACATGTCGGTCCCACCGAAAAGCCTAACATTCACATTTTAAACTAAATCAGTCTGACCGAGTTGCATGATTCGGTCTCACCGAGTTTGGTAAAATGTGTGTAACGGTTAGATTTTGTGTGGAGGCTGTATATACCCCTCCACCCACCCTTCATTCGTGGAGAGAGACAACGGAACGTGCCTACACTTCCAGCATACATTTTCTGAGAGAGAACCACCTACTCATGTGTTGAGACCAAGATATTCCATTCCAACCACAAGAATCTTGATCTCTAGCCTTACCCAAGTTGCTTTCCACTCAAATCATCTTTCCACCAAATCCAAATCTATGAGAGAGAGTTGAGTGTTGGGGAGACTATCATTTGAAGCACAAGAGCAAGGAGTTCATCATCAACACACCATCTATTACCTTTTGGAGAGTGGTGTCTCCTAGATTGGTTAGGTGTTACTTGGGAGCCTCCGGCAAGATTGTGGAGTTGAACCAAGGAGTTTGTATGGGCAAGGAGATCGCCTACTTCGTGAAGATCTACCCTAGTGAGGCAAGTCCTTCATGGGCGATGGCCATGGTGGGATAGACAAGGTTGCTTCTTCGTGGACCCTTCATGGGTGGAGCCCTACTCGTGCAGCCATTACCCTTCGTGGGTTGAAGTCTCCATCAACATGGATGTACGATAGCACCACCTATCGGAACCACGCAAAAAATCTCCGTGTCTACATTGAGTTTGCTCCCTCCAAACTCCTCCCTTTACCTTCATGTGCAATGTTTTTACATCCCGCTGCTATACTCTTAGACTTGCATGTGTAGATTGATTGCTTGACTTGTGCTAAGTTGCTAAAATCTGCCAAGACTTAAAATTGGGAAAAGGATAGGTTTTTTATTTGGTCAAGTAGTCTAATCACCCCCCCTCTAGACATACTTTCGATCCTACAAGTGGTATCAGAGCTTTGGTCTCCATTTGCCTTGACTTCCATAGCTTTTGGTGATCATAGCCTTGGTTTCACAACCTAGGAGAGTATGGCATCTAGCAAGGGAAATTACCACTGTAGAGGTCCTTAGTTTGATGGTACTAATTTTGCCAGTTGGAAGCATAAGATGAAAATGCATATTCTTGGGCATAACCCCGCCGTTTGGGCTATTGTATGTATTGGCTACAAGGTGAATTCTTTGATGGGAGAGAACCAAACCTTGAAGCTACGTCGGAAGAGTTGAAGATGCTACAATACAATGCTCAAACTTGAGATATCCTCTTCAATAGATTGTGCCCAAAGAATTCAACAAAATCAATCGTCTTGAGAATGCAAAGGAAATTTGTGATACTTTGATTGATATGCACGAAGGTACCGACTCCGTCAAGGAATCCAAATTGGATGTCCTTCAAAGTCAGCTTGACAAGTTCAAAATGAAGGATGGTGAAGGTATCGCTGAAATGTACTCTAGGCTTGCTCTCATCACAAATGAGATTACCGGCTTAGGAAGTGAAGAGATGACCGATAGATTCATCATCAAGAAGATCCAAAGAGCCTTGGATGGAAAATGTGATACCGTGTGCACATTGATACAAATGATGCCCAATTACAAAGACATCAAACCAACAGAAGTAATTGGAAGAATTGTTGATCATGAGATGTCACTCAAGGATAAAGAAGAGCTTCACGACAAGTCTAGTGGTGCTTACAAAGCCTCATGTGATGCTCCTACATCATCAAGTGAAAAACAAGCCTTCAATGAAGAATTGAGCCTAATGGTGAAGAATTTCAACAAGTTCTACAAGAGTAGAAGCAAAGAAAGAAGTTCCAAGTCAAGGTCCTACAATGACAAAAGATCTTCTAGTCGTGAGCGTAATTGCTACAATTGTGGAAGACCCAGACACTACTCAAATGAGTGTACGCCCCCCTACAAAAGAAGAGAAGATTCACCCAAAAGGAGAAGTAGAACAGAAGAATCACCTCCAAGAGAGAGAAGGAGTAGAGATGATCGTTACGAACGAAGAACCTCTTGAAAAGGCAAGGATTCGGAAAGGAAGGACAAGTCATCAAGGAGCTACACAAAACGAAGACATCAAGCTGACTTTCAATAGTGATGAAGATGACTTGTTAGGTGATGATGATTTACTTGTTGGTAACTCTAGTGATGAAAACTATGATGAACTTGCTATTAATCATGCTAATCAAGATAAAACGAATGATGATGATAAGAAGGAGATTGAGAGCCTAACTAAAGATCTAAACACTCTTAAGTTAGCTCATGAAACTACCTTGGAAGATCATCGAGAGCTTTAAAGACTCATGAGAAGCTACGCTTTGAAAAGCTCAACCTTGAGCAAGAGCATGGGTTCTTAAAAGCAATCAATGATGATCTTCACAAGAAAAGGTCTTCTTACATTGCCAAGCGTTTACTCTTGTCTACTTACATGCCACAAGTAAAATCTAGCAACAATGATAAGAAAGATTCTTCTTCTAGTAGTAACAATGACCATGTTAAATCCAATATTGTTGTTTCTAGTAGTTCTCTAGATTCCACTAATGATTCTCTTAGCCAAGTTACACCTGAGCAAGAAAATAGCTTATTGAAGGGAATTATAGAGAAAGGTGTTTACAAGAGCCTTGCCGGAAGTAAGCAATTTGAGGAAATTGTACGCAAGCAAGGAAGACATCGGAAGAATCAAGGTGTTGGTTTTGAATGAAAGTTCAATGCCAATGGAGTTGAGTGGGAAGAAGATCAATACCCCAAGACGAAGTTTGTTCCTCAACAAGAGAAGTATGATCCTACTTCTTTCAAGGGGACACAAGCTCAAAATGATCTTCCACCACAAGACCACAAGCAAAAAGGGAAGGACAAGCTTCAAGAGGAGATTGATGCATTTGAAGAAGCTCCCACTACAAAAAAAGACACATCCGTGACATTTTAGGCCGAACGAAATTTTTTTCTGTCATACATATGACACTTCTATGACAATAATTGTGACAAAACCCGGTATAATCATATATGTGGTAAGCTCCTACTTCTATGACAAAAAATCATAAAGGAAAATGGGCTTTTTGTCCTGGGCGGGCCGGAGACGCAGCTGCATGACATTCTTTGGGTCATCCATGACGGAAAAAACCGTGGTAGAAGCGAGGGTGAGGAAAATTTTGGGGAGTTCCCGGTTACGGTGGAAGGTCGGGGGCCGAGCGATGTGCGTTTCTCTCGTACACGTACACGCGTGTGTGCGAGGCGTTGGCTCTAACTGAACCCGAGCAAGGCGTTGGGCTCTAACTAAACCCGAGCGACTGCACTGCAGGCTATGCGTTACTGAACCCGAGCGATCAATCGATGGTTGTTAACTGAACCCGATCGAGCGATTCCTTCTCTACTGCTGCTAACTGAAGCCGATCGATGCTGCCTCTGGGATGAACAGTGAGCGTTGCGGGGGGGGGGGGATGAATAGTGAGCGGTGACGTTGCCTCTGGATGAACAGGACCCCGTGGTGTGGAGGGCTGGATGAACAATAGACGGTGGAGGGGTGCCCGTGGAGGGGTGGTTGAACAGGACCCCGTGGTGTGGAGGGCTGGATGAAAAATAGACGATGGAGGGGTGCCCGTGGAAGGGTGGTTGAATAGTAGCCGATGGAGTAGCGCGCGGTGGAGACTGGATGAACAGGAGCCCGTGGAGGCTGGAGGAGGTCGATGGTAGCCCGTGGAGGCTAGAGGAGGTCGACGGTGGAAATGAACAGTATCCCATGGAGTCCTGTTTTGCGGCACGCCACACCCCTCCCGATGAACAGGACCCCTGTTTCGACCGTAGGAGGTCCGTTTCGTCCATTTTGCAGTACGCCACACCCCTCCCGATCAACAGGACCCCGTTTCGATCGTAGGAGATCCGTTTCGTCCGTTTTGCGGTACGCCACACCCCTCCCGATCAACAGGACCCCCATTTCGATCGTAGGAGGTCCGTTTCGTCCGTTTTGCGGTACGCCAGACCCCTCCCGATGAACAGGATCCCGTTTCGAACGTGGACGGTCGAACACAAGGCCGTTTCCTCCGTTCTGCGGTACGCCAGGCCTCGTTTCCATCGCCTGTTCCGTCCAAGCCCTCCTGATGAACACGACCACGCATTCCGTTCCGACCCAGCGGTTGGCTCCCACGCGTTCCGTTGCCTCCAGATGAACACGACGAATTCCGTTGCCTCCCCATGAACACGACACATTCCGTGGCCTCCCCATGAACACGACGACGACACTATTTCTCCGTTCCGACCCAGCCATGTCAACGAGCCCTCGCCGTACGTATGCGCGAGTAGGCGTTCGAGACTCCGCCCGTATGTACACATACGTGGCCGTATTTTCTTTCTTGCACCCTGGCCGCTGTACGTACGTGTACATGCTACGTGTGCACCTCTACTACGACACGTGCGCGCCTCTACATCCACCAGTATATATGTACGTACACGTTCGCGACCAGAATGACAATGCTACGTATGATTCGACCAGGTGGATCCCAACTGTCAGGCACTTCCGCACGTGCGAAGATGTAGCTGGTGGGTTCGAGCAGTCACAGGGGCGAATCGTTTTATTTTTTTGCCCGGACGCACTTCCTTGTGTGCAAAGGTGTAGCTGGTGGGTCCCAGTAGTCAGGGGGGAAACTTTTTTTCGCGAAATACGGTGGCCCGTCTGGTGCATCCCCACTGTCAGGTGGAGGAATAATTATTTTGTGCGTAATAAGGAGGCACTTCCTTGCTGCGGTCGTGGACCTAGCTGTCAGCGTCTCCACGCACAGTACTCTTCCGATGGAAGTCGGTCGTTGACCACATTTACCATGCTGTGCTGAGAGCACCATGGCGGTGGACGACGGCGAGGCCTACGAAGGGGACGACACGGAGGTAGGGAGGACTCGGCAGTTGTTTCCCACACGGAGGGGAGTACGACTGTACGAGGGTTTACTGGTTCGTCTGCCGTCGCCGGAGAATAACAATGGGTGTGGGTGAGTAGAGGGATGGCTAGGCCAGCGATGGGAGTACGGTGGGGTGGTGAGGCCTGCGTGGCAGCACAGCCGGACGCGGGGAGGAGGGAGCAGGCAGTCCTGCCGGCGCTTGTTTGAGCGGCTGGAGCAGGAAGAGCAGAGATTGAAGAAGCACGACGGCCATTGGATGGACATCCAACAGTGAGTGCTTGTGCGTCAACCTTTTTTTAGGAAAGCCTCAAATCTATGGAAAACAGCATACATCCCATCTGCCATTATTTCTAATAATTTACAACCCATTTGCTAATTCTTAAGGTTAGCCCATATTCTTTTTGTTAGCATTACAGCCCATATTGTGGCCCCGGTTAAAAAATTATACGAAATTTTGCATATTTCGGTGCAGCCCGAACTGTTTTTAATCCCGAAATTTCGACTCACATTCAAACTGATTTTAAAAATAAATGTATATCAATATAAAATCCAACAAATTATCCACGCATAAAAATTAATGTAATTTAAAATCTTGAAATGAAAAAAAGATATTTGAAACTAATTGCCGGTTTGATGTGTTTTAAAAATGTACAACCCATTTCTCATTACTGATGGGCCATTTTCTCGGCCAGCCAAATAAAAGCACTCCTCGTCTTGAAAGATTTGCAGCCCAACAGGCCTGACAAAGTGACTTACTTGGCAAATCACAAAAAAACTGGGTTGTGGCCGTGGACCCAATTGTCAGCCTCTCCATGTACAGTACTCTTCCGATGGAAGTCGTTCCTTGACCATGTTGACCATGCCGCACGAAGAGCACCACGATGACGGATGACGGCGAGGCCTAGGAAGGGGACGACACGGAGCCAGGGAAGACGCAATAGTGGAAGCCCGCGGGAGAGGAGTACGAGGGTTCACTAGTTCGGCTGCGGTGTGAGGCTGCCGTCGCCGCAGGGCCTGGCCAGCGGTGGGAATAGTAGGGGCGGTGAGGCCTCTGTGGCAGCACAGCCGGCCACGGGAGGCAGGAGCATGCGGCACGACCGGCGTTGCTTTGGACGGCTAGAGCAAGAAGACCAGAGGTTGAAGAAGCACTATGGCTGTTGGATGGACATCGTACGGTCACTGGAGCTAGAATCGTTCATATTGACTAAGTTGACAAAGCCCTTCATCCTCGTCAACTTAGTAGGACCACAAGTCACCCTCCCACCAAGGTGGGTCCCAGCTAGCCGGGGGAGTATTCATTTTTTTGTGCGTAATAAGGATGCACTTCCGGTGGGTCCGAGCTGACAACGGGGGGGGGACGTTTTTTTTCGCGAAATATGGTGGCCCGTCCGGTGGGTCCCAGCAGTCAGGGGAAACGATTTTTTTCACAAAATACTAGTGGCCTGTCCGGTGGGTCCCCTCTGTCAGGTGGAGGAATAATTATTTTCCGCGTAATAAGGAGGCACTTCCTTGCGGCTGCCGTGGCCAGTTGTCAGCCTCTCCACATACAGTACTCTTCCGATGGAAGTTGGTCGTTGACCACATTGACCACGACGCTCCAAGAGCACCACGGCACTGGCGACGACGAGGCCTAGGAAGGCGACAACGCGGAGCCGGACAAGACGCGGCAGTGGATCCCCACACGGAGAGGAGTACGAGCGTTCACTGGTTCGGCTGCGGTGTGAGGCTGCCGTCGCCGTAGAATAACAGGGGGTGTGGGTGAGTGGAGGGATGGCCTGGCCAGTGGTGGGAGTAGTATGGGGGCGGTGAGGCCTCCGCGGTAGCACAGCCGGCCACCGGAGGCAGGAGCAGGCGGCACGACCGGCGCTATTTTGGGCGGCTGGAGCAAGAAGACCAGAGGTTGAAGAAGCACTATGGCCGTTGGATGGACATCATACGGTCACTGGAGTATTGACTAAGTTGACAAAGCCCTTCGTCCCCGTCAACTTAGTAGGCCCACAAGTCAGCCCAACAATATGGTGGGTCCCAGCTAGCAGGGGGGTATTCATTTTTTGGGCGTAATAAGGAGGCACTTCCTTGCGTGCGAAGATATAGCTGGTGGGTCCGACCTGTCAGCGGGGGGGGGGGGGTTGCGAAATACATAGGCCCTTCCTGTGGGTCCTAGCTGTCAGGTGGAGGAATCATTATTTGCGCGTAATAAGGAGGCATTTCCTTGCGTGCGGCCGTGGACCCAGCTGTCAGCCTCTCCATGTACAGTCCACTTCCGATGCATGTCATTCATTGACCACGTTGACCAGGCCACGCCGAGAGCACTAGGGCGGTGGATGACGGCGAGGCCTAAGAACAGAACGACACGGAGCCAGGGAATACTCGGCAGTTGTTTCCCACACGGAGGAGTACGAGGGTTTACTGGTTCGTCTACAGTCGCTAGAGAATAACAGCATGTGTGGGTGAGTAGAGGGATGGCTAGGCCAGCGATGGGAGTACGGTGGGGCCATGAGGCCTACGCGGCAGCATAGCCGGCCATGGGAGGAGGGAGCAGGCAGTCCCACCGGCGCTTGTTTGAGCGGCTGGAGCATGAAGAGCAGAGATTGAAGAAGCACGACAGCCGTTGGATGGACATCCAACAGTCACTGCTCTCGTGTGTTCACTAAGTTGACAGGGTGTTGCGTGTGCGTCAACCTTTTTTTTATGAAAGCATACGCGTCAACCTGTAGTAGGTGCGCAAGTCAGCCTCAAATCTGTGGAAAACAGCATACAACCCATCTACCATTATTTCTAATAATGTACAACCCATTTGCTAATTCTTAAGAATTTTTTTGGAGCCCATCTTCTTTTTGTTAGCATTAAACCCCATATTGTGGCCACGGTTAAAAAGTATATGAAATTTTGCATATTTAGGTGCAGTCAACTGTTTTTAATCCAGAAATATCGATTCACATTCAAACTATTTTGAAAAATAATTTATATAAATATAAAATCCAAATAATTGTCCATGCATAAAAATCAATGGAATTTAAGATCTTGTAATGAAAAAAAATTGAAACTAATTCCCGGTTTGATGTGTTTTAAAAATGTACAGCCCATTTCTGGGCAAACCGAATGAAACTCTCCTCGTCTTGAAAGATTTGCAGCCCAGCAGGGCCGATAAAGCAAGTAGGCCTTGTTTGGACATTTCTTTTAAAAAATAGAACTGGGCTAGCCATTTTCAGCAAGAAAAAAACACAACTGGGCTCATGATGTGGTAAACATAAATAAAACCCTGGCTAGACAGGCCACAGCCCCCGCACAGCCCCGTTGTTACCCTGATCCGTCACTAAAACAAGTATAAATAACAACTGCTTGTTCCTAAAAAAACTGCGCGACTTGTTGGGTCCCTGGTGTCAGCCGCTCGTAGTGTAATTCTCTCATTTATTGACTATGTTGACAATGGCGTGAGCCCCAGATGTCCAACCATTAGGAGGAACCATATTTTTGGGCTTGTACTATAGAGGCACTTGCTTGCGTACTGCCATGACGCTGGTGGGTCCCTACTGTCATCCTCTCCACGTACAGTCATCTCCTTGTTCCTCTCGGTTGTTGACGACGTTGACAACGCAAGAGGGCGGCGCACCGCGCACAATGAGAGAACCAAGGCCGCAAGGCGGAGGACGACGGCGAGGCCTCGGACGAAACGAATAGGAGCCGTTGAAGATGCGTCGGTCCATTCGCAGGCGGAGGGGAGTACGAGGGTTGACTGGTTCGGGCGCGGGTGCGTGTTGGGGCTGACGTCGCCGGAGAATAACAGGACGTGTGGGGGAATAGAGGGAGGGACTGGCCAACGTTGGAGGGTACGTACGGTAGGGCGGCGGAGGCGCAACCAGCCATGGGAGGCGGGAGCAGGCGGAGCCGACGGGGTGGTTTAGTTTGGGCGGCTGGAGGAAGAAGAAGACAAGAGATAGAAGATACACGACAGATGTTGGATGTCAATCCAACGGCTGGTAGGCAGAATCGTTTGTTGACTGGCTAGTAAGTCGACACCACCTTGGATAGGCTATTTCCTCGCGGGTCCCAAATGTCCGAATCCAAATCTATCACGGTCATGTAGCCTTTCCTATGAAAATTTACAGCCCATTTGATGTGCTAGATCAAAATAAGTTTGTGGGTGCTGGTGGGGGCTAATCACTTGGCTTCTGTAATGCACAGTGAGCTCAAGCAGCTGGCGAGAGTGATGTTATTTCCCTTGGTTGGGATTTGTTACAATATTTCACTCTAAATTAAACAAATGGCAAGCCATTTGCCTTGTTTCAAAGAAAATATGACAGTCACAGCCGAGTTGAAAAGGGCAGGAACATCTAACTCCATCTTACAAACTGTACAAAAGCACGAGGGTTAATTGTTCATCAGGTTTACGAAAAAACCAGATTGAAAAGGGCAACAACATCTAACTCCAGCACTGTTTTCGGTAGTCACAGTCAAATGGATCGGTCAGGTCTATCGAATGAACATCCTGGGTAGTAAAATTTACTGGATTATGACCATAATATGTTGTATATAGAAGCCCGACACGTTCAGAAGCTCTTTTTCCCACATGAAACTCCTTTTTTGCTCTTCGATATACCCATCCGTCAATTCAGTAAATATATGGGCTTTTGAATTGATTTTACTATTTACTAGTGTGGATGGGCTGTTTTGTCTTGGGCCCAGAGAAACAATTACTACTAGTACAGTGGAGACACTCTACAGCTACCCAGAAAAACAATTACTACTAGTATAGTGGAGACACTCTACCGCTTCCAGCTCCTCCTAGGTCATTGAAACGTCGCCCTCTACTGAATGTCGTTATACTTTTGTTCACCGACATGCGGGCCATGCAGCACGCGGGCCCAAATGCCATCCATCAAATTAGAAGGCAGTATGCAGGCGGAGAGTCATCCCGGTCATAGCGCGGCAGTAACGAGCCGTCGTATCACAAAACCCCACCTCCCCGCAGTCTAAGTTTGACGGACGAAGAAACCATCGTTTCACTCTTCGCTGAATCCCCTTCTCCCTCACCGTCTTCAAGAAAGGCAACACTCGCATCTACCACTGTTCTTCTCTCCGAATGAAGGGAAGGTAAGCGGATCCGTGATGTTGGTATATTTTCATTAAGAGAAAAAAAGAACTTTTGCAAAGCAGTAACCGATCCTCACTCTCTTTTTTGTTTCATTGTCATTGCGATTATGTTTTCCTTTCAGTGATCTCCTAGTATTCGTCAGTTTCATGATGGGCCAAGGAGAACCAGGAGAAGATCTGCCGATATTGGAGCAGACGCGGGAGGCTGATCCCCACGAGACAGAGAGCTCCAAGAAGATAGAGGCAACCACCGAGCCGACCCCAGATACGCTCACGGCCACTACTGAGATGGTCAACGCCCCGTTTGAGGTTACAGCCCCCGTGGCACTATAGGAGCAGTTTTCCCCCTTCGAGGATGTGTCCCCCCCCGCTGAGCTGCCCAAGGTGATTTCCTTATTTGCCGATCTCGATTGTGGTTTTTCATCTAAGTATGTGGTGATTTTTTTATAAAAGGAAGTATGTGGTGATTAATAATGCAAAGTTTTATTAGCTTCGATGCCATGCTATACATAGTGGTTTAAATAACTTGTGTTTCTTATACTGAAAAGTAATATAGAATTTGTTTCTGTTTCAATAAGAGCCCTGATGCAGACAAGGATTGTGTGGTTGTACATGTCACTCGCTATGAGGCGGACGACCTGAATATACGCACTGGGAAAACAAAGTTCTTAGGCTGTTGGATCCTGGAAGCCATTTGCAGTTATACCCATGAAGAGTTGTATTCCAGCCTCACTGTTGTCAGGCGTGTTGTCCAGGGTGTACCGAAGCACAAGAAGTTCAAAGCTACTCCTTCGTTTGTGAGGCATACTGTTCTTGTCAAGCTTACGTAGGAAGATGACGTGGCATGCCTCCACAAACAAGTTTATTAGTGGCAAGGCCACAAGGTTGTCTTCATGAAGGTTCACAGGATTGAGCTGCTGCGGGACGTCCTCGATAATGTTCATGGCAAGGTCCGTCTTGTGTCCAACCCAAATTAGATCGAGGCATGAAATAGTTGCCCTAGCTAGTGTTTAATAGTAGTTTGGATTGTGTCTAATTATCCGAACCTTGCCTGTTATCGACCCCTCTGGGGCTAGTACTTGTTTGAATCCGTCTATGGGAACTGCTGCTACTTTTGTGTGCCCATGAATCATGTGAGAACCATCGTAATTGTTGCCGAGACAGATGCGTCCTCACTAGTTTTTTCATGAATATGGCATGGTAAGACATAAGTTGTCACGGTTTATCATACGAGCAGTGTGTGTTTTGATGAAATAGAGCACTCGTTCGAGAACCGTGCGCTGACGTATACATAAGTACTTGTAAACACTGTTGGTGCTACCCCACTTGTAAGCAGTTGTGCAAAACACGGCACATTGGCTCAGCTCGCTTCAACACTAGGCTATCGACCAGCTAACAATCAACAATCTGTTGTCTGACATATAAGCAACTATGTATCTTGTTACAGTGGTTCATGCAGTTAATTGAGGCCACAATGTAATAAATTCCAAACGTTCACACGCTAGTCCAGCGCTCATGTGGAACACTCACATTAAACTCGTCTTCATAAAAAACATGAAAAGGATAAGTTAAGAAATTTTATACATCTCAATGATTCATAGAACATAACAAACATATACTAGTTCACAGCAAAAGACAAAGTTGTGAGAAGGTTTACAAATCAGGAAAAAACAAGCAAGGCTTCTCTGAGCAAAGGGCCTCCCGGCAGGCTTAAATTTCCTGGAGTTTACTCTGGTTTTTTCTTGTTGCCACCATCTAGGGTTAGGTTCTCTCATTCCAGGATAACCAATTATAATTGTGCTCTCAGCTGGAATGCTGAACTGAACCATGCAGTGTACTGACTAGCTGAAATGCTTGTGCATTCCACTAAATTTAAGCACCGCTATTTGCAGAAATAAGTAGACCACAATGCCTCTTGTCCGCGCACCTGTCCAAAAAACCGCCGTGCAGCCGTGCCAGCTAGTCCTGGGTCCATGGATGAACTAGTAGAAAGTGCATTCCGGACTAGGATGCAGTTGTTTTTGCTCGTCCCTGCACTGCAATCGAGAAGTAAAACGTACGAATCACCTTCTTTTAGATTGCGTTGGTCATTCTACCTTAGTTACTACCAATGTAGGGATACCTTGAAGACGGGAGGTTAGACGAAGGCAACGAGGGATAGCCATCTCATTTTGCGCAGTTGTACTAAAACTGAGGTGTGTGCTTTTGATTGCGCGGATAGAAACGATACAGAGACAGACATCCCGAAACGATATGGAGACAGACATCCCTGTTTGCGCAAATACGAAATACGGTTATTTAAACAGTGACAGATATTACTACTTTCCCCTGTTTCCTCTTAGAACCAAGTCCTAGATTCATGCTACAGCTTTCCCACTTTCTTCCCTGTTTGAACCAACGCTTTGAGTCGACTGTATGAACTAGCTTTACTTCTAATAATAGTAGAAGTCTAGGTGGCTTTGGAACAGCGGACGAAAGTAGAAAAGGATCCACACGAAGGGAGCTGGGGCAGTAGAGCAAGGCAGGTTTCGAAGGAATATATACCCGAGGGTCGTCGGGAGGCCGCATTTTGCGCATGTGGCAAAGACGACATCGGGAGGCCGCATCTTGGCCACAATACCGCAGGGAGGAAGAAGGGGTCGGAGGCCCTCCCAAGCCAGTGCTCTCTCGAAGAGAACGGCACGGCCGCCGATTGGGATGCGTGGGCAACCGTTGGTCTCCTCCCTCGCCGCCGACGACAGCATGAATGATGCACCTACACCCCTGCCCAGGTCGAGGTTGTCCGGCCGGATTTGTGACCAGCCGTGAGCTGAGAGAGAGTGTGGCCACCTATGTGTTGCTTAGATCTAGAGAGCATGAGAGATTGAACGAGAGGAACCCTAGTAAAGAAAGCGCTAAGGCTCCTGCTTTTATATATAGTGGAGTGATTTTGTTGTACCAGCTTCAAAAAAATGCGCTCCTACGTGTACCCGCGAGTGGGTGTGAGAGAACTAGTGTGTGCGTGCACTGCTTCTCTTCGTGAGAGTACAATATACTATGCCCAAAGAACGTTCGCCGCAAGAGTAATAGTATAAGTGTGTGATGTGTGAGCTAAAATAAAATGTGTGCGCCGTCTTTTGTTTTTTAGAAGTTCTGAGGGTAGGGTGTGAAGAGAACATATGTGCGTGACGTCTACCTGCAGATAGACGGTGGGTGCGACGTGCGAGTCTGCGAGAGGACTCGGGAGAGTCGTGACTCGTGAGGGTGCGTGTGCGTGAGAGAGAGGGGGGCACGTCTCAATGCAATGCATGTGTCCGTAAATCATTATCCGACAAACGTTCGCCACAAGCCTTTTCCTGACGAACGCCGTAAGAACCGTTAGATCAGCATCCGACAGTGTCAGTTTTGCCATGTCATTTAACAAAACAGCCACTCCTCCTACACATAAATCTTCCATGTGAGTGTTAGCAACTGCCGTATGCTCACTCCATTCCGAAATGCAGTGCATATAGCTTTATTGAAAATTTGAACCTCGCAAACTTTTACCGAGTTTTCGTGTACCAAATTGCACATGTAGAATACCATGTATATATCATTTCATTCATCTTCGAGAGGTAACTATAAAGATGGGTGAGGAGTCTACAAAGAAAGACCATCGTATCACCCGCAACAATTTCAAGCATCCTTTAGTGTCGAGGAATATCATAGGAACTCTATATGATATGATTTTTATATGATTTTTTCCTTTAGAGCCAATTGGTTCATAGGAATAGATTCATATACTCCACATTTCAAAGGAAATAAACATGATATCATTTCTATAGCTTTAGAGCCACTTGGTTCATATGAATGGATTCCTATACTCCCTTAATTTCAAAGGAAAATAAACATTAGCGTATATTCAATAGAAAAGTTCCTATGATATGAACCAAATTACATCTCTTTTCTAATCCCTCCTCATAGGAATTGAGATACATGTCATCTCTAGATTCAATAGAAAAGTTCCTATGATGTGAACCAAATGACATCTCTTTTCCAATCCCTACTCATAGGAATTGAGATGCTCCATGTCATCTCTTTCCCTACAACTTACATGTATACATCTTCTATTCCTAAACAGATAGTACAACCCACTAGTAGCTTTTTTTCCAAAACATGCAACTATGGCACAAGAACTATATAGTGTGCCAATAACTTTGAAAGATGGTCACTGGATGAAGCTAACCCGACAGTGCAGAGATAGGCAAATCCGAGCACTACTGGCTGTTGTATATCATCAACATTCCACCAGATCTGCCACATGTACAATTCAGAAGACTCCATGGTTGAACTTAAGTATAATGCACAAACCTCAAAACCCAAGCACTTCTCCTTTGTTCTAGAATCTTCTGTATCATAATTGATTATTTTTTTCTAAATGAATTGCCATTATTTGTTTTTTACTTTATGATTTACAATGCACAACCCCATGAATCTTAACATTTTTATAAAACTAATTGATTTTGAATGAGATGAACTATAAGAACTAAACAAACATCTACATCATGCATATATGACTCAAAGCTTTACATGCTATAGTGTGTATTTATTCATAATTTGGTTTCGAAATCTCATGCGTTCAATACATGTGTACCTTACTAGTTTTGAGTAGAGTAGAAAATTTCATGCGGCCCCGGGTATATCAAAATGCAGGGCCCATGCATCATTGCCTTTCGGTCGAACCTACGTCCACAATTTTTTGTATGTACTATATCTCCACTGGTCCCCGAACCCAAAATGCTGCCTCGTTCCCGTAAAACCAAGCGGCCCACACATATTTAAGGCGTCGACTCGAACCCGTTTACTACGACGTGGCCCCGCACGCCGTAGTACTCCTACAAACCCTACCGCCGCACTCATCATCGGTTTTCTTCAAGAGGACGAGGGAGAAGCCGATTTGTAGTGGAGGCGCTTTCAAAAAAAGGATCTGTAGTGGAGACCCCTACCCTAGGGTGCCCTAGGTAGCTGCCGCACGCATCATTGTTTTCTCTTTTCTTTCTGCTCTTGCGCCCTAGAGTGAAATGATGGTTGCTTAGTTTGTCCAGCTTAATGCGGGAAAGGTGGGGCTTTGTGATTTGACCCCTCATCGCTCATTTTCTACTACTGCGGCGCTAGAACCGGGTGCCTCCAATTCCAACCGCTGCTCCGAACTGTAATTTGGTGCATCGCACGTGGAACAAGATGGTGGATGAGCCACATGTCAGCCAAAGGGATCATGCTAAGTGTGTCGCCATTTCGTGTGTAGATTGACCCTGCTTGAGTTGCTATGCCAACATGACAGGAGCAGCCTACCACTTGGTTTTGCTCCTTGGTGAATCCCGACTATATTGATCTAAAAAGATATGTGCTGAACTACCCTCTCCATCTCGGTTTTTTTATTTTTAGGCGTCTCGGTTTATAGGGCCTGCACGTAGTTCTAGGTCATCCATTTGACTAACTAAATATGAGTTACTATGTCACAAAAAGTATATCATTGGGTTCTTAAGCGGATGTAGTTGTATTCAAAAGTCGAGGGCGGGGCTTTTCCTGCGTGGTAGGCGGGGCAGTTCCGCCTAGTAGGTTCGACAGAGACGTGAGAAGACGAGGGAGTAGGCTGCTGCAAACGTAGGGCTGTGTGATTTGACAGCGAGTTACTGCTGGACAGGTGGGGCCCTGTGATTTGACTTGCCATTATCATTTTAACTGCGGTGCTATGACCGGCGTGAGTCTCCCGATTCCTGACCACCTCCATATAGGTGCCTCTCCCAATGCTCCACCATGTAGTAGAGGCTGGCTCTTGCATGAGAGCCCACTTCTCCACTTTTCCTTGTCTCTCTTTCCTCCACATATGCAAAAATGCCATGTAAAGCGCACTATTGTACTTACTTTTACTTGCTCCTACAAGTGCTTAAGCTTGCCACATAGGCATAAAGTCTGATGTGGCAAGTTAATCAAGAACAGAGAGACTAGTTTGGTGACCCAAGGAAGAAACGGTGCTAAGCGTGTGTACCTAGGTGAAAAGACAATTTTGAGTCTATAGCTAATTAAATGAAGCAAACTTAGCAACACCATTTCATTGGAAGAGGTCACTCCTTGGAAAATGCAATAAATACTAGTACTCCCTGTGTCCCATAATATAAGAACATTTTTGGCACTACACTAGTGTCAAAAACGTTCTTATATTATGGGACGGAGGGAGTACGAAGAAATAGATAGAGAGGAGTAAAAAATACACTTATAGCCAACCTTATAGCCAACCTTGTTGTAGTATGAGTGACTAAGTGATGACTATGTATGACATGCCAACATCAGATAGCCTAACGCACCGTGTTAAATCTCCAAGGGCGCGACCGCGCGAGCAACGTGACGGCCGTGGTAGGCGCGACCATGATACGGGCTGCTGGTAGCCCTTGGATCTGAGATCAAACGGTCGCATGCTAAGTTGCTGAAAATTTGCAGAATAACCCCCCAGGATAGGATATTCACCCATAGGTCTAGAATCACGCCATGCAACCGTTCGATCTCAGACCCAAGGGCTCTCGGAAGCTCGTATGATGGGAGAAGGGAAAGCCACTACCCTGCCGTTCGCACGCTGGCAGTTCACTCCTACTCGTCCCCGCACGTCCTTCAATACTACGGCGGTTCGCTCCTAGTCGTCCCGTCCATTCACATTACGGCAGTTCCACTAATCCTAACCCTCCTCCCAAATCCATGGCGTCCCAAATCTCCACGATCGGTGGTGAGTACAAGGTTAGAACCATCATCGGCGATGAGTTCGACGTCATCTACACCCGTTCTTCCATGACGGTGAAAGGATGCCTTTCTCGCTTCAGACGCATGTTCGAAAACTCAGATGATGAGTGGGTCGCTGGGCTAGATGTTGAGTACACCATAGTCCTGGGACGAGAGAAGGATCTAAAGGACTAAGAGAGGAAGAAGCCCGTCGTGATACAGGTTTGCATACATAATGTTTGCTTGGTCTACCACATATGCCATGCCAACGTTGAGTGCCAGGATTTTAAGAACTTCCTCAAGGACAAAACAGTGAAATTCATTACTGTAGACTTTAAGAATGACAAAGAAGTCTTGGGTCGGATAGGCCTCGTTGTAGGCAACCCCTTCGACCTCCAAAAGAATCGGCTGGTGCCCTCTCGTCATCCTTCAATGCTGACCCTGGCAGGAGCCATGGTTCATCCTTCGTACCGTAAACTGGAGAAACCTTATTACATGTTTCATCGTCATGCATGGCAGCGAAATGTACTAGATATAGACCACATCCACTACGCTGCAATGGATGGCTACCTTTGTTTCAATATCTACAAGGGTTGGATGAAGAGCAACAACCAAGTGTGCGGTTCAAGAAAAGAAGTATCGGCCAAGAGGAAGAGGGACAAGGACGAAGTCGAGGACGTGGACGAGGACTCCGAGTAAGGTGGCAGTGTCGTTGCTCATGGTGGTTCTAAACTTCTAATGTAGTGTCTACCGGATTAGTTGCATAGTTTAATTTCAAGTGTGCTTAGTTTAATTTGAGGGGTGTGTTGTGCTGAGCCCCCAGCAGAACTATGTTATGTTTCTTCTCGTTACTTTAACTCTTCAGTATGTACATACTACTAGTATTTCTTTAATAGAATTTAGCACCCCAATTAAGCATGTACTAGCTTTTTTTAATAGTACTATATGCATAATTTGGCGACGAGCGCTCTCTATATGTACCACCTTTTTTTAATTTCAATTTGTGTTCCATGGCGCAATCCATCGGTAGTACTACTATACAAAAGTATACATTTTTTAAAAGGCTAGAGTATTGTTCATCACATATATAGCCAGTTAAATTCTCAACCCAGAACGACGTGCATGCCATGTAGTAAACTGATACGGAGGAAGTATAGTAAAAATGAGGTGATTTTACCGAGCGATCGGCGGGGGAGCATGGCCTGTCATGCGGTCCCACGTGTCATGATGTACCAAGGCGATGCACATGTCACTCTTGAGGCAGAAGCAATACTACGTGGTTTGAGATGATGGCGAACCGAAGTGTGAAATAATGGTTGCTTCGTCCGTCTGGGAAGGTGCGGCATTGTGATTTGACATCTCATTGCTCATTACTACTACTGGGCCGGTACGAGTGGGGTGCGTCCCCCCTGATGTTCTGCACTGTTATTTGGTGCTTGACACGTCGACCCGGTTGCTATATGTCCCACATGTCGGTGACAGGAAGTACAGAATTCATGAAAGGGAGCGTCGATGGAGGAGTATACTACAGAATTCATGAAAGGGAGCAACTTAGTTTTGGAAAAATCTGTTTTTACGGAGTACGTACCCACTAGGGTTTATAGGGCTCATCTAAAAAACATTCGTCTTTCCGTTTGATAAGTCTCAATTCTACTATACTAGTAGTAGTACCATTACATGTTGGATTTCGAGGTGCGTTAGATCACCCGACGCAAGCAGTGTCAAGAGGAAACTAACCAATGCATGTACAAGTTCATGGAAATTTAGTGGTCATTCATGCATTCGTTCTAATTAATGCCTCGGTAAACATAACTTCTTGAGAAAAACGAGCGTACTAATTACTTGTGCAAACTACGAAATTAATTCGACCACTCACCGTCTACCTTGGTTGGAGAGATTTTGAAATTGAGCCATAAACTGGAAAGGAGGGAGTAGTAACTTTTGTCTCAATTACTATTTGTGGCCTTGTATAGATGCAAAATGTATATTTTTTATAGTGGCCTTGTATAAGTAAATGGAGGGAGTACTAACCAAAGTACGTAGTAGGGACGAGGAGTAAACGGAGAGAGTGGTAAAATTTTCTCCTCGTGCTGCGAGCCACCGCGCACGTGGGCGAGGGAGCGGGCGTAAAGGCGTACAGTAGTACTACTACTACTACTACTCCTGTGAGCCACCGCGCACGTGGGCAGGGGAGATGGCGTACTAAGCAAGCTTCTTCTCATTCTGCGAGTTGACGGGACACATCAAAAGTACTCCAGTGTATAGAGCCTTGCCTCTAAGGTAGGCCCCACATGGTTTGCCGCTTTTTTTTAATTTAACATAACGCGTCAAGTCGCAATTTGTTTGTTCACCCATGGTAGACGATCCTCCCTCCACCAACTGGACAACCAGTACACGTGCCAAATTACCACGTGGGCTGCCTTTTTCGTACAGAAATGAGCTCCACCGTGTACCCGCGCGGGTGTGGTTGGGAAAGAGACGGGAGTACGTGCGCCGTGCGTGCACCTCTTCTCTTCGTGCACATCCCCCACCTACGTGTGTGTGTGAGAGAGAGATACAAACCTAGACATAATGCGCCATCCATCCCCATGCCTCCGCCCAGTCCGACCACCAGTCACCACCACGCCTCACTCCTCCTCACCTTATCTCTCATCTTTCTCCCTCCATTTTTATATACAAGGGGCCACTATCAAATTACAATTTGCAGATATACAAGGCCACTAACACTAATCGATGCAATATTAATGGTGTTTGCCTCATGGTACTAGCAAAGGAGGACATTAATTATCCCTTGCATGCATGCCAGAGTTTGTAAAAAAATGCATCTTGATGTTCCGTGCAATGCACGGGCATCTTGCTAGTCCATGAAAACAACACATGGAAAAATTCCACGGCGAACGAGGGATTTGAATATGTTGGGAGGGGCTGTTTGGATCTTGCCCGGGGTAGCCAAAATATTGGCGACCCTTTTGTCCACCGGTGCCTTTGCCACCGATGAACGAGGAATGGCTCGGGTGCTCATGCTGTCATGCATCCTCCAGCGCGCCCGTTGGAGACGAGCTCACACGAGCTGTGTTTTTCTGTCCCACAACGCCGCCCGAGCCGCCCGCAGACCGACCGGCGACCCGCTAATTACGCCATCCAACCATAGCCGCACACATTATGACAGCAACTCAACCAACCAGACAAAATTCATGCAAACATGTAGACAAACTGATATTTCATATAAACAACGACGGAAATCATATAAAATACCGGATTTTCATACAAACATGACGGATTTCATTACATTCAAATGAACTACACGGTGCTAGCTCTGGACAGCACAGGTATATAATACCTGGCCTAAATGGTCGCCCGCCGATCGATTTGTGTTCCTCATGTCTGGCAGCATGATCACCGGACTGCCGGGAGCCCCGGAGGTATATGCTTCAGCGCAAAGGACGGCTCGCTTCCCCACTGCCCAACTGATATCATTGGCTAGTGCCAAAGATGATGGTGGCCGACACCGGTTTGAGTTCATCACCGGCCACTACTTCGCCATGGACGGCACCGGCTCGAGTTCATCCTAACATTCCCCTCTTTCGTGGAGCCCATGCAGGGTCGACGAAGGTCCTCGCAACAAAAGGAACCGGCAAGAGACCTGTTGTGTACGCCGGTGTCGCCTCCGCGGTGGCCTTCACGGGACCCAAGCGGCGGCGACCTCCCGTGTTCTACTTCTCCTCGATGATGGCGGCGAACGCGGAGGCGCTAGCCACCGACTCGTCGCTCTCCGCGTACCCGGCTTCTATCACTGCTTGCATGGCGCGGCCGCCGGCATGGGAGTCTCGACCATAGAAACGGGAGACGCGGTATGAGGCGGCGGCATGGACAGCAGCAACGACGCCCCTGCGACGCTCCTCGTCGAGCTGGCCTGGAGCGGCGAGTTGCTGAACCGCGCGCCGGCCTGGGGCGGCAACTGGCTCCGTCGGGCGAGGGGAGGGAGGTGGATCAGCAAGCTGCATAGCTCGTATCTGGCGGGCTACCTAGTCGGCTTGGATGCGGAATAACTAGTCTTCGTAAGCCATTGTAAGAGTGGACAAAATGGTGGAGGAGATAGGGGAGCGGCGGAGGTGTGCGATTCTTGGCCAGCGTTTGGCCTTGTTTAAATAGGAGATTAAATAGACGGCGGACGGGAGGAGCTCGGCTGGTGTTGCGTTTAATATCGGCCCGGTCATGAATGGACGTGTGTCCAGAGTGGGTTTCTCGGCTTCCACACGGGCGGGTTTCATGGAGGTGTTTGAATGCGGCACGGAGGCGTGTTCAGCCGGGCGTGCCGCGAGTGGCGCCCTCGACTCTGACCTAGGACACCGCGCTGTTCTTCCACTGACGTGTGGGCTCTTTGGGTGCATAGCCTGCATGTCAGTGACCCAACGCAGGCAGCGCACAGCAGAGGAACCTTTGGTGGGCCAGGGCGGTCAGAAGCGGGCATTTCATAAACCGATGATTGTTCATTGAGTGTGACGTCATCTTTTTCATGTAGATAAGCCTACTATGTTGATAGCCCGTTCGATACGTTGTGATTCATAAAGACCGCTGCAAACATCAATGTTCTGCTTATCACAGATAAGATTGATTAATACCCGTAACAATCCATGTCCTTAACAAAGGGTGCATGCATGTATAGGTTGAGCGTGTGTCTTGCGTCGTGTGCTGTGTGCATGCAGGCGTGCGAGTGTTGCGTGCGTGCAATGGTACGTTTCAGTGTTGCATGCATGGGTGCGTACGTGTGTGTGTTCGTGAGTGCATGTGTATGTGTCAGTGTTGCACGCCAGCATGTGTGCGTGTGTATGTGTCAGTGTTGCACGCTTACATGCGTGCGTGTCTTGCGTACGTGCATGTGTACGTGCGGGGTGAGGCTACACGTCAGTCGACTGACTTTTTCATCTCTGGTCATTAGATTTTCCAGCCATTGGATACGAAATCAAGGGCCCCCACTTTATCATCAAACTCCACCCCCCCTGAGCCGCCAGCCACCACCGGCCGAACCGCCAGCCCCCGCTGCCCGGGGCTGGCCCGCCCGTCCCCGAAACCACTCCCCACCGCCGGTCCGCCGCCGCACTGGCCATCCCTCTAGCCTCCCCCCCGCCGAGCTTTTTCTCCGGGGATCCCCACCCCACCGCCCAATGAACGCCCCCAACCGTCGATGACTGCCAACCAGAAGTCTCACGACTTCGAATACCCATCGACCACTAATTTATTACCATTTATGTCCTTCATATACGCGCTGACGGGTGGGCCCTATGGTAATGTGCGCTGCTGAATGTGGACCGTTTGACTGGTCAAACGATCGTGTTATCAACAAATTACGAAGCTGTATGGCGAGCCAGTGACCGTATGATCACCCTAAAATGTACTCCTATTTTATTAACACAGTACAGACTCAAACTACCATTTCTTTCTTTCATATACGGGCTGACAGGTGGGCCCCACGATTATGCGCCCCGATGGTGCAACACTAGTTGCGCCGTGTGGAACGTTCGACTGGTCAATTGATCGTGTCATCAACAAAATACGAAGTTGTACGAGTGAGCCAGTGACCGTATAATCATGATATGTATTTGTTTAACACGGTACAAACGCAAGGGCTCATATATACGCGCAAGCACTCACCGCTATAAGCGCACACACGCGAACCCTACCCCTATGAGCACCTTCGAGAGAGTGGGCCAACATATATGATCTTGAGATTTTACGAAGTCACCATAGGTGCCTCGTAGTCGAGTGGAACATCTCCTCCCACTAAACGTACATCGCCGGAAAATAGTGAAATTAACACAAGATAAATGCGAGCACCGGGACTTTAACCTTGGTGGGCTCGAGAAACCACTGTCCTCTAACCATCCAACCACATGTTGGTTAGCACGACAAAATGTATGTGGTGACTGTGATGAGCTTATTCTGAAGTCCAGTGACCATATCGTGCTTTCGCTTCAAATACAACGGCCGTAAGTGTCGTCAACAAAATACGGAGCACGCATCAAATGCAAAGTCCGTCAGTGTCATCAACAAAATATGGAGACGTATCGTGAGCTAGATACTGTTGTACTATTGTATATGCTTATTTTCTTAGTGGCCGATTGCGTGTGTGGTGTGGTGGGCACATCATTTCTAGTTGTGGTGGGTCAACATGAAGAATCATGGGTCGGTTCCATCCCGCGCCACATATAGGTTGGACCGAGACGTGTTATACGAAGACCCATGTGGAGGAATCGGCATACAACACAAAGTTACCAGAGTCGCGGAGGACTCTATCCCCACTGGTGATAAGCCGACTATATATGATTTGTAACCCTAGGCCCTTAGTATGTTATACAAGCTTGGGGGCTAGTTCGTCGATAGTATACACACACGCACAATGCCTGGTATTCACGTGTACTTTGTACACACCCCTATCACTAATATACATTACCAGGAGTAGGATCTTTCTTCAACTGCAAGGGTCCGATCTGAACTAGGGTAAAACTTTGCCTCGTATTACCATCCAGCCTAACAGCCAGGGATATCCTACCGAATGATATGATGAGATCATATCTGCCAACTACTAAGAGAGAGGTGTGTTGGGGGGGCAATGTGTGTGAGAGAGGCCTAAAGATAATGTGCGCGCGGGAGACACGTAGGCACATATATGTGCGTATAGAGGGCTAGTAGAGACCATGCATGTGTATATATGCATGTGAGAGAAATAGTGTTTTCCAACTGAGATTAGTGAAAAGAGTGGTACATAGTAGTCAGAAAGAGAGAGAGAGAAACAGAGAGAGCATGTGCGTGAGACACCCCGACACCCTGAGAGAGATTGTGAGCATGTGTGAAAGAGAAATGCTGATGCATATAAAGTGTGTGCACTTATGCGTTAGATAGAGAGATATATAACGCGATTGTGAGAACGGGGCGAGGCATAGTGCATCTACGTGTAAAAGGCGGTTCTACGCATTAAATTAAAATCTAAATTGCATTACTATTTTTTGATGAGATCATGAATTTTGCAAATTGCGTATCAACGAAAATTGGTCTATCAGACACCCATACTCTATTGAATTCTAGCATGTGCATGTGTTTATTTCATATTATCGATCCATAGAGTGAGAGCGGTTTGAAATACAGGCAATGGATGCTTTTGCAATTCATATATAAACATTAATTAGTGCGCTCCATGTTGTTAGTATGAAGAACTTTATACATTTGTCACTTGCATGGATACATTCCAAATTGCTAGCTACGAAATAGAATACATGTCGAATTCAACATAAAGGGGGTTTCGAAGATTCGAATTCATAGGAAGTGCATTCATCTATTTGAACCCGAGATAATGGCATTTGTAAATCAGATGTAAAGGGGGGCATCAATCTTTGTTGTGAGTTTGAACATGCTATATATATTCATACGCATATCTAACTTTTTTTTGCAACCAAGGAGATTATATCTGGAACCATGCATGAACTAAGGTAAGTTGCATATTTTTTAATATATACTCGTGTACAATGTATATTCAAATGTACCCCCTCCATTCCAAAATAATCGTAGCTTTAGGATTTTCAAGAGTAAAGATTTGTGAAGTTTGACAAATCCTGAAAGTTCAATTCAAGAGAACCGAAAACGTTAATGCTTCTGCTCCCAAATATTGAACGAAGCACCAAATAGGCCTCTGGTCACCCGAAACCGCGCGAGACTAATGTTTTGGTGGTAGGAAATTACTGTCCTGACTCTGGCCCGTGTAGCCTATTGGCCCGATGTCCAAAGGTCTAAACCGGGGTAGGTTTATAACTTCACCAAGACGCCAGTCTCAACCGCCTCCGAGAAGCATTCATACGCCGTGGGCGCCTACCCATGCGCTCGGCCGAAATCTATCCCGCCCACATTTGGGACACCTGACATGACTGTCCTACCCCCAACCCGCAATATGTCCCAAATTTTAGATGGGGGCAAAGTTTGTAACTTTCCCCAAATTTCAAACAAGCGCGTCTCAAACCGAAACATTGTTCCCCCTTAGTTCCCCGCCTCCCTCTGTTTCCCCATTCATACTCCGTGGGTGCAAAAACAACCTCTCCACCAGCCGCAAAACCCTAGCCTCCTCCGTCCTCCACCCCATAGCAGCCAATCTGCCGCCGCCCTCCTCCATCACACCGGAGCCGGTACCCTGACGTCGTCGTCCAACGCAACCGCAACCGCAGCGCCCTCAAGGACTTAGCAGCTGAAGCCGAGGCAGAGCTGCCTCCACGACGCCGACGCCGACATGTGCCGTACCAGAACCACTCCGACCACGCCGTCCTGCGCCTCACTGCTGCGGCTCCACTGTCGCAACCGTGCACCACACTGGAGCTGTTTCCGCTATGCCATCGTTCGCCGCCTCGGATCTGCTTCCCCGCCGCCGACAGAAGGCCACCGCACCACACTCAACAACTTGGCCATGGGCTCGTCCAAGGCTGCACCGTCCTCCACAACTTCTGGTTTCCGGTGAACAACAAGAAGATCGTCGGAAAAATAGAAGGAGGACACAACACTGCTAGCAGAAAGAGGTACTCCTCTTCCCTTATTCGTGCAAATCTTACGTCTCCGCTCACACCATATTCATCCCACAAAAGAAACTAGTTGAGCGCTTCTTACTACATCTTCTTCGTGATACTAAATGCACAAGGTTTCCTTCCTTTTACTATTTCACCTTTGCTAGAGGTCAGTAGCCTGCCTGGATTTCAATTCAGGGTCAGTCGAACCGCAATTAAAAGAAGCAGCACCCTCTTAGGTGCGCGAAGCACCTAGTCCGCCTGTTCCCCGGGGAAGCGACGCATCGGTGTCTATCATAGGGGTGTGGGGCGCAGGAGCTGCTTGCGCCCGATCTGGAGGTCGGCGTGGCTTGAATAGATGGCCGGGGGGGGGGGGGGGGGGGGGGGCGATGCGGTGAGGTCGAGGGGAGGGCGCAGGCAGGGGAGGAATACTGGGCCGGTGGTCGCTGGCGTTCCGAGGAAGATCGTTAACACTGACTGGCTGGAGGTAGATGAAGGCGATATGCCCGTTCTTTGTACATCAGACGGTGCAGAAAAAGTAGACTGACCTATTTGCTTTCAGTTGACTGTTATTTTCATAGAATCCTGTAGTAATTTAGTGTGCCATGCATGTTGTAGAGCTATCATATGCCTCCCGTCATTTATTTCTCACCGACCTGCTATCTGCTACCTTTACACTGTACTAATTGTGCACACACTTCACCCATACTCACACTATTGTTTTTTTATGCATGGGTATTTCAGACTCTGACGCGGTGTTGATGAATGCAGAAAATAAAAGACAGAAGTCGCTCCAGTGTAATTCGAAGATAAGCACTAAGCGTTTCAGCGCTCTAATGGGTGCAGTGTCAGCAGTTGGAGACAGTAAACGTAGCTCTGCAGTTGATGATCTCAATTGCCACACACAACCATCCCAAGTGCTTGCTTTAACTTTGCGCTGTCAAATGTGGTTGCATGTTGCATGTGGTGTCTAGATTGTATTGCTTCCAATTTGGTTAAATTGCACCTGCTTACTTTACACATTATACCTTTGATAATGACATGCTTTCCTGTTTTTGATACATACTACATATGTCTATTAACCATGTTCGTACATCAAACTAATGCTCTTTTGTATCCCTCGTCAATCACTTATGATGAGACAGTCGCCCGAGTGGGTTACTGTGAGATGCCCTACTCGTTTAAAGAGTGCAGTGTCATCCCCCCACATGATTCTCAAGAAACAGCAAGGCTAAATGAAGATAGTCAACATAGCTCTCTAGTTGATCACCGCAATTCCCCCACACCACCATCGCGGGTGCTTGCTCTTACTTGGCAGTGTGATATGTGGTTGCATGTTGCATATGGTGTCTACCTTGTAATGCTTCTAATTAGGGTAAATTGCATCTTCTTAGTTAACACATTATACCTGTGAATATGACATGCCTTCCTATTTTTGGTACATACTACGTCTTTCTATTAACCATGTTCTTACATCAAACTACTTTTCTTGTGTATCCCTCATCAATGCTCCTAATTTGTTAAATTGCATCTCCTTAGCTTACACATTATACATGTGAATATGACACGCCTTCCTATTTTTGGTACATACTATATCTGCCTATCACACCATGTTCTTACATCAAACTACTATTCTTGTGTATCCTGCGTCTATCGCTTATGATGAGACAGTCACGCGCGTGGGTTAATATGAGACACAATACTCTTATAAAGAATGCAATTTCATCCTCTCCACATGATTCTCAAGAAATAGCAAGCCTAAATGAAGATATTGAACGTAGCTCTGTACCTGAAGACCGCACTTCCCCTACACCACCATAACAGGTGCTTGCTCTAACTTCGCAGTGTGATATGTGGTTGCATGTTGCATACGGTGTCTAGCTTGTAATGCTTCTAATTAGGGTAAATTGCATCTGCTTAGTTTACACACTATACCTGTGAATATGACATGCCTTCCTATGTTTGGTACACACTACATCTATGTGTTAACCTTGTTCTTACATGAAACTACCTCTCTTCTGTATCCTGCATCAATCACTTACGATGAGTCACCTTTATTCGTTGCATATTGCATATTATTTCTAGCCTGTTTCCATGTATTGCTTCTAATTTGGTCAAATACATTTGTTAGGGCACCCTTTTAATTTGGCAGAGTGATATTGGTTTCATCTTTCATATGGTTTCTAGCTTGCATCGATTCTAACAAGTTCAAGCACCTTGTGCTTAGTTTACACTTTATACATCATACATGTCAATATGTCACGCCGTCCTGTTTTTCATACATATTCCATCCTCCTATCATGCGGCTGCCTTACATGAAAGTAGTGTTCGTCGGTATCATGCATCAATGAGTTCTTAAGAGCAATTTTTATTCCTTTTTCTTGTGGGTTTAACTTGACAAGGCAAAATCAAGAAAGAGGAAGGAAAAGAGTAAGGAAGGCGATGATGGTGGTCCTGTACAGCAACGTAAATGGAGCATCTGCACCAATTCTCCTTGTACTGATAGTGCATTACAAGGTCCAAGTCTCCACTCCCCTACTCCACCATCCAAGGTGCTTGCTCTAACTTGGCAGTGTGATATCTGGTTGCATGTTGCATATGGTGTCTAGCTCGTATTGCTCCTAATTACTGTAAACTGCATCTGCTTAGCTTACACATGATACATGTGAATATGACATGCTTTCCTGTTTTTGGTACATACTATATCTGTCTATCACACCATGTTCTTACATGAAACTACTCTTCTTGTGTTTCCTACATCAGTCACTTATGATGGGACACCTTTACATTGGCAGTGTGATATTGGTTTGCGTCTTGAATATGATTTCTAGCATGTATTGCTTCTAGTTTGATGAATGCCACCTATGACGAGACAATTTTAACTTGGCAGAGTGATATTGATTGCACCTTCCATATGGTGTCTTGCAGTGTTTCTAATTTGTTGAAGTGCCTTCTGCTTAGTTACCACATCATAGGTGTGAATATGTCAAGCCGTCCATTTTTTCGTACATATTCCATCCTCGTATCATGACTTTGCCTTTCATCAGAGTAGTGTTCATCAGTATCATGCATGAATGAGTTCTGAAGAGCGAATGATATTCCTTTTTCTTGTCGGTATGACCTCACAATGCAAAATCAATAAAGCTGAAGGAAATTGGAAAGGCATTGGATGATGGTGGTCCTTCCGAGCAACTGAAACGGAGGTTCTCTACAGATTCTACTCCGCCATCCTCCCAACAAGATTCGCTAGACAACGCAAGGCTAGACAGTCAACGTAGCTGTGTAGATGATGAGCACATCTTCCCTACTCCACCATCACAGGTGCTTTCTCTAACTTGGCACTATTATATGTGGTTGCATGTTGCGTATGATGTCTAGCTTGTATTGCTTCTAACTTTGTTGAATTGCATCTGCTTACTTTACACATAATGCATGTGAATATGACATGTGTTCCTGTTTCTACATCAGACTACTATTCTTGCATATCCTGCATCAGTCACTTATGATAAGGCACCTTTAAGTCGCCATTGTGATATTGGTTGTGTCTTGCATATGATTTCTAGCATGTACTGCTTCTAATTTGTTGAAACGCCATACAGTTTGAACTTGGCAGAGTGATATTGGTTGCATCTTTCATATGGTGTCTAGCTTGCAGTGCTTCTAATTTGTTGAAATGCCTTCTGCTTAGTTACCACATCATAGGTGTGAATATGTCACACCATCCTGTTTTTCATACATATTCCATCCTCGCATCATGTGTTTGCCTTTCATCCGAGTAGTGCTCGTCAGTATCATGCATGAATGAGTTCTGAAGAGCGAATTGTATTCCTTTTTCTTATCGGTTCGACTTCACAATGCAAAATCATTACAGCTGAAGGAAATTAGTCCGCCAGTGGATTATGGTGGTCCTTTGGAGCAACTCAAACAGGGGGTCTCTACAGATTCTAATCCGCCATCCTCCCAACAAGATTCGCAAGACAACACAAGGCTGGACAGTCAACGTAGTTGTGTAGATGATGAGCACATCTCCCCTACTCCACCATCACAGGTGCTTGCTCTAACTTGACACTATTATATGTGGTTGCATGTTGCGCGTGATGTCTAGCTTGTATTGCTTCTAACTTGAATTGCATCTGCTTACTTTACACATAATGACGTAGAATATGACACGTGTTCCTGTTTCTAGAACATACGTGTACATGATGAGCACATATCCCCTACTCCACCATCACAGGTGCTTTCTCTTACTTGGAACTGTTATACGTGGTTGCGTTATTCGTATGATGTCTAGTTTGTATTGCTTCTGATTATGTTGAATTGCATCTGCATAGCTTACAACTTATACATGCAACGATCACTTACCCATAAGACACATTTAACTTGGGACTATGATGTAGGTTGCATCTTGCATTGTCTTCTAGCTTGTACTGCTTCTAATTTCTTGAAATGGCACTTACGACGAGACACTTTTTACCTGATAGAGTGATATTGGTTGCATGTTCATATGGTGCCTAGCTTTCATTTCTTCTAATTTTGTTGAAATGCCTTCCGCTTACTGTTTTTTCATACATATTCCATCCTCCTATCGTACGTGTGAATATGAAACAATGTCTTTTTTGTATATATTCCATCCTCCTATCCTGCGCTTGCCTTACATCAAAGTAGTGTTCGTCTGTATCATGCATCAACCAGTTATGCAGAGCTAATTGTATTCATCTTCTTGTGGTTTTGACTTCATAAGGCAATATAAAAAAATAGGAAGGAAAAGAGTAAGTTAGGGGATGTTGGTGGTCCTCCACACCGATGCAAACAGAGACTCTCTAGATTTGCCACTGCTACTGCTAATGAAGTTGAAGTCCCAAGTCTACATGATGAGTTCATCTCCTGTACTCCACCATCGCAGGTGCTTGCTCTAAGTTGACAGTGTGATAATTGGTTTCATGTTGCATATGTTGTGTAGCCTATATTTCTTCTATTTTGATTAAATTGCACATGCTGAGTTTATACGTTATACATGTGCATATGACAAGGCTTTCTGTGTCTAGAATACACTGCATCTATCTATCATCCATGTTCTTGCATCAAAGTACTGTTGTTGTGTATCCCGCATCAGTCACTCATGATTGGACGCTTTTAACATGGCAGTTTGATAGTGGTTGCATCTTGCATTGATTTCTATGTTGTACTGCTTCTAATTTTTCGAATTGCCACTTATGACAAGACACTTTTAACTTGGCAGAGTAATATTGGTTGCATCTTTCATATGGTGTCTAGCTTGCATTACTTCTATTTTCTTAGAAATCCTTCTGCTTAGTTTGCACATCGTAGCTGTGAATATGTCATGTCGTCCTGTTTTTCTTACATATTCCATCCTCATACGGTTGTCTTACATCAAAGTATTGCTTGTCTGTATCATGCATCAATGAGTTTTGAAGAGTGATTTTATTCTTTTGTGTTGTGGGTACAGCTTGACATGGCAAAGTCAAAAAAGAGCAAGGAAAATAATATAGTAGGGAGTGTAGTTACTCGTCGGGTGAAACGGAAAAGGTTTTGCCGTCTAGATTCTGCTGGTACTTATAGTGCAGTAGAAGGTCCAAGTCCACCGGCTAAATCTACAAACACAGTATCACCTGCTCCACCAGCTACATCATCCGCTTCAACTGTACCAGCATCTCAACCAGTTACTCGTTCGTTTGCTCCGGAACTGGCCAGTTCCCAAGCTTCCTTCACACCTAACACTACTTCCGAAGCACTGCTGACACAACAGGACTTGGCAAGATCAGATGAACCTCATGAGCATCAACACCAAGACGGTACCTGGCCTAGTCAAATTGCAGTTGCATGCTCCTTTATATGTACTCTCACAGTTTGATGTACACTAACACTTTCCATATTCATTGTTGAACTAGCACCACGGCGCAAGCAGAAACAAACTGTCGGCGTTCTGGGAACGGGGGTCCCCAGACTTGCCTGCCTGCGGCCTGCGGCGTGGCTCAAAGGGGGGCCCAGCACGGCCCATCTTCACCAATACAAACTCAAGACCCTCGCGAGGGGCCAAGCCTCGCGGGGCGGACGACGCGAAGCCTCCTCAGGCACGGCCTCGTCAGGCTGGCTCACGAGGAGGCAGAGAGATCAAGGCGGGGTACCTCGCGAGGTGCCCGTGACGCAAGCCGTGACGACTCAGGGCTCCAGGCGGGTGCCAGCCCGCGCAGCGTCCTCCTTTCCTCTTTGGTGCAAAGAGGGCAAGCGCAGCCGCGGAGTACCGAGGCATCAGGCAAAGGTTGCCATTTCGGTGCAACGAGACCAAGACCAGGAGGACTACGAGACGGAGGTCACCGTGGAGCCCAAGACGGCGTCATCGCCAAAGCTTTGCGCAGGCGAAGACTGCTTTTGTCAGGATAGCTGATACTTGCTGTCCCCTTTCAAATTAGCCCGCCATTGTTGGCTCCCTTCCCGCTCGATATTTGGGAAGAGGACCAGGGCCTCTATAAATAGGACCAGCCACCCATAGAGCAAGAGGGAGGGGTGACAGGAATAAAGAGGCTCATTAGAGAGGTTAGAAGCAGAGAGAGAGAGAGAGAGAGAGAAAGGTGGCTGAACTCCTCCCATCAGTTCATCGCCCCAGCCAAGAACAGACCCTCGCGAGGCTGTTCTTCCTTGTATTGTTCGTCATCATCAGCCCAAGAGGCAATCCACACACCACACACTGGAGTAGGGTATTACACCACAATGGTGGCCCGAACCAGTATAAACCCTGTGTCCCTTGTGTTGTTATCTTCATAGCTTTGATCCTAGCGTGGTGGAGGGGTGCAGGTAGGTAGGAGGTGAAATCTCCACGCGCACCCCAGTGTTCGAACCTCAAGGGTCTGCCGGAACCCGAAATCCGACATTTGGCACGCCAGGTAGGGGTGCGCCGGAATTCGTCTTCCACTGCCCTGTTCTCCTCCGACCATCGCGCTCATGTCTGACGCACGTCGGGCCCGCGCGGAGCGCTGGGCCGCCCTCGCTTCCTGCGTCGCCCAGACAGCCCCTGTCAGCGGGCGTCCTTGCCGTTCCCCGTAACCTGCCATCAACGCCGCCACCGGTCCGGCGGGGGACGAGCAGCAGGCATCGTCTCAGCATCCATCCGTGCGCCAAGACGGCCGCACCGCAACTCCCTCGCTCGCCCCAGCTGGATCTTCGTCCCGCGCGCTCCGCGCACCCATGGAGGCTCGGGCTGCACTCATCGCGGCGAACGAGCTCCTGCGCTACCGTCCCGTCGACGACGTCTACGAAGAATGGCTCGGCCGCATCACCGAGCTCGTCCGCGCTGCAGGGGGTTCTTCCGCGCCGTCCGTTCCGCTGCACCGCACCCCGCCCCACGCAGGCGAAGAGGCTCCGGCGGCGCCCCGGCCGCCTCCTCCTCAAGAAGACGTCATGGCTCCAAGGCGCGTGGCCCCTGGGCGGAACCCGCTCCGTCAGGTGCCAGCGCGGCAAGTTCAGAGCTGCCAAGAAGTCCCTCGCCCGCCAGAAGCTGCCCGGGCGCTCCCTGCTCCAGCACGTCGTGACCATCCTCCTGCTCTGGCGCGTGGGGACATGCAAGACCAGGCTCTCCATCACCCAAGGCCTCCCGTGGCCATAGTACGCTGCCGCGCCTACACCACCGAGCTGCGCAGCGTCGCGTGGCCAGGCAAGTTCAAGCCGGACCTGCCTCCTCGCTACGACGGCACGGCCGACCCTGCGGAGTTCCTCCAGCTCTACGAGCTGGGCATCAAAGCTGCCAACGGAGATGAGAAGGTCATGGCGAACTGGTTTCCCATGGCGCTCAAGGACGGGGCCCGCACCTGGCTCCTGAACCTGGCTCCAGGCACAATCTCCTCCTGGGAAGAGATGCGCACCCGCTTCATCGCCAACTTCCAAGGTACTCGCGACCGGCCACCCACCGTGAGCGACATGCGCTGCATCAAGCAACAACCCGGGGAGACCCTGCAGAAGTACATCCAGCGCTTCAACAACGCGCGCCTCAAGATTCCCAAGGTGACTGAAGAGGCCATCATCTCAGCCTTCTCCGACGGCATGCGCGACATCAAGATGAAGGAGGAGCTGGCGATGCATGAAGACCTGTGCACTTCCTTGGAGCTGTTCAACTTGGCGAACAAGTGTGCCAGGGCTGAGGAAGGGCGTCTCTCCCTCCTTGAGCTGCCTGCCGCAGACCCAGAAGAGAAGAAGCTCAAGGCCAAGGAAGTGAAGCGCAAGGGGGCTGCCGTGCTCGCGGCAGAACCAGACACCAAGCGAGGCAGAGATCAGCCCGAACCTCCCAAGGGCAGCCGGTACTGCGTGTACCACGACCTCCACACCCACAACACCAGCGAATGCCAAGAACTCCGAGCCATGCGAGAAGGAAGGATCGGCCGTCGCCCTGACCGCGGTGACCGGGGATACGGCCGAGGAGGAGGAAGGAACGCAGGGCGCTGGGAAGACCGTGGCCCGCGCTAGGGGTGGCGCGACCAACCTCGTGAGGATCGCTGGCAAGACCCACCTCGCGAGGGAGGCTGGAGGGATCAGCCTCGCGAGGATCGCCCGCAAGGCAATGCAGGCCTCCCACCGCTGCCATCGCAGCCAAGGAGAAACGAGGACCGCCACCAGGACGAGGAGGCTGGGGGCTTCCAGGAGCCGCGCGCGATCGCCTGCATCCTGGGCGGAGCTCAAGCCCCAGCTTCTCAGCGCATCTTCAAGCAGTTCGCCCGCGAAGTGAACGCAGTCCTCCCCAGGCTTGAAGCCACGCGCCCTCTCAGGTGGTCGGCGTGCGCCATCACATTCAGCTTAGCAGATCAACTCAAGTGTGCGGCTACAGCCGGAGTCCTCCCGATGCTTTGTTCCCCAATCATCAGCAACGTGGTGGTCACCAAGACCCTAATCGATGGCGGGGCAGGGCTCAACGTCCTGTCCGTAGAGACATTCAACAACCTCCACGTGCCCTACAGCCAGCTTCAGCCAACCAAGCCCTTCTCCGGTATCACCGACGGCTCCACGGTCCTGATTGGGCAGGTCCGCCTCCCTGTCACCTTTGGGGCACGCGACAACTACCGCACTGAGCTCATCGACTTCGACGTCGCTCACATCCGCATGCCGTACAATGCCATCCTTGGGTACCCAGCGCTGGCCAAGTTCATGGCCGTGACTCACCACGGCTACAACGTCCTCAAGATGCCAGGAAGCGGCGGAGTCATCACGGTGCCCTGTGAAGAGAAGGACGCGGTGTGTTCCCTGGAGCGAGCCTTTCAGGCCGTATCACTGGAACACCCGGATCGCAGAAGCAGGAGGCTTCCCGAGGCCGCCCCCAAGAAGAAGAAGACGTAGTCCGGCCTGGCCCCTCAGGAGGCAGGCCCCTTTGGGCCCGTGCCTGCCCAGGGGGAACCTCCTTCCATCGCATAGGAAAGCGCGCCCGGTGCCCTCCTCAGGCAGGGCTCGGGGGCTCTCCCCTGGAGGGCCACTGACCTAGCCAGGGTCACGAGGGAGGCGCTTGGGCACCACATGGAGGCGTGTTTCGAAGCACGTTTCCCTCAAGAAGGAGCAAGGCAAGGAGATCCAGACCCACAGGAGTTCGTCAGCAAGGCCATTCAGGAGCTACAGGAGTCTAGAGTCATGAGAGGCGCCCGCCGCCTACCAGCAGTGGCTCCCCATCCAGGCGAGGATGGCGAGCTGCGCGTCTGCGTCGACGTACCAGGTCTCAACCAAGTCACCTCCCTGGAGCGCCTCTGGCCCTCGCAAGTGGGGCGCTGCGGAGGTCCACCCCACAGCTACGTTCACATGCCTTACGGCTTGCCGAGCGTGGCTGACACACACCAGCGCCTCATGAGGGGCATCACGGAGGCACAGGAGGCCAGGTGCTCCGCAGCCCTGGCGGAGATGGAGATGGCCTGCGAGGAACCGCCAGCGCCCCTGGAGCCTCCCGAGGCCCCTGGGCCTGGGGGCTCATGAGGATCGACTTCCGCAGCCCACCGAGCCGGCTACACCAACACCCCTTCGTCTTCAGCGTCATCAGGTGACATCTTTCAAGTTTCACTTCCAGCTGGGAGCGCCCCCAGGGCTGCATTATTCCCAGGCCGCGTGGGTCCGTCCCTGCGGCGTGTATCCCTTTTATTTCGCGTCGTTAGCTTACCTTATTGGGGGCGCCCCTCGGGCTGCATGATCCCCAAGCCGCTCGGGCCAGGCCCAGCGGCATATACCCCATTTGCGTTCATTTCCGGTTACGCGTTAGAACCTCCATGCTTGATTATTTGATGCCGGTCCGCGGCGCCTCTTCTTCTCTATGTTGACCACTTGCATGTTAAAGGGGGGGGGGTACCTGAGCATCGCGGCTCAGGGCTCTTACTGGCTCTCCAGCCCTCACCCTCTGGCCTTGACCACGGCATCGCGACCTGGCATACCAGCGACGGCTGAGACCAGCTCGAGGGCCGGGACCCAAGGACGTAGAGTGCAGGCATCTAACTGAACTTGCAGGGACACAACACAAGATAAGGCCCAGTGCCAGGCGCAACCCGCCTAGAGGTAGGGCCCCGTGAGTCCCGCGCTGGCTCACGGGTGCCCAGATACACCTCGCCAGGCCCTACCGTGCCAGTCACGTGTCAGGGCGGGGCTGTACACGCCCCGGGGGCTCCTCCCGGAGGGGCCCCCCTCCCATGTACCAGTGGAAGCACCATGCTCCGCACTGGCTGACGACACTGCCGAGGAGTGGCTATGCCCGTACACATACGGAAGCGCTATGCTCCGCGCTGGTGATAAACAACTGAGGGTGGCCTCCGGGCCGCATCAACCTCAGGGAGCCCAGAGCTCAGTGTCTAGCCTCATCCCAACGCCTCCCCTCGGGAGTGCCGCGCGAGGGGGCTGGGCACGGGAGCTGCACCTGGGTCACGCCCAGACGCACGCCGCCCAGCCAGGTCCCCACGGGCCTGGTTCATCGCGCGCCTCTCCCCGAGTGGAGCCGAGGTATGAAGGCCGTTTGAGTGTCAAGGGGGACTCCTGAGCATCGCGACTCAGGAGCCTAACTGGTCACGTAGCCCCTCACTCCTTGGTCCCGTCCTGGTTTCTGGTCGGGGCTATTGCTGGGTGAGGTACGCGCGGGGCCGGGCTCTGCAGACGTAGAACGGTGGATCCACTCACATCACACCTCCCTACTTGCTGTTCGTGCGTCAAGGGGGACTCCTGAGCATCGCGACTCAGGAGCCTAACTGGTCACGTAGCCCCTCACTCCGTGGCCCCGTCCTGGTTTCCGGTCGGGACCATCGCTGGGTGAGGCACGCGTGCGGCCGGGCTCTGCAGACGTAGAACGATAGATCCACCTACATCATGCCTCCCTACTTGCTGTTCGTATGCCAAGGGGGACTCCTGAGCATCACGACTCAGGAGCCTAACTTGTCACGTAGCCCCTCACTCCTTGGTCCCGTCCTGGTTTCCGGTCGGGGCTATTGCTGGGTGAGGTATGCGCGGGGCCGGGCCCTGCCGGCGTAGAACATAAGCAAGTAGGAAGGAAAAGCGCAAATTTCAAAGGAATTCGAAAGCAAATATTACAGTCCACACTGTTATCCCAATATCAGACGCAAGTTTAAACGCCTCCCCGAGGAATGATACATGTGCAGGAATTAAAAGCAGGACAGGAGCCACGATGGAGTCACTTGGCGGCGGGGGAGCAGCGCGGAGTGGGTTCGCCTCACGGAGCAGCGGGATCGGCAGCGCCTCGCTCCGGCTTGGTGCTGAAGGCCCGAAACTTCCCCAACAGAGCCTCTGCGCGACCCTTCACGGCCTCGGCAGCAGCCGCGGCACGCTCGCCGCTCACGGGCTCCAGCAGGCTGTCGAGGTCGAAACCGGGATCGCGAAGGTGGATGTGGGTGAGGACCCGCGTCAGTGCTGCAGAAGATAGAACACGCGCCTCGGCCTCGGCCGTGGGGCCAAGGACAAGGGCGACATCTTCAAGAGCATGAACCAAGAAGGGAAGCAGCTTGGCGGGGCCGTCCTCGGCGCCGGCCAGCGGGCTCTCCAGGCCACTGTTGTAAAGTGTCCTCAGCGAGGAGCGAGCCTTCGCCTCCAGCTCCGTGAAGGCCGCGCGGTCTTCGGCAAGGACCAGGGCCTTGCCGTCCAGCTCGGCCTTCCTCGCTCCCAATTCCTGCTCCAGCGTGCCTAGGCGGTCGCGGAGTTTCTTGAGCTTGGCCTCCCGGCCCTTGACGGCCGCCTCACGAGCCTTCACGCCTTCTTCCTGCTCTTGGCGAAGGCGAACCTCTTTCGCGAGCTGATCCCGCGGGCCCTGCAGCTCGTCCTCCAGTGCCTTGCAGCGACCACGGACGTCGACCACCTCTCCCAGGGCTGCATCACGAGCAGCCTTCACCTCAAGGACGGCCTGCTTCTCCTCGTCGCATGCCGTCGAGGCCTGGACCAGCGCCGCCCGAACCGAAGCGTCGGAGCGAACCCATCCAGAAGCCAGCTCCAAGCGCCCGGCCACCAGGCGAGGGTCGGCGCCGAGAAGATCCTGCTGCAGCCGGTCCAGCTCAGCAACAGCGCGGTCCAGAACAGCGGAAGGAGTCAGGGAGATAGCAGCCGGTGGAGTAGAAGGAGAAGGCGGCAGCACGGCCGCAGCATCCTGAGGCGGAGTCTGCCGTGCCCCGACAGCTGTAGCAGCGGCGGCAGGCGGGAGCACCTTGGGAGCCACTTGGGCCATGGGGGCTGAGCTCGCCCCAGCCGGCTCAGTCAGGCCTCGCGAGGACGACCGGGCGGGAGAAGCTTGTGCGTCGCGGTCACCTTCCTTCAGGGGTGCTGTCACGAACGGAACCTCAGGAGCCCCCTTTGACTTCTTTGCTGCGGGCGCCAACCTATCCAAAGATGCGGACGTCAAGCCTCAGAAGCAGAGCAAGGGATAAAGACAAGAATCGAATGCTTACGGGTCGTCGCCAGTGAGCTCAAGCGGCCTCCGGCCAAATTTGAAGCCTGAAAGCCGGCTGGAAGGGTCAACCTCGGGAAGCTTGGAGGCGGAAGGTGCGTCTGCGGTTCGCCCCGGGGCCGGGGGAGACCTGCGGGAGATCAGCCCGGTCCTGTCCTTCTTCGAGATCGGGGGCGAGCTCCTGCCGTCCTGCTCGTCGTCGTCTTCGTCGTCATCCTCGTCGTCATCGTTCGGAGAGAGGCGGAGAACACGGGACCTGCGCCGGGGGAGGGGAGCCCTCGACTCTCCGTCAGTCGCCTCGGAGTCAGGCCCTTTTCCACGCTCCCCTCCTTCTTCCTCTTTGCTGGAGTCGCCGGAGGGCACGTCCACCGGTCCCTCGGGAGCCTCCAGGGGCACGGGCCCTTCCCCGTTGAAGACGGGCATGGACTTCACTACCCGCTCCCAGTCATCACGGAGGAACAAGGGCGTAGGGGCGCCCTCCAACCTCGCCACGTTGCCCCCGACCAGAGATTGGAGAACCGCAGCCAGGTCTCCGTCGGCCCAGGCCGCGGGGCTCGGGCGGGGCCTCCACATTGGAAGCAAGTACTGTCAAAGCGGAGCCAGCTGGTGCTCCAAGAACTTCCTCAACAGCGACGCGCCGGTCAGCTTCGCCCCGCCATGTCGGTCGGCCTCAGATCCGCGTCCATCTTCTCCAACACCATCTTCGCGCGGGGATCCGTGAGCTCCGCCCGACCCCAGTCGCTAGAGCTCGTGGGCTGCTCCGTGGGCAAGATCAGCCGAGGGTGGATGCGCCCAGCATCCACCAAGATCCACTTGCTCCTGAAGCCCTCAATCCTCTTCCCAGATTTCGAGATGGCAATGGCGCCGCCGTACGCGACGAAGCTCGCGCACGCGGAAGCAGTCCCACGAGAGGTCCAGAGGTAGAAGTAGTGCCGCAGCAAGGCCACCGAGGGCTGCACCCCAACATGTGCTTCGCAATAGTAAGCAAAGATTGCTAGGAGAAGGACGGAGTTGGGATGGAGATGCAGAGCCTGTAGCTTGTAATGGCAGAGGACAGAGAAGAAGAACTCGGAGAAGGGAGGCAACAGGCCAGCAACAATGGCACTTACGAAGAGCGGATAGAAGGTGCTCCTCTGACCCTCAGGGGTGGCGGAGCCGACCTTGAACACCTTCGCCCCGTCAATGCCTCGCGCCGTCGCTATCCGGCGCAACCGGGCAAGGCCCGTCTCCGACACGTTCGGCGGGTCCAGGGCAGACGAGTACCAAGCTGCGGCCGGGGGCTGGCGAGGCGCCATGGCTTCCTAGGTCGCACGGTCAGAGCAGATCTGGAGATTTCGGAGGAAGGGAGGAGAAGCGCAAGAAAGGGGATCTGAGCAGCAACCGATGAAAGCAAGAAGAAGAGCCTAGGCCGCAGGCTGTTAGGGCCCGCACGGTTGCTAAGGCGCCCACGGCCAGTCAACCGCCACGCGGCGCCCAAGGCCGCAGGCTGTTAGGGCCCGCGGCGCTTCGCTCTTGCCCTTCCGCCTCCCTGCACGGCCAAGTCCGGGCGCGCCTTGGGCCCGGGGGCTACTGTCGGCGTTTTGGGAATGGGGGTCCCCAGACTTGCCTGCCTGCGGCCTGCGGCGTGGCTCAAAGGGGGGCCCAGCATGGCCCATCTTCACCAATACAAACTCAAGACCCTCGCGTGGGGCCAAGCCTCGCGGGGCGGACGACGCGAAGCCTCCTCAGGCACGGCCTCGTCAGGCTGGCTCACGAGGAGGCGGAGAGATCAAGGCGGGGTACCTCGCGAGGTGCCCGTGACACAAGCCATGACGACTCAGGGCGCCAGGCGGGTGCCAGCCCGCACAGCGTCCTCCTTTCCTCTTTGGTGCAAAGGGGGCAAGCGCAGCCACGGAGTACCGAGGCATCAGGCAAAGGTTGCCATTTCGGTGCAACGAGACCAAGACCAGGAGGACTACGAGACGGAGGTCACCATGGAGCCCAAGACGGCGTCATCGCCAAAGCTTTGCGCAGGCGAAGACTGCTTTTGTCAGGATAGCTGATACTTGCTGTCCCCTTTCAAATTAGCCCGCCATTGTTGGCTCCCTCCCGCTCGATATTTGGGAAGAGGACCAGGGCCTCTATAAATAGGACCAGCCACCCACAAAGCAAGAGGGAGGGGTGACAGGAAGAAAGAGGCTCGTTAGAGAGGTTAGAAGCAGAGAGAGAGAGAGAGAGAGAGAGAGAGAGAGAAAGGTGGCTGAACTCCTCCCATCAGTTCATTGCCCCAGCCAAGAACAGACCCTCGCGAGGCTGTTCTTCCTTGTATTGTTCGTCATCATCAGCCCAAGAGGCAATCCACACACCACACACTGGAGTAGGGTATTACACCACAACGGTGGCCCGAACCAGTATAAACCCTGTGTCCCTTGTGTTGTTCTCTTCATAGCTTTGATCCTAGCGTGGCGGAGGGGTGCAGGTAGGTAGGAGGTGAAATCTCCGCGCGCACCCTAGTGTTCGAACCTCAAGGGTCTGCCGGAACCCGAAATCCGACACAAACATCAGGGATAATGCTTGACAGATTAACAAAATCTAAAGGAGGAAGAATGGAGATCCATTTTGAGGCAGGTTTAAAAAGGCCACGTGATGCTACAAAGTCAGCCAAGTTAGTATCAGAGGCAGCCGTTGCCGTTAGGTGTCATGCACGTATCCTCCCAACATGGATCCAGTACAGGAATGAGAAAGACAATACCCAGTTTAACACCTTCCTTGACCATTTATCCATAAGTAATGTTATTCATCGCAATTAGTAATATTGTCTTGCTCTGTCCCATACTTTCTAGCTTCCTCCCAATAAGACTCACATTCTTTTTTCAACAGATGAGGTTCAAGTTGGATCCGAAAGATGATGCAACTAAACAAGCATGCACTCATGTTTTTCAGTCTGATCTGCGACAGTATCGGTACCACCTTAGAAAATCTCACTTTGAAGGCAAGGCTAACAATGAAATCGCCCAAACATCTCCAGTGGAATATATTACAGATGAAGACTGGACAGCCCTCGTTAAACACTGGTCTGATCCAAAGTATTAGGTAAGCTATATGTATTTGATCAGACCACATATTGAACTTGTATTTATGTATGTGCCTTACAAGTGTATCTTCTTCTAGGCTAACTGTTTGAAGAACAAAACCAACCGTTCTAAAGTGAAATTCCAACAGACAATAGGAACTCATAGCTATATTGCACACTGCGAGGCTCTTGTAAATAGCTGCTACTTCCTTCTTTTTTTGTGCCATATTATCGTATCTATATTGACTTGTTCCAAATACAGAGGAAAGCCCGTGCGGACCAAAAAGAACCTGAACCGAATGCAGTGCAAATCTTCAAGGATTGCCACACCAGCAAGATGAAGGGCATGAGCACACCAGTTCAAGCCGCTGTTGTAAGTCCTTACTCCTCCTGCCTTGAACTGATTGGTAATGTGATGTGTTCCATTAACTACTTGGTTTGCAGCCAATGTTAGTTACCCTGTTCACTTTTATTCAAAGTTGTCTTAACGTATCACTTCACCCTACATGGTTTAAAAGAGATGAAGGATATTTTTTTGGTCTTGATCTGTAATCTAGTTGTTATGTTCACATGCGCACACAATGATAAAATAGCCTGTTTGTTTTATATCTGTTTTCCCATGATATGAATGATGTCATACTATGTTCATCCACTTTAAACCATGTCTCTTTATCCTTAGATGTCAACGAATGTGAGGAAATAGACAATACAGTAGGCATGCTACATGGACATATGTTCCAAAAGTGATTTTATTATGTAGTTGGCACTACAATACATGCTAATGTATTAAAGTAGTTCACCAAAATAAGTTATGTATAAATGTTTAACCTACTTTGTTTGTTTTTGTCTCATTAGTAACTTATCTGGTACACTAATCTACAAGTTCAAACTTTCAGGAAGCTATGGAACAAATTATTGAACAGCCACAACCACCTGAAGGTGATTAGGCTACTACAGGCACAATGTCACCTCTTGCAGCAGTGCGTCAGTATCTCTCCACTAACAGTGCAAAAAGCACCTTCCTCCGTAATTCTGGGTTGGTTGTCAAGGTAACCTCGTCCAAATCACCTACTGAACAAAATCTTCCTGCTAGATAAAGTGATATATCTGTGCTCCAGACACAAGTCCAATCCCTAATGGGCATTGTTTCGGAAACAAGAATAGTGGTTGAGAAATGTCGTCAAGATATGAATGGTTTTGAAACCAGACTATCAGACATTCGCTTCGTTGTTCAAGAGCAATGGCGGAAAAAAGGTGGAGATCGTGCTGCTCCATCAGATTCTACAGCCTGAAACATTTGCACTCAGGTCAAATGATTTATGCTTCTATACATCTGGTGGTGCTTTTATCTGGAAGGACTATAAACTTTATGCCAACAGGCCTTTTGTTGGATGGTTGGAATTTATGTTGTTATGATACAACATTTATGATGCTGCCTCAGGCTGTAGTAATTACGACGCTATTTTTGTATAGTGTAGGTTTATCTTAGTAATGTATTCGGCCGAAAGCTTCGTAGGAGCCCAACATGCCAACATTCGTCGGGCCCATTCCAATTGGGCTAAAAACGATTACGGGCCGAAATTGGCATGTAGCCCACTAAAAATATCTAGGCCTAAATCAGCATAAGCTTTCATATTTTTCTGGTAGGCCTGTGCCCATAGTGGGCCTTTAACAGGCCTAAACATAATTTGGGCCCTCAGTAAAAATAGGCCATTTACAGGTGTAAATATCTGGAGCCCATAAAAAACATGGGCCTTTAATAGACCAAAGTGAGATTGGGCCCTGATTGTGCCAAATAACCCACTGGACTTAGCAGGCCGAAATGGTGGCCCATTTACGATGCGGATCTTTGACAGGCCGAAATTCGGACGGGACGTAAATGCGCCGACCTAATACACGGGCCTTTAACAGGTCGGAACTTCGGTCGGGCTAGATTATCGTCATTTTTATATGGGTCGTTAATGGGCCCGATATGACGTTGGGCCACATTGGCCCATGGTTTACGTCCGGCGTTAACAGGTTGGAAATGACAACAGGCCGAAAGTGGCCCAAAGCTATAGTGGGCCTCTAACTGGCCGAATGTCAGACATGGCCGAATATGACCCAAATACTTCACGGTCGTTTATGGGCCGAAAGTTTTGATGGCCTGTAAATGGGCCCAAATGAAGCCGGACCTTTAACAGGCCGGAAATACACCGGGCCGTAATTCAGCCCAATTACTTAGCGGATTGTTAACGGGCCAGAAGTGACCATGGGCCGCGTTGATAACAAGTTTAGGACAGGCCGTTGATGGGCCGATTTGACAGAGAATGTTGGGCCTATAGCTAGGCCGACCCATTATGGTCTGTAGAATCTTGTGGGCCTTTAGCTGGGCCGGCCCATTGTGGTCCGCAAAATCTTGTGGGCCTTTAGCTAGGCTGGCCCATTATGGTCTGCAAAATCGTGTGGGCCTTTAGCTGGGCCGGCCCATTATGGTCTGCTAAATTTTGTGGGCCTTTAGCTGGGTCGGCCCATTATGGTCTGCTAAATCTTATGGGCCTTCGGTTGGGCTGGCCCATTTAAACTTTGTGGGCCACTTTTGGGCCGGTCCACGTGTCAACATATCATAGGCCCATGTCGACCGTTGGATGAGTGACACATGTGCCAACACGGAGCTGACACGTGGATCCGTCAGCCAATGAGAATTTTACACGTGGAAAATCGACATTGGTCGTGGTTGTTAATGGGTTATCGGATCCAAAATCCGACCCGATAGCTTAACGGTGTTCCGTTACGGTGGATGCCACGTGTCGGTCACCCTTGACGAAAGCACTTCTGTGACGCGCGATTTATCGTCATGGAGGTGGACACTTCCTTGATGATAATTTTGGCAATGTCATGGAACACTTCTATGACAGCACAGGTATGACTATCTTGATTCTGTCATAAATTTGTCATGGATGTACATGCATGACAGAAAACGCGACCTACTGTGACAAACACGTATCATCACGGAAGTGTATTTTTTTGTAGTGTCCCAAGGCCTTGGTCAAGTGGGTTCCCAAGACTACATCAAGTTCTACTTCATCAAGTGCGACTAGAACTCCAAGGATTCCCATCAAGTTGATGTGGATCCCGAAGAAGAAGAACTAGAAAGTTCTTGAGGGTGACTCCGCTAACATACTTCATTCATGTCATCTTGGCGAGGACAATGCAAACAACTTTCACATCTTGCACTAGTTCAAGGAGTCACAAACCCTCTTGTTGGTAAGACAAGGGACAGGGTAACCTAATGCTTTTATGGGCATCATCATGTATGAACTTCATTCTATGTCCATGGATATCTTTGTGTGTTCCTTGTGGGACTAACCCGTGTAGGTATTGAAAGTGCAACTCACTCAAATGGATTGCTCTGAATGATCTACATCAACATTGAGCATCGACATCTTCAACATCTACATGAAGTCATCATCGACAAAACCCAAGGTTAGTTCATCCCTCTTAGGGGGGATATCACATCTAGGGGGAGCTTTACTCTAAGATTTGAGCTAAAGCAACTCTAATGGTGTGAACACAACAATGCTTTATGTAAAAGTGGTAACCCCACTTGTGCTTAAACAATGAGTATGACCTATGATCAAATGTTCTCATTTGACTCCTAAGTCAATATACTCATATATAGATGACCTAGTCATCGCCAATTGCTTGATAGATGCTAGAGTGTTTGTGCATGTTTTGTCACATATTTCATTTGCCATTTTATTGTGTGAGCATGTTGGTTGCATATTTTACTCATTTGAGGACATCCATTTGTTGCTTTGATTGTTTGGTTCTTTTTCTTTTGCCAAATGGATGGATGGACAAGAATGCCTAAGAACTTCCTCTAGCTATCTATGCTTTTCTCGTCTCAAACTCTATTCATGCTACAGCACAAAGTTTGATCAAGTCAGATTCGAACACTCTGTGTGAGTAGCACTCGGAGTCCCCGATTTGTCATAGACTTAAACTTCCAAAACCTCTCTGTGTTTCGGTCTGACCGATTCATCCTTTTCTATCTGACCGAGTTCACTGAGTTGATCTATGTTTTCAATATCGGTGCAACCGATTAGAACTTTTCGGTCACACCGAGTTGTAGTAACCGCTTGCGATTCTGCATCTCGGTGCCACCGAGTTGTTCCACTCGGTTACACCGATAGGGTCAGGATATATATACTGTCGGGTTGAATTTTGGAAATTTCTCCAAAACCCCTCAGCCGCGCGTGTCCTGCTCTGCCGCCTCAGGTCTCCGGATCGTCCTATCATCGCCAGCGACCACCCGCCGCTGGTCTCCGTCGCTATCAACGGAATTCAACCCTGCTGTTGCCGCCGTAGCGAGCTCATCACCGAACTAGGGTATGAGTTCGAATCTTTGTGATGTTCCTTACTCTGATTCTTAATAGAAAGCAAATGACATGTTCTTTACCACGTATGAGATCATCCTGTCCAGCAAGAACATCCCTTAGATTAGGTTTGATTCAAAAATTTAGGGTTAGGTTTCCGCCGAACTCATCTCGGACCGACCGAGTTGTGGAAATCGGTCTCACGATTTGGCCTAGGCCATTGCACTTGCACTTTTCAGTATGACAGAAAGTTGCAAATCGGTGTGACTGAGTTCAACTCTCAGTGAAACCCTAGCAATCTGGAGTCACTGAACTGTGTCTCGGTCTGACCGATTTCACTAGTTTAGACTCCAAAAGTTGCTTTAGTGTCATCGAGTTTAACAAATCGGTAACTCCGAAATGCTTTCTGTGGAAAACTAAAACTAAGTTTTGACTCATTTATTTTGCAAAATCTCTGCACTTTGTGATGCTCATCCACTCTATCTCATCTATAACTATTCACAGGGTCAACTGTCAGTTTGCTTTGCCAGAATGTCTGATCAGCGTGATATCTAGAATAAGTCAGAAGAGCAGATGAACCTGAGTGAGGGCACTAGTCCCTCTAGCAGCTATGATGAGGGTAGCAGGAGTACCCCAAGCAACTTGCCCAAGGCAGCTACAATGATAAGGAAGAACAAAAACTCAGACTTGGAGGATGAGGATTATGTTGCTGCTGAGGAAGAAGTGAGCTCCAAGAAAAAGTTTATTAAGAAGGAGTTTGGCTCAGCTGCATCCACCAAGCCTGGCATGCACAAGAAGGCTCCTGCAAAGAGGGTGCCAACCTTAAAAGCTAGGGCCTTAACTATTGAAACTTCCAAGTCAAATGTTGAAGAGGCTGCTCGAGAGGGTAAGAAAAGGAAAGAAAGGGTCAAGAAAACTATGGCCAAAGTCATTGGAAGATCCTCTATGATGGAAGATCCAGAAGAAGAAGAAGAAGATGTTGCACCAGCATCAGAGTCTCAAAAGATGATGGGAGATGCCATCAAGTCTGGAGCTGCCCCTTCTAAGCCCAAGACAGCTCCCAAAGCTTCTGCTCCAGCTCCAAAGACCACACCCAAGAGGAGCACAAGGAATATTCCAGCTGCTGAAAAGAACAAGGCCCAAGTGCTTGAGATTGATGAGGAAGATGCTGAAGCCCAAGTTCTTAGGAAGCTCAAACCCAAGATCCCTGACCATGATGACAGTCATCCAGCGGCCGAAGACATGAACATCAGGAAGGATGCAGGTCTCAAACTTTTGAGACAAACTAATCCATATGATGTGAGGAGAAGGACTACTGTGGATTACAGGTTCCACACCAAAGAGCAGCAAGACTTCTATGAGACCATCTTGCTTGACAAGAAGCCAATTATTTGTGATATGAAATGGGAAGATTGGGAATACATTGATGACAATGAAGACCATTTTCCAGGAGTGCATGACAGCTTCAGGCAATGTGGAGTGGACGAGTTTGTGGGTCAGAAGTTGAACAAATGGAATGATGAACTCATCGTGCAATTCTACTCTGCAGCACACTTCTATCCTGATGGAAAAATTGTTTGGATATTTGAGGGTACAAGGTACCAATCAAAAGTTGCTGAGTGGGCAAAATTGGTCAATGCCCCTGAAGAGCATGAGGATGACTTGGATGTCTATGCCAAGAAGAAGAAAGACCACAACTCAATGGCCAACATGTACAAAGAAATACCTGACAAGGCCCTGGAAACTCATAATCTAGGCTCTATTCATTATCTGTTATCTGGTTTGGCCACAATTAACATCATCTTGAGGCCATTCCATCAACTTGCTGCAGTTGTTTGATGTGCCCCGAAAATTCAAAGTCATGAGCCTAATTGTGGAAACAATCAAGAGGACAGCTGCATATCAAAAGAGGTCATGTGGGTATGTCCACATATTCAAATGCTCATCAACTCCAAGATGGGCACAGGCACCTACTTGTTAGATAAGGAGCATCTACCCTTGAGACCAGATTTTGAGGACAACACTGTTGTCATGAATGAAGATGATCCCACATCTGCAGAGGCCCAAGAAAAGAGAGAGAAAGCTAAGGCTGAGAAAGCTGCAAAGATGCCAAGTGCTGAAGAAGCATCTCAAGTGTTTCTCAAGACCAAACAAGATCAACTTCCATATCTGATTCAAGCAACCTTAAGGATTGAGAAAGGATTGGCCACCCTAACTCAAAACCAAGAGACCCTGGAAAGGATCATTGAGACTAAGTTCTATGATCTTGATCTAAAAGTGATAGAGATGCAGACAACAGTTGAGCAGCTCCAGGAAGAAGTTGAGGAGAGGAAAGGGCATGCTACCACAGATGCCTTTCAGAGAGTGCCATGAGGGAAGAGATCTGCTGCAGTGCCAATGACTGACACTAGAGCTACTACATCTGCACCTGCAGCCACATCATCAGTGCCACCTCCAATTGCCACTCCACCAGCTCCAACAACTTCCATAGATGCATTCATCCTTGGAGTCCTCTCAATGCCTCCTCCCACAGATCAAGCCTAGAGAGACGCATAGCATTATGCATTTTCAAGCTTTTTGGTAACTTGTTGCCAAAGGGGGAGAAAGTGTATAGATCATAGGCTTCGAGAGAGAGAGAGAGCTTTGCTTCTTCTGCCTTCTTTATCTTTTGGTTGATACTTATTTTGTGTGCTTGCTTGATACTTTATGTCTATGTGTGTGAGATACTTGTATGATCATGTGTTTAATCATATCCTACATTAATGCTTGTGCTTGAATGATCATTCACTTTGCCTTGGTGATAAGTGCATGTTTTTTTACTCTCTATCATTTTGAGCGCTCCACCAAGATGTATGTGACATGGAAGAGTAACCCATAATCCTAATTGATTGTGCATTTGCATTCAAAAGCAAATTTTAAATAATGCACAAATTTAGGGGGAGCTCTTTCTTATCACATACTTCTCAAAGCGATGATGTATTTCAATCTTATCATCATTTGTCGAAGCTTTGATCTATATGTTGTCATCAATTACCAAAAAGGGGGAGATTGAAAGTGCAACTATCCCTGGGTGGTTTTGGTAATTCCTAACAATATATAGCTCATTGAACTAATGCTCTTTCAAGATGATCAAATCTGAAAGTTCAATGATTGGCATGGCATGGACTACGAATGTGGACCCCTCAAAATGCTAAGGACACATATTGGCTCAAGCTCAAGACTCTACATTTTATTTTAGTGATCCTAGATCACATCGAGTCCATAGGAAAAGCCAGTACTATTAAAAGGGACGAGGTGTTGCTTAATGGCTTGCTTCCTCAAAATGCATAGTGATATGCTCCAAAATCCCTCAACCACTTTCTCATATCCACATATGTCCCAAACCAAAAGTCAAACTCAGCCCCACCGATTTGATCTATCCGGCGCCACCGAGTTCATTTGACATACCTCAGCCAGAAACCCTAATCAGTTCGATCTCACTGATAGGGATCTCGGTCTCACCGAGATGGGATTGCAAACTCTCTATTTCCCTTCGTAACGTTTCGGTCTAACTGAGATGAGTGATCGCTCCCACCAAGTTCGCAATGCAAACTCTCTATTTCCCTTTCGTAACTTTTCAGTCTCACCGAAATGAGCCATCCGGTCCCATCGAGTTTGCCTAACCAACTCTATGTTTGCCTATTACAGAAATCGGTCTTACTGAGTTTATGTGATCGGTCTCACCGAGATTGCGTTATGCCCTAACCCTAATGAAATCAGTCCCACCGAGTTGACATGTCGGTCCCACCGAAAAGCCTAACGTTCACATTTTGAACTAAATTGGTCTGATCGAGTTTGATGATTCGGTCTCACCGATCTTGGTAAATTGTGTGTAATGGCTAGATTTTGTGTGGAGGCTATATATACCCCTCCACCTACTCTTCATTCGTGGAGAGAGCCATCAGAACATGCCTACACTTCCAGCGTACATTTTCTGAGAGAGAACAACCTGCTCATGTGTTGAGACCAAGATATTCCATTCCAACCACAAGAATCTTGATCTCTAGCCTTCCCCAAGTTGCTTTCCACTCAATTCATCTTTCCACCAAATCCAAATCTGTGTGAGAGAGTTGAGTGTTGGGGATACTATCATTTGAAGCACAAGAGCAAGGAGTTCATCATCAACACACCATCTATTACCTTTTGGAGAGTGGTATCTCCTACATTGGTTGGGTGTTACTTGGGAGCCTCTGACAAGATTGTGGAGTTGAACCAAGGAGTTTGTATGGGCAAGGAGGTCACCTACTTCATGAAGATCTACCCTAGTGAGGCAAGTCCTTTGTGGGCGATGGCCATGGTGGGATAGACAAGGTTGCTTCTTCGTGGACCCTTCGTGGGTGGAGCCCTCCGTGGACTCACGCAGCCGTTACCCTTCGTGGGTTGAAGTCTCCATCAACGTGGATGTACGATAGCACCACCTACCGGAACCACGCCAAAAATCTCCATGTCTACATTGCGTTTGCTCCCACCAAACTCCTCCCTTTACCTTCGTGTGCAATGTTTTTATATTCCGCTACTGTACTCTTAGAGTTTCATGTGTAGGTTGATTGCTTGACTTGTGCTAAGTTGCTAAAATCTGCCAAGACTTAAAATTGGGAAAAGATAGATTTTTTATTTGGTCAAGTAGTCTAATCACCCGCCCCCTCTCTAGACATACTTTCGATCCTACATGAGGCCTTAATATCCCTTAGTTTCCATATGGACCCCGCTTCCACGGGAGGGTAGGACAAAAGATGACATGCAAGTTCTTTCCATAAGCACGTATGACTATTTATGGAACACATGCCTACTTTATATTTATAAACTGGAGCTAGTTTTGTATCGCCCTAGGTTATGACTGTTATATAATGAATATCATCCAATGAATCCACCGATCCAATGCCTACGATTTTCCTATATATTGATCTTGCTAAGTTACTACTGTTGTTGTTACTGTTTCACTTGATACAAAATCATTGCTACCACTGTTACCATTACTATTGCTGTTGCTACTACTATCAAAACTATCAGACAACTTTTGCTACTGATCACTTTGCTGCAGATAATTAATCTCCAGGTGAGGTTGAATTGACAACTCAGCTGCTAATACTTGCAATATTCTTTGGCTCCCCTTGTGTCAAGTCAATAAATTTGGGTTGAATACTCTACCCTCGAATACTATTGCAATCCCCTATACTTGTGGGTTATCAAGACCTTTTTCTGGCGCTGTTGCCGGGGAGCATAGCTATATTTGTTGAGTCACTTGGGGTTATTATCTATTTATCACTATGAAGAATCTGAAGGATACAAAGACCAAGATCGTTCCCTCTAGGACGAGGGGAGGTAAGGAACTGCCATCACACTTGGCACTTGATTCACCTTCTATTTTGAGTAGACTTGAAACACCACCACATGCTATTAATCCTGATATGTCGCAAGTTAGTGATGATGCTACTTCTATGAATGCTGCTCATGGTGATGCTAGTACCTTGCTTGATGATGGTGTGCCACTAGGTGATTTTCTTGATGAACAAATTGCTAGGGCTAAAGAGAATGAAATTACTGAAATTGATGAGATCATTGAAACTGAAAATCTTGAAACACCTACTGACCTAGCCCTCCTAGATATGAAATGCCTAAGATACCTGAAGGTTATGTTATGGATGAGGAGACAGCTAGACTTTCTTGCTTGCAATGATAGACATGATCTAAAGAAATTATTGTGCAAACTAAAGGAAAAATCTTTGAATGCTAGAATGAAATGTGATCCTAAGTTTTCTACTTCACCTATCTTTGTTGATGATAAGGATATGAATTCTCTGTTGACCCAGAGTTATTTACTTTGGTTGAATCTGATCATTTCCATGGTTATGAAACTAAAACTATTGTGGCACACCTTACCAAATTAAATGATATAGCCACCCTTTTTGCTCATGATGAGAATATTCGCTTTTATTACATCCTCAAATTATTTATGTTATTGTTAAAGGGTGATGCTAAGATATGGTATAATACTCTTGCTCCTGGTTGTGTGCGTAGTCCCCAGGATGATTTACTACTTCTCTGAAAAATATTTTCCTGCTCATAAGAAACAAGCTGCCTTACAAGAAATATTTAACAATGGGAAAATTGAAGAAGAGAGTCTCCCACAAGCTTGGGGGAGGCTTCTCCAACTTCTTAATGCTTTGCCGATCATCCTCTTAAGAAAAATGAAATACTTGATATCTTCTATAATGGAATAACCGATGCTTCTAGGGAATTCCTAGATAGTTATGCTGGTTGTGTTTTAGGGAATAAACTGTTGAGCAAGCTGAGGAAATATTGAATAACATATTCAAAAATTATGATGATTGGACTCTTCCTGAACCACCTCCTAAACCCACTCCAAAGAAGAGGGTTATCTTATATCTCAGTCCTAAAGATATGCAAGAGGCAAAGAAATGTATGAAGGAAAAAGGTATTAAAGCAGAGGATGTTAAAAATTTACCTCCTATTGAAGAGATACATGGATTTGATACACCACCACCCAAGGTGGTAGAGGTAAACTCTTTAATGAAATTTAATGAAAGGGACAACCCTTATAGTGTGCATCCTAGTAAATGCCTTTATGAGTTCGATAACTACATTAGAAAACAAGATCACTTCAATAAAAATGTTATGGAACAATTGAAATAGAACTCTGATATGATTGCTCATTTGAGTGACTTGTTATTTAGAATCTCTAATGATGTTAGAGGTGTTGGAAAACATGCTTCTATGGTTCAAACTCAGCTAGAACAAGTTGCTAAATCTCAAAGAGAATTACTTTATGAAATGAATAATAATATCAATGATCATACTATTAGATTAATGACTAGAGGAGGTAAAATGACTCAGGAACCACTTTATCCTGAGGGACACCCTAAAAGAATTGAATAAGACTCCCAGAGAATTAACACTGATGCACCTAGTCCTTCTAAAAATAAACAGAAAAATAAAAATGGTAGGACTTTGCATACCTCTAGTGAACTTGAAGTAGAAAAACCTGCTAAAGATAATAATGATGTTTCGATCTCAGATACTGAAACTCAATCTGGTAATGAACATTCACCTAGTGATAATGAAAAAGATAATGATGATGTTCATGAAGACACTCAACCAAACAATGATAAAGAACCAGATAATGATGTTGAGATAGAACCAGTTGTTGATCTTGATAACCCACAACCTAAAAATAAAAGATATGATAAAAGAGACTTTGTGGCAAGAAAACACGGTAAAAGAAAGAGAACCATGGGTTCAAAAATCCATGCCCTTTCCACCTAAATCAACTAAGAAGAAAGATGATAAAGAATTTGAACGCTTTGCTGAAATGCTTAGGCCAGTCTTTTTGCGCACTTGCTTGACTGATATATTAAAGATGGCCCCTTATGCAAAGTATATGAAAGACATCATCACCAATAAGAGAAAAATACTAGAAGCTGAAATCTCGATCAAGTTTGCTAATTATTCTTTAAAGGATGGAGTACCTAAAAAACGCGGAGATGGGGGAATACCAATTATACCTTGCTCCATCAAAAGAAACTATGTTAAAACTGCTTTGTGTGATTTAGGAGCTGGTGTTAGTGTTATGCCTTTCTCTTTATACAAAAGAATTGATTTGAATAAACTCTCACCTACTAAAATATCTATGCAAATGGCTGATAAATCAACTGCCATACCTATCGGTATTTTGTGAGTATGTGCCCGTTGTTGTTGCAAATGTTACCATCCTAACTGACTTTGTTATACTTCAGATGCCCAAGGACGACAACATGTTGATTATCCTTGGTAGACCCTTTTTAGATACTACAGGGCTGTTATTGATTGCAATAAAAGCAAGGTCACTTTTCATATCAATGGTAATGAGCGTACAGTGCATTTTCCGAAGAAACAATTCCAAGTGGATGGTATAAATGTTATTGAAAAATCTCCGGCACTCACTATTGGAAGTTTACAATTACCTCTACATTCTGTCAAAATAAATATGATATACTTATTGTTGAGGACATGCATATCCCCGTTGAGGTAACTTAGTGTTTTATGAAAGTTCTTCGGTTTCATGCTAATCGAAGGTGGTTGTTAATAAGACTTGATCAACCTTATTAATGGATCATTTCTGAGAGGTATGAAGTTAATGAATCTAGTAGGCACAACCTTCCGTCCTTGCCTTCTGTTTTTCTGTTTTTTCTTAGTTAATAAAATAAAATGCCATGTTTATCCTATTTTCTGGATTTTCCATGCAATAAAAAATGACCGAAAAATAAAAGTTCTCAGAATGCCCTGAAAATTTAATACGACTTTTTCTAAATATTTCTGAATTTTTAGTGCAAATAACTTCAGAGGGGGTGCACTAGGTGGGCACAACCCACCTGGGCGCGCCAGCAGCCCCAGGCGCACCCTGGTGGTTTGTGGTCCCCCTCACTTATCTCTTTAGTCCATGTCATCACCTACCTCTAGAAAAAATTCACCATTGCTCTCTCTCACGCGTTCTTGCTCTCAAACCCGCGGGTTTCAACCTCTTTGCTCGAAGCTCCATTTCCGAAACTGTTTTGGGGGATTGATACTTGGTATGTAACTCCTCCATTGGTCCAATTAGTTTTTGCTGTAGTGGTTTATATTTTGAATAATTAGCTACTCTTGGTGCTGCTGTAGATGAGCTTGCACGTTGAATTCTTAGACCTCTAAGTAGTTTGAATGCTTGAAATGGCCTCTATGCATCCCTATGAGTAGTTGCTATCAATCTTGTGAAGTTTTGTTGGCAAAAAAATTTGTGGACTAAAAATTTCAGAATTTTATTTATAGGAATTAGATGAGTTTTTTTAGGAAGTTTTCTTCCAAGAAGAACTCTAAGGGAGTCATTGGGGAATCATCGGACAGAGACCTCCATACTCGAAGGATGGAGGAAGTGCACTCATGCGAATGGCCGCACAACCCCTTCATGGATGGGGCCAGCATCTGTCAAGAGTTCGCACAATTTGCTGCTAATGCTTGATACGTCTTCGTCGTATCTACTTTTCCAAACACTTTTGCCCTTGTTTTGGACTCTAACTTGCATGATTTGAATGGAACTAACCCGGACTGACGTTGTTTTCAGCAGAATTGCCATGGTGTTATTTATGTGTAGAAACAAAAGTTCTCGGAATGACCTGAAACTCCATGGAGATTATTTTTGGAAATAATAAAAAATACTGGCGAAAGAATCAAGGCCAGGGGGCCCACACCCTAGCCACGAGGGTGGGGGCGCGCCCCCTGCCTCGTGGGCCCCCTGGAGCTCCACCGACCTCAACTCCAACTCCATATATTCGTGTTCGGGGAGAAAAAAATCAGAGAGAAGGATTCATCACGTTTTACAATACGGAGCGGCCACCAAGCCCTAAACTCTCTCGGGAGGGCTGATCTGGAGTCCGTTCGGGGCTCCGGAGAGGGGAATCCGTCGCCGTCGTCATCATCAACCATCCTCCATCACCAATTTCATGATGCTCACCGCCGTGCGTGAGTAATTCCATTGTAGGCTTGCTGGACGGTGATGGGTTGGATGGGATTTATCATGTAATCGGGTTAGTTTTGTTAGGGTTTGATCCCTAGTATCCACTATGTTCTGAGATTGATGTTGCTATGACTTTGCTATGCTTAATGCTTGTCACTAGGGCCCGAGTGCCATGATTCCAGATCTGAACCTATTATCTTTTCATGAATATATGTGAGTTCTTGATCCTATCTTGCAAGTCTATAGTCACCTACTATGTGTTATGATCCGGCAACCCCGAAGTGACAATAATCGAGACCACTCCCGGTGATGACCATAGTTTGAGGAGTTCATGTATTCACTATGTGTGAATGCTTTGTTCTGGTACTCTATTAAAAGGAGGCCTTAATATCCCTTAATTTCCAATAAGAACCCGCTGCCACGGGAGGGTAGGACAAAAGATGTCATGCAAGTTCTTTTCCATGTATGACTATATTCGGAATACATGCCTACATTACATTGATGAATTGGAGCTAGTTCTGTGTCACCCTATGGTATGACTGTTACATGATGAACCACATCCGGCATAATTCTCCACCACCGATCCAATGCCTACGAGCTTTTCACATATTGTTCTTCGCTTATTTACTTTTCTGTTGCTATTGTTACAATCACTATAAAACACCAAAAATATTACTTATGCTACCGTTACCTTTGCCACTATTACCACTACTATCATATTACTTTGCTACTAAATACCTTGCTGCAGATATTAAGTTATCCAGGTGTGGTTGAATTGACAACTCAGCTGCTAATACTTGAGAATATTCTTTGGCTCCCCTTGTGTCGAATCAATAAATTTGGGTTGAATACTCTACCCTCGAAAACTGTTGCGATCCCCTATACTTGTGGGTTATCAAGACTATTTCCTGGTGCCGTTGCTGGGGAGCATAGCTCTATTCTTTGAGTCACTTGGGATTTATATCTGCTTCTCATTATGAAGAACTTGAAAGATCCAAGAACCAAGATTTATCCCTCAACTACGAGGGGAGGTAAGGAACTGCCATCTAGCTCTGCACTTGATTCACCTTCTGTTTTGAGTAAGCTTGAGGCACCTAAACCTACTTCTGCTATTAATTATGATATGTTGCATATTATTGATGATGCCACTTCTGCTATGCATGATACTTATGATGAAACTACTTCTATGCTTGATACTACTGTGCCACTTGGTGAATTTCTTGATGAACAACTTGCTAGGGCTAGAGAAAATGAAATTATTGAAACTGATAATATTGATGAAAGTGATGGTGAAGGCTCTCCTAATAAACATGAATTGCCTGTTGTGCCTGAGGGCTATGTTATGGATGAAGAAACTAAAAGAGACTTTCTTGCATGCAATGATAGAAGTGATCTTGAGAAATTATTAGCTAAGCTTAAACAAAAAACTCTGAATGCTAGAATGAAATATGATCCTGCTTATGCTACTTCACCTATCTTTGTTACTGATAAGGATTATGAATTCTCTATTGATCCTGATATAATTACTTTGGTTGAATCTGATCCTTTTTATGGCTATGAATCTGAAACTGTTGTCGCACATCTTACTAAATTAAATGATATAGCCACCCTGTTCACTAATGATGAGAGAACTCACTACCTTTATATCCTTCAAATATTTCCGTTCTTATTAAAGGGTGATGCTAAGATATGGTTTAATTCTCTTGATACTGGTTGTGTGCGTAGTCCCCGGGATATGATTTATTACTTCTCTGCTAAATATTTCCCTGCTCATAAGAAACAAGCTGCCTTAAGGGATATATATAATTTTGTGCAAATTAAAGAAGAGAGTCTCCCACAAGCTTGGGGGAGGCTTCTCCAATTACTTAATGCTTTTCCTGATCATCCTCTTAAGAAAAATGAAATGCTTGATATCTTTTATAATGGACTAACCGATGCTTCCAGAGACCACCTAGATAGTTGTGCTGGTTATGTTTTCAAGGAAAGAACACCGGATGAAGCTGAAATTCTATTGAATAATATGTTGACAAATGAAAATAATTGGACACTTCCTGAGCTAGATCCTGAGCCAACTCCTAAGCCTATTCCTAAACAAACTCCGAAGAAAAGGGGTGTTCTATTTCTCAGTCCTGAAAATATGCAAGAGGCAAAGAAATCCATGAAAGAAAAGGGTATTAAAGCTGAAGATGTTATGAATTTACCTCCTATTGAAGAAATACATGGTCTTAATTTACCGCCTGTTGAAGAAATATATGGTTTTAATCCATCACCTATTGAAGAAACACATGGTCTTGATAACCCGACACAAGTAGTAAGGGTAAATTCTCTCTATAGATATGATAAAGCTGAAATCCCTCCTACTAAGTTTGCTAGCCAATGTTTGGATGAGTTTGATACCTTTATGGTTAAGCAAGAAGACTTCAATGCTTATTTTGGTAGACAATTGAAACAAAATGCTTATATGATTGAACACTTGGGTGATTATATGTCTAGAGTTAAAGGTGAACTTAAACTCACTAGTAAACATGCTTCTATGGTTACCACTCAAGTAGAACAAGTACTTAAAGCTCAGAATGATTTCCTCAATGAAATGAACAATAAGAATAATGATTTTGCTGTTAGAGTGGCTACTAGAACTTGTAAAATGACTTGGGAACCTTTGTATCCTGAAGGCCACCCTAAGAGAATTGAGCAGGATTCTCAGAGAAATAATGTTGATACACCTAATCCTTCTAAAAAGAATAAGAAGAAAATGATAGGGCTTTGCATGCTTCTAGTGAACCTGTTGTTGACACACCTGAGAATCCCAATGATATTTCTATTTCTGATGCTGAAACACAATCTAGTAATGAACATGAAACTAGTGATAATGTTAATGATAATGTTCATGTTGATGCTCAACCTAGCAATGATAATGATGTAGAAGCGGAACTTGATGTTGATCTTGATAACCCACAATCAAAGAATCAACATTATGATAAAAGAGACTTTGTCGCTAGGAAGCACGGTAAGGAAAGAGAGCCTTGGGTTCAGAAACCCATGCCTTTTCCTCCCAAGCCATCCAAGAAAAAGGATGATGATGATTTTGAGCGCTTTGCTGAAATGATTAGACCTATCTTTTTGCGTATGCGTTTAACTGATATGCTGAAAATGAATCCTTATGCTAAGTATATGAAAGATATTGTCACTAATAAAAGAAAGATACCGGAAGCTAAAATTTCCACCATGCTTGCTAATTACACTTTTAAGGGTGGAATACCAAAGATACTTGGAGATCCAGGAGTACCCACTATACCATGCTCCATTAAAATAAATTATGTTAGAACTGCTTTATGTGATCTTGGAGCCGGTGTTAGTGTTATGCCTCTCTCTTTATAACGTAGACTTGACTTGAATAAGTTGACACCTACTGAAATATCTTTGCAAAAGGATGATAAATCAACTGCTATACCTGTCGGTATTTTGAGGATGTGCCTATTGTAATTGCAAACGTTACTATTTTAACGGACTTTGCTATTCTTGATATTCCTGAGGATGATAGTTTGTCTATTATTCTTGGAAGACCCTTTTTGAATACTGCAGGGGCTGTTATTGATTGCACCAAAGGCAATTTCACTTTTCATGTTAATGGTAATGAGCATACAGTACACTTTCCAAGGAAACAACCTCAAGTCCACAGTATAAATTCTATTGGAAAAGTTTCAACAATCACTATTGGAGGTTTTGAATTTCCTCTTCCTACTGTCAAGAAGAAATATGATATTCTTATTGTTGGGGATGTGCATATCCCCATTGAGGTAACCTAGTGTTATTCGAAAATTCTCCGGTTCCATGTTATTCGGAATGAGTTTGTTAACAAGACCTGATCAACCTTGTTAGTGGATTCCTTTTGATGAGCATGAGATGGATGAATTTAGAAAACACAACTCTCTGTACCCTATTTTTACTTTCTGTTATTTATATTAAATAAAGCAAAAATAGTAATTTCTGTCTGTTTTCTGAATTATCCATGCAATAAAAAAATACCCTGAAAATAAAAGTTCACCAAATGCCCTAAAATTTAAATATGATTCTTTCTGGAATATTTGAGAACTTTTGGCACCAAGAACACAGCAGGGGGATCAAGCACCTGGGCACGAGGGTCCAGGGCGCGCCCCCTGCCTCGTGGGCCCACGGTGTCTCCCCTCCACTTATTCCTGCACCCACACACTTCTTCTCCCCCCACACCAGAAAAATCACCAGCCAGCTCAAGCACGAGTTCTAGCTCATTTTTCTATGATTTTCAATCTCCTTGCTCAAAGCACCTCTCACAAAACTGCTTTGGGGGGATTGTTCCTTGGTATGTGACTCCTCCATTGGTCCAATTAGTTTTTGTTCTACTGCTTTATTCATTGCAAATTTGTGCTGCCTAGGTGACCATGTTCTTGAGCTTGCATGTCAAATTTATATGGTTCCAAGAAGTTCTAATGCATGATATAGGCTCTAGGCACTTGTAGGAGTAGTTGCTATCAAATTTTGTTGAGTTTGGTTTACTTTTATTTGAACTTACTAAAAATTTCAGAAATTTTTTAGAGGAAAAAATATGCTTAGGAAAATGTACCAAGGTGGTTCTTCAAGGAAACAAGGACCTAGCTTGCAATGCGTGATGCTGATGATGAACCACCAAGGGATGCTCCAGTGCGGCCTTGTGAATGGCCTTCAGAGGACTTCATGGATCAAGCTGGAATTAAGGAAGAATTTAACACATACTTGCGTAACACTGATCTTGTGAGCTTCGAGGCAGAAAAGTGCCGCCAATACCACTATCTCACTAGTTCCTTTGTGAGGAGGTTTGAATTTTCATCTTCATGCAATTCTCAAACTGTCCTATTTGATCTTTATGAAAATTCTTATACTATGGACTTAGAGGATTTTACCATTGCTTGCAAACTTCCACAATGGGGTTGTGCTAGTGAACCTCGCAAATCTGAATTTAGGGATTTTCTTGCTAGTATAACGGTGGGAGAATCTAGAGACATAGCACAAGCTACCATGGGGAGCATTCATTTTCCTGCTATACATTATTTCGCTCTCTTCATAGGTAGGTGAATAAATGGTAAGGATGAAGCATGTCACATGTGTGTCCTTGACCTCAAGATTCTTAGGAGTGTTGTCTTAGGAGATAAATCTTATAATTTGGGAGCCATTGTTGCACGTATGTTGCATCATAATAGATTTAATGGAGATTTCTTTGGTGGAATTTATGCAACCTGTATAGCTAATTTTCTGGGTATAACCATACGTGAGGATGATATTGAGTTGTCTCCTGCTTATTTGGATTATGAGGCTATGGTTCGTCATCATTTTGTTGAGAGGAACGATCAGTTCCTCCAGTACCGACTAATCTTTGACAGACGATGCACCTATCACATCGCTCTCCCTGCTTCTACCTTCTTTGACTTTCAGGCAAAGGGGAGATATTACATAACCAGAGAGGAGGCAGATGAGTATAAGAGGAGGACTGAGATAGCTCGCCTCCAAGCTGTAGCCCACGATGCTATGACTGCTGCATCTTAGTACAACCCCAACTACAACTTTGGATATCCGCTAGGCCATCCGTGGAAATAGACCAACTTAGGACAAAAGCCTAAGCTTGGGGGAGTACGTATTTCCCACCGACATTACATTTATGTTCACACACTCATTGCTAGATGTCGGTGCTCATACTTTTTCATTGTAATATCCATGCTAGTTTATTTCTTTTTATGCTTTCTTCTTGTGTGTTTGATAAACCTTAAGAAAAACAAAAAAAATAGTAGTAGCTTTTAGCTATTTTATTTTTCTTGCTGTAGTAGTAATAACTAAAAAGAAAACTCAAAAAGATTTCCTTTTCTTCTTTTGCTTGTTGGGAGCTTTCTCGTGTAAATAATTTTATTTATTTTCTTGTCTTTGGGGGTCGATAGGATAAGACCATGATTAAATTGTTGAAGTGATTCCTATATGCATTATTGTTGATTTAACCAAGAGTCCATATTGCCTTGTCTTCTCCTGTTTATTGAATGCTTGCAGATTCCAGCTTAGTCCAATGCACGTGCATTGTTATTATTATTCACATCATTTGGTCGTGCAAGTGAAAGGCAATTATGACGATATATGATGGACTGATTGAGATGGGAGAAGCTGGTATGAACTCGACCTCTCTTGTTTTTGTAAATATGATTAGTTCATCGTTCCTGATTCAACCTATTATGAATAAACATGTTTGCAATGACAATTAGAGATTATAGTTGCTTATGCCATGCTTAATTAGCTAGGAGCTTATAATGGTTTACCTTGCGTGCCAACATGTTATTAAGATGGTTGTGATGTGGTATGATGGGGTGGTATCCTCCTTTGAATGATTCAAGTGACTTGACTTGGCACATGTTCACGCATGTAGTTGAAACAAAATCAACATAGCCTTCACTATATTTATGTTCATGGTGGATTGTATCCTACTCATGCTTGCACTCAATGTTCATTAATTTTAATGCATGTTCATGACTGTTGTCGCTCTCTAGCTGGTCGCTTCCCAGTCTTTTTCTAGCCCTCACCTGTACTAAGCGGGAATACTGCTTGTGCATCCAATCCCATGAACCCCAAAGTTATTCCATATGAGTCCACCATACCTACCTATATACGGTATCTACCTACCGTTCCAAGTAAATTTGTATGTGCCAAACTCTAAACCTTCAAATAAACATTCTGTTTTGTATGCTCGAATAGCTCATGTATCAACTAGGGTTGTCCGTATCTTCCATGTTAGGCAGGTTATTCTCAAGAGGAGTGGACTCCGCTCCTCATTCACGAGAAAATGGCTGGTCACCGGGATGCCCAGTCCCATGCTTTATGCAAATCAAATCAAAATAATTGCAAACAAAACTCCCCCGGGACTGTTGTTAGTTGGAGGCACTCATTGTTTCGAGCAAGCCATGGATTGATGCTTGTTGGTGGAGGGGGAGTATAAACTTTACCATTCTGTTTGGGAACCACCTATAATGTGTGTAGCATGGAAGATATCGCCATGTCTCGGTTGTTATGTTGACAATGAAAGTATGCCGCTCAAAATATTATTCATATCTATTTCAAAACCGAGCTCTGGCACATCTCCAAATCCCTGCTTCCCTCTGTGAAGGGCCTATCTATTTACTTTTGTGTTGAGTCATCATCCTCTTATTAAAAAGCACCAGTTGGAGAGCACCGTTGTCATTTGCATCCATTACTGTTAGTTTACATTGAGTATGACTTGACTGGATCTCTTTCACCATGAATTACAATGTCTAGTCAGTCCTTGATCTTTAAAGGTGCTCTGCATTTATGTTTTGCGGTCTCAGAAAGGGCTAGCGAGATACCATCTTGTTATATCATATTATGATTGTTTTGAGAAAGTGTTATCATCCGAGATTTATTATTATTGCTCGCTAGTTGATTATGCCATTGATATGAGTAAACATGAGACCTAAATATATTGTGAATATGGTTAGTTCATAATCTTTGCTGAAAACTTGAATACTGGCTTTACATATTTACAACAAGAGCAAACAGACTTTGTAAAAGTTTTTCTTTATCACTTTCAGTTTTTCAACTGAACTGCTTGAGGACAAGAAAAGGTATAAGCTTGGGGGAGTTGATACGTCTCCATCGTATCTACTTTTCCAAACACTTTTGACCTTGTTTTGGACTCTAACTTGCATGATTTGAATGGAACTAACCCGGACTGACGCAGTTTTCAGCAAAATTGCCATGGTGTTATTTATGTGTAGAACCAAAAGTTCTTGAAATGACCTGAAACTCCACGGAGATTATTTTTGGAAATAATAAAAAATACTAGCGAAAGGATCAAGGCCAGGGGGCTCACACCATAGCCACGAGGGTGGAGGTGCGCCTGCCCCCCTGGGCACGCCTCCCTGCCTCATGGGCCCCCTGGAGCTCCACCGACCTCAACTCCAACTCCATATATTCGTGTTCGGGGAGAAAAAAATCAGAGAGAAGGATTCATTGCGTTTTACGATACGGAGCCGCCACCAAGCCCTAAACTCTCTCGGGAGGGTTGATCTGGAGTCCGTTCAGGGCTCTGGAGAGGGGAATATGTCGCCGTCGTCATCATCAACCATCCTCCATCACCAATTTCATGATGCTCACCGCCGTGAGTGAGTAATTCCATCGTAGGTTTGCTGGACGGTGATGGGTTGGATGATATTTATCATGTAATCGAGTTAGTTTTGTTAGGGTTTGATCCCTAGTATCCACTATGTTCTGAGATTGATGTTGCTATGACTTTGCTATGCTTAATGCTTGTCACTAGCGCCCGAGTGCCATGATTTCAGATCTGAACCTATTATGTTTTCATGAATATATGTGAGTTCTTGATCCTATCTTGCAAGTCTATAGTCACCTACTATGTGTTATGATCCGGCAACCCCGAAGTGACAATAATCGGGACCACTCCCGGTGATGAGCGTAGTTTGAGGAGTTCATGTATTCACTATGTGTTAATGCTTTGGTCCGATACTCTATTAAAAGGAGGCCTTAATATCCCTTAGTTTCCAATAGGACCCCGCTGCGACGGGAGGGTAGGACAAAAGATGGCATGCAAGTTCTTTTCCATAAGCACGTATGACTATATTCGGAATACATGCCTACATTACATTGATGAATTGGAGCTAGTTCTGCGTTACCCTATGTTATGACTATTACATGATGAACCACATCCGGCATAATTGTCCATCACCGATCCAATGCCTATGAGCTTTTCACATATTGTTCTTTGTTTATTTACTTTTCTGTTGCTATTGTTACAATCACTATAAAACACCAAAAATATTACTTTGCTACCATTACCTTTGCCACCGTTACCACTACTATCATATTACTTTGCTACTAAATACCTTGCTGCAGATATTAAGTTATCCAGGTGTGGTTGAATTGACAACTCAGCTGCTAATACTTGAGAATATTCTTTGGCTCCCCTTGTGTCGAATCAATAAATTTGGGTTGAATACTCTACCCTCGAAAACTGTTGCGATCCCCTATACTTGTGGGTTATCAATGCTGGCCTCACCGACTTCATCACATCTGATTGTGAATAATACCATCTCCTTACAAATTCCTTTGTTCATACCTTCCATTTTCTGAGTAGGAATAACCCTCGTAGGGTGTAGTTTAATTTATATGATGAAACTCGTCAGATACCACTTACTGGATTTTGTGATATATGCTTGATCCCTTCTGACGGGGAAACAAGAGAGCCTAGACCTGTAGAGTTCGAGGAATTTTATCGTACTCTGTCAGTGGGAGATGAGAGAGTGGTGTCGAGTGTCACTGCCGCTAGCTTGCAGTTTCCTTCTGTGCACTATTTTGCTCTATTTATTGCGAAGTGTTTACTTGCTAGAGAGAAGGTTGGTGCACTTAGTGCTCCTGATTTCGCCGTCCTACGTCATGCACTATACGGCGATAACACTTATATCATGGGAGCTATTGTTGCACGTCGCCAACACCTTAACGGGACCAAGGGTAAAATTCATGGCGGTATTTCTGTCACATGTTTAGCGCGTCGCTTTAACATTCAGATATGTGAACATGATTATCACTTGCCCAAGGTTTACTTAGATCGCCGGGCTATGGCAGGTCATCAATTTATTGATGGCGAGAACACTACTATCCCTATTCCTTACAATCTGGTTTTCAGTGAGGATACATGTGATATCATTCCGTTGCCTGCACATGCTTTGTTTGATTCTATTGCCAGGGCCGGATACAGGATCATGCCAGATGACATCATTGCCTACCAGAACACCCACGTGGTAGCTCAGGAGGAGCCTTAGGAGTGGGACGCTCAAGTGCCTGCTCCACAACACTTCAACGTGGGACCGCATGGCTACTACGAGTGGTGATTACCAAGCCTAAGCTTGGGGGAGTACGTGTTTCCACCGACATTATATTCATGATCATACATTTTATTCCAGTTGTTGGTGTCCACACTTTTTCACTTTACTATCCATTTTAGATTTGTCTTTCTCGCTTTCTTCTTGTGTGTTTGGAAAATTTGAGAAAACCCAAAAGTATTTCTTGTTTCTTTCTAGTTTTTCTTTAATTATTTGTAGTACCTAAAAGAAAACCCAAAAATATTTCTCGATTCTTCTTTTGCTTGTTGGGAGTTTTCCCGTGTAAATAGTTTTTCTCATTTTCTTTCTTCCTTTCGATTTGCCTTCTTCAAGAAAAACTAAAAACTCCAAAAATATTTTAGTGTGTTTCTCTGAAATTGTTTTCTTTTTTTATTGAGTCATACCAAGGAGAAGACCACGATGAAAATGTTGAGTGGCTCTGATATGCATTATTGTTGATCTAACAAAGAGCCCAAATTATCTTGTCTTCTCCTTTGAATAAAATGTTTGCAGATTCCAGCTTAGTCCACATCATTCTTGCACTATTATTATTTTCAAATCATTCGGTCATGCAAGTGAAAGGAAATCATGATGATATTTGGTGAACTAGTTGTGGCAGAGAGAAATGGGTGTGAACACAACTTGTTCTATTTTTGTAAATATGTTTAACCTAGTATCCATGATCAAACATGCTTGCAATGACAATTAGAGATTATAGTTTCTCATGCCATGCTTAAGTAGCTAGGAGTGGATAATGATTTATCTTGGATGTCAACATTGCGTTAAAATGATTGTGATGTGGTATGATGATATGGTATCCTCCTCTGAATGTTTCGAGTGGCTTGACTTGGCACATGTTCATGCATGTAGTTGAATCAAAACCAGCATAGCCTCTGATATTTATGTTCATGGTGTTCATATCCTACTCATGCTAGTATCCAATGTTCATTATGCATAATGCATCTTCATGACCGTTTTCGCTCTCTAGCTGGCCGCTTCCCAACCTATTTGCTAGCCTTTGCTTGTACAAATCAGAAATACTACTTGTGCATCAAAATCCTAAAACCTGAGTTATTCTAGATGAGTCCACCATACCTACCTACATGCGGTATTACCCTGTCGTTCTAAGTAAATTTGCATGTGCCACCTCTAAAAACTTCAAATAAATATCCTTTTTTGTGTGCCTGGATTGTTCATAGAGCGACAGGAGGTCGTTGGTATCTTCTATGCTAAGTGGGTTATTCTCATGATGACTGTTTATTCACTTGTCCTTGCATGAGAGGGGCGGTAATAGGGATTCCCTGTCCCGAATTCAAATTGCAAATAACTAAAAAAAACTCCCCCATGACTGATGTTGGTATGGATGGTACCCGAGGATTCGGCTAGCCATGGAATGTGATTTTTGGTGGAGGGAGAGTAAACATGTACTTTTATCGCTTGGGAACTGCCACTAATGTGTTTATCATGGAAGATATAGATAACTAATGGTCGCAAGGTAAACAGGAAGGGTGCATTTCTCAAAATTTCATTTACCTCTAGTTTTAAAAACTGAGCTCTGGCACCGTTGCAAATCCCTGCTTCCCTCCGCGAGGGGACTATCTATTTAATTTTATGTTGAGTCATCACCTTCTCAAATAAGCGTCAGATTCTGAGAGCACTATTGTCATCCTCATGCATTGTGTATAGTTAATGTTGGATGCATCATGAGTGGATCTTTTCTACCATGAATTACAATGTTTAGTCGCTGCTTGAACTTTGGAGGTGCTCTACATTTATGTTTTGCGGTCTCAGAAAGGGCTAGCAAGATACCACTATTGTCATATTATATCATGATTGCTTTGACAAGGTGTTGTCACTTGAGATATTTCATTATTGCTCGCTAGTTGATTATGTCATTGATATGAGTTAATATAATTTTTAGGAGTTATTGTTGAGATGGTTAGTTATAATCTTTGCTGAAAACCTGGGTGCTACTTCAGCTTATTTATGTAAACAAGAGCAAAAGAGTTCGTAAAAAATATTTTCCACTTTCATTTTATCAACTGAATTTCTTGAGGACAAGCAAAGGTTTAAACTTGGGGGAGTTGATATGTCTCCGTCGTATCTACTTTTCCTAACGCTTTTCCTCTTGTGTTTGGACTCAAATTTGCATGATTTGAATGAAACTAACACGGACTGCCGTTGTTTTCAGCAGAACAACCATGGTGTTGTTTTTGTGCAGAAATAAAAGTTCTTGTATTGGAATGAAACTTTGTGGAGAATTTTTATACCATAAAAACATTAATCTCTTCAATTGCATGCACTTTTTTATTAGTGGAAGACCTTTCAGTATGCAATTGAGAATAATTAACCATAATATTATCTAGGAGTTTAGTAGCTTCTCCTAAAGTAATTTCCATAAAAAGTACCTCCCGTGACCGAATCTAAAAGATTTCTAGAAGCAAAATTCAATCCGGCATAATTTTTTTGTATAATCATCCACAATTTCAAACCATGAGTAGGGCAATTTCATATCATCAATTTCATCCTCTCCCAAGATTGTGCAACATGTTCATGATCAAGTTGCTTAAAATTCATAATATAATTCCTAAGGGAGATGATCTTAGCGGGAGGAAAATACTTGGAAATAAAAGCATCTTTACACTAATTCCATGAATCAATACTATTCTTAGGCAAAGATGAAAACCAAGTTTTAGCACGATCTCGAAGTGAGAACGGAAATAGCTTCAATTTAACAATCTCATGATCCACATCTTTTTTCTATTGCATATCACACAAATCAACGAAATTATTTAGATGGGAAGCGGCATCTTCACTAGGAAGGCCATAAAATTGATCTTTCATAACAAGATTCAACAAAGCGGCATTAATTTCACAAGATTCCACATTACTAGCGGGAGCAATCAAAGTACTAATAAAATCATTATTATTGGTGTTGGAAAAGTCACACAATTTGGTATTTTCTTGAGCCATCGTGACAAAGCAAACAATCCAACACACGAGCACACAAAAAGCAAACGAAGAAGACGAACGGAAGAGGGGCGAAGAAAAGGCAAATCTTTTTCGGAAATCGTTTTAGAAGTGGGGAAGAGGAAAATGAGAGGCAAATGGCGAATAATGTAATGCAAGAGATGAGATTTTATGATGGGTACTTGGTATGTCTTGACTTGGCATAGATCTCCCCGGCAACGGCGCCAGAAATTCTTCTTGCTACTTCTTGAGCTTGCGTTGGTTTTTCCCTTGAAGAGGAAAGGATGATGCAGAAAAGTAGAGATAAGTATTTCCCTCAGTTTGACAACCAAGGTATCAATCCAGTAGGACACAACACACAAGTCACTGAATACCTGCACAGACAAACAAACAACTTACACCCAACGCGATAAAGGGGTTGTCAATCCCTTCACGGGTTACTTGCAAAAGTGTGGAGATAGATAAACGGTAAAGTAAATATTTTGGTATTTTTGGTTTATAGATCAGAAAGTAAAAGATTTCAAAAATAGTAAATTGGAAACTAATATTGTAGATCGGAAACTTATATGATGGAAAATAGAACTTGTATGATGGAAAATAGACCCGGGGGCCATAGGTTTCACTAGAGGCTTCTCTCATGATAGCAAATAATATGGTGGGTGAACAAATTACTGTCGAGCAATTGATAGAAAAGCGCAAAGTTATGATGATATCTAAGGCAATGATCATGAATATAGGAATCACATTTGTGTCAAGTAGACCGAAACAATTCTGCATCTACTACCATTACTCCACACATCGACCGCTATCCAACATGCATCTAGAGTATTAAGTTCATAAAGAACGGAGTAATGCATTAAGTAAGATGACATGATGTAGAGGAATTAACTCAAGTAATATGATGGAAAACCCATCTTTTTATCCTCGATGGCAACAATACAATACGTGCCTTGCTGCCCCTACTGTCACAAGGAAAGGACACCGCAAGATTGAACCCAAAGCTAAGCACTTCTCCCATTGCAAGAAAAACCAATCTAGTTGGCCAAACCAAACTGATAGTTCGAATATAATTACAAAGATATCAAATAATGCATAAAAGAATTCGGAGGAGATTCAAATAATATTCATAGATATGATGATCATAAATCCACAATTCATCGGATCTCGGCAAACACACCGCAAAAGATTATTACATCGGATAGATCTCCAAGAATGTCGAGGAGAACATGGTATTGAGAATCAAAGAGAGAGAAGAAGCCATCTAGCTACTAGCTATGGACCCGTAGGTCTAAAATAAACTACTCATGCTTCATTGGAAGGGCAATAGAGTTGATGTAGAAACCCTCCGTGATCGAATCCCCCTCCGGCAGGACGCCGAAAAAGGCCCCTAGATGGGATCTCATGGGCATAGAAGGTTGTGGCGGTGGAAAATTGTTTTCGTGGATGCCCTGGTTGGTTTGGGGATATATGACTATATATAGGTGAAAGAATTAGGTTAGGAGGTGCACGAGGGGCCCACAAGGGTGGGGCGTGCCCTACCCCCTGGGCGCGCCCTCCGTCCTTGCGGTCGCCTCGTGGCTCCTCCGACTTCATCTCCAAGTCTCCTGGTTGTCTTCTAGTTCAAGAAACATCATCGCGAAGGTTTTATTCCGTTTGGACTCCGTTTGGTATTCCTTTTCTACAAAACTCAAAAACAAGGAAAAAACAGGAACTGGCACTGGGCTCTAGGTTAATAGGTTAGTCCCAAAAATAATATAAAATAGCATATAACTGCATATAAAACATCCAAAGCAGATAATATAATAGCATGGAACAATAAAAAATTATAGATACGTTGGAGACGTATCAAGCATCCCCAAGCTTAAATCATGCTCGTCCTCGAGTAGGTAAATGATAAAAACAGAATTTTTGATGTGGAATGCTACCTAACATATTTATCCATGTAATACTTCTTTATTGTGGCATGCATGTTCAGATATGTATGATTCAAAAAAAATTAATATTGACATAAAAACAAAAATACTTCAAGCATACTAACAAGGAAATTATGTCTTCTGAAAATAACATGGCCAAAGAAAGCTTATCCCTACAAAATCATATAGTCTGGCTATGCTCCATCTTCATCACACAAAATATTCAAATCATGCACAACCCCGATGACAAGCCAACCAATTGTTTCATAGTTTTGATGTTCTCAAACTTTTTCAACTTTCACGCAATACATGAGCGTGAGCCATGGACATAGCACTATAGGTGGAATAGAAGGTGGTTGTGGAGAAGACAAAAAGAAGAAGATAGCCTCACATTAACTAGGCATATCAACGGGCTATGGAGATGCCCATCAATAGATATCAATGTGAGTGAGTAGGAATTGCCATGCGACGGATGCACTAGAGCTATAAGTTTATGAAAGCTCAAAAAGAAACTAAGTGGGTGTGCATCCAACTCACTTGCTTACGAAGACCTAGGGCAATTTGAGGAAGCCCATCATTGGAATATACAAGCCAAGTTCTATAATGAAAAATTACCACTACTATATGAAAGTGACAACATAGGAGACTCTCTATCATGATCATGGTGCTACTTTGAAGCACAAGTGTGGAAAAGGGATAGTAACATTGTCCCTTCTCTCTATTCTCTCTTTTGGGGGGGGGGGCTTCTCTCATTTTTTTGGCCTCTTTTTTTCGTTCGGAGTCTCATCCCGACTTGTGGGGAGATCATAGTCTCCATCATCCTTTCCTCACATGGGACAATGCTCTAATAATGAAGATCATCACACTTTTATTTACTTACAACTCAAGAATTACAACTTGATACTTAGAACAAAATTATGACTCTATATGAATGCCTCTGGCGGTGTACTAGGATGTGCAATGAATCAAGAGTGACATGTATGAAATAATTATGAACGGTGGCTTTGCCACAAATACGATGTCAACTACATGATCATGCAAAGCAAAATGACAATGATGAAGCATGTCATAATAAACGGACAGTGTAAAGTTGCATGGCAATATATCTCAGAATGGTTATGGAAATGCCATAATAGGTAGGTATGGTGGCTGTTTTGAGGAAGGTATATGGTGGTTTTATGGTACCGGCGAAAGTTGCGCGGCACAAGAGAGGCTAGCAATGGTGGAAGGGTGGGAGTGCGTATAATCCATGGACTCAACATTAGTCATAAAGAACTCACATACTTATTGCAAAAATCTATTAGTCATCAAAGCAAAGTACTACGCGCATGCTCCTAGGGAGATAGATTGGTAGGAAAAGACCATCGCTCGTCCCCGACCGCCACTCATAAGGAAGACAATCAATAAATAAATCATGCACCGACTTCATCACATAACGGTTCACCATACGTGCATGCTATGGGACTCACAAACCTTAAAAGAAGTATTTCTCAAATTCACAATTACTCACTAGCATTACTCTAATATCACCATAATTATATCTCAAAAAATCATAAGGAATCAAACTCTCATAGTATTCAATGCTCTTTATATGAAAGTTTTTATTATATCCATCTTGGAAGCCTATCATATAAGGACTAAATTTATAACCAACACAAATTACCATGCTGTTTAAAGACTCTCAAAATAATATAAGTGAAGCATGAGAGTTCATCAATTTCTATAAAATAAAACCACCATGTGCTCTAAAACGATATAAGTGAAGCACTAGAGCAAAATTGCCTAGCTCAAAAGATATAAGTGAAGCACATAGAGTATTCTAATAAATCACGATTCATGCATGTTTCTCTCAAAAGGTGTGCACAGCAAGGATGATTGTGGCAAACTAAAAATAAAATATTCAAATCATACAAGACGCTCCAAGAAAAACACATATCATGTGGTGAATAAAAATATAGCCTCAAGTAAAGTTACCGATAGACGAAGACGAAAGAGGGGATGCCTTCTGGGGCATCCCCAAGCTTAGGATCTTGGTTATCCTTGAATATTACCTTGGGGTGCCTTGGGCATCCCCAAGATTAGGCTCTTGCCACTCCTTATTCCATAGTACATCAAATCCTTACCCAAAACTTGAAAACTTCACAACACAAAACTCAACAGAAAATATCATAAGCTCTGTTAGTATAAGAAAATAAACCACCACTTTTGGTGCTGTTGTGAACTCATTATTTATTTATATTGGTGTAGTATCTAATTTATTCCAAATTTTATATGGTTCATACCCCCGATACTACCCATAGGTTCGTCAAAATAAGCAAATAACACATAGAAAACAGAATCTGTCAAAAACAGAACAGTCTGTAGCAATCTGTAACTCTCGAATACTTGTGTGACTCCAAAAATTCTAAAAAAAGTAGGACAACCTAAGAAATTGTTTATTAATCTTCTACAAAAGAATCAGTATTTTCTCGCGCTTCTGTTAAAAATGAAAATTAATCTCCTGGGCACAAAAGTTTCTCTTTTTCAGCACGATCAAAACAACTATCACCGTAAGATATCCCAAAGGTCTTACTTGGCACAAACACTAATTAAAACACAAAAACAACATATAACTAGAGGCTAGATAAATTATTTAATGCAAAACAGGACCTAAAAAGGAAGAACAAAAATAAAATTGGGTTGCCTCCCAACAAGCGCTATTGTTTAACGCCCTTAGCTTGGCATAAAACACGAATAGATCTAGGTATTGTCATCTTTGGTATGAAATCCAAAAGTGGCTCTCATAAAAGATTCATATGGTAATTTAATTTTCTTTCTTGGAAAGTGTTCCATGCCCTTCCTTAACGGAAATCAAAATCTTGTTTCCTTCTTTCATATCAATAATTGCACTAATCGTTCTAAGGAAAGGTCTACCAAGAATAATAGGACATGTAGGGTTGCAATCTATATCAAGAACAATGAAATCTACGGGCACATAATTCCTATTTTCGACAATAAGAAAATCATTAATCCTTCCCATAGGTTTCTTCATAGTGGAATCCACAAGATGCAAATTTAAGGAACAATCATCAAATTCACGGAAACCTAGCACATCACATAAAGTTTTTGGAATCGTGGAAACACTAGCACCCAAATCACACAAAGCATGGCACTAATAATCTTTAATATTAATCTTAATAGTAGGTTACCACTCATCATAAAGTGTTCTAGGGATAGAAACTTCCAATTCAAGCTTTTCTTCGAAAGATTGCATCATAGCATCAACGGTATGTTTAGTAAAAGCTTTGTTTTGATTATAAGCATGAGGAGAATTCAACATGGATTGCAACAAGGAAGTACAATCAATTAAAGAAAAATTATCATAATTAAATTCCATGAAATCCAAAAGAGTGGGTTCATTGCTACCTAAAGTTTTGACCTCTCCAATCCCACTTTTATCAATTTTTGCATCAAGATCTAAAAACTCCGAATTATTGGGATGCCTTTTAACTAAAGTTGACTCATCTTGATATGTCTCCGTCGTATCTACTTTTCCAAACACTTTTTGCCTTGTTTTGGATTCTAACTTGCATGATTTGAATGGAACTAACCCGGACTGACGTTGTTTTCAGTGGAATTGCCATGGTGTTATTTTTGTGCAGAAATAAAAGTTCTCGGAATGACCTGAAAATCAATGGAGGTTATTTTTGGAATATATAAAAAATACTGGCAGAAGAATCCACGTCAGGGGGTCCACACCCTGTCCACAAGGGTGGGGGCATGCCTACCCCCTGGGCGCCCCCTGCCTCGTGGGCCCCTGACGCTCCACCAACGTCCATCTTTACTCCATATATTCACTTTCGGGGAGAAAAAATCAGAGAGAAGGATTCATCGCGTTTTACGATATGGAGCCGCCGCTAAGCCCTAAACTCTCTCGGGAGGGCTGATCTGGAGTCCATTCGGGGCTTCAGAGAGGGGAATCTGTCGCCATCGTCATCACCAACCTTCCTCCATCACCAATTTCATGATGCTCACCGCTGTGCGTGAGTAATTCCATCGTAGGCTTGCTGGACGGTGATGGGTTGGATGAGATTTATCATGTAATCGAGTTAGTTTTGTTAGGGTTTGATCCCTAGTATCCACTATGTTTAGAGATTGATGTTGCTATGAATTTGCTATGCTTAATGCTTGTCACTAGGGCCCGAGTGTGATGATTTCAGATCTGAACCTATTATGTTTTAATGAATATATGTGAGTTCTTGATCCTATCTTGCAAGTCTATAGTCAGCTATTATGTGTTATAATCCGTTAACCCCGAAGTGACAATAATCGGAATATTTACCAGTGATGACCGTAGTTTGAGGAGTTCATGTTTTCACTATGTGTTAATGCTTTGGTCCGGTACTCTATTAAAAGGAGGCCTTAATATCCCTTATTTTCCAATAGGACCCCACTACCACAGGAGGGTAGGACAAAAGATGTCATGCAAGTTCTTTTTCATAAGCACGTATGACTATATTCGGAATATATGCCTACATTACATTGATAAACTGGAGCTAGTTCTGTGTCACCCTATGTTATAACTGTTGCATGATTGATCACATCCGACATAATTCTCCATCACCGATCCAATGCCTACGAGCTTTTCATATATTGCTCTTCGCTTATTTACTTTTCCGTTGCTACTGTTGCAATCACTATAAAACCAAAAATATTACTTTTGCTATCGTTACCACTACTATCATATTACTTTGCTACTAAATACTTTGCTGCAGATATTGAGTTTCCAGGTGTGGTTGAATTGACAACTCAGCTGCTAATGCTTGAGAATATTCTTTGGCTCCCCTTGTGTTGAATCAATAAATTTGGGTTGAATACTCTACCCTCGAAAACTGTTGCGATCCCCTATACTTGTGGGTTATCAAGACTATTTTCTGGTGCCATTGCCAGGGAGTATAGCTCTATTCTTTGAGTCACTTGGTATTTATATCTGCTTATCACTATGAAGAACTTGAAATATCAAAGAACCAAGATTTTTCCCTCAACTACGAGGGGAGGTAAGGAACTGCCATCTAGCTATGCACTTGATTCACCTTCTGTTTTGAGTAAACTTGCGACACCTACACATGCTATTGATTCCGATAGGTCACATGTTGTTGATGATGCCACTTCTGCTTTGCATGATACTTATGATGAACCTACTTCTATGCTTGATACTACTGTGCCACTAGGTGAATTTCTTGATGAACAACTTGCTAGGGCTAGAGAGAATGAAATTATTGAAACTGATAATATTGATGAAAGTGATGATGAAGATTCTCCCCCTAGATATGAATTGTGTGTTGTGCCTGAGGGTTATGTTATGGATGAAGAAACTGCTTGAGACTTCTTAGCTTGCAATGATAGGTCTGATCTTAAGAAATTATTAGCTAAGCTTAAAGAAAAGTCTTTTAATGCTAGAATGAAATATGACCCTGATTTGGCTACTTCACCTATCTTTATTACTAATAAGGATTATGATTTCTCTGTCGATCATGAGTTAATTACTTTGGTTGAATCTGATCCTTTCTATGGCTATGAATCTGAAATTGTTGTGGAACATCTTACTAAATTAAATGATATAGCCACCCTGCTTACTCATGATGAGGAAACTCGATATTACTTTATCCTTAAGTTGTTTCCGTTCTCATTAAAGGGTGATGCTAAAACATGGTTTAATTCTCTAGATCCTGGTTGTGTGTGTAGTCCCAGGATATGATTTATTACTTCACTGCTAAATATTTCCCCGCTCATAAGAAACAAGATGCTTTAAGGGAAATTTATAATTTTGTGCAAATTGAAGAAGAGAGTCTCCCACAAGCTTGGGGGAGGCTTCTCCGATTACTTAATGCTTTGTCTGATCATCCTCTTAAGAAAAATGAAATATTTGATATATTTTATAATGGACTAACCGATGCTTCCAGAGACTACCTGGATAGTTGTGATGGTTGTGTTTTCAGGGAAAGAACTATTGATCAAGCTGAATTGATATTGAATAATATGTTTCCAAATGAAAATAATTGGACACTTCCTGAACCAACTCCTAAGCCAACTCCGAAGAAAAGGGGTATTCTATTTCTCAATCCTAAGGATATGCAAGAGGCAAAGAAATCTATGAAAGTTAAAGGTATTAAAGCTGAAGATGTTAAGATGTAGCGACCCAACCTCAAACGGTCAAGTCTTTATGCTTCAGTGTCATCCCTGGATCAGTAATGCTGACACACAAAGTACTCAAAGGATTTATAATAGAGTAGCAATCACACACTTATTACATCGAATGTCTCAAGAGAGAACTTATTACAATAATATGGCTTAAGGCCATCTAATGCGATAACAGCAGAAGGCTTGGAAGATAAAGTGAGTCCATCAACTCCAACGGCATTGCTGAGCTGCACGGCAACGACCTAACGAACCTTACTCCTCGTTTGAAAAGTCTGCAACATAATACGTTGCAGCCCGAAAACGGGTCAGCACATGGAATATGCTGGCAATGTAACACAGTAGATCAAGAATAGAATAATGCTATCACTACATGCATATTTGGCTGGTGGAAAGCTCTATGGTTACAATTTTGCGTAAAGCCAATTTTTCCCTACAACAAAGGAATAGATTTTAATTTAACTATCATGGTGGTTGAAACATTGAGAAGGTAACCCCAACTCAATCCCAATTAAAGTATTTAATAACCCAACAAATTGAATTAAGAGTGATGAGATACATGTGATAACCCAAATACTAGATACTCAAGATTGTCCATAACCGGGGACATGGCTAACCATGATTAGATTGTACACTCTGCAGAGGTTTGCGCACTTTTCCCCACAAGACTCGATCGCCTCCGTTGGATTTCTCACAGTCTTTCAGAAACATTAACTCTCTACTCCGGGTAGACCATACCAAACCTACAAAACCCACTACCTGCTGATCTACCTCTTCAAGAGCTTCACGTAACTTACTCAACTATGCTAGAGCCCATAATAGCTTGTGGCTGCACATGGAAGTTTCTAGCATGAATCATCTCAGTTCCCTTTGAGCCTGGGTGGCGGTCCATAGGAAGATCACACGGGTTCCCCGGGATTTCAAAAAAACAACAACACTGGGTTCCCCAGGTGCCTCAATCCACCCAGATGTTAATTTAAGTTGCCACCTTAAGTTGAACCATTAATTAACAATCTCACATCTATCATGGATTTCACTCAAACCCAAACCACGTCTACGAGCATAGCATAGCAATATAAGCAACGCGTAGAAATAACTCCCAAGGGTTTGATAGTCACAGGGTAATAGGTTCTACCTCAATAACTACTTCCCAACCCACAAGTTAATGACATCCTAATCATGCAATGTTTGAGGATTGGAACTAGTGCATAAAAACTGGGTATGAAAAGAGTATGATCAATGTGTTACTTGCCTTGCTGACGATCCGCAAAACCTAGGGACTCGTAGTAGCACGCTTCGCATTTCGGGTGTTCTATCACAAACCAACAATAACATACATAAGCAACAAGCAAGGATGCGCAAGCAAAACTCAAATAAAATATGTTGATCGGAAAGTTCAACTTAAGAACTCCGGTTAGCAAAAAGAATCAAAACAAACGGAGCAACGAAACTCAAACGGTGAAGAAAACAAGATCCGTTTACTAATCTGGACCTAGGTCAAATTTTACAGTAGCAAAAACTTGTTCAAGTTGATTAAACAGAAAGAGGGTTTCGAGACGAAGATCTAGGCGCTTGAATCGCCTGATTCCGACTAACGAGCGAAAAGATAAACAGAAACTAAGATCGGGTCAAAAATCGCGATCGAGAAAATCACAGATAAATCTGATAAAAAGAAAATTGACGAACAGACATTCGTTAGCTGTAACTAACGGGCGAAAACCATTCGTTAGAATGAACGTACGGACGAACGTCCGCTAACTAGAAGAACCGAGAAAAACCGGCGAACCGAAAAAAACGGATCTAGGGTTTCTAAAAAAACCGAACGGTTTTAAAAAAACCGGCGGCTCGGAACCGGCGCGGTACCTCCGGCGAGGGACTCCGGCGAGGTGGGGTTGGGCGGCAGCTCGCGAGCGGCAGGGCTTGGCGGCAGCTCGCGAGTGGCGGGGCTTGGCGTCCGCGGCGGCAAGTGGGGCGGCGGCGCAGGCGGCGGCTGCGGCAGGCGGCGGCACGGGGCTGCGGCACGGGCGGCGGTGGTTGTGGTGGTGGGGGCTCGGGCGGCGCGTATATAAAGGGGCGGGGCGGGGCGGCTTGGAGGAGGGGCCAAGGCGGCGGTGGTGGAGTCCGGCTCGGACTCCTCGTTCGAGTCGGCGGCGGCGGCGGCGCGCGCGGGGGGAGGCGGTGGCGGCGGCGGCCTGGCTGGGTTTCGGCCCAATCGGGCGCGGGAGTTTTTTTTTATAATTCCGCCGAGAGAAATAAAATCCTAGAAAATAAAATAAAAATCTAAAAATGCCAAAACAAATTTTCACCGTCTAAATAAAATATTTAGAACGAGATGAACATTTTCTTTGCCCTAAAATGCAATTTTGAAAACGTGCAATTTTTCTAATGCAAATAAAATCCAAATAAAATTGAATAAAATCAAATAAATGATTTTAATATTTTTCCTCCAATATTTTAATTATTTTGGAGAAGTCATATTATCTCCTCTCATATATGTTAATATGAAATAATTTTAGGAAGGAAAAATAATTAAAATCCAAATCCTCGTTTCACTATTTGATAAAAATCAAATATGAAAACCGGGGAAATCCCCAACTCTCTCCGAGGGTCCTTGAGTTGCTTAGGATTTCGAGGATTTTAGAGCGAAAATGCAGTAAAATATGATATGCATGGATGACCTATGTATAACATTCCAAATTGAAAATTTGGGATGTTACAAACCTACCCCCCTTAAGATGAATCTCGCCCTCAAGATTCGGGTTGGCTAGAAAATAGGTGCGGGTGGTCTTTGGGTAGATCATCCTCTCGTTCCCAGGTGGCTTCATCCTCGGTATGGTGACTCCACTGAACTTTGCAAAACTTGATAACCTTGTTGCGGGTGACTCGGCTGGCAAACTCAAGAATCTTAACTGGCTTCTCCTCATAAGTCAAATCACTGTCCAACTGAATCGCCTCCAAGGGTACTGTATCTCTTAATGGTATATCGGCCATCTCAGCATGACACTTCTTCAGCTGTGAAACGTGGAACACATCGTGAACTCTTGACAATCCCTCAGGTAATTCCAACTTGTAGGCAACTTCTCCCATCCGTTCTAAAACACGATACAGTCCTACAAATCTTGGGGCTAACTTTCCCTTAACTCCAAAATTTTTCACTCCTCGCAAGGGTGATACTCGCAGGTATGCTCTATCTCCAATTTCATAGGTTACCTCCTTGCGTTTTGAATCTGCGTAACTCTTCTGCCTGGACTGGGCAATCTTCAGTCTATCGCGAATCAATTTAACCTTCTCTTCAGACTCCTTGAACAAATCTGGTCCAAACAACTATCGGTCTCCTACCTCATCCCACATCAACGGCGTTCTGCATCTGCATCCATACAGAGCTTCAAACGGTGCCATCTTCAAACTGGCTTGGTAGCTATTGTTGTATGAGAACTCTGCGTAAGGCAAATTGTCATTCCAACTAGATCCATAATCTAGCGCACAGGCTCTCAACATATCTTCCAGTATCTGGTTGACTCTCTTGGTCTGTCCGTCCGTCTGTGGGTGAAATGCTGTACTGAACTCCAATCTCGTACCCAAGGTCTGGTGTAACTGATGCCAAAACTTTGTAGTAAAGTATGTTTCTCGATCTGATATGATGGTCCTCGGAACTCCATGCAGACATACGATCCTGGACATATATATCTTGGCCAACTTCGCACTTGTATAGGTGGTTTTCACTGGGATAAAGTGAGCCACTTTGGTCAAGTGATCAACTACTACCCATATTGAATCATATCCTGCTTTGGTCCTGGGCAATCCGGTGATAAAGTCCATGCCAAGTTTATCCCACTTCCATTCGGGTATCAACATAGGCGGTAATAGTCCTGCTGGCTTCTGATGCTCTGCCTTCACTCTCTGACATACATCACATACGGCTACATACTCAGCAATATCCTTCTTCATACCGGTCCACCAGAAACGTTCTTTCAAATCCAAATACATCTTGGTGTTTCCAGGGTGTATCGAGTATGGTGAGTCATGAGCCTCCTGAAGTATTAACTTCCTGATCTCTGGGTTATTGGGCTCATAAACTCGGTCCTAAAACCATAAGGTATCGTGCTCATCCTCATGAAAACCTTTGGCCTTTCCTTTGCCCATCTTCTCCTTTATCTCGGTAATCTCTTTGTCATCCTTCTGAGCTTCTCGAATCTTTCCCAACAATGTCGACTGAACCTCCATTGTTGCAATGAATCCTCTTGGAACAATCTCCAATCGAAGTTCCATGATATCCTCTGCTAACTCCTTCGGCAGTCCCTTACTTTCAAGGATATTAGCATAACTCCTTCGGCTCAAAGCGTCTGCTACGACATTGGCCTTTCCTGGATGATACTTTAGCTTCATGTCATAATCCTTTATAAGATCCAACCATCTCCTCTGCCTAAGGTTCAGCTCCTTCTGTGTGAAAATGTACTTCAAACTCTTATGATCCGTGTACACATCACAACGGTTTCCAATAAGGTAATGTCTCCAAGTCTTCAATGCATGCACTACGGCTGCTAGCTCCAAATCATGCGTGGCATAGTTCAACTCATGGGGTTTTAGTTGTCGTTAGGCATACGAAACAACTCTTCCGTCCTACATAAGCACACATCCAAGTCCTAAGCGAGAGGCATTGCAATACACTTGGAAATCCTTATGTATATCTGGCAGGGTCAGCACTGGGGCTGTAGTCAAACGTTTCTTCAACTCCTGGAAACTTGCCTCACAATATTCTGTCCATTTAAACTTAGTATCCTTCTTCAATAGTTCAGTCATTGGTTTCGCAATCTTGGAAAAATTCTCAATGAATCTCCGGTAGTATCCTGCGAGTCCAAGGAAACTATGGATCTTGCTAACTGAAGTGGGTGCCAACCATTCAGTGACTGACTGAACCTTGCTGCGGTCTACTGCTATACCTTCTCCTGATATAACATGTCCAAGGAATCCGACTTCCTTCAACCAAAATTCGCATTTGCTAAACTTAGCATACAACTGGTGTTCCCTGAGTTTTTCGAGAACTAAGCGCAATGCTCCTTGTGCTCCTCTTCATTCTTCGAGTATACCATAATATCATCAATAAACACCACAACAAACTTGTCCAAATATTCCATGAACACCTTGTTCATCATGCTCATGAAATAGGCAGGGGCGTTAGTCAGTCCAAACGACATGACCGTATACTCGTATAATCCATACCGCGTGGTGAACGCTGTCTTTGGTATATCCTTCTCTCGAATCTTCAACTGATGGTATCCCGATCGTAGATCGATCTTCGAAAACACTTTAGCTCCTTGCAGCTGATCAAAAAGATCGTTGATCATCGGCAGTGGGTACTTGTTCTTGATCGTCACTTCATTCAAGGCTCGATAATCAACAACCATCCTTAGGGATTTATCCTTCTTCTCAACCAAAAGCACTAGGGCTCCCCAAGGTGATGAACTTCTTCGAATGTACCCTTTCTCCAATAACTCCTTGATATGTTTCTTAATTTCCTCCAGATCATTCGTGGGCATCCGATAGGGTCTCTTGGATATTGGCCCGGTACCTGGCAATAGCTCTATCAGAAACTCAATGTCTCTATCCGGTGGCATGCCTGGTAACTCCTCTGGAAAAACATCTGGGTAATCCTTCACTACAGGCACTTCCTCCTGAACAACTCCCGTAAGGGCATTCACTTGGCTCCTCCTAGGCACATGCCTAGATACATACTTTATCCTTTTTCCCTCCGGGGTGGTGAGATAAATCGACTTACTAGCACAATCAATACTTCCTCCATACTTTGACATCCAGTCCATACCTAATATCACATCCAATCCTTGTGACTCCAAGATAATTAGGTCGGACAGAAAAACATGTGTGCCAATGGTTAAGGGTATCTGGTTGCACCATCGGCTAGCCATGTATTCTGCTCCAGGTGAACTCACTAAGAGAGGGGTCCTAAGGGTTTGGGTTGGTAGTTTAAACTTATCCACGAATCCCCTTGATATGTATGAATGCGATGCACCAGTATCGAAAAGAACAAGAGCGGTAAATGACTTAACCAAAAACTTACCTATTACCGCGTCCGGCTGCTCTTCAACCTCCTCCACGTTAACGTGGTTCACTTGTCCTTTGTTGAATGGATTAGGCTTCTTCCCAGCGCTCCCATTCCCGTTTCCATTCCTTCCTTCAGGGCAATCATTGGCATAGTGCCCTGTCTTCCCGCACTTAAAGCAAGTAACTTGACTTAGATCTCTTTTGGACGGTGTGGCTGGGTTGGAGCAGTTCTGATTGTTGTTAGCTCCGTTCCCATTCCCATTCTTAGCACCATTGTGGTTATGCGATCCCCCTCCAGTGTGGTTGTGACCTCCATGGTTATGAACTAGTCCTCCCGAGTTCGGGGTTAGGCGAGGCTTCTGCTGAGCTCCTGAGTTATACTTCCCTTGTCCGTACTTCCTCTTACGACTCTCAATTTGTTGCTGCTTCCCTTCAGTCATAAGAGCCTTGTCTACCAATTCCTGGTAGTTGTTGAAGGTTGCTACCATCAACTGCATGCTCATCTCATCATTCAGCCCTTCCATAAACTTCTCCTGCTTCGCGGCATCTGTGGTCACATCATCAAGGGCATAGCGTGATAACTTGCTAAACTTATCCGCGTACCGAGCCACAGTACGGTTCCCCTGGCGCAAGTTGCGGAACTCTCGCTTCTTCATATGCATAGCTCCGGCTGAGACATGGGTTGTGCGGAAAGCTTGCTGAAACTGGTCCCATGTCACCGTGGCTATGGGGTAGGTGACAGTGTAATTCTCCCACCATGATGCTGCTGGTCCATCCAACTAATGTGCGGCAAAATGCACCTTCTCAGCATTAGTGCATCCCGCAGTGGTTAACTCCCTTCCAATCCTGCGGAGCCAATCATCTGCAACTATAGGCTCGGTGCTACTAGAAAACACCGGCGGTTGTAACCTTAGAAAGCGGGATAGGTTGTCCACTGGTGGCGGGTTGTTGTTGTTGTTGCCCTGGTTCTGAACTAGCAATTGCATCAAAGTATTCTACTGCTGGATCAACTGGGTGAGCTCCGATGGGAAAACAAAACCGGGGTCACGTCTCGGAGGCATCTGATCGGTTTAGAGGGAAGAGATCGGAATAGAAAAGGGGTCTAATGAGAAAGCACTACCCATATGCACATGAGACAAACACAATCATTTCACTCAATCGATCAAGCAAGGGCATACAAATGGTCTAGAACTATCGCAAAAGTGCTCAACTACTACTAAATACATGGGGGAATACTACTAATATATGGTGGTCATCTAAAAATTTTGATCAGTGGAAGACTCCATGATATATGCTCCAGCTTCGTCTTCAAAGTCATCATCACTAGGGTCAGAATCGGTGTCGTCAATGATGATGTAGTTGTCCGGGCAAGTGGGGTCGTCGTCTTCTTCTCCCGGTGCTTGTCCTCCCATGAATACTCCGATCTTCTTAACTAGGTCATCATTCTTCTCCAGTAGTGTCTTGATTTCCTCCTCATATCCATCGCGTGTAAACTTGAGTTCTTCCTCCAACTCGATGATCCTAGTCTTCGCCTTCTTCAAGTCCATCATGTCCGCGCACATCTAGTTCTCCTAGCGTCGAATGTGCTGGTTTAACTCCTGGATGAAAGCTGCAATGGATCTATCCTTCTTGGTGATGATTACTTCCCATTGCTCGTCCCGGCGCCCACATATTTGGTAGATAGTGTCCTTGAGTTCCCTATTGTAGACTTCTCCAATGCGTCCGATGGTAATGTGGGCCGCCATGCTCTTGCCTAGACTCCAGGTGGGTGCTTCGAAAGAAAATTCTATGGGTTTAGAAGTTGGCGAGAACGTCCTTCCTGGAACTTGTACTTGAATCATCCAGCTCTCCTCTTCTGGCGAAGTAGTGTTGTATGTCCCGGTGAAGCTTGGTATTCCAATGTTCATGTACCTAGTGACTTCCTTCAAGTGGCGTCCAAAAGGTGTGTCTTCATCCGGTTGGGCAAACTTGTTCTTCATCTCCGACATCCTAAAGAGTAGAAATTGAAGAGGAGTCAGAAATGAGAAGAGAAGTGTGACCTATGGTTTAGCTTAGTGGTTGTGTCCAACACTCAGCGTGTGCTCTGATACCATCTTGTAGCGACCCGACCTCAAACGGTCAAGTCTCTGTGCTTTAGTGTCATCCCTGGATCGGTAATGCTGACACACACATAGTACTCGAAGGATTTATAACAGAGTAGCAATCACACACTTATTACATCGAATGTATCAATAGAGAACTTATTACAATAATATGGCTTAAGTCCATCTAATGCGATAACAGCGGAAGGCTTGGAAGATAAAGTGAGTCCATCAACTCCAACGGCATCGCTGAGCTGCACGGCAACGACCTAACGAACCTTACTCCTTGTCTGAAAAGTCTGCAACATAATACGTTGCAGCCCGAAAACAGGTCAGCACATGGAATATGCTGGCAATGTAACACAGTAGAGCAAGAACAGAATGATGCTATCACTACATGCATATTTGGCTGGTGGAAAGCTCTATGGTTACAGTTTTGCGTAAAGCCATTTTTTCCCTACAACAAAAGAATAGATTTTAATTTAACTATCATGGTGGTTGAAACATTGAGAAGGTAACCCCAACTCAATCCCAATTAAAGTATTTAATAACCCAACAAATTGAATTAAGAGTGATGAGATACATGTGATAACCCAAATCTCACATCTGTCATGGATTTCACACAAACCCAAACCACATCTACGAGCATAGCATAGCAATATAAGCAACGCGTAGAAATAACTCCCAAGGGTTTGATAGTAACAGGGTAATAGGTTCTACCTCAATAACTACTTCCCAACCCACAAGTTAATGACATCCTAATCATGCAATGTTTGAGGATTGGAACTAGTGCATAAAAACTGGGTATGAAAAGAGTATGATCAATGTGTTACTTGCCTTGCTGACGATCCGCAAAACCTAGGGACTCGTAGTAGCAGGCTTCACACTTCGGGTGTTATATCGCAAACCAACAATAACATACATAAGCAACAAGCAAGGATACGCAAGCAAAACTCAAATAAAAGAGGTTGACCGGAAAGTTCAACTTAAGAACTCCGATTAGCAAAAAGAATCAAAACAAACGGAGCAACGAAACTCAAACGGCGAAAAAACAAGATCCGTTTACTAATCTGGACCTAGGTCAAATTTTACAATAGCAAAAACTTGTTCAAGTTGATTAAACAGAAAGAGGGTTTCGAGACGAAGATCTAGGCGCTTGAATCGCCTGATTTTGACTAACGAGCGAAAAGATAAACAGAAACTAAGATCGGATCAGAAATCGCGATCGAGAAAATCACGGATAAATCCGATAAAAAGAAAACTAACGAATAGACTAACGAACGAGCGTTCGTTAGCTGTAACTAATGGGTGAAACCCATTCATTAGAACGAACGTACGGACGAACGTCCGCTAACTAGAAGAACCGAGAAAAATCGGCGAACCAAAAAAACGGATCTAGGGTTTCTAAAAAAACCGAACTGTTTTAAAAAAACCGGCGGCTGGGAACCGGCGAGGGGCTCCGGCGAGGCGGGGTTGGGCGGCGGGGCGGCGGCTCGCGGGCGGCGGGGCTTGGCGGCGGCCGCGGCAAGCGGGGCGGCGGCTGCGGCAGGCGGCGGCGCGGGGCTGTGGCACGGACGGCGGTGGTTGTGGTGGTGGGGGCTCGGGCGGCGCGTATATAAAGGGGCGAGGCGGGGCGGCTTGGAGGAGGGGCCAAGGCGGCGGCTGTAGAGTCCGGCTCGGACTCCTCGTCCGAGTCGGCGGCGGCGGCGACGCGCGCGCGCGCGGAGGCGGTGGCCGGTGGGCCGGCGGCCTGGCTGGGTTTCGGCCCAGCCGGGCGCGGGAGTTTTTTTTATATAATTCCGCCGGCAGAAATAAAATGCTAGAAAATAAAATAAAAATCTAAAAATGCCAAAACAAATTTTCACCGTCTAAATAAAATATTTAGAACGAGATGAATATTTTCTTGGCCCTAAAATGCAATTTTGAAAACGTGCAATTTTTCTAATGCAAATAAAATCCAAATAAAATTGAATAAAATCAGGAAAATGATTTTAATATTTTTCCTCCAATATTTCAATTATTTTGGAGAAGTCATATTATCTCCTCTCATATATGTTAATATGAAATATTTTTAGGAAGGAAAAATAATTAAAATCCAAATCCTCGTTTCACTATTTGATAAAAATCAAATATGAAAACCAGGGAAATCCCCAACTCTCTCCGAGGGTCCTTGAGTTGCTTAGGATTTTGAGGATTTCAGAGCAAAAATGCAGTAAAATATGATATGCATGGATGACCTCTGTATAACATTCCAAATTGAGAATTTGGGATGTTACATAAGCATTTACCACCTATTGAAGAAATCCATGGTATTGATAACCCGACACAGGTAGTAAAGGTAAATTCTCTCTATAGATTCGATAAATGCGAAATCCCATTTACTAAGTTTGCTAGCCAATGCTTGGATGAGTCTGATGACTTTATGGTTAAGCAAGAAAACTTCAATGCTTATGTTGGTAGACAATTAAAACACAATGCTGATATGCTTGAACACTTGAGTGATTATATGGCTAGTGTTAAAGGTGAACTTAAACTTATTAGTAAGCATGCTTCTATGGTTACTACTCAAGTAGAACAAGTACTTAAGGCTCAGAATGATTTGCTCAATGAATTAAATAATAAGAAAAATAATAATGTTGTTAGAGTTATGACTAGAGGTGGTAAAATGACTCAGGAACCCCTGTATCCCGAGGGCCATCCTAAGATAATTGAGCAAGATTCTCAAAGAACTAATGTAGATGCACCTAGTCCTTCTAAGAGGAAGAAAAGGAAAAATGATAGGACTTTGCATGCTTCTAGTGAACCCGTTGTTGACACACCTAAGAATCCCAATGATATTTCTATTTCTGATGCTGAAAAACAATCTGGTAATGAACATGAACCTAGTGATAATGTTAATGATGATGTTCATGTTGATGCTCAACCTAGCAATGACAATGATGTCGAGATTGAACCTGTTGTTGATCTTGATAACCCACAATCAAAGAATCAACGTTATGATAAGAGAGACTTTGTTGCTAGGAAGCACGGTAAAGAAAGAGAACCATGGGTTCAGAAACCCATGCCTTTTCCTCCTAAACCATCCAAGAAAAAGGACGATGAGGATTTTGAGCGCTTTGCTGAAATGATTAGACCTATCTTTTTGCATATGCATTTGACTGATATGCTTAAAATGAACCCTTATGCTAAGTATATGAAGGATATTGTTGCTAATAAAAGAAAGATACTGGAAGATGAAATTTCCACCTTGCTTGCTAATTACACTTTTAAGGGTGGAATACCAAAGAAACTTAGAGATCCAGGAGTACCAACTATACCATGCTCCATTAAAAGAAATTATGTTAAAACTGCTTTATGTGATCTTGGAGCCGGTGTTAGTGTTATGCCTCTCTCTTTATATCGTAGACTTGATTTGAATAAGTTGACACCTACTGAAATATCTTTGCAAATGGCTGATAAATCAACGGCTATACCTGTCAGTATTTGTGAGGATGTGCCTGTTGTGGTTGCAAATGTTACTATTTTAACGTCTTTGTTATTCTTGATCTTCCCAAGGATGATATTATGTCGATTATCCTTGGTAGACCCTTTTTGAATACTGCAGGGGCTGTTATTGATTGCAACAAAGGCAATGTCACTTTTCATGTTAATGGTAATGAGCATATGGTACACTTTCTGAGGAAACAACCTCATGTCCACAGTATCAATTCTATTGGAAAAATTTCAACGATTACTATTGGAGGTTTTGAATTTCCTCTTCCTACTGTCAAGAAGAAATATGATATTCTTATTGTTGGGGACATGCATATCTCCGTTGAGGTAACCTAGTGTTATTCGGAATTTCTCCGGTTTCATGCGATTCGGAATGAGTTTGTTAACAAGACCTAATCAACCTTGTTAGTGGATTCCTTTTGATGAACATGAGATGGATGAAGTTAGAAAACACAACTCTCTATACCCTTTTTTTACTTTTTGTTATTTATATTAAATAAAGCAAAAATAGTATTTTCTGTCTGTTTTCTGAATTATCCATGCAATAAAAAGTACCCCGAAAATAGAAGTTCACCAAATGCCCTGAAAATTAAATAGGATTTTTTCTAGAATATTTGAGGATTTTAGGCACTGAGAACACCGCAGGGGGAGCAGGCATGTGCCCACGAGGGTGGAGGGCGCGCCCACCCGCCGGGCGCGCCCCCTGCCTTGTGGACCCCACGTGGGTCCCCTCCACTTATCCTTGCACCCACACACTTCGTCTTGCGCCAGAAAAAATCACTAGCCAGCTCAAACCCGAGTTCTTCCTCATCTTGCTGCCATTTTTGATCTCCTTGCTCAAAGCTCCATTCACAAAACTGCTTTGGGGAATTGTTCTTTGGTATGTGACTCCTCCAATGGTCCAATTAGTTTTTGTTCTAGTGCTTTATTTATTGCAATTTTTTGCTGCTTAGGTGACCCTGTTCTTGAGCTTGCATGTCAAATTTATGAGGTCAAAAGTAGTTTTAATGCATGATATGGCCTCTAGGCACTTGTAGGGGTAGTTGCTATCAATCTTGTTGAGTTTGGTTCACTTTTATTTTAAGTTACTAAAAGTTTCAGAAATTTTCAAAAAAAGATGAAGAGATTTTTGAGGGGCTCATCGAGCCGAAGCTCGAAGGATAAGCAAAGTGAAGAGAACAAGAAGCCCAAGTATAATCTCCCTCGTACTGTGGAGGTTCGGCCATGTGAATGGCCTTGTGATGAGTTATTGAGAGAAGCTGGGATTCATGAAGATTTTTATCATTTGGCTGAGAATGTAGGCCTCACGGCCTTCCTCCATGGCCAGCGTGAACAGTATCTCTTACTCACCAATATCTTTGTGCAAAATTTTCATTTCCATGTTAGGAGATCACCACCTTCGGTGGAATTTTATTTATATGATGAGCATAAGCAGATGTCACTTTATGAATTTTGCCGGGTCTGTTTGATACCCTTTGAGGGCAGCATAGTGGAACCACATCGTAATGATGTGGAGGGATTTATTGATACAATTGATGTAGGGGAAACGAGAAAAGTTTCCGATGCAAGAATCACTAGCATACATTTTTCTATTCTATGTTACTTTGCAATATTTGCTAGTAGATGCTTAATTGGTCGCAGGAACTGTGGAAACCTTAGTGCCCCTGATATTGTTATTTTTCTCCATGCCTTGTTTCATGATACTAATTTCAGTTTAGGCACTATTGTTGCTAAACGGTTAAATTTGAACCGTACTAAGGGCCCCGTCCTCGGAGGCATCTTTGCCTCGCTCCTTGCTGCACACTTTAACATACCTATCAGGCATTATGAGAAAGAGGAAAAGTTGCTGCCTCCTGTTGTTCTAGGTTATAAGAGTATGGTAGCACATGAGTTTATTAAGGATAAGAATAAGATACTCAAATATAAATTGACATTTAACAAAAATTATTGTGAGTTTATTACCTTGCCTGCACCCTCTTTGTTCAACAAATTTTAAGGCATGTACCTTGTTCTGCCGGAGGCCATTCATGCCTGCCGGAGCCAGATGTCAGCTGCAGAGCCGGGGCCACCATCGGATCCTCACCGTCAGTCTGTTTATTATTGGAATCCGGATGAGATCGCTAGCCAGTGGCAATCTGAGGACCCTTCTCAGTACGACCCCAACTATAGTTTTGATCCATGGGCATAGACCAACTTAGGCTAAAAGCCTAAGCTTGGGGGAGTATGTATTTCTCACCGACATTACATTCATGCTCACACACTCATGCCAATTGTCGGTGCTCATACTTTTTCATTGTATTATCCATGCTAGTTTATTTTATTTTTAAGCTTTCTTCTTGTGTGTTTGAAAAACCTTAAGAAAAACCAAAAAAAATTAGTTGTAGCTTTTAGCTAGTTTATTTTCCATGCCTGTAGCAGTAGTAATTAAAAGAAAACCCTGAAAGATTTCTCGTTCTTCTTTTGCTTGTTGGGAGCTTTCCCGTGTAAATAGTTTTGTTTTAATTCTTTTCTTTGGGGGTCGAGAGGAGAAGACCATGATGAAAATGTTGAGTGTCTCTCATATGCATTATTATTGATTTAACAAAGAGCCCATATTACCTTGTCTTTTCTATTGAATTAAATGCTTGCATATTCCGGCTTAGTCCAACGCACGTGCACTATTATTATTGTCCACACTATTCGGTCATGCAAGTGAGAGGCAGTAATGATGATATATGATGAACTGATTGAGATGAGAAAAGCTGGTATGAACTTGACCTCTCTTGTTTTTGTAAATATGATTAGTTCATCATTCCTGATTCAGCCTATTATGAATGAAACATGTTTGCAATTACAATTAGAGATTATAGTTGCTTGTGCCATGCTTAATTTGCTAGGAGTTTATAATGGGTTACCTTTGGTGCCAACATGCTATTAAAATGGTTGTGATGTGGTATGATGGGGTGGTATCCTCCTTTGAACGATTCGAGTGACTTGACTTGGCACATGTCCGCGCATGTAGTTGAAACAAAATCAACATAGCCTCCACGATATTTATGTTCATGGTGAATTATATCCTACTCATGCTTGCATTCGGTGTTGATTAATTTTAATGCATGCTCATGACTGTTGTCGCTCTCTAGCTGGTCGCTTCCCAGTCTCTTTCTATCCTTCACTTGTACTAAGCGGGAATACTGCTTGTGCATCCAATTCCATAAACCCCAAAGTTATTCCATATGAGTCCACCATACCTTCCTATATATGGTATCTACCTGCCGTTCCAAGTAGATTTGTATGTGCCAAACTCTAAACCTTCAAATAAACATTCTGTTTTGTATGCTCGAATAGCTCATGTATCAACTAGGGTTGTATGTATCCTCCATGCTAGGCGGGTTATTCTCAAGAGGAGTGTGTTAAGGCATATCTCACTCGATGTAGTTTTGGTGATTGATGACAACATGTTTGCGGACTAACCGTGTGCTTTGAGCATTTCTGAGATTCATCCTTTGGCATGAGACGATTTCTTTCCCCTCGGAGTGTTTTTCAAGATGGTGTAGCTCTTTTGTTTCTTGTTTGGTGGACTAGTTTCATAGGAGTCACCGTACTATCAAGAGGGAGTCTGCTTTGGTAATGCTAGGGTGGAATCATCATGTACACTTTCGTTTCACACCCTTTGGGCCTTCCTGCGTCATTGGAGGTTTGATTCCCAGCTGAATGGGAAATCTTTGGCCCCAGCGGTAGTACTGCGGTGCCCAGCGGTAGTACCGCTTGAGGGTCCTCAGCGGCAGTACCACTGCAGTACCGGGCCACTACCGCCTCGACTCGAGGGGGCGCATCTCGTGTCGGGTTGAGCGGCACTTGCAGCGGTAGTAGGTGCGGTAGTACCGCTCGAGAGTGGTAGTATCGCCCTACCACCGCGGCAGTACCGCGCTGGGCACGGTCCCTCCTCTATCTTCAAGCCGTCCCAGGCTAGGCGGTAGTATCGCAAGGGGGAGCGGTAGTACCGCTGCCCCCTGCGATAGTACCGCCCTCTGCGGGGATGCTTTGGGGGTAACGGTTGGATGGGGTCCTTTAGTATAAAAGGGGGTCCCCTTCTTCCTCGTTGACTTGCCTCTTCCCCCATAAGCTCCATTAATGCTCCAAGCTCCATTTTCGCCCGATCTCTCTCCCTAGCCAATCATACTTGTTGATTTGCTCGGGAGTGGTTGAGAAGGCCCCGATCTACACTTCCACCAAGAGAAATTTGATTCCACCACCAATCCCTAGCGGATCTTGTTACTCTTGGGTGTTTGAGCACCCTAGACGGTTGAGGTCACCACGGAGCCATAGTCCATTGTGGTGAAGCTTCATGGTGTTGTTGGGAGCCTCCGATTAAGTTGTGGAGATTGCCCCAACCTTGTTCGTAAAGGTCTGGTCGCCGCCTCCAAGGGCACCAATAGTGGAATCACGGCATCTCGCATTGTGTGAGGGCATGAGGAGAATACGGTGGCCCTAGTGGCTTCTTCAGGAGCATTGTGCCTCCACACCGCTCCAACAGAGACGTACTTCCCCTCAAAAGGAAGGAACTTCGGTAACACATCCTCGTCTTCACCGGCTCCACCCTTGGTTATCTCGTACATTTACTTGTGCAAGCTTATTAGTGTTACTTCCCTTTCTTGCTTGTGTGCTTGTTGTTGTTGCATCATATAGGTTGCTCACCTAGTTGCACTTCTAGACAACCTACTTTGATGCAAAGTTTAATTTGGTAAAGAAAAACAAAAAATGTTAGTTGCCTATTCACCCCCCTCTAGTCAACCATATCGATCCTTTCAATCGGTATCAGAGCCTCGTCTCTTTACTAAGGACTTTACCATCCGAAGAGTATGATTGATACCGTAGATGATGTGGAGGAACACTCCGGTCTGAATCCGATCTCGTCTACGGGCGATGGGGGAACCTCGGTCTCTCGTGAGGAATTCAATGTGGCCTTGAAGACATTGAAAACCTCCATGACGACCGAGGTTGAAAGCATGTTTACTAAATTCATTGAAGGGCTTAAACTATCCACCGCACCGTTGAAAGTGGGTGATCCCACTGACAAGGTGACGGATGCTAACTCCGACAAAAGGGAAGCTAGTAGTGAAAAGGCCCCTTCTTCTAGTGGTAAAAATGGCATTGGCATCTTTTCCCATGTGGAACCACCACTTGTTTATGGTGGACCGATTCCTTCCACTCATTTGAATCATGCCGGTCCTCCCCCTAAGATTGTGAAAAATGAGGACTTTGATTCTTGGGTTTATCGCTTTAAGCGTCATTTAAATCATGTGAACACTAATCTATGGAGAATCATTGAAGAAGGTTTCTATCCGCATGACCCAAGCAACTTCACTCCTGGAGAAGCCGCGGATAATCAATTCAATGAGAATGCTCTCTTCATCATCCAAGATGCAATTCCACCCGAAGATCTACCTCATCTTCGTCCATTCGCCTTAGCCAAAGATGCATGGCTTTCTGTTATCTCTCTCTATCGGGGAAGCGCAAGCATTCAACGCTTCAACTATGAAGTAGTGCAAGATGAAGCCTATGAGTTTGCAATGAAAGAAGATGAAGAACCTCATGAGCTTTATAGGAGAGTAACCAAACTCGCGGTCTCACTTCGAGATCATGGGAGCAAGGACACGGATGACAATTGGATCAAGCGTAAATTCCTCAAGGCAATGATGTCGTACCACAAGGCCATGTCCTCCGTCATTCGTCAAAGGCCAGACTTCCACACTTTGACCTCAAGTGAAGTGTTGGATGAGTTTGCAGCTATGAACATCTTGGACAAGACCGCCGACAATGCGGTGCTTCGTTCTCAAAGGGCAAAGAAGCCCAACCTTGCATTGAAGGCCAAGGTTTGTGTTGAAGAAGAATAAGAGGAAGAAGAGGAAAGCAACCCCAAAGATACAAAGTATGCCTATCATGAACACATGGCACTTGCTTCAAGGAAATTTTGGAGCAAGAAAAACTCAAGGCCAAACTTCAACAAGAACAACTCAAGTGGCACAAAGAGCAAGCAACGTGTGAGGACTTGCTACAATTGTGGCAATGTGAGCCAGTTTGTTGCGGAGTGCCCGTATGAGAAGAGGGAAGACAATGGTGGCAAGCTCATTAGAAAGGACAAAGCCAAGTCTTTCCCCAACAAGAGCAACTTCACCAAGAAGACCCCTCACAAGGCGTTGGTGGTTCAAGAAGAGTACCATGAGGATGATGATGATTTAGATGGTGAGTCAGTTGCCATGGCCTCCGTTGCCATTGCAAAAACTCCATGAGTGTCTCTGTTCGACTCACCCAATGAGAACATCACCGCCAAGTGCCTCGTGGCTAAAGCCACCAGCAAGGTAACCCTCAACATCAAAACTTCCATCATTAATAATCCTTCCTTGACGGATTGCATTGATGAATGTGAGGGATCTAATGTGGAGGAAAATGAGTTTCAGTCCTTTATGGGTAAACTCAAGGGTAAATCCAAGAAGCATTTTGTTGCTCTCTTGGAACAACTTGGTGAAGCCAATGACATGATCGAGGCTCACGAAGATACTATCTCCAAGATGGAGGGGCATAGTCGTGACTATGACGATGAGATTTCAGATCTATCCAATTCTCTTGAGGAAGAGTGTGGTCTTCGTTTGGCTCTTGAGGAGTCACACAACGTTGATCATGCTAAGTTAAAGAAAGATTTTGATCATGCTCTCGTTGTTTCTCGTGTGCTAAACTCCGAGAAGGCCAAACTTGGGGTTGATCTTGCTAGACTCAAAGAGGAGTTTGATCTACTTGACAAGGCTCACAAGGTCTTGAAGGGTGCTCATGCTAGCCTCAAAGAGTCTCATGATCAACTTCAAATAAAGCTAACCAAGGAGAAAGCCACTTTTCCTCGTATGATGTTAATTGATAATGCAAATGCTACTAACCCATGTTGTGAGCATGTGCATCTTGTTGAGGAGAACGCTAAGCTAAAGGTGCAACTTGAGAAAGGCCTTGTGTCTTGCATACAAGGCGAGAAGAATCTCAATGACCTTTTGACCAACCAAAAGGGAGTTGTGGCCATAGAAGGGATTGGGTACGTGCCCAAGTCCAAAACCAAGAAGAAGAATGACAAGGCCAAACGACCTCCTCCTCTCAAGAAAACTTTTGTGAAGGAGGGAGAGGGTGCTACTAAGGAGAAGGAGAAGAACTCCGTGAGGGGTAGTGATTCCAAGAAGGGCAACACTTCCATTCCCAACAAAGCTGGTGACTTTAAACCTTCTTATGTATTGTGACGTGCTAGAGATGGGCATGTTTATGCCAAATTTTTTGGTTCTCCTTATGAGTACATTGAATGGTCTATTTGGGTTCCTAAGACCCTTGTTACTAACTTCAAAGGACCCATTACAAAATGGGTACCTAAAACTAATCATATGACCGGGAGCAAGGACTTGGTGGTGGACGTGCAAAAGATTCCATCCATGCCCACCAACGTCGAGTGGGGTGATGCCTCGTCTTCTAAGTTATTGGGACTCGGCAAAGTTGTCATTTCTCATGATCTTACAATCAAGAAGGTCATGCTTGTTGAGTCCCTTTCATACAATTTACTTTCCGTTCATCAACTAGCACTCATGGGCTTTGCCACTTTCTTTGATATTGATACCGTGGCCCTCTTGTGGAGCAAGACTCTTAAAGTAGCCTTTGTTGGGCATGTCGAGAATGGTCTCTATGTGATTAACATTTCAGAGCGACCCACTAAGACCGCGACATGCCTAATGGCTAAAGTTGACGTGGGATGGCTTTGGCATCGCCGTCTAGCCCACGTCAATATGAGATCTTTGCAAAGTCTTCTGAAGGGGGACCATGTTCGTGGACTAAAAAATGTTAGTATCGCCAAAGATCGTGCTTGCAGTGCTTGCATCGAAGGAAAGCTACATGAGAAGGCTCACCCTCCCACGACTATCATTTACTCGAAGAGGCCTTTGGAGCTCCTTCATTTGAGTCTCTTTGGACCTCCATCCTTTGATAGTCTTCGGGGCAGAAAGTATTGTTTGGTGATTGTGGATGACTATTCAAGATACACTTGGGTATATTTCTTCAAGAGGAAGAGCGAGACCCAACAAACCATCATTGACTTTGCAAATGAAGCTCAACGACAACACAATGCAAAGATCTTGACTATAATAAGTGAAAACGGCTCCGTGTTCAAGAAGTACACCTTGGATGAGTTTTTGAGTGATGAAGGAATCAAGCATCAATATTCCGCACCTTATACCCCTCAACAAAATGGTGTAGCGGAGAGGAAGAACCGGACGTTGATGGATGCGGCAAGGACCATGATGGCGGAGTTCAAGTCTCCCCACAACTTTTGGGCCGAAGCCATCAACACCGCGTGTCATGCATCTAATCGGCTCTACCTCCGCAAAGGCTTGAACAAGACTCCATATGAGATACTCACCGGTAACAAGCCCAACCTCAAGTACTTCCGGGTGTTCGGGTGTAAGTGTTTCATTCTCAAGAAAGGTGTCTGTTTGTCTAAATTTGAGGCTAGAGCTTATGAGGGCATATTTGTTAGTTATGCTGCAAACTCTCATGCTTACCGTGTTCTCAATAAGTCCACGAGACTTATTGAGGAAACTTGTAATGTGGAGTTCGATGAGAATAACGGCTCCCAAGTGGAGCAAAGTGGTACTTGTGATGTAGGTGATGAAATTCCTCCCCAAGCCATAAGAAGAATGGGTGTTGGTCATATCCTACCCATTGAGGAACCCCTTGTGGCTGAAGGAGAAGGACAATGTTCTACTCAAGTGGAACCTTGTGACGCCCCGAGACCGACGCGCCAGGTGTCTTCCAGTTATTCGCTATCTTTGCCATGTCATTTGCTTGCGTGTTGCATCTTGCCATGTCATCATGTGCATTGCATCATCATGTTTTAAAAACTTGCATTCGTCCGGGTTCCCCTAGTTCCGTCCGTTGTCCGTTCTGAGCCCAGACACACTTGCATGCGCCTGCGGCATGTCCAAAATATTATTTTTTAAGTGGCCGCAAAATGTTCTCTGAATGGGTTGAAAGTTGGCATGCGGTGTTGTTATGTTGTCAGCAGGCCGCCTGTCAAGTTTCATCGCATTCGGAGTCCGTTTGACGCCCCAACGGATAACTATAGTGACATTATAGTCGGTCAAATCGTCAGACGTTTTCAGTCTTTGGAAACAGTCGTCGGGTCTATCTCTTCTCTTCTCTCAGCCCAAGGCTTTCTGCACAGGCCACTACCTACCGCCAGCCCCAACCTAACCACTCTCGTCAGTCCGTGGCCCTCCTCGCACGCGCGTTCGAAAGCTATCCCGGACCCGACCCGGGCAGTCGTCACCGTTGGGTCCGGATCATCCCCTAACATCTATAAAACATCTCCGTTTTATTATTTGGACTCCCTAAGCTTTTTATTTCACGATCGTCCGATTCCGATCAGAGGGACCGAGGTAGCCCCTAACCTAATATGTGATGTATATATAGTCCACCCTTAGTCATTTTGGACAAACCCTAAAATCTAGGGACTTTGTCCCGTCTAGCCGCCGCCACCTACCGCATCTTCCTCGGGATCCCCATCACCCCAATCCATGGCCTCCACTATTTTGTTTTCTTTTCCGATCCAATCTCCTCCGCCTCCACTCTCTTCCATCCAGCCGCCCGTCCCCACAACAGAGCAAGCCGCGGCCACTCCTACACAGCCTCATGCACGAGTGCCCAAGCCCTCGATCCAGCCCAGGAGTATGCCGCCGTGGATGCCAGGGACTCACCCGTGCGCCTCCTCCCTCCGTCGCGTCATCAGCCGCACACGAGCTCGATCGGGAGAGGAGCTCCCGATCATGCACGCCTCTGCCTCGTTTCTGACCATCGCCGATGCTGCCGGCGTCCACCACCTGGGGCACCAGCACCCGTGCGCCTCCTCTCTTCCTCCATCCATGGAGACGAGATCCTCGAACCAAGGCCGTGCCCCTGCTTCCTTCCCTCTTCCTCGAGTTCTCTCTCTCTGTCGCTCAATCCCTCTCTGTTGTCTTGTCCCGCAGGACGTCACGGATGCACGAGCTCGGTCCTCGCTCGCTCGCGCCTTCGTCTTCGACCCTCATCGCCTCCGATCAATAGTAGGGAACTAACGCCGCCCCTGAGCTCCACCCATGCCGTCGTTGCCCGGATCGGGCGCCGGCCAGCCGGATCCGCCCCGTCTGTACCTCGCCGGCCATCCCTGGAGCCCGCTGTCGCTCGAGTCCGCCGTTGCATCCTCTTCTTCCCTTGCGCTGCGTCCTCTTCTTCCCCCTGCATCGAGAGGAGTAGAGTGCCGCGCTGCAGTCGTGTTGACCGCAGCCTCCCAAGGCCCATGCCAGATCTGGCCTCTCGAGCCGGCCCACTCCTACACTGAACCGGGCCAAAGCCCATGGGTGAGGCCACCCCCAGCGCCTCCTTTTTTCTGTACGGTTTGGGCCAGGCAGTTTCATCCCGATAAGTTTTTTCCAGGTCTGGATGTTTTGTCTAATATTTTCCAGCGAGCTCTTTTTTGCATAAAACCCCCCAAGCATTATGCATTTCATAACTCACAAACGGTGCATCATATTAAAACAAATTATATATGTAAAATTCTTAGAATTTTGTGTAGATTAACAATATGCAACTTTCATCCATGTTTAAAATGTTTAAAATGTTGTTTGTATAACTTTGCTCCAATGCCATGTTAAAATGTTTTATTTCATAACTAAATAACCGTAGCTCCAAACTTTTTATGTAAATGGGGTAGAAAAATGCCTAGTTTAACATGGTGGCCTTATTTTGCATGTTTAATAACACTAAAATTGTGTATAGGGCAGAACAGTACCAAACCTAAAATTTGCACATGAGGATTTTCCGGACTTGTTGTTCGTTGTTCCAGCCTTATTTAAACTTGCCTAGATAGGTAGTTTTCATATGCTTCACCTCTTGCCATGCTAACCAACATTTAATATTGTTGAGTACATAAACGGGAGAGAACTAAATAAGTTACGTGGTGCTTCATTAATATGCAACTCGTTGCATATTGAGCTCCACTTAATTTGTAGTTTTGTTTGTGCACTTTGCCATGCCATGCCTCATTAAACCGTACATGCATCATACTTTGTTGTTCATCATGCCATGCTTGTGATGGTTGTTTACTATGTTGTTTGCTTCTTTCCAGTGATTGCTTCTTCGGGTTAGTTCCGATAACGTCGCGTTTGTGAGGATCCGTTCGACTACATCCGTTTGTCTTCTTCATGGACTCGTTCTTCTTCCTTGCGGGATCTCAGGCAATATGACCATACCCTCGAAATCACTTATATCTTTGCTTGATAGTTGCTCGCTCTATTTCTATGTCGCAATACCTGCCACTTGTTATATCATGCCTCCCATATTGCCATGTCAAGCCTCTAACCCACCTTGCCTAGCAAACCGTTGTTTGGCTATGTTACCGCTTTGCTCAGCCCCTCTTATAGCGTTGCTAGTTGCAGGTGAAGATTAAGTTTGTTCCATGTTGGAACATGGATATGTTGGGATATCACAATATCTCTTATTTAATTAATGCATCTATATACTTGGTAAAGGGTGGAAGGCTCGGCCTTATGCCTGGTTTTTTGTTCCACTCTTGCCGCCCTAGTTTCCGTCATACCGGTGTTACGTTACTTGATTTTGCGTTCCTTACACGGTTGGGTGTTATGTGGACCCCTTGACAGTTCGCTTTGAATAAAACTCCTCCAGCAAGGCCCAACCTTGGTTTTACCATTTTCCTCACCACATCCTACCTTTTCCCTTGGGAGTCGCGCTCCCGAGGGTCATCTTTATTTTAATCCCCCCTAGGCCAGTGCTTGTCTAAGTGTTGGTCCGAACCAGAGCACCGTGCGGGACCGTCCCTTGGCAACTTGGGTTATGTTGGTACATGTACACTTAGCTTATCCGATGTTGCCCTGAGAACGAGATATGTGCAGCTCCTATCGGGAATTCGGCACATCGGGCGGTCTTGCTGGTCTTGTTTTACCATTGTCAAAATGTCTTGTAACCGGGATTCCGGGACTGATCAGGTCTTCCTGGGAGAAGGAATATCCTTCGTTGACGGTGAGAGCTTGTGATGGGCTAAGTTGGGACACCCCTGCATGGTTTGAACTTTCGAAAGCCATGCCCGCGGTTATGGGCAGATGGGTATTTGTTAATATCCGGTTGTAGAGAACTTGACACTTAACTTAATTAAAATGCATCTACCGCGTGTGTAGCCGTGATGGTCTCTTTCCGGCGGAGTCCGGGAAGTGAACACGGTTCTTGTGTTATGCTTGAACGTAAGTAGTTTCGGGATCACTTCTTGATCATTATTAGCTTCTCGACCATGCTTCGCTTCTCTTCTCGCTCTCTTTTGCGTAAGTTAGCCACCATATATGCTAGTGCTTGCTGCAGCTCCACCTCACTACCCTTTCCTACCTTTAAGCTTAAATAGTCTTGATCTTGAGGGTGTGAGATTGCTGAGTCCTCGTGACTCACAGATACTTCCAAACAGTTGCAGGTGCCAATGATACCAGTGCAGATGACGCAACCCAGCTCAAGTGAGAGCTCGTTGAAGATCTGGATCGTTGTGTTGTTTCGTTTTCCTGTTGATCAGTAGCGGAGCCCGGTTGGGACGATCGGGGATCTAACATTTGGGGTGGTCTTTCTTTATTTTGGTTCCTTAGTCAAACCTTTGATTATACCTTGGATGATGTATGATATATTTTTATGTATTGTGTGAAGTGGCGAGTGTAAGCCAACTCTTTATCCCTTTCTTATTCAGTACATGGGATGTGTAAAGATTACCCCTCTTGTGACATGCCTACCATGCGGTTATGCCTCTAAGTCGTGCTCCGACACATGGGAGATATAGCCGCATCGTGGGTGTTACAAGTTGGTATCAGAGCCTTCCCCGACTTAGGAGCCCCCTGCTTGATCGAATCACTGACGTTGTTGAGTCTAGAAGGAAATATTTTGAGTCTTATAGGATTATATATATCGGAGAGTAGGATTGTTTTTACTCCCCAGTCCCTTCATCGCTCTGGTGAGGCCTCCTGACGTAGAGTTTTGACTCTTCTCTCCTCAAATTTCACGAAGTTTTTTTTACGATCACGCGGGTATCTTGGAATCGTTCCGATATTTTGTGACGAGAACATTGTTCTTGGTGCCTCCTGACATTTAGGGGTTGTGGTAGTGTCCCGGGGGGTTGAGCTCCGAGGTGTTGTCGTCACAATTTTATCGTTGCAGTTCTGGAATACCTGAGTTCGCCGACATTGAAAATCTCTTTTATGCAGCCGTTGGTGAGATAACCTCGACGCCACCTAGTACTGGGGCGGGAGTTTGGGAGTATTGCGATAACTCATATAACGGATGCTTTTCGAAGGTTGAGGTACACGATTTCCGAAGGTTTCTTGGTTATGTGTTGAAGGATGGATACAGCTGGATGTAGAAATTGTTAGTTTGGGTGAGATATTATGCTTCCCCTGTATCCCCAACACCTGATTGCATAACCAAAAAGTTTCGGGAGTTTATAAGTGGGAATTCAAGTATATTGTAGGATATCTTTCCAACAGACACATGATACGATATGAGATCTATCATATGTTTGTTTCCGGTTTATTCTGCAAGCCATTCTTTGTTTTGTTTTGAGTTGTGGTATTCGAGTTGCTTCGAAGTCAAATGTTGATTCCATGTCTCTTCTAAATGGCGTTTTCATATTTCTATGGGAATACTAATCCCTCATGATAATCGATATTGTCATGTTAATCCTTTTCAACCGGCGTGTTTCTCTTCAAGTGGATCCGATCATTTTCAACATCTGCAAGACCCAATCTCAGTTCTCTCAACGTGGTTCGTTTCATCCGTTCCCAAGTTGCTTTTGTTTTTCCCGCCCTCCCACCCTTGTTTCTTCAAGGACTCAGATTTCTTAATCAAGTATCCATCTTATTGATGTGAAGTCTCTTCATTCTTTTCAATCAATGTTCTTACCCGATGTTTCTCATGAAGATGCTCTACTAGTCCATCATTCTTCTTTATTTTATTCTCCGGTGGATTCAAGTCGAGCTTTGTCAATCATGTCCTTTCCTTGTTTCAAATGTTTTCCCATGCGGGTGCACCTCATAATCATTCACCGCTTGCTATTCATTGTTCCGGAGTGCCGAAGATATCTCAGAAGACTTGTGTTCCATTATCAATCCACTCAAGCTAATTCGGGGTTGCTATCTCATTCTAGCCATTTAATTCAACCGGCGCAATCTTCCTTTAAATCGTTCAACGATGTTTCTCTTGAGTGGGCCCTAACCCATGGGTCTTTTCCCAGGATCTTACCTGACTCTTCTTTTCTTTTCCGGAGTTATTTTCAAATTCATTTCAAAGTTTGACGTAAGAATGAATTGTCATCAGTCATATGTCTTTCTCCAAGATCTTTCAAATTCTTTAAATCGTTGGTTCAACCTTTCTATTCTTCATCTCGGAGTGCCTCAAAAATTCAAGGTGGTGTTTCTCATCGCCATTCTCAACATTTGAAGACCGAAGAAGAGTTTTTCCTCCAAATCTTATCCGTTCTCTCAGAGATGCGTAGTTCAAGCTTGATGCCATCCTCTCATAATTGTTTTCGATTATGACAATGTTTTTCATCCTTCCGGAGCAATTCAAGAATATTTTCAGTTTGGTTCTCCGAAGGCCATCATTTCGGGATTGTTCATTCTCATCTTTCAGCTATTGTTCTCCAAATCTTACTGGTGCATCGCTCAAACATCCTCTAATCAGTTCATGATCTCTTTGTTCACTTGTATCTAAATCCTAGCAAGTATCTTCATTTATTTTCCAATTCTTCCCGGTGAATTGCGCCTTTGCTACTTTCATGTTCAATCCTAACGGTGGTTCATTCAAGAGTTTTATTCATTGGTTATCATATCAATTCATTCGTTCTTTCAAATCCTAATGGTGGTTCGTTGAAGTCTTTTCTCAAATTTGCGCTATATCTATCTTAATCCTTTCCACGAGAATAAGTAGTATGCCAAATCCATTGCTTGTCACCAATTTAAATTGGTGAAGGATGCGCATAACATAATTCTTATTATTGTTTCATCCAAGTGATCTAATTTCTTCTTTCCGGAGTTGTTCATCATATCACATTCTCGGTCCGAGATGCTTCATCTTTTCTTTTCCAGAGTGCCAAGTTTTCCGCATTATCTCGTCATGAAGCTCCATCTAACCATTGCAAGGCTTCTCCCGAAGTTCTTTTCAATTTTCCTTCGCTTGATCATTCTTTTGTTACCGGAGTTCTCATGAAGGCTCGACATGGTGGCTCATCAACGATTTCTTCATTCTTCATTCCTTCTTGAGATCCTTTGCAACCCATCAATTCCTTCGAGCATGAGCTCTTCTCAATCCATCATTCTCTTCGTTGGAGTTATCTTGGGTTATATTTCACCTAAAGCTTTCCCTAAGGATTGTTGCTATTTATGGTGCTCATAAATGACCCAAGTTCTTCATTTATCCTTCTGGTGAAATAAGTTTCTCGTCTCCTTGTTCATATCAATCCAATCTATTGTTTTCGTTAGTGGCAGAATTTTGCCTCAATTTTGAGATGTTTTTCGTAAGCCCACTATAAGATTATTCGTTTCGTTGTTGGTTTTTCAACAATTCCGTTTTAACCTTCTTGGAAGGGTGTTTTCCAAGATCAAGTATGGCACAAGTTGCCATTTTCTTCTCCATTCTGGTATTCCAATGATCTATCTTCTATTCTTTCTTCCGGAGGCTTTGTGATGTTGCTCTCTTCACTCTTCATCTCGAATTGTGAGGACCGTGTTCTTTTTGTGCTTGTCCATTTAACCAGAGTGTCATGCCCTCTTTTGAAGTTCTTCCCATTCTGTCAAGTTTTTCTTGCCTCCCTTCTCAGTCGGAGTGCTGCCCAAATTATATCATTCTTTTTCCTTCTCTATCTTGTTTTAAACGGAGTGTTGTGTCTATTATTCCTCTTCTAACCGGACTCTGATCCAAGTGCTTTCATTTTGCCAAGCTCATATTCTTCACCTTCCATTTCTAACCGGAGTGTTGTCGTAATTGATCTTTATCGTTCCTTGTACATCTCGTTTCAACCAGAGTGGTTGCATGTACTCCTTGTCCATTGCAACCCTTTTCTTATGTCTTTCAACCTACAAGGTTTCCGTAATATTCCTTGCTCTCCTTTTCTAACGGAGTGTTTTCAACTTTGTTCATCTTCGTTGTTTTCTTCTTTAAAGTTGTTCAACCTCTAAGGTTATTTGGTTTCACTCTTTTGTCAAGAAACAACTTTGTTTTACCTATTCCTCTTCCGCTTTCTCTCCAGTGCCATCCTAGATCTCGGGACGAGATCCTCTCATAGTGGTGGAGTGTTGTGACGCCCCGAGACCGATGCGCCAGGTTTCTTCCAGTTATTTGCTGTCTTTGCCATGTCATTTGCTTGCGTGTTGCATCTTGTCATGTCATCATGTGCATTGCATCATCATGTTTTAAAAACTTGCATTTGTCCGGGTTCCCCCAGTTCCGTCAGTTGTCCGTTCTGAGCCCAGACACACTTGCACACGCCCGCGGCACGTCCGAAATATTATTTTGTAAGTGGCTGGAAAATGTTCTCTGAATGGGTTGAAAGTTGGCATGCGGTGTTGTTATGTTGTCAGTAGGCCGCCTGTCAAGTTTCATCGCATTAGGAGTCCGTTTGACGCCCCAACGGATAACTATAGCGACATTACAGTCGGTCAATTCGTCGGACATTTTCGGTCTTCGGAAACAGTCGTCGGGTCTCTCTCTTCTCTTCTCTCAGCCCAAGGCTTTCTGCACAACCAACTACCTACCACCAGGCCCAACCTAACCTCTCTCGTCAGCCCGCGGCCCTCCTCGCGCGCGCGTCCGAAAGTTGTCCCGGACCCGACCCGGGCAGTCGTCACCGTTGGGTCTGGATCATCCCCTAAACATCTATAAAACATCTCTGTTTTATTATTTGGACTCCCTAAGCTTTTTATTTCGCTCCCGTCCGATTCCGATCAGAGGGACCGAGGTAGCCCCTAACCTAATCTGTGATGTATATATAGTCCACCCTTAGTCATTTTGGACAAACCCTAAAATCTAGGGGCTTTGTACCGTCGAGCCGCTGCCACTTACCGCATCTTCCTTGGGATCCCCATCGCCCCAATCCAGCACCTCCACTATTTTGTTTTCTTTTCCGATCCAATCTCCTCCGCCTCCACTCTCTTCCATCCAGCCGCCCATCCCCGCAACAGAGCAAGCCGCGGCCACTCCTACACAGCCTCATGCACGAGTGCCCAAGCCCTCGATCCAGCCCAGGAGTATGCCGCCGTGGATGCCAGGGACTCACCCGTGCGCCTCCTCCCTCCGTCGCGTCATCAGCCGCACACGAGCTCGATCGGGAGAGGAGCTCCCGATCATGCGCGTCTCTGCCTCGTTTCTGACCATCGCCGATGCTGCCGGCGTCTACCACCCGGGGCACTAGCACCCGTGCGCCTCCTCACTTCCTCCATCCATGGAGACGAGCTCCTCGAACCAAGGTCGTGCCCCTGCTTCCTTCCCTCTTCCTCGAGTTCTCTCTCTCTTTGTCACTCAATCCCTCTCTGTTGTCTTGTCCTGCAGGACGTCACGGATGCACGACCTCGGTCCTCGCTCGCTCGCGCTTCGTCTTCGACCCTCGTCGCCTCCGACCAATAGCAGGGAACTGACGCCGCCCCTGAGCTCCACCCGCGCCGTCGTTTCCCAGATCCGGCGCCGGCCAACCGACTCCGCCCCATCTGTACCTCGTCGGCCTTCCCTGGAGCCCGCTGCTGCTCGAGTCCGCCGCTGCATCCTCTTCTTCCCCTGCGCTGCATCCTCTTCTTCCCCCTGCATCGAGAGGAGCAGAGTGCCGTGCTGCAGACACGTTGACCGCAGCCTCCCAAGGCCCATGCCAAATCCAGCCTCTCGAGCTGGCCCACTCCTACACTGAACCGGGCCAAAGCCCATGGGTGAGGCCACCCCCAGCGCCTCCTTTTTCTGTACGGTTTGGGCCAGGCAGTTTTGGTCCGATAAGTTTTTTCCTGGTCTGGATGTTTTGTCTAATATTTTCCAGCGAGCGCTGTTTTGCAGAAAACCCCCCAAGCATTATGCATTTCGTAACTCACAAATGGTGCATCATATTAAAACAAATTATATATGTAAAATGCTTAGAATTTTGTGTAGATTAACAATATGCAAATTTCATCCATGTTTAAAATGTTGTTTGTATAAATTTGCTCCAATGCCATGTTAAAATGTTTTATTTCATAACTAAATAACCGTAGCTCCAAATTTTTTATGTAAATGGGGTAGAAAAATGCCTAGTTTAACATGGTGGCTTTATTTTGCATGTTTAATAACTCTAAAATTGTGTATAGGGCAGAACAGTACCAAACCTAAAATATGCACATGAGGAGTTTCAGACTTGTTGTTTGTTGTTCCGGCCTTATTTAAACTTGCCTAGACAGGTAGTTTTCATATGCTTCACCTCTTGCCATGCTAACCAACATTTAATATTGTTGAGTACATAAACGGGAGAGAACTAAACAAGTCATGTGGTGCCTCGTCAATATGCAACTCGTTGCATATTGAGCTTCACTTAATTTGTAGTTTTGTTTGTGCACTTTGCCATGCCATGCCTCATTAAACCGGACATGCATCATACTTGGTTGTGATGGTTGTTTAATATGTTGTTTGCTTCTTTCTGGTGATTGCTTCTTCGGGTTAGTTCCGATAACATCGTGTTTGTGAGGATCCGTTTGACTACGTCCGTTTGTCTTCTTCATGGACTCGTTCTTCTTCCTTGCGGGATCTCAGGCAAGATGACCATACCCTCGAAATCACTTATATATTTGCTTGATAGTTGCTCGCTCGATTGCTATGCCGCAATACCTACCACTTGCTATATCATGCCTCCCGTATTGCCATGTCAAGCCTCTAACCCACCTTTCCTAGCAAACCGTTGTTTGGCTATGTTACCGCTTTTCTCAGCCCCTCTTATAGCTTTGCTAGTTGCAAGTGAAGATTAAGTTTGTTCCATGTTGGAACATGGATATGTTGGGATATCACAATATCTCTTATTTAATTAATGCATCTATATACTTGGTAAAGGGTGGAAGTGTAACATCCCAAAATTCTAAATTTTGGAATGTTATAATAATTAGATAGATTTGGTTGATGGTTTGATTGATTGTCTGAAAGTGAGTGAATTCAAAACTTTTTGAAAGTTAAAAGAGAGGGAATAAAAGGACTTTCCCAAACTTTCATATTTGCTTTTTGATCTCCGTGAATTCAAATTCTTTTCATCACAAAACCCTGGAGAGAAGATGACATGACTTCTTCCATTTATTTAAATGAAATGGGGTGTTTGAAAATATTTGAATTTCATTTGGAAAATATTTCCAATTCTGCAACTTTATGCAACTCAATGATTTTCACGAGCGAAGATAAAATGACTTCTTCAAATTACATGAAATATGAGTTGGGAGTTCAAAGAATTAAATTCAAAGTTCATTTGAATTTATTTTCAATTTGGAGATATTTGAGTTTTATTCAAATTATTTTTCTCCAAAAATAAAATATATGGAAAATAGGGTAACATGATTCCCTACAACAGAAAATTGGAGAGAAATTAATTTGAAATCATTTTGGTATTTTTAAAATGATTTTATTGAGTTTTTATTAGACCAGTAGCACTCTTTCAATTATTTGAATTTTTCTGGATTTTATTTGACTTTACAAAAATGTTCAGGTCGTAGAAAATCTTTTTCTGAAGATTTCGATATATTATATGTCTATATAATATTTTATTTTTGTTTGTTTTTATTTGTTTTGATTGTCTGGAAAATGTAAAAAAAAAGAAAAAAAATTCCCCTCGCCGACTGGGCCGGCCCAGCTCCCAGGCCAGGCCACGGCCCAGCCCACGCCACCGCCAGCCCCGAGCTCCCGAGCGGGAGATCGGCTGCCGCACGCCTCCCGAGCGCCGACCTCGACGACCGTGACCACCCCGGCCTCTCCTTGGCCCCTTCCCCAAGGTCGCCGCCCCTTCTTATAAATCCGCCGCCGCCCTCTCTCTCCTGCAGCCGCCGCCTGCCCTCCCGCATCCCGAGCCGCCGCCACAGATCGCCGCCGCTAGCTGCTGCCTCCGCGCCGCTGCTCTGCCGCGTCGCCGACCGCCGCCCGCGCCGCATCGCCGTGCCCCGCGCCGCCTCAGCCGTGCGCCTTGCCATCTTCCCAGACGACTGGAGCCGCCCGCCGGAGCCCCGTGCCGCCTCGCCGGAGCTCGCCGGTCCGATCTGCCGCTGCCGCCGACCGCTGCCGGTTTTCGGTGAAAAACCGATCGAACCGGTATAACCGCCGCCCGGTTTTCTCGGTTTTCCTTTTAGTTCGATTTTCTGAAAAAAAAACCCTAGGTTTGTTTTTTTTGGTTTATTACTTAACGAACGTTTTCTGTTTAGTTAGTTTAGTGAACGTTTTCTTTCTGTAGATCTGTTTAGCGAACGTTCGTTCGGTAGCGTTTCTCTTTTTCTTTTTATTTTTAAATTTCGGCCAGGGACCCATCCGTGAAGATTTTATTTACAGATTAGTCCCTGATTTTCAAATGACTATAACTTTTTACTCGTTAGTCCAAATCCAACGAAACAAACGCCCACTTCTTCATTATGAACCCCTCTATCCATTAATCCAACTCAAACATGTTTTGAAAGTTTTAAAATTTGAATTAGACCAGATTTGAATTCAAACTTCGTTTGATCATAACTTGAGTTTCGTAACTCCGTTTGAGTTGATTCTTTTTGCAAATCGAAGCTCTTGACCTAAACTTTCTGATAAGGCCAAATTCACATAATTTTGGTACTGTTAGAAATTGTTTTACGTTGCAAGAGTTATTTTCTTGGTTTTGATGTTTTCCGAATCGTCTTCTTTGTTCTTTCTGATCTTTTGAGTGATTGCTCATGTGTGGTTACTATTGCTTGCTTACGATAGATTGACCGGAGTGTGACGAGTAGAACTATCAAGAGTTATGAGTGCGAATCATCTTCATCAACATTGCAGGCAAGTTCACACCTTGATCATACCTCTTTCATACCCAGTTTTTGTTGCATTAGATCAAACCTCAAACATTGCATGATTAGGATCTAATTAAATTGGGGGTATTGGGAAGTAGTTGATGAGGTAGGAACCTATTGCCCTGCATTCAAACCTTGGGAGTTACTTTTATGTTATGCTTACATGGCCATGCTATGCTCGTAGACGTGGATTGGGTTTTGAGAGTATCCATGACAGATGTGAGATTGTTAATTAATGGTTTACTTAAGGTGGCAACTTAAACACACATCTGGGTGGATTGAGGCACCTGAGTAATCCAGGACTTGCCTGTTTTCTTTTGGACCGCCACCCAGGCTCAAAGGGATATGAGATTTTTCAAACTCGAAACTTCCGTGTGCAGCCACAAGCCATTATGGGCTCTGGCATAGTTGATTAAGTCGTGCGAACTCTTACAGGGTAGACTAGCAGATGTAGGGGAAAGTAGGTGTACCGGTCTATCCATCGTAAGGTGCTAGCGCTTCTGAAAGACTGTGTCTCGGTCATCCATTTCTCAAACACCATGTAGTGCGAGAAATCCAACGGAGGCGATCGAGTCTTGTGGGGAAAAGTGCGCAAACCTCTGCAGAGTGTATAAACTAATCATGATTAGCCGTATCCCCGGTTATGGACATCTTGAGTATCTAGTTCTTGGATTATCCTATGATCTCATCACGTTACTTTAAATGAATATTGTTGGGTTTTAATGATGATGCTTAATTGGGATTGAGAATGCTGTCAACCATTCTCAATGTTCAACAACCACCATGATAGTTAATTAAAATGTATTCCTTTGCAGTAGGGAAAAATTGGCTTTTCGCAAAAACCTTATAACCATAGAGCTTTTCCACCAGCCAAATATGCATGTAGTGATAGCCTTTATTCATCATTCTCTATGGTGTGAATTTGCCAGTACATTCAATGTACTGACCCTCTGTGGCTGCAACGTCTCATGTTGCAGGATTATCTTACGACGAGTAAGTGATACGTTAGGGTTACGATTTCTACACTCAACTTTGCCGTTGGTGTTGATGGGAATCCACAACCTTGTTACTTCTGCTATTTTGGATTTGAGGTAATAGTATTTACGTTACTTTTACATGTGATTTACCTCTGTTATAAATCCTCAAGTACTGTGTGTGTCAGCATACCGATCCAGGGATGACACTTAAGCACAGAGACTTGACCCATTCGGGTCGGGTCGCTACAGGAAGGCTCGGCCTTATGCCTGGTGTTTTGTTCCACTCTTGCCGCCCTAGTTTCCGCCATACCGGTGTTATGTTCCTTGATTTTGCGTTCCTTACACGGTTGGGTGTTATGGGGACCCCTTGACAGTTTGCTTTGAATAAAACTCCTCCAGCAAGGCCCAACCTTGGTTTTACCATTTGCCTCACCACCACCTACCTTTTCCCTTGGGAGTCACGCTCCCGAGGGTCATCTTTATTTTAACCCCCCCTCGGGCCAGTGCTTGTCTAGGTGTTGGTCCGAAACAGAGCACCGTGCGGGACCGTCCCTTAGCAACTTGGGTTATGTTGCTACCTGTTGATGACCCACAAGTATAGGGGATCTATAGTAGTCCTTTCGATAAGTAAGAGTGTCGAACCCAACGAGGAGCAGAAGGAAATGAGAAGCAGTTTCCAGCAAGGTATTCTCTACAAGTACTGAAATAAGTGGTAACAGATAGTTTTGTGATAGGATAATTTGTAACGAGCAACAAGTAACAAAACTAAATAAAGTGCAGCAAGGTGGCCCAATCCTTTTGTAGCAAAGGACAAGCTTGTACAAACTCTAATATGATGTAAACCGCTCCCGAGGACACATGGGAATATCGTCAAGCTAGTTTTCATCACGCTCATATGATTCGCGTTCGGTACTTTGATAATTTGGTATGTGGGTGGACCAGTGCTTGGGTGATGCCCATACTTGGACAAGCATCCCACTTATGATTAACCTCTATTGCAAGCATCTGCAAATACAACAAAAGTATTAAGGTAAACCTAACCATAGCATGAAACATATGGATCCAAATCAGCCCCTTACGAAGCAACGCATAAACTAGGGTTTAAGCTTCTCTCACTCTAGCAACCCATCATCTACTTATTACTTCCCAATGCCTTCCTCTAGGCCCAAACAATGGTGAAGTGTCATGTAGTCGACGTTCACATAACACCACTAGAGGAGAGACAACATACATCTCATCAAAATATTGAACGAATACCAAATTCACATGACTACTAATAGCAAGACTTCTCCCATGTCCTCAGGAACAAAAGTAACTACTCACAAAGCATAAACATGTTCATAATCAGAGGGGTATTAATGTGCATATAGGATCTGAACATATGATCTTCCACCAATTAAACCAACTAGCATCAACTACAAGGAGTAATTAACACTACGAGCAACCTACTAGCACCAATCCCGACCTTAGAGACAAGAATTGGATACAAGAGATGAACTAGGGTTTTGAGATGAGATGGTGCTGATGAAGATGTTGATAGAGATTGCCCTATCCCGATGAGAGGAGCGTTGGTGATGATGATGGCGATGATTTCCCCCTTCGGGAGGGAAGTTTCCCCGACAGAACAGCCCCTCCAGAACCCTAGATTGGCTCGGCCAATGTTCCGCCTCGTGGCGGCAGAGTTTCGTCCGAGAAGATGGCTTATGATTTTTTTCCCATCGAAAGAGTCCATATAGCATAAGATGGTCACCGAAGGGCCACCAGGGGGCCCACAAGGTAGGGGGCGCGCCCCCCACCCTCGTGGGTAGGGTGTGCTCCCCCTGGTGAAGTTCTTGCACTCAATGTTTTTATATATTTGAAAAACATCATCCGTGAAGTTTCAGGACTTTTGGATCTGTGCAGAATAGGTCTCCAATATTTGCTCCTTTTCCAGCCTGAATCCCAGCTGCTGACATTCTCCCTCTTTATGTAAACCTTGTAAAATAAGAGAGAATAGGCATAAGTATTGTGACATAATGTGTAATAACAACCCATAATGCAATAAATATTGATATAAAATCATGATGCAAAATGGACGTATCAACTCCCCCAAGCTTAGACCTCGCTTTTCCTCAAGCGAAAAGCCGAAATCGAAAAATATATCCACATGTTTAGAGATGAAGGTGTCGATAAAAATAAAATACGGACATGAGGGCATCATGATCATTCTTAGAGCAGCAACTTATATAATTCTTGTCATATGATATCTTATGCTAGAATAATAATTCAATCACAATATCAAGTATGAATCGTAAACTTTATTGAAAACTAACAAACTATAATCTCAGTCATTGAAGCAATGGCAATTTATCATAACATAGGAAAGAGTCAATGTATAAGAGCTTTTCAGCAAGTCCACATATTCAACTATCATATAGTCTTTCATAATTGCTGACACTCACGCAATACTTATGGGTATGGAGTTTTAATCAGACACAGAGAAAGATAGGGGCTTATAGTTTTGCCTCCCAACGTTTTACCTCAAGGGTAATGTCAACAGTAATAGTTCATGAAAACCCACATCCAATTAGCCATATTTACCAAGATCTTTCCAACATATTGTGCTTGCCAAGGGATGAAATGTAAAAAGGAAGGGTGAAGATCACCTTGACTCTTTTGCAATATAGGAGATGAAAGTAAAAGATAGGCCCTTCACAGAGGGAAGCAGAGGTTGTCATGCGCTTTTATGGTTGGATGCACAAAATCCTAATGCGAAAGAACGTCACTTTATATTGCCACTTGTGATATGGACCTTTATTATGCAGTCTGTCGCTTTTATTACTTCCATGTCACACGATTGTATATAGCTTATTTCTACCACACCAATCAATCATACATATTTAGAGAGCAATTTTTATTGCTTGCTATGACAACTTACTTGACGGTTCTTACTCAATCCATAGGTAGGTATGGTGGACTCTCATGGCAAAACTGGTTTAAGGGTATTTGGAAGCACAAGTAGTATCTCTACTTGGTGCAATGAATTTGGCTAGCATGAGGGAGAAAGGCAAGCTCAACATGTTGGAGGATCCAAGACAATATAATTTATCTCAGATGTAAGAAAGCATAACCCATTACGTTGTCTTCCTTGTCCAATGTCAACTCTTTAGCATGTCATATTTTAATGAGTGCTCACAATCATAAAAGATGTCCAAGATAGTATATTTATATGTGAAGACCTCTCTTTCTTTATTACTTCCTATTAATTGCAATGATGACCAAAACAATGTTTGTCAACTCTCAATAACTTTTATTCATCATACACTTTCGATGTGAGCTCATTACTCTCCATAAGAGTCACATGATCTTTTTGTTCCTTTTTATTTCTTTCTCTTTTCCTTTATTCACTTAGGATCATGGCAAAATAATCAAGCCCTTGACTCAACACTAATCTTTATTATATAGCTCACGGACTCGATTACATAGAAGGATAATAAAGCAAAACTCACAACTAGATCATACTAAGAACTTTTATTCTACTAGATCAAGATATTACCAAAAGGATCGAACTAAGAAAAACAGTAAAGATAAAAGTGATGGTGATACGATACCGGGGCACTCCCCCAAGCTTGGCAGTTGCCAAGTCGAGTGCCCATACCAGATACTCAATTCTTCTTTGTTGGAGAAGAAGGTGGAGTTGTTGATGATGGATAGTCGCACATCGAGCGTAGGAGGTCTTCTAGCTTGCGGATAATGCCCTTGAGTGCGATGATATGCTCCTTCAACAAAATATTTTCACGTGTGAGATACTTATTTTGTATATGAGCCAACTCAATCATCTTGAAAGCTTCGATTTCTATTGGAGTAATAAGATTGTGATCCAATTGAAGGGTGTTCACTACTGCTGGAACTTGGTCCTCCATGGCCTTCTTGATCCCTTCATCCTTGTTGATCTCCATAGGTTCTTCTCTCTTCAGCTCTATCTTCATTAGCCAAGCATCATTTCCCTCATGGTTGGAGGAGGAGGGAGACGACATTGTGCCTGACCTTGAGAACACTGACAGAAAACAGCTCGAAACAAAGACAGGAGATTTTTGCGTGATACGGGAGTCAAAACCCCCGGGAGATTATATAATGAATTTTTACCGACCAAAATGTGTGTCCTATAAGAAAACGGAGTTCGGAGAGCACACGAGGTGCCCACGAGGTAGGGGGCGCGCCATGGGGGTAGGGCGCTCCCTCCACCCTCGTGGGGCCCTCGTGTCCTTTCCGGACTGCTGCTTATTTTTCCATTTTTCTAAATATTCCAAAACGGAGAAATATTGCCTTAAAACTGTTTTGGAGTCGGTTTACTTACCGTACCACATACATATTCCTTTTCGGAGTGTGAAACGTTCCGGAAAGTGTCCTTTATGTACTCCTCCGGGGTTACGGTTTCAATAACATTGGTTTCAACATTTATGGGACTACCTAAGATATAATGTTTGATTCTTTTACGGTTCACCACCATCGGATTTGTGCCTTCGAAGTTGTTGATTTTTATGGCACCAGAATGGTAAACCTCCTCGATAACGTAAGGACCCTCCCATTTAGAGAGAAGTATTCCTGCAAAAAATCTTAAACGAGAATTGTATAGCAATACATAATCACCTACATTAAACTCACGCTTTTGTATTCTTTTATCATGCCACCTTTTAACTTTTTCTTTAAACAACTTGGCATTTTCGTAGGCCTGGATTCTCCATTCATCAAGTGAGCTAATATAAAATAACCTCGTCTCACCGGCAAGTTTAAAATCATAATTAAGTTCTTTAATAGCCCAATAAGCCTTGTGTTCTAGTTCGAGAGGTAAGTGGCATGCTTTTCCATAGACCATTTTATACGGAGACATACCCATAGGATTTTTATATGCAGTTCTATAGGCCCATAATGCATCATCTAGTTTCTTGGACCAATTCTTTCTAGACCTATTAACAGTCTTTTGCAAAATTAATTTGAGTTCTCTATTGCTCAATTCTACTTGATCACTAGACTGAGGGTGATAAGGAGATGCAATTCTATGATTAACATCATATTTAGCAAGCATTTTACAGAAAGCACCATGAATAAAATGTGAACCACCATCAGTCATTAAATATCTAGGGACTCCGAACCTTGGAAAGATAACTTCTTTAAGCATTTTAATAGAAGAGTTATGATCAGCACTACTAGTTAGAATAGCTTCTACCCACTTAGTAACATAATCAACAGCAACTAAAATATGTGTATAACCATTAGAGGAAGGAAAAGGTCCCATATAGTGAAAGCCCCAAACATCAAATGGTTCAATAACAAGTGAACAATTCATAGGCATTTCTTGACGTCTACTAATATTACCAATTCTTTGACATTCATCACAAGATAAGACAAACTTACGGGCATCCTTGAAGAGAGTAGGCCAATAAAAACCAGATTGCAGTACCTTATGTCTAGTCCTATCTCCAGCATGGTGTCCTCCATAAGCTTCGGAGTGACACTTGCGTAGGATTTGTTCCTGTTCATGCTCAGGTACACAACGTCTAACAACACCAACTACTCCTTCCTTATAAAGATGTGGGTCATCCCAAAAGTAATGCCTCAAATCATAAAAGAACTTTTTCTTTTGCTGGTATGTGGAACTAGGTGGTATAAACTTAGCAACTATGTAATTATCATAATCAACATACCATGGAGCAGTATGAGAAGTATTTATGACTTTTAATTGCTCATCAGGAAAGCTATCATCAATAGGTAGTGGGTCATCAAGCACATTTTCTAACCTAGACAAGTTGTCTGCAACGGGGTTCTCAGCTCCTTTTCTATCAACAATGTGTAAATCAAATTCTTGTAGCAAGAGAACCCATCTAATAAGTCTTGGTTTAGCATCTTTCTTTTCCATAAGATATTTAATAGCAGCATGATCAGTGTGAATAGTTACTTTAGAATCAACAATATAAGGTCTAAACTTATCATAGGCAAATGCAACTGCTAAGAATTCTTTTTCAGTAGTAGCATAATTTCTTTGAGCATTGTCTAGAGTTTTACTAGCATATTGAATAACATTTAGTTTCTTATCAACTCTTTGTCCTAGAACAGCACCTACAGCATAATCACTAGCATCACACATAATTTCAAAGGGTAAATTCCAATCAGGTGGCTGAACAATAGGTGCAGAGATCAATGCTTTCTTAAGTATTTCAAATGCTTCTACACAATCATCATCAAAGACAAATGGTATATCTTTTTGTAATAAGCTAGTCAGAGGCCGAGAGATTTTTGAGAAGTCCTTAATGAACCTCCTATAAAAACTGGCATGACCAAGGAAACTTCTTATACCTTTGATGTCCTTGGGACATGGCATCTTTTCAATAGCATCAACCTTAGCTTTATCAACTTCAATACCTCTTTCTGAAACTTTATGCCCCAAGACAATACCTTCATTAACCATAAAGTGGCACTTTTCCCAATTCAAGACAAGATTAATTTCTTCACATCTCTGCAAAACTCGATCAAGGTTGCTCAATCAATCATCAAAAGAAGATCCATCAACGGAAAATTCATCCATGAAAACCTCACAAATCTTTTCACAGAAGTCAGAGAATATATCCATCATGCATCTTTGAAAGGTAGCAAGAGCATTACATAAACCAAAAGGCATACGTCTATAAGCAAAAGTACCAAAAGGGCATGTAAAAGTAGTCTTTGATTGATCCTTGGCTGACACAGGTATTCGAGAGAAACCAGAATAACCATCTAGAAAGCAAATGTGTATCTTTAGACAATATTTCTAGCATTTGATCGATAAAAGGTAAGGGGTAATGATCTTTTTAGTAGCCTTATTTAATTTGCAGAAATAAATTACCATCCTATAACCAGTAATAATTCTTTGAGGAATCAATTCATCTTTATCATTAGGAACAATAGTAATACCTCCCTTCTTAGGGACACAATGGACAGGACTTACCCACTTACTATCAGCAACGGGATAAATTATACCGTCCTCGAGGAGCTTTAGTATCTCCTTTCTTACCACTTCTTTCATTTTAGGATTCAGACGGCGTTGATGATCACGAATTGGTTTAGCATCTTCTTCCAAATTAATTTTATGTTGACATAGAGTGGGACTAATGCCCTTAAGATCATCAAGAGTATACCCAATAGCAGCACGGTGCTTCTTCAGAGTTTTTAATAATCTCTCTTCTTCGTATTCTGAAAGGGTAACACTAATAATAACAGGGTATATCTTTTTCTCATCAAGATAAGCATATTTAAGAGTATCAGGTAACAGTTTAAGCTCAAACACGGGATCACCCTTGGGTGGAGGAGGATCCCCTAGGATTTCAACAGGTAAATTATTTTTCAGAATAGGTTCCTGTTTAAAGAATACTTCATCTAATTCCCTTCTTTCATTCATAAACATATCATTTTCATGGTCTAGCAAATATTGTTCTAAAGGATCACTAGGAGGTACGACAATAGAAGCAAGACCAATAATTTCATCCTTACTAGGTAATTCTTCTTCACGGTGTTGTCTACCAAATTTAGAAAAATTAAATTCATGAGTCATATCATCTAAACCGACAGTAACAACATCCCTTTTGCAGTCTATGGTAGCATTAACAGTATTTAAGAAGGGTCTACCAAATATAATGGGACAAAAACTATCTTGTGGGGAACCAAGGACAAGAAAATCAGCAGGATATTTAGTTTTCCCACACAAGACTTCAACATCTCTAACAATTCCCATTGGTGAAATAGTATCTCTATTAGCAAGTTTAATTGTGACATCAATATCTTCTAACTCAGCGGGTGCAATGTCATGCATAATTTCTTTGTATAAGTCAGTAGGTATTGCACTAGCACTAGCACCCATATCACACAAGCCATGATAACAATGATCTCCTATTTTAAAAGAAATAACAGGCATGCCTACCACAGGTCTAGGTTTATCTGTATCACGGGGTTTAGCAATTCTAGCAGTTTCATTACAAAAATAAATAACATGCCCATCTATATTATCAGACAAGAGATCTTTAACAATAGCAATATTTTTTTTGAAGGGAACAATAGAAATATTAGGTTCAACTTTAACTTGCTCAGGAGGTGTATATGTTCTAATATTGCTTTTACGAACCACAGTTGAAGCTTTAGCATGATCCTTTATCCTAACAGGGAAAGGCGGTTTCTCAGCATAAGAAGTAGGAACAATAGGATCATTATAAGTAATAGTATTTTCTTCAACTTTAATAGGTGCAGCTACTTTTACTTCTATGGGAGGATGATATTTAAACCACTTCTCCTTGGGGAGATCAACATAAGCAGCAAAAGATTCATAGAAAGAAGCTACTATCTCAGAGTCAAGTCCATATTTAGTGCTAAATTTACGAAAAATATCGGTATCCATAAAAGATTCAACACAATCAAAACTAGGTGTCATACCTGACTCCTTACCATTATCGAGGCCCCAATCTTTGGAGTTGCGTTTAATTATTTCCAATAAATCCCATTTGAATTCAATAGTCTTCATCACAAAAGAGCCCGCACAAGAAGTATCAAGCATGGTGCGATTGTTACCAGAAAGTCGAGCATAAAAATTTTGAATAATCATTTCTCTTGAGAGCTCATGATTGGAGCATGAATATAACATTGATTTAAGCCTCCCCCAAGCTTGAGCGATGCTTTCTCCTTCGCGAGGCCAAAAATTATATGTATAATTGCGATCACGATGAACAAGATGCATAGGATAAATTTTTTGATGAAATTCCAATTTCAATCGTTTGTAGTTCCAAGACTCCATATCATCACATAGCCTATACAATGTCGATGTATCTCCCCTCAAACATAAAGGGAAGACCTTCTTCTTAACAACATCTCCGGGTACACCTGCAAGCTTAAATAATCCACAAACTTCATCCACATATATTAGATGCTCATCAGGATGTTTTGTTCCATCTCCTAAAAAAGGATTAGCTAGCAGTTTTTCTACCATACCCAAAGGAATTTCAAAGCAAGCATTTTCATTTTCAGTAGGTTCAGTAGGTTGAGGAGCAACTCTTTGCTCTACTGGTCGGGGTGAAGATACCCCGAACAAGCCCCTCAGAGGATTACTTTCCATAGTAACAAGTGACAGTAAATTTCAGCACACTATATAAATTTTTCCTTACCAAATTCCACCTACCTAAGGCGCTTCACTCCCTGGCAACGGCACCAGAAAAGAGTCTTGATGACCCACAAGTATAGGGGATCTATCATAGTCCTTTCGATAAGTAAGAGTGTCAAACCCAACTCGGAGTAGAAGGAAATGATAAGCGGTTTCCAGCAAGGTATTCTCTGCAAGTACTGAAATAAGTGGTAACAGATAGTTTTGTGATAGGATAATTTGTAACGAGCAACAAGTAACAAAAGTAAATAAAGTGCAGCAAGGTGGCCCAATCCTTTTGTAGCAAAGGACAAGCCTGTACAAACTCTAATATGATGTAAAGCGCTGCCAAGGACACATGGGAATATCGTCAAGCTAGTTTTCATCACGCTCATATGATTCGCGTTCGGTACTTTGATAATTTGGTATGTGGGTGGACCGGTGCTTGGGTGATGCCCATACTTGGACAAGCATCCCACTTATGATTAACCTCTATTGCAAGCATCCGCAAATACAACAAAAGTATTAAGGTAAACCTAACCATAGCATGAAACATATGGATCCAAATCAGCCACTTACGAAGCAACGCATAAACTAGGGTTGTATTCCTTCCTCACTTTGACCGCGGGCTAGGGTTTCCCCTCCACCCGTTCGTCTGTGGCATCATGTATTATTATGGGATCGATCTTCACGATTTGTCCCCTAATTCCTTCCTCAACATATCAACATTCATTGTTGTGTGCAAGGCTTTTCTCCGTATTTCGCCGCACTTCGGTTTATGGATGAAGGTTTTTAATGTGAAGCCCAAGGTGGTGGGCGGCGAGCACGCCGAGTGCGGGGGCGCTATGGTGAGCAAGATGCCCAACATCGTATGGCCAACGGGAACCTTTAATGATTCTGTCAAGGAGTGACAACAGCAGTGGTTTTACATCACTGAGCTGTGCGGCAAGGAATGGGCCGCCTCTCCCAAGTTTTGATACGGCGCCCCTCTGCGGCTTACATCCTGGGTCAAGAAAGGCCTAGACTGGTCCTCGTCCGACAAACTGTAGGTGCTTCAGATGCGCGTTAAAGATCTGGGAGATAAGAACATTGAACTTGTCAACATAGTCCAGGTGATGTTAGTCCGCCGGATACTGCCTTGTCAACACCGGACTTGCAATCTATGGGATTTCGATCCGGCCAGGCACCAAACTTTGTGAAGGTTCTTTGGCTCCTCGCACGAGGACATTTGGAAGGTGCTTTTCAAGTCTAGCAAATCATGGCCGGACTCCGCCGAAGACCTCAGGTACCAACTATCCTGCCCTGCAAGTTCGGTGAGTTTATCAAACTTTTCTATCCACGTGACCCAAAGGAAGCGCTTAACGCATGTTTATTCAACTCCCCCAGAGCTGGACGAAGAAGGCGGAGCGGATCCATTGTTTGGCCCCGTTGCCCGAAGACTCGGCCATCCCACTTCTGACGAAGATGTTGGACCCGGTGCCCTACAAGGTGCCAAAGAAGATGGCCGAAAAGGAGGCCAAAAAAACCAGGGGCGGCCTTCGTCGTCGCGGCACTTCGGACACAATACCCAAAGGCTCTGATGACCATTCCACCTCCGAAGAGGATAAAAAGGAGGAGGAAGATGAATCCCTTGCGGGGGGAAGGAGGAAGAGGACGACCTCCGCACCCTGGGAGGCCGAACTGCCCAAAAGGGGAAGGGCTTCTCTTCCAGAGGAGTCTACTGCCACCGCTGACAGCGGTCCGGCATGGGATCCCAGGGCCTAGCCCTTGGTGAACTCGGAAGTATATAAAATCCGAGTACGTTTAAGCATCCGGACTCATCTTCGCTTAGTATTTTAACCTTAAGCCATATTTTTTGGTAGTCCGGTGAGGTCCCGTACCAAACAATCCTCATCAGAGGACCTGCTGAGCTCAAATGCTATGGAGAGCGGGACGCCCCCAAAGGCCCCTTCCTCCAACCAGGTGCATAACACCGATGCTTCGTCCCAGAAGGACCCCGGCCAAGGAGGAAATGAAGAAACCATGAAGGTGTCGCCTGGAGGTCAAACCGTAGGGGCCGGACACGTGGGGGAAAAGATTCCCATGGGGTCTGACGGCGGGGGAAATCCTAAGTTCGTCTCCCCACCGGATGCGATTCCAGGGGCCTATATGGCTCCAGAATTAAGAAGGCAGCCTCCCTCGGCTGGAGGGGGCGTGCCTGTTCCGCCGGTGACCTCTGTCCATCCAGAGGTGTCGGATGCTTTGTTGGTGGCGTTACGAGACGCTTCCATTATTGACGAACACCGTGCCCTTATGGGTGCGGTGATTGAGAAGATTCAGTCAACCGAGAGTGGACTGAACGAAGCCTGTATCAGCCTTATAAGAGGCTTTGATGTATGTTTTATAAGTTGCCGAAGAGTGTCATAGTATAGATAGTAGCCCCTGATACCCTGTTCGGTGAAAGAAGGAACCAGACAAGGGATCACATTGATGATCACAGGAAGACTCATTGAGTGATATTGATTTCTCTTCTGTTCCAAGCAGATACCTATAGCGGCTGCTGCCTCTCGTACTACGGAGAGCTCCGGACCGAATCAAAGTCTGGAGCGGGCCATAGAAGAAATTGGCCAATTAAAATGCAGTTGAGAGATAAACAAGGTATGCACAAGCGTTGCACGCATTTATTGTGAAACAAATGTTCAGTATGAAATAAGCTGCATAATTTGTGCTAGGGGTTATGACCGAAGTCGAGGCCCTCAAAAGGGCCGTTGCCGAGGCCGAGAAAAAGGCGGCCATGGAGCGGACTCTTCGTGAGAAACACAAAGCCAGAGTTATTAAAGCTGAGCAGGAGCTGCAAGAGGCCGTAAGTAAATGCGAAGCCTTGGAGCAGAGTTTAACGGAGAAAGAGTCCGAACTCACCAAGGCACGTCAAGCCACAAGCGACGCCCGGGGGGAAACCCAAAGCGCCCTGCAGGGGATCCAAGAGGCGAGGAAGATCGCGGCGGGTAAGGCTTTCCTATGCAAAGCAAGTATTTGAAGGGAAAACTATGTTTCTGATTGTGAATCTGGACTTCTCAGGTGTATTTGCCGAGCTACCTCACAGTATATTGGATGCCGCTCAATTCTACACCGCCGATAAGCTCTTTTGGTCGCAGTATTTGGCACCGAATTATCCGGTGCCTTTTGCCGATCAACTAAAACAGCTGATTAAACTGCATAAGGCGGCCGAACTGGCCATGAAAGATATGGCTATCCGGCTATGGCCTGCCGAGCCGATTCCAAGCAGCTACATCAGGCTCGTGAGGCGGCTTGTAAGCGCTTGCCCTCGACTTGACGTCATCAAGCGGTCGGTCTGTATAGAAGGAGCGTGAATGGCCTTCGCCCTCGCAAAGGTGCACTGGGGGAAGATGGATGTCGAAAAGCTAGTAACCGAGGGACCGCCAGAGGGGAAGGAGCACCGCAAGCCCGAATTGTATTATTAGAGTGTGCTGAAAGGATCCTACCTTGCAGCGGAGCTATGTACCAAGGACATTATATTTCCATGAACGCCAATCATGTTGTCCTTTGTAATGTTTGAACAAGGTCGTTTTGTATGTCGCCTGTTATATAAAAGTTTACCCTCCTGTGCGGCCGTTTGTATGTTAAGGCTCAGAGTTGGCCAGTCGTTGGCTTCTGCCCCCACGTAAGAAGTACGGGGGTGTTCGGGATAAACCTGAGCACTCTTTATCCCAGTTTTGGGTCCTTCGAAGGAGGTGCTCAGCACAACGAACCAGGCAATCGGACTATAGGGCTTTATCACTCTCACTTAGCCATAGGAGCTTTAGTATGGTCGGTGCAACCCCTTGTGTTCGGGAGACCGTACTAGGGGATCTATAAGCGCCTGATCGGAAAAAAAGCCGATCGATCCATGCTACATTGGATATGGCATTATGCGGGAGAAATCCTTAAAGATTTTGTGACCGCTCGAACAGCTGACCAGCTCTCGCTGTATCATGACAGTCATTTTTCGGCTTTCTCTACTGAGGTGCTCATCCGGAAGAACCGGGACACAACCGCAGTAGTTCTCCCAGTGCTACCTTAGCCGATATAGCAGAACGTAAGGTACCAAAACATGGGAGCCGGGCAAACCCAACTATTGACCCAAGACATGATTTGGAGCTGATGCATATAATGCTATAAGTTTGGGGTGCCTAACTTCCATGAAGGTGTTCGGACTTTTATTGCCGTGTTACGGGGAAAACGAAGCCCCTGGAATATTTAAGGCATATCATTGTGTACGGATGCCATTTGACGAAATGATTTCAATAAGAAATAATCAGCAGGTAAACGTCATATAAATCCACATATTGTATTTGAATAATACGTCTATGCGTATGGGTACAAGTAATGTGATAAAAAAGGAGTTGTGATAGCAGCACCTGCTATGACCAGGGGGAAGAGGTTGGGTGCGGATCCGTTTTGCAGCCGGACGTTTGCTGCGGGGAATGTCTATGGATCCCCTGACGCGTTTGAGCTTCCTCTATGGAGTCTGTCCTGGTCGGTGCAAAGGTGAACCTGCGAAGGAAATATAAGAAATGTTTGCGTGCCGGAGGGCGGTTGAACCGCTGAGTTCGGCCTGTCATGGCCTTCGTTGGAGTGTTTAGTTGAGCTCTGGACGAGATGGGGTATCCTTCCGCAAAGTAGTTCGGAGCCCCTTGACGGTGTCCAGGAGCCTGGGCATCGACTCGAGGTTTGGCTGCAAGGTGGTACTCGTTGTTCCTGCTGCTAAAGCAGTGATGTATTTGTTGGTGCCGAAGGAAGGTTCAGCCCTGCCATGAACCGTGATGACGCCGCGTGGACTGGGCATTTTGAGCTTACGATAGGCATAATGTGGCACCGCATTGAATCGAGCAAACGCGGTTCACCCGAGTAGTGCTTGATAGTCACTGCGGAAAGGGGCGATTTCAAAGATTAACTCTTCGATACGGTAATTTTCTGGTGATCCGAAGATTACCTCGAGGGCAATGGAGCCTGTACAGCTAACTTCCATACCTGGTATGATGCCTTTAAAAGTGGTTTTAGTGGGCTTGATCGCTGAATGACTGATGCCCATCTTGCGCATTATGTCTTGGTAAAGTAGATTTAAACTGCTACCTCCATCCATAAGGACTCGAGTGAGGTGGAACCCGTCTACTATTGGATCGAGGATTAGTGCGGCTGGATTGCCCCGATTGGCATTAACCAGACGATCCGTGCGGTTGAAGGTGACCGGCCCTAGCTTATATTGTGGGACGGCGAGCTCCATTGAGCCGTCGTCCCTAAGGGTGCATATCTGGTCCAAGTGGGCAATTTGGGTGGTATTTACCACATTCACTGATTGAATATGGAGGGATTTCTTTTGCCCTCCTGCGTTCGGCGATCTGGGCTCCTCATCGCTATCGTCGCTTTGAGACCCCTCTTCGTTTTTGGCGCCTGCCTTGCTGGCTTGTTTGAAGACCCAGCATTATCTGTTGGTATGGGTGGCTGGCGTTTCTGGGGTGCCATGAATTTGGCATTGGCGAGTGAGTATGCGGTCCAGACTAGATGGACCCGGATTTGTATTTTTGGGCGGTCCTTTTCGTTGACCGGACTTTGAGCCCCTGAACCCGGCATTAACTATCATATTTTTGGCATTTTCACCATATTTGCGGCGCTTGTGTTTATTGCATCGTTGTTTGCCATTGCTATCCCTGGCTTGTGATATGCCAGGTTTGCTTGATGTATTGATACTACGAGCCAACCAGCTATCTTCGCCCGCACAAAAGCGGGTCAAAAGTGTCGTGAGGGCTGCCATGGATTTTGGCTTCTCTTGGCCGAGGTGCCGGGCGAGCCATTCATCACGGATATTATGCTTAAATGCCGCTAAGGCCTCTGCATCCGGACAGTCGAGAATTTTGTTCTTCTTGGTAAGGAACCAGGTCCAGAATTTCCTGGCCGATTCCCCTGGCTGCTGAGTTATATGACTTAAATCGTCAGCGTCCGGTGGTCGCACGTAAGTGCCCTGGAAATTGTCCAGGAATGCCTCTACCAGGTTCTCCCAACTTCCTATGGAATTTGCCGGCAAGCTATTGAGCCAATGTCGAGACGACCCTTTGAGTTTGAGCGGGAGATACTTGATGGCATGTAGACCATCCCCGCGGGACATATGAATGTGGAGGAAGAAGTCTTCTATCCATACCGCAGGGTCTGTAGTACCATCGTATGATTCGATGTTTACGGGTTTAAACCCTTCTGGGAATTCGTGATCCATTACTTCATCAATGAAGCATAAGGAGTGTGCGGCGCCTCTGTGCCGGGCTATATCGCGACGTGGTTCATACGAGTCTTGTCTGCCGTGTCTGGCTCGGCCGGATTTACTTTTAGTGTATCCGGCGTGACGATCATCGTCGCGTATTAGTGCACGCCCCCATGATCCATAGATTGATCTTGCATGTTTTGCCTTGTTTTCCAATACGTCTCGCAGGTCCCGTGTGTTGCCCCGGGCCTTGGTATTTTTGTTTGAGTGGCGGCGGGGTGCAGGCTAAACTTCAGGCCGAAACGCCTCTCTGGCTCGGCCACGAGGTGGCCGGTCAGCCGCATCGTACACTGGTGATGTAGTTTTCAATGCTTCCTCCTCGAAGTGGGGTAGCAACCTGCACTATGGGTAATTCTTGGAGGGGCGCTCGAGTTCGTATTCCTTGGCCGCAAGGACTTCGGTCCATCTGTCTGCTAGCAAGTCTTGATCAGCTTGAGGCTGTTGTTGCTTTTTCTTTAGGCTATTTGTTGTGGCCATAAGCCGGAGCTTGAAGCGTTCCTGCTCGACGGGATCCTCAGGCATGATAAATTCTTCGTCGCCGAGGCTCACCTCATCTTCGGAGAGAGGCATGTAATTGTCCTCCTCTGATTCTCCATCTGCTGCCTGCTCTGGAGGGCTAGCTTGTTCACCCTCCCACTTTACATCGTGCTGGAGGGGATTGTGGTTTTCTTTGGCACTATCCGGAGTGTTATTGTCTCTTGTGTCAGTATCACTACTTTTGCTGTGGCGGGACTTAGAGCGGCGCCGCTGACGTCGACGCTTGGGTTGCTTTTTGGAGGGGTCATCCTCCGCTGTCTCGTCGCCATTGCCTTCTTTGGGGTTGTCCACCATGTATATATCATATGATGAGGTGGCGGTCCAGCGCCCTGTGGGCGGTGGTTCCTGTTCGTCTCCTGCATCGTCGTCCATACCGTCGATGTCTTCAGAATCAAAGTCGAGCATGTCGGTTAAATCATCGACATTGGCTACTAAGTGGGTGGTGGGTAGGCAGCAAATTTCTTCGTCGTCTGCATCCCATTCTAGCCGGACATAGTTCGGCCAAGGTTCTCCTGTCAAGGAGAGAGACCTTAATGAATTTAGCACATCGCCGAAAGGCAAGTGCTGAAAGATATCCGCGGAGGTAAACTCCATGATCGGCGCCCAATTGGATTTGATAGGCACGGATGTAGGCGGCTCGGAGTCCGTGGCCGGAGACGAATCCAGTGGTTAGGCAACACGGCTCTCGTAAGGGGTGAAATCAGTATCCGGCTCTATCGCCAGTGAGAGTGCGGCCTCCATGGCGGGGTCAATCCCTCCGTCCTCGGATGGTGCAATTTGCTCCAGATTGAAGGCCGGAGTAGTTGTAGGTGTGATCTCCTGAACACTGTCCGATGGTACAGATAAATCATGCTCGTCGTGATTGTGCGGCGCACCTGACACGGGCTCGAATCCGTCGAAGAGCAAGTCTCAGCGGATGTCGGCAGTGTAGTTTAGGTTTCCGAACCTGACCTGACGGCCAGGGGCGTAGCTCTCGATTTGCTTCAGATGGCCAAGCGAGTTGGCCCGTAGTGCGAAGCCACCGAATATAAAGATCTGTCCAGGGAGGAAAACTTCACCCTAGACTGCATCGTTACCAATGATCGAAGGAGCCATCAAGCCTTACAGTGATGGCACGGTGGAACTCTCAATGAAAGCACCAATGTCGGTGTCAAAACCGGCGGATCTCGGGTAGGGGATCCCGAATTGTGCGTCTAAGGCGGATGGTAATAGGAGGCAGGGGACACGATGTTTACCCAGGTTCGGGCCCTCTCGATGGAGGTAAAACCCTACATCCTACTTGATTGATCTTGATGATATGAGTATTACAAGAGTTGATCTACCACGAGATCGTAGAGGCTAAACCCTAGAAGCTAGCCTATGGTATGATTGTTGTTGTCCTACGGACTAAACCCTCCGGTTTATATAGACACCGGAGGGGGCTACGGTTACACGGAGTCGGTTACAAGGGAGGAGATCTACATATCCGTATTGCCAAGCTTTCCTTCTATGCCAAGTAAAGTCCCATCCGGACACGGGACGAAGTCTTCAATCTTGTATCTTCATAGTCCAACAGTCTGGCCAAAGGATAGTTCGGCTGTCCGAAGACCCCCTAATCCAGGACTCCCTCACAACTCTTTATCCCTTTCTTATTCAGTACATGGGATGTGTAAAGATTACCCCTCTTGCGACATGCCTACCATGCGGTTATGCCTCTAAGTCGTGCTCCGACACGTGGGAGATATCCGCATCATGGGTGTTACAAACCTTCACCAACCCAAGACCCACACGCTTCCGAAGAACAAAGTGAGGGCCCTCAACCTCAAGAACAATACCAAGGGCAAGGTCAATCTCAAGATGGTGTTGTAACATCAAGTGATGCCCAAGGTCAAGTTCCCTCCTCCGAGCAAGTTCAAGATCAAGAGCTTCCACGAGATCAAGAACAAGCTCAAGACGACGCTCAAGATGATCAAGTGACCACTCCTCATCACACCCGGAGGAGGAATTGGAGCATCATGCCGCCAAGGTTGCTTCCAAGCTCTCCACCAAGGATCATCTCATGACAAATGTGCTTGGAAGCTTAAGGAAGGGGGTAAGCACTCGTAGACAATTAGCCAACTATTGTGAACATCACGCGTTTGTCTCGTGTGTTGAACCCCAAAAGGTCTATGAGGCGCTCGAAGATCCGGATTGGCTCAATGCCATGCATGAAGAACTCAATAACTCCGAGCACAACAAAGTGTGAAGATTGGTGCTAAGGCCTACGGGGAACCACAATGTCATTGGAACCAAGTGGATATTCAAGAACAAGCAAGATGCTCATGGGATTATCATTCGCAACAAGGCTCGCTTGGTAGCACAAGGCTACTCCCAAGTCGAGGGTATCGACTACAGTGAAACCTTTGCTCCCATTGCTCGTCTTGAATCCATTCGCATGTTAATTGCATATGCTTCTCATCATAACTTTAAGTTACAACAAATGGATGTGAAGAGTGCTTTCCTTAATGGTCCTATTAATGAATTGGTTTATGTCAAGCAACCCCCCGGATTCGAGGATCCCTACTTTCCCGATCACGTGTATCAACTCGATAAGGCACTCTATGGCCATAAACAAGCCCCACGTGCATGGTATGACCACCTTACCGAGTTGTTACAAGACCGTGGTTTTGAAGTTGGGCTAGTCGACCCCACTCTTTTTACTAAGAAGGTCAAAGGGGAGTTGTTTGTGTGCCAATTATATGTTGATGATATTATCATTGGTTCCCCTAACAAAGCTTGCAATGAGGAATTGCCGCTCTCATGACCTCAAAGTTCGAGATGTCTTCCATGGGAGAGTTGAAGTTCTTTCTCGGGTTCGAAGTGAAGCAAAGGAGAGAAGGAACCTTCATCAACCAAGCCAAATACACTCAAGACATGCTCAAGAGATTCAAGCTAAGTGATGTCAAGCCGGATTCCACTCCCATGCCCACCAAGTGCCAACTTGACATTGATCCCAATGGTAAAGTGGTGGATCAGAAGGTATATCGCTCCATGATTAGCTCCTTGCTTTACCTTTGTGCATCTAGACCGGATATCATGTTGAGTGTGGGAATTTATGCACGGTTTCAAGCCGCACCTAAGGAAAGTCACTTTGTGGCAGTCAAGCGAATCTTTCGATATTTGGCTCATACCCCAAACTTTGGCTTATGGTACCCAAGAGGAGCAAACTTCAATCTCGTAGGTTATTCAGACTCGGATTGGGCGGGAGACAAAGTGGATAGGAAGTCCACTTCTGGAGGGTACCAATTCTTGGTTGCTCTTTGGTGAGTTGGTCTTCCAAGAAGCAAAGTTGTGTGTCTCTCTCGTGCACGGAAGCAGAGTATGTGGCTGCCGGTAGTTGTTGTGCACAACTATTATGGATGAGGCAAACTTTAAAGGATTACGGTGTCACGTCTGACAAAGTGCCTCTTTGGTGTGACAATGAAAGTGCCGTCAATATTTCTCTCAACCCGGTGCAACACTTCAAGACAAAGCATATTGAGATTAGGTATCACTTCATCCGGGATCACATTAGGCGAGGGGAGATCGAGCTCAACTATGTCAACACTCATGATAACCTTGCATATATTTTCATGAAGCCTTTGGATGAAGCAAGATTTCGCGAGTGAAGGCATGAGCTAAATATCATTGATTCAAGCAATGTGACTTGAACCCTTGCACACCCCACCTCACTCAACTTGTTGTCTAGTTTAGGTGTAGGCATGGACATAGGGGGAGTGTTGTTCTCTCAATGAACTTTCCCTCCCCCCATAATGCATAAACTAACCAAACTCTTTCACATTAGCCATTTTTTATGGTACTTGTGCTTCAAAGATGAGTGTTGGTCATGGGCCCAAGGTTAAAATCTTCGTGGCGCCATACCTCTGAACTCAAACATAGGTGGCCTCGGCCACTGCCCTCTCTTGGAGAGGTGTGTGTCTTCGTTCTTTTTGTCAGTTTTTTTGTGTGTGTGTGTTCTAATTTTTTTCTCGGTTTCTTCTCTTGAGCTAAGCCCTTTTTGGTCGGTCCTTTTTGCGGCAGAGCAGTACTACCGCTGCGTGCACGGTACTACCGCTGACAAGCATCAAGCGGTACTACCGCCCACCCCAGCGGTACTACCGCTGCGAGCGGGCGATGGGGGGGTTATGTCGGGGCAGGGGGAGTTATTTCTCCCCCATACCCATTCGCCCCCACTCGCTCGTCTTCCTCGTCGCTCCAGCGACCTCTCGCCGCAGGAGGGGCCTAGCCGGCCGCCACTTTTGGGCCGTCTCTCCCCATTTCCTCTGGTGGAGTCGATCCCCACCACGTCCTCTAGCCATGGATGCCGGTATATCCCCCGTTCCCATTCTCTCTTTGCCTAGATCTTGCATCTAGTTTTTAGGGGCAATAGGCATTGTTCTTCTCGTCTTTTGGCTAAGGCGAGGCTTGAGTAGGATGGAGATGGCTTCTAGGTTGTATGGATTGAAGTTTGGTAGGTTTCTTTTTGAATTTGGCATCTCTGGTAGTGCCGGATCTGTCCACGGCAGTAGGGAACCGCCGTTCCCCGTCTGGCGTGGTACTACCGCCCTCCTTGAGCGGTACTACCACACAAGCGGTACTACCGCTGTTGGATCGCGGTACTACCGCTGGATGCCCAGTTCCATCTTTTCCTACCAAGTTTTGATCCTTGTTGTTTTGTTTGGTGGTTCATGCTCTTTCTTTCATGTGTTTCTTCTAGTTGTGTGTTTTGGTTCCAGGTGATGATCATCCTAAGCAGCAGGTCCGCCGTGTCAACCCCGGTTGTGCAACATCAAATTGCTACCACACATCTGAGTCAGCAGGTGGTTCCTCAAGTGCTCCATCGCCGCCCGCGGGCGCTTCCTCAAGTGCTCCAAAGCTCTCGAAGAAATCTGCCAGCAAGCCAAAGGGGAAGACTGTGACTGAGATGACTGCCAAGGAATTTTGGGCAAAGCATCGCTGTGACCCCTATGAGGAAGATCAAGATCCCACTTTGGTCAACCGCCCGTTCTGGAACCGCTTTCAGTTCGCCATCTTTTTTGATGTGATCAAGGCTAAGAAGAATCACTTTGTTGATGTCCGTTCCATCGACACCGATCCTATGGAAAAGGACCCTGAGTACTTTGGCGAAGCCCTTCAGATGTGCACTCAGTTGAACATTCTCAGAATCATGCAGTTCAACAAGGACTTTGATGTCGATATCATATGCCAATTCTATGCCACTGTCCATCTTGGAACTGATGCAGAAAGAACTCTGACTTGGATGACAAATGGCAAGTTGCTCACTGTCACGTAGAAGGCCTTCATGGAGTTACTTGGGGTGGAAGATCACGGGCTTGAGAATCCAGTCAGCTTCCGTCCTCATCGCAATGTCACCTCCACTCACAAGCAAGCACTCTGGCCCTACTGTTCTTAGAAGGTCAACCCCAAGACAAAGAAGGTAACCTATGAGCTGTCTACCTATCTGGACATCCTTCACCGTGTCTTTCGCGAGACTCTTTTCCTGTGCATTGGGAATCTGGATATGGTCCACTCCTATCTTGTGGACATGCTTCTCTTCTGCCAGCATGAGAAGGAAGAAACCACTGGAGAGTCCCTGGACATTTCTCATGTTATGTGGTCTGAACTTCTGTCTGCCATTTCTGAGTGCAAGTGCCCGATCTATGGTCCTTTCATCATGCTGCTCATTGAGAAAGCCTAGGCACATCACTATCCCAGGGTTGCGCTGGAAACTAGAGAGTTGATTTCTCATGATATCAAGCGTTTGAGGAAGGACAACTGGGGCACCCAGGCCTCTCGATCTGATGATCCACCTTCTGAGGCTGACATGGAGTCCGAGGACGAGGCTGAGGCCGACAAGGATGAGGACTATGAGCCCTCCGGTGTGGAGCCCTCATGGGCTAAGAGGATTAAGCGCAAGATGAAGAAAATTTTCTGCATGGAGTCTCATGGCCAGTACATGTCTCATGTCTCTGAGAAGAAGGACCGCAGACGTCACAAGGAGCTCATGCGCCAGTTGGGTGCCACTGTTAACAGCGGATCTGAGGAGAGGATCACTGATGAGGAGGAGTGGGTTCAGCAGCATTGCCAGTGGACCGACTTAGACACAGAGCAGTTTCCGACCGACGACGGCGGTGCAGACGATCCCGATGAGATGTGATGTTCGACATCCTCAGCTTGCTATCACCTGGAGCCGTAGCAACGCTCTTTGCCCTTTTGGTGTCTCGCTGCCAAAGGGGGAGAGAGTTTAGGGATTTGTGTTGTTGCCGTGTTGCGAGTGTGTCTTTGTGTTTTGTGGTGTCTTGTGTTTTCTCGTCATTTTTCTTGGTTTGGTTTGGTGCCAGTGAGACCTAAGTTCTAGACATATGATGTGAGACATATGCTACCTTATCTTTACCTTTATTATCTATGTCTATCTAGTACTGTGGTATCTTATGAGTTGCATGCTTATCTTGTTTTATACCCTGCTCTCATGTATCATATGCTTAGAATTGTTGGACTATAAAATATAGGGGGAGTGTTGATCCTAATGTGTGTGTCTTGCTTTCCAAAGGCACTACTAACTAGGTGCACACATTCAGGGGGAGCCCGTCTATATTTTTTAGTTCTAAGTATCTTTATTTTCTTGTCTTATCCCTGTGCAAATCCCGGGTTGTCATCAATCCACCAAAAAGGGGGAGATTGTTAAGGCATATCTCTCTCGATGTAGTTTTGGTGATTGATGACAACATGTTTGCGAACTAACCGTGTGCTTTGAGCATTTGAGAGATTCATCCTTTGCCACGAGACGATTTCTTTCCCCTCGGAGTGTTTTTCAAGACGGTGTAGCTCTTTCGTTTCTTGTTTGGTGGACTAGTTTCGTAGGAGTCACCGTACTATCAAGAGGGGGTCCGCTTTGGTAAGGCTAGGGTGGAATCATCACGTACACTTTCGTTTCACACCCTCTGGGCCTTCCCGCGTCGTTGGAGGTTTGATTCCCTGCTGAATGGGCAGTCTTTGGCCCCAGCGGTAGTACCGCGGTGCCCAGCGGTAGTACCGCTTGAGGGTCCTCAGCGGCAGTACCGCTGCGGTACTGGGCCACTACCGCCTCGACTCGAGGGGGCGCATCTCGTGTCGGGTTGAGCGGCACTTGTAGCGGTAGTAGGTGCGGTAGTACCGCCCTACCACCGCGGCAGTACCGCGCTGGGCACGGTCCCTCCTCTATCTTCAAGCCCTCCTAGGCTAGGCGGTAGTACCGCAAGGGGGAGCGGTAGTACCGCTGGGTGATATGTCTCCAATGTATCTATAATTTTTGATTGCTCCATGCTATGTTATCTATTGTTTTGGGCAATATTGTGCTTTATTATCCACTTTTATATTCTTTTTGGGACTAACCTATTAACCGGAGGCATAGCCCAGAATTGTTGTTTTTTGCCTATTTCAGTGTTTCGAAGAAAAGGAATATCAAACGGAGTCGAAACAGAACGAAATCAACTGGAGAAGTTATTTTTGGAAGGAAAGCTACCAGATGGACTTGGACCCCACGTCAGGAGCCAAGGGAGGCGCTCACGAGGGTGGGGGCGCCCCCCAGGGCACGCACCCTACCTCGTGGGGCCCCCGAAGCTCCACCAACGTACTTCCTGCACCCATATATACTCACGTACCCTAAAACTTTTAGAACAGACAATAGATCGGGAGTTCCGCCGCCAGAAGCCTCCGTAGCCACCGAAAACCAATCTAGACCCGTTCCGGCACCCTGTCGGAGGGGGCCATCCCTCTCCGGTGGCCATCTTCATCATCCCAGTGCTCTCCATGACGAGGAGGGAGTAGTTCTCCCTCGGGGCTGAGGGTATGTACCAGTAGCTATGTGTTTGATATCTCTCTCTCGTCTTCTTGAGGTGATACGATCTTGATGTATCGCGAGCTTTGCTATTATAGTTGGATCCTATGATGTTTTCTCCACCCTCTACTCTCTTGTAATGAATTGAGTTTCCCCTTTGAAGTTATCTTATCGGATTGAGTCCTTAAAGATTTGAGAACACTTGATGTATGTCTTGTCGTGGATATCTGTGGTGACAATGGGATATCACGTGATTCACTTGATGTATGTTTTGGTGATCAACTTGCGGGTTCAGCCCATGAACCTATGCATAGGGGTTGGCACACGTTTTTGTCGTGATTCTCCGGTAGAAACTTTGGGGCACTCTTTGAGGTCCTTTTTGTTGGTTGAATAGATGAATCTAAGATTGTGTGATGCATATCGTATAATCATACCCACGGATACTTGAGGTGACATTGGAGTATCTAGGTGACATTAGGGTTTTGGTTGATTTGTGTCTTAAGGTGTTATTCTAGTACGAACTCTAGGGCTGTTTGTGACACTTATAGGAATAGCCCAACGGATTGATTGGAAAGAATAACTTTGAGGTGGTTTCGTACCCTACTGAGGGAGTCCTGGATTAGGGGGTGTCCAGATAGCCAGACTATACCTTCGGCCGGACTCCTGGACTATGAAGATACAAGATTGAAGACTTCGTCCCATGTCCGGAAGGGACTTTCCTTGGCGTGGAAGGCAAGCTTGGCAATACGGATATGTAGATCTCCTACCATTGTAACCGACTCTGTGTAACCCTAGCCCTCTCCGGCGTCTATATAAACTGGAGAGTTTTAGTCCGTAGGACGAACAACAATCATACCATAGGCTAGCTTCTAGGGTTTAGCCCCCTTGATCTCGTGGTAGATCTACTCTTGTACTACCCATATCATCAATATTAATCAAGCAAGACGTAGGGTTTTACCTCCATCAAGAGGGCCCGAACCTGGGTAAAACATCGTGTCCCCTGCCTCCTGTTACCATCCGACCTAGACGCATAGTTTGGGACCCCCTACCCGAGATCCGCCGGTTTTGACACCGACATTGGTTCTTTCATTGAGAGTTCCTCTGTGTTATCACTTTTAGGCCTGATGGATTCTCCGGTCATCAACGGCGATGCGATCCAGGGTGAGACTTTTCTCCCTGGACAGATCTTCGTATTCTGCGGCCTTGCACTGCGGGCCAATTCGCTTGGTCATCTGGAGCAGATCGAAAGCTACGCCCCTGGCCATCAGGTCAGATTTGGAAGTTTGAACTACACGACCGACATCCGCGGAGACTTGATCTTCGACAGATTCGAGCCACAGCCGAGCACGCCGCACTGTCACGATGGGCATGATTTAGCTCTGCCGCCGAACAGTGCCCTGGAGGCCGCACCTGTGTCCGCTCCGACCCCTAGCTCGGAGCCGATCACACCAACCGAGGATGGGTGGTTATACACCGCCTCGGGGGCTGCAATCTCTACGGCGATCGAGCCAAACACTAGCCCTATTCTCTACGAAGCCCGTGACTCCAAGGAGCCAGACTCCTCTCCAGACTCCTCTCCAGACTCCGAGCCCTCCGCGCCCCGACCGATCGAACCCGATTGGGCGCCGATCATGGAGTTCACCCCCGCGGACATCTTTCAGCACTCGCCCTTCAGCGATATTCTGAATTCACTAAAGTCTCCCTCTTTGTTAGGAGAGCCCTGGTCGGACTATGGTCAGCAAGGTTGGGATGCGGATTATGAAGAAATTCAAAGCCCACCCACCACCCACTTCATAGCCACTATCGATGATTTAACTGACATGCTCGACTTTGACTCCGAAGACATCGACGGTATGGACGCCGATGTAGGAGATGATCAAGAACCAGCGCCTATAGGGCACTGGAAAGCCACCTCGTCGTATGATATATACATGGTGGACACCCCAAAACAAGGTAATGGCGATGGAACAGCGGAGGATGACCCCTCCAAGAAGCAGCCTAAGCGTCAGCGGTGCCGCTCTAAATCCCGCCAAAACAAAAACGGTGATTCCGGCACGGGGGATAATAACACCCCGGACAGTGCCAAAGACAACCACCTCCAGCAAGATTCAGCACAGGAGGATAGAGAAGCCAGCCCTCATGAGAGAGCGGCAGACAGAGAGGTCGGGGACGATAATTATATTTTTTTGACCGGGACGATAATTATATGCCTCCCTCTGAAGACGAGGCAAGCCTCGACGACGATGAATTTGTCATGCCGGAGGATCCCGTCGAACAAGAGTGTTTCAAACGCAGGCTTATGGCCACGGCGAGCAGCCTCAAGAAAAAACAGCAACAGCTTAGAGCTGATCAAGATTTGCTAGCCGACAGATGGACTGAAGTCCTTGCGGCCGAAGAGTATGAACTCGAACGCCCCTCCAAGAGCTACCCAAAGCGCAGGTTGCTACCCCAATTAGAGGAGGAAGCACTTAAACCTACATCACCAACGCATGATGCGGCCGACCGGCCACCCCGTGGCTGTGACAGAGAGGCCTCTCGGCCCTCCACTCAAGCCGCACCCCGGCGCCGCTCAAAAACCACCAAGGCATGGGAAAATGTGCCAGACCTGCGAGATATATTGGAGGACAAGGCAAGGCAAACAAGATCGATCTACGGATCACGTGGGCACCCCACGGCACGAGACGGTACTCGTCATGCCGGATACAGTAAATCCGGCCGGGCCGAACACAGTAGACACAGCTCGTTTGAGATGCGTCGTGATGTAGCCCAATACAGAGGCGTCGCACACCCACTATGCTTCACAGATGAAGTAATGGATCATCAAATCCCCGAGGGTTTCAAACCCGTGAACATCGAATCATACGATGGCACAACAGATCCTGCGGTATGGATCGAGGACTATCTCCTTCATATCCACATGGCCCGCGGTGATGACCTACACGCCATCAAATACCTCCCACTCAAGCTTAAAGGACCTGCCCGGCATTGGCTTAACAGCTTGCCAGCAGAATCAATTGGTTGTTGGGAGGACCTAGAAGCCGCATTCCTCGACAATTTCCAGGGCACTTATGTGCGACCACCAGACGCCGATGACCTAAGCCACATAATTCAGCAGCCAGAGGAATCAGCCAGACAATTCAGGACACGGTTCCTAACCAAGAAAAATCAAATCGTCGACTGTCCGGACGCAGAGGCCCTAGCAGCCTTCAAGCATAACATCCGCGACGAGTGGCTTGCACGGCACCTAGGACAGGAAGAGCCCAAATCTATGGCAGCCCTCACGACACTTATGACCCGCTTTTGCGCGGGAGAAGACAGCTGGCTAGCTCGCAGCAATAACATGACCAAGAGCCCTGGTAATTTGGATACCAAGGACAGCAGTGGCAGGTCGTGTCGCAACAAGCAAAAGCGCCGCATTAACGACGACAATGCTGAGGATACAGCAGTTAATGCCAGATTCAGAGGCTCTAAACCCGATCAGCGGAAAAAGCCATTCAAAAGAAATACTCCGGGCCCGTCCAGTTTGGACCGAATACTCGACCGCTCATGCCAGATAAATGGCACCCCCGAAAAACCAGCCAATCACACCAACAGGGATTGTTGGGTGTTCAAGCAGGGACAAGGGGCTGCATACGGCGGCTATCGCAGCGGAAGTACAAAGCAGCCTCTCAAGGCAATTCTCCAGTCCGGCCATTAAACGTCCAAACACCATCAAGCGCGCCCGGAGTAACCTACAACAAGACCGCCTGGCACATTCCGAGCAAGCGTAGCAATGCGGCCCCAACCCCAGCCCTGGCAAACTTGCGAAACCAGTGTTGCGCGTACATAACTACGCTCTAGAAATACCATGGGCACAGGGGGAGGGGCACCATCACGGCACGCCCGAAACGCGGCTTAAACCACACTATGGGCTTCCGATTTCTTAATTTTTTCTAATTTTCAGGACTCCATTCTTCGGAAGGCTTGTCCAGCAGTACAATTGCTGCACAAACGATACAACCAGGGAAGCAGAAAGCTACGGCGCACTACGGAACTCTAAGGTGGTCTCTATAACGAGCAGTATACCTGTTTCGCATAACATTCCGCAGCTCGCCCCTAGAAAGGACATATTTGATAGTACCATCTTTTGCTTATCGCACTATTTGTATCGTTCTGCTTTGATCGCAGCTTTTTTAAATAAACAATGCATAACTTCCGTCTATTATTGCATTACCTCTTTTTTACGAATATATGTTCATTAATGACATGTTGCACCCGTACACTTTGGTACAGCCAATACGCCAGGGGCTTAAGTACCCCACAACATGGTGTGAGAAGTCCGAACACTTTCACAACTGCGGCACCTCGAACTTATAGCATTATATGCATCAACTCCGAATCATGTCTTGGGTCAAATGTTGGGTTTGCCCGGCTCCTATGTTTTGGTACGTTACGTTCCGTTATATCGGCTAAGGTAGCACTAGGAGAACTACTGCGATTGTGCCCCAGTTGAGCTGGGCTAAGCACCTCAGTGGAGAAAGCTAAAACTGACCGTCATGATAAGGCGAGAGCTGGTCGCTGTTCGAGAGGTTTTCGAGTCCCTAAAGACTTATGCCGCTTAGAGCGAGGAGTCGGCTTTGTCTGGCCTAGGCGTGGATAGCGCCCCAAACTCGGTCTTCCGAACACTAGGGGCTTCGCCGAAATTTAAAATTATAGAATTCTATGGCTAAGTGAGAGTGTTCAAGCATTATAGTCCGATTGCCTTGTTCGTTGTGTTGAGCGCCTCCCTCGAAGGACCCAAGAATGGGAAAAAGAGGGCTCATGTTTATCCCGTACACCCCAGCACTCGTGGCATGGGGGCAGAATCCGACGACTCGCCATCTCACAAATTTGATAAACGGCCGCACAGAAGGTAATATTTTAAATTCAAAAGCGTTGCTTAGCGCATATGAACAAGTTTTCAGCGTACAGGATCACAAATGCGAGTTTACTCAAAAATTACATCTTTGGAGCATTCATCCACTATAAGGCGGACACCCCTTAGGACGCCCTCATGATACGCTTCTGGGACGCGATGCTCCTTGCCCGGCGGCGGCCCGTCCTTCACCAGCTTCTCCGCATCCATCTTGCCCCAGTGCACTTTAGCACGGGCAAGCGCCCTACGAGCACCTTCGATGCAGACGGAGCGCTTGATCACTTCAAGCTGTGGACAGGCATCCACCAGCCGCCTCACCATCCCGAAGTAGCTCCCAGGCAGAGCCTCTCGAGGCCACAGCCAAACTATGAGGCCCTTTATGGCCTGTTCGGCAACCTTGTGGAGCTCGACCATTTGCTTCAGCTGGTCGCTCAAAGGCACCAGGTGTCCGGCCTCAGCATACTGAGACCAGAACACCTTCTCCGTCGAGCTCCCCTCTCCGGCTCGGTAGTAGGCGGCGGCATCCGACGCACTGCGGGGCAAATCTGCGAATGCTCCTGGAGAGCTCCGGACTCGGGTAAGTAACAAGTAATTGACTTTCACGTGCTTGGTTTGCATAATGAATGCCTTACCTGCCGCTATCTTCTTCATCACTTCAATTTCTTTGAGGGATTTCTGGGCTTCGGCCTTGGCAGACTTCGCACTTTTAAGGGTTGCCGCAAGCTCGAACGCTTGCGTCTTTGAGTTAAGCTCCAAACTCTCATGTTTTTTCACGAGAGCCTGGAGCTCTTTCTGCACCTCCTCCACCCGCGCCTCCTGGTTCCCTCTCTCCGTGCGCTCCGCGGCCGCTCTATTTTCGGCCTCGGACAGCGCTTGCTTAAGGGTTGCCACGTCGGTCGTGGCCCCTATAATAGCACGTTGATCCTGTCATTTTTTGCAACCACATCTTCTCTATATACTTGCGCAAGGTACTACTTACCTTCCTTCTCCTCGAGTTGCCTCTTGGCATGGCCGAGCTCGTTCTCGGACCCCGCAAGGTTTTGCTTCAGCGTATCCACCTCTGCAGTCAGTGTGGCGGAGGCCAGCAGCGAAAGCCTGCATACGCATATTCACTTGACTATGTTAGACTCCTGCGAATGTTATTAGATCCTCTATTCGGCTTTTCTTTCCGAACGCCAAACAGAGCATCAGGGGCTACTGTCTATGCGGTAATATTTTTACATATTCTTTACTTACCCCAAAGCCTGTTAGAAGGCTGGCACAGGCTTCAGTCAGTCCGCACTTGGCGGACTGAACCTTCTGGATCACCGCACTCATAATAGTGCGGTGCTCCTCGTCGATGGAGGCGCCGTTAAGCGTCTCCAGCAAATTGTCCGGTGCCTCCGGTTGGACGGAAGTCACCGGCTCGGTAGGCTCGCTCCTCTTGGAAGGAGGCTGCCTACTAGAGTCCGGAGCCATTGAAGGTTCCGGTGCGGTGTCCAGCTCAAGGCCGGACTCGGAGCCCTTGGGGGTTTTATCCCCTTTGTGCCCGGAGTCCGGGAGGTCGCCTTGCGGCGCCTCCAGGACCACCTCCTCCTGGCTTGGAACCTGTTGGGACAGCACCTCGGCGTCGTCCGTAGGGTGGGGGGAGGTAGCCGTCGGAAGCAAATTCACATCCGACAAATCCAGGGAACCGCTCGACGACACGTCGAGCCGGTCTTTGGGTGGACTGCATAAACATGTTCGGCATAAGGAAAGGCTGTGCAATGGAGGAATACTATGAATCACTCTGGTATCCGGACACTTACGATCTCGCCAGGGGCTTGGCCCTGTGCGGCCACTCCTCTTCGCTGTCGTCGGCATTGGTGGAGCCGTCCGGAGGAAGGGTTTTCCCCTTCTTGGACCCTTCGGCCTCCCCAGTTGGGGCAGCCTTCCTTTTCTTCTCTCCCCCCGCTGGAGGGGGAGAGGTCTCTTCTTCCTCCTCCTCGTCTTCACGGGAGGAGTGCGTCTTGGAGTCGTCGGATGATGAATCCGACACCCCCAGGCGCCGGGCACTCTTCCGAGTCCCCGTGGCCTTCTTCTTGGCCTTCTTCTCCGGCACCACATAGGGTGCCGGAACCAGCAGCTTCGCCAAGCGAGCGTCCGCTGGGCCTTCGGGCAAAGGAGCCGGACAGTTGATCTGTCCGGACGTCTCCTGCCAATCCTGTCAAAGGTAAGGGATCTTAAGATCCCGCATAGAGTAAAACTATGAAAAACTAATACCCTGTAAAAGGTTAAAACAGCTTACCACGAGCGCGACGCTGCGTGCTGAATCCGCGATCCTCGGTAGCGGATGCGGGGGCCTCGGCGCCCTTGAAAAGCACCTTCCAGGCATCTTCATACGTCGTGTCGAAGAGCCTGCTCAGAGTTCGGTGCTGCGCCGGGTCGAACTCCCACGGGTTGAAAGCCCGTTGTTGACACAGGAGGATCCGGCGGATGAGCATAACCTGGACTACGTTGACATTTTTGAGCTTCTTGTCCACCAGGGTTTGGACGCATCTTTGGAGTCCGGTCAGCTCTCCTTCTTGACCCCACGACAGGCCCGTCTCTTTCCAGGAGGTGATCCGCGTAGGGGGTCCGGATCGGAACTCGGGGGCTGCGACCCATTCAGGGTCGCGCGGCTCGGTGATGTAAAACCACCCCGATTGCCACCCCTTTAGGGATTCCACGAAGGAGCCCTCGGGCCATAGGACGTTGGGCATCTTGCCCACCATGGCGCCTCCGCACTCCGCCTGGGTGCCGCGCACCACCTTTGGCTTGACATTGAAAGTCTTAAGCCATAGGACGAAATGGGGGCGGATGCAGAAGAAAGCCTCGCACACGATGATAAACGCCGAGACGTTGAGGACAAAGTTCGGGGCCAGATTGTGGAAGTCCAGGCCATAGTAGAACATGAGCCCCCTAACAAATGGGTGGAGAGGGAAGCCCAGTCCGCGGAGGAAATGGGGGAGGAACGCCACCCTCTCATGGGGCCTAGGGGTGGGGATGAGCTGCCCCTCTTCGGGAAGCCGGTGCGCAATGTCGTTAGACAGGTATCCGGCCTTCCTCAGTCTTTTGATGTGTCCCTCCGTGAAGGAGGAGACCATCCACTTGCCTCCCGCTCTGGACATGGCTGGAGAAGGTTGAGGTGGGGTGTGCGGACTTGGGCGCTCGAGCTCGAGTGCACGGAAATGGATAGGCAAAGGAGGAAGAAGGCGTGGATGAAAAGGCGGATCCTTATCCCCTTATATGGGCGGACGACTATGCGCCCCCACCAGCCTGGTAAAACTCGCATATCTCCCAAGCACCGTAGTCAATGGCGCGGTTGGGTTACCCACACCCGTATTGATGAGAATCCCGGAATAAGGGGACACGATCTCTGCTTTAACAAGACGTGCCAAGGAAACTGCCTCGCTAAACGCGCTGAGGTGGGACAGTAAAACGATTCGAATAAAGACTTGGCCGTGGTGTGATGTCACGCTACGGAATACGTCAGCAGATTAGATTTGTGTAAATATCATTCTCTCTATGGCAATATGTGGAAACTTATTTTGCAGAGCTGGACACTACCTTTGTGTTCAAAATCTTCTCTGAAGTACTTGGAGGAGGAACCCGCCTTGCAATGCCGAAGACAATCTGCGCGCCGGACTCGTCGTCATTGAAGCCTGGTTCAGGGGCTACTGAGGGAGTCCTGGATTAGGGGGTGTTCGGATAGCCAGACTATACCTTCGGCCGGACTCCTGGACTATGAAGATACAAGATTGAAGACTTTGTCCCGTGTCCGGAAGGGACTTTCCTTGGCGTGGAAGGCAAGCTTGGCGATACGGATATGTAGATCTCCTACCATTGTAACCGACTCTGTGTAACCCTAGCCCTCTCCGTGTCTATATAAACCGGAGAGTTTTAGTCCGTAGGACGAACAACAATCATACCATAGGCTAGCTTCTAGGGTTTAGCCCCCTTGATCTCGTGGTAGATCTACTCTTGTACTACCCATATCATCAATATTAATCAAGCAGGACGTAGGGTTTTACCTCCATCCAGAGGGCCCGAACCTGGGTAAAACATCGTGTCCCCTGCCTCCTGTTACCATCCGACCTAGACGCACAGTTCGGGACCCCCTACCCGAGATCCGGTGGTTTTGACACCGACACCTACCATAATCTCTTCGTTTGTTCTCCGCTATTAGTGACTTTGGAGTGACTCTTTGTTGCATGTTGAGGGATAGTTATGTGATCCAATTATGTTATTATTGTTGAGGGAACTTACACTAGCGAAAGTATGAAGCCTAGGCCTTATTTCCACACATTGCAATACCGTTTACGCTCACTTTTATCATTAGTTACCTTGCTGTTTTTATATTTTCAGATTACAAAAACCTTTATCTACCATCCATATACCACTTGTATCACCATCTCTTCGCCGAACTAGTGCACCTATACAATTTACCATTGTATTGGGTGTCTTGGGGACACAAGAGACTCTTTGTCATGTGGTTGCAGGGTTGCTTGAGAGACCATCTTCATCCTACGCCTCCTACGGATTGATAAACCTTAGGTCATCCACTTGAGGGAAATTTGCTACTGTCCTACAAACCTCTGCACTTGGAGGCCCAACAACGTCTATAAGAAGAAGGTTGTGTAGTAGACATCAAGCTCATTTCTGGCGCCGTTGCCAGGGAGGTGAGTGCTTGAAGGTATATCTTTAGATCTTGCAATCGAGTCTTTTAGTTTCTTGTTTTATCACTAGTTTAGTTTATAAAAGAAAACTACAAAAAAATGAAATTAAGTTTGTCCCATACGCTTTACCTTTTTAATATCTTTCGTGAGTATGATGGAAAGGATAATTGTGCTCAAGTGCTGGAAGAAGAATTACATAGAATGTTTGGCACTAAATATTTGAATGATGAGCATGATTGCAATGTTGTTAGTATGAATTCCTTGAATATCTATGATGCTAATGATATGCAAAGCCACAAACTTGGGGAAGCTATGTTTGATAAAGATGATATTTTTTGTCCCCCAAGTTTTGATCAGCAAATTTATTATGATGAAAGCATGCCCCCTATCTATGATGATTATTGTGATGACACGTATGATTTAAAGAATAATGATAACCATGAAACTTGTCATCTTGATCTTAATTTTCAATCACATGATAGTTATTTTGTTGAGTTTGCTCCCACTATTATTCACGAGAAGAATTTTGCTTATGTGGAGAGTAGTAAATTTTCTATGCTTGTAGATCATGAAAAGAATGCTTTAAGTGCTGTTTATATTGTTGAATTCATTCATGATGCTACTGAAAATTATTATGAGGGAGGAATATATGCTTGTAGGAATTGCAATAATATCAAGTTTCCTCTCTATGTGCTTAAATTTTTGAAGTTTTGCTTGCTTTACCTTCCTATGCAAGTTGATTCTTGTTCCCATAAGTTGTTTGCTCACAAAATCCCTATGCATAGGAAGTATGTTAGACTTAAATGTGCTAGTCATATTCTTCATGATGCTCTCTTTATGTTACAATTCTTATCCTTTATGTGAGCATCATTGAAATCATCATGCCTAGCTAGGGGCATTAAACGATAGCGCTTGTTGGGAGGCAACCCAATTTTATTTTTATTCCATGTTTTTTGTTCCTGTTTAGTAATAAATAATTTATCTAGCCTTTGTTTAGATGTGGTTTTATGCTTTTAATTAGTGTTTGTGCCAAGTAGAACCTTTGGGAAGACTTGGGGAAAGTCTTGTTGATCATGCTGTAAGAAAACAGAAACTTTAGCGCTCATGAGAATTGCTGACATTTTTATTTGGAAAGTGCTATTTAGTTAATTCTTTTCGAAGATGATTAATAAATAAATTCCTCAGGTCCATAAATTTATTTGAGAATTTTATTAGTTACAGAAGTATACGTTTGATCCATATTACTATAGACTGTTCTGTTTTTGACAGATTCTGTTTTTCATGTGTTGTTTGCTTATTTTGATGAATCTATAGCTAGTAAAAGAGTTTATAAACCATAGAGAAGTTGGAATACAGTAGGTTTAAAACCAATATAAATAAAGAATGAGTTCATTACAGTACCTTGAAGTAGTTTTTTTTACTTTCGCTAACGGAGCTTACGAGTTTTCTGTTAAGTTTTGTGTTGTGAAGTTTTCAAGTTTTGGGTAAAGATTCGATGGACTATGGAACAAGGAGTGGTAAGAGCCTAAGCTTGGGGATGCCCAAAGCACCCCAAGGTAATATTCAAGTACAACCAAGAGACTAAGCTTGGGTATGCCCCGGAAGGCATCCCCTATTTCGTCTTCATTCATCGGTAACTTTACTTAGAGCTATATTTTTATTCGCCACATGATATGTGTTTTCCTTGGAGCGTCATTTTATTTTATTTAGTTTTGCTTTCTGTTTGAATAAAATACCAAGATCTTAAATTCTTAAATTTTAGAGAGTCTTCACATAGTTGCATAATTATTCAACTACTCATTGATCTTCACTTATATCTTTCGGAGTAGTTTGTCATTTGCTCTAGTGCTTCACTTATATCTTTTAGAGCATGGTGGTAGTTTTATTTTGAAGAAATAGATGAACTCTCATGCTTCACTTAGATTATTTTGAGAGTCTTAATAGCATGGTAATTTGCTTAGAATCCTAATATGCTTGGTATGCAAGATTAATAATAAAACTTTCTTATGAGTGTGTTGAATACTAAGAAAAGTTTGATGCTTGATGATTGTTTTGAGATATGGAGGTAATAATATCAAAGTCGTGCTAGTTGAGTAGTTGTGAAATTGAGAAATACTTGTGTTGAGGTTTGCAAGTCCCGTAGCATGAACGTATGGTAAACATTGTGTAACAAATTTGAAACATGAGGTGTTATTTGATTGTCCTCCTTATGAGTGGCGGTCGGGGACGAGCGATGGTCTTTTCCTACCAATCTATCCCCCTAGGAGCATGCGCGTAGTGCCGAGGTTTTTGTTGACTTGTAGATTTTTGCAATAAGTATGTGAGTTCTTTATGACTAATGTTGAGTCCCTGGATTATACGCACTCTCACCCTTCCATCCTTGCTAGCCTCTTCGGTACCGTGCATTGCCCTTTCTCACATTGAGAGTTGGCGCAAACTTCGCCGGTGCATCCAAACCCCGTGATATGATACACTCTATCACACATAAACCTCCTTATATCTTCCTCAAAACAGCCACCATACCTACCTATTATGGCATTTCCATAGCCATTCCGAGATATATTGCCATGGAAATTTCCATCATTCCGTTCATCATGACACATTCATCATTGTCATATTACTTTGCATGATCATGTAGTTGACATCGTATTTGTGACAAAGCCACTGTTCATAATTATTCCATACATGTCACTCTTGAGTCATTGCATATCCCGGTACACCGCCGAAGGCATTCATATAGAGTCATACCTTGTTCTAGTATCGAGTTGTAATCATTGAGTTGTAATAGAAGTGTGATGATCATCATTTTCTAGAGCATTGTCCCAAGTGAGGAATAAAAAAGAAGAAGGCCAAAAAAAAGAGAAAAGAGAAAGGCCATAAAAAAGAAAGGCCAAATAAAAAATGAGAGAAAAAGAGAGAAGGGACAATGCTACTATCCTTTGCCACACTTGTGCTTCAAAGTAGCACCAAGATCTTCATGATAGAGAGTCTCTTATGTTGTCACTTTCATATACTAGTGGGAATCTTTCATTATAGAACTTGGCTTGTATATTCCAACAATGGGCCTCCTCAAGTGCCCTAGGTCTTCGTGAGCAAGCAAGTTGGATGCACACCCACTTAGTTTATTTTGTTGAGCTTTCATACATTTATAACTCTAGTGCATCCGTTGCATGGCAATCCCTACTCCTTGCATTAACATCAATCGGTGGGCATCTCCATAGCCCATTGATTAGCCTCGTTGATGTGAGACTTTCTCCTTTTTTGTCTTCTCCACATAACCCCCCTCATTATATTCTATTCCACCCATAGTGCTATATCCATGGCTCGTGCTCATGTATTGCGTGAAAGTTTATGAGTTTGAGATTACTAAAGTATGAAACAATTGCTTGGCTTGTCATCGGGGTTGTGCATGATGAGAGCATTCTTGTGTGATGGAAATGAAACATGACTAAACTATATGATTTTGTAGGGATGAACTTTCTTTGGCCATGTTATTTTGAGAAGACATAATTGCTTAGTTAGTATGCTTGAAGTATTATCGTTTTTATGTCAATATGAACTTTTGTATTCAATCTTTCGGATCTAAATATTCATACCACAATTAAGAAGAACTACATTGAAATTAGGCCAAATAGCACTCCGCATCAGAAATTCTGTTTTTATCATTTACCTACTCGAGGACGAGCAGGAATTAAGCTTGGGGATGCTTGATACGTCTCCAACGTATCGTGTGCTTCACTTATATCCTATGAGTAAATAGTTGAATGATTTGAATATCATAAATCTGAAATTATATATGCTTATCCCATGGGGAGTAATGACTTCACATATAATAAGTAGAGGTGGTAAATTTATTGAAGGTTAGCAAACATTGTATTGGTCACTTGAACAATTCATGAAAGAATATTGAGGGAAGAGAGATTTCGCATATAAATATACTATCTTGGACATCCTTTGTAATTGTGAGCACTCATTAAAATATGACATGTTAAAAAGTTGATGTTGGACAAGGAAGACACCGTAATGGGTTATGTTTTCTTATTTTTGAAATAAAGTATATTGTCATGGATCATTCAACATGCTGAGCTTGCCTTTCCCCCTCATGCTAGCCAAATTCTTTGCACCAAGTAGAGATACTACTTGTGCTTCCAAACATCCCTTAAACCAGTATTGTAATGAGAGTCCACCATACCTACCTATGGATTGAGTAAGATCCTTCAAGTAAGTTGTCATTGGTGCATGCAATAAAAATTGCTCTCTAAATATGTATGATCTATTAGTGTGGAGAAAATAAGCTTTATACGATCTTGTGATGTGGAAGCAATAAAAGCGACAGACTGCATAATAAAGGTCCCTATCATAAGTGGCAATATAAAGTGATGTTCTTTCACATTAAGATTTTGTGCATCCAACTATAAAAGCGCATGACAACCTTTGCTTCCCTCTGCGAAGGGCCTATCTTTTATTCTTGTCTTATACCTTATGCAAGAGTCATGGTGATCTTCACCTTTCCTTTTTACATTTTATCCTTTGGCAAGCACATTGTGTCGGAAAGATCTTGATATATATTATTGTTGACATTGGATGTAAGGCATCATGAACTATTATTGTTGACATTACCCTTGAGGTAAAAGGTTGGGATGCGAATCTATAAGCCCTTATCTTTCTCTGTGTTTGATTAAAACTTTGAACACATAAATATCGTGTGAGTGTTAGCAATTGTGAAAGACTAAATGATAGTTGAGTATGTGAAGTTTGCTGAATCAAAGCTCTAACATAGACCCTTCCTGAAAATAAGATAAATTGTAATTGTTTGATGACAAAAAATACAGTTTGTTAGTTTTCAAGAAAGTTTATGATCTATACTTTAACATGTGAAGAGCTTGTTACTTGATCATGAGAAGTCCTATGAGTTGAGCTACTGTTATGATATATAATGATGCTAGAAAAGGTGAATCAACTTGCATAGGAAGGTAAAACAAGGATAACTTCAAGATTTTCAGCACATAGAGAGGAAACTTGATATTATTGCAACTCCTACAAGCATGTATTCCTCCCTCATAATAATTTTCAGTAGCATCATGAATGAATTCAACAATATAACCATCACATAGAGCATTCTTTTCATGATCTACAAGCATAGAAAATTTACTACTCTCCACATAAGCAAAATTCTTCTCATTCGGAGTAGTGGGAGTATCATAAGAAACTCGAATATTATAAATTGTTTCCACGTTGAAAGAATAAAGTTCAAAAAAAGGGTAATCATAATCATGACAAGTTTTATAAATATAATCATCAGTACTTTTTATAGCATACGTGTCATCACAATAATCATCATAAGTAGCAACTTTGTTCCCATCAATTGAAACCTCTTCCAAGATAGTGGAATCATTACTAAATAAAGTCATGACCTCTCCAAATCCACTTTCATAATGGTCACAATAAGATTCAACAGCCTCCAAAATAGTGGGATCATTACTTCCTAAAGTTGACACTCTTCCAAACCCACTTTCATCAATATAATCATCATAAGTAGGAGGCATGCTATCATCATGATAAATTTGCATATCAAAACTTGGGAGACAAAAAAATATCATGTTCATTAAACATAGCATCCCCAAGCTTGGGACAAACATTAATTGCAGCAAATATATTCTCAAACATGTCATTCTCATCAAACATAGCATCCCCAAGCTTGGGCCTTTTCATATCATAAGCATAATCACTCTCATCATTAATAGTATGGATATCACCAATAGTATAGCAATTATCATCATCACAATGAGTAATAGGAGCAACATCATTTGGGACAGATACCTTTCTACCTTTGCTTCTTTGTCTTTTCTTTCTCTTCTTCACATCATGTGTGGGTTTAACCCTCTTTTTTGAGCTCCTTATTAATGAGATTGGTTGAATAGAAGGCTCCTCCTCGTTACCTGATTCATCATAAGAAATAATAGGAGGATATTGGGAAGCCTCTTCCCTTTCATTAGTATTCTCTTCATCCACTATTTGTTTTCTTTTCTTTATGTAATTGGCAATATAAGTATTTTCAATGCAATTCACCGCACAATACATAAAAATTTCTTCTAGATCAATACCGAGGAATTTCTCAAGGTTATATTATGGAATATGCTTAGTTATACGTTTCATTTCTTCATAACCCAAAAGCAAACTAAGTTCATTATGATGTGCAAGGGAAATTAAATCATCACAATTTTTGGACACGATACGATCATGAAACAATTTGCATTGGAGATTTAAATGGCCATGTTCATTGCAAAGTTCACAGGTATGGCGAAGAAATTTTAAATTTTCAGCACAAACATCTAGCCTCTCTTGCAACCATTTGGTTTCTAAATACTTATGCCTCTTGCAAAATCTATCTTCCCTATTTGGTGTGTACTTGCAAACTCTATGCACTCCACAAAAGTTGACATGCTTATAAGAGACATTTTCATCATGACTAGTGCAATCATCAATAGTACTATGGATATTCAAGGAGTTTATACTAACAACATTGCAATCATGCTCATCATTCAAAGATTTAGTGCCAAACATTTTAGAGACTTCTTCTTCTAGCACTTGAGCACAATTTTCCTTTCCATCATTCTCACGAAAGATATTAAAAAGATGAAGCGTATGAGGCAAACTCAATTCCATTTTTTTCTCTTTTATAAAATAAACTAGTGATAAAACAAGAAACAGAAAGATTCGATTGCAAGATATAAAGATATACCTTCAAGCTCTAACCTCCCCGGCAACGGTGCCAGAAAAGAGCTTGATGTCTACTACACAACCTTCTTCTTGTAGACGTTGTTGGGCCTCCAAGTACAGAGGTTTGTAGGACAGTAGCAAATTTCCCTCAAGTGGATGACATAAGGTTTATCAATCCGTGGGTGGCGTAGGATGAAGATGGTCTCTCTCAAACAACCCTGCAACCAAATAACAAAGAATCTCTTGTGTCCCCAACTCACCAAATACAATGATAAATTGTATAGGTGCACTAGTTTGGCGAAGAGATGGTGATACAAGTGCAATATGGATGGTAGATACAGGTTGTTGTAATCTGAAAATATACAAACAGCAAGGTAGAAAGTGGTAAAAGTGAGCGTAAACAGTATTGCAATGCTAGGAAGCAAGGCCTAGGGTTCATACTTTCACTAGTGCAAGTTCTCTCAACAATAATAACATAATTGGATCATATAACTATCCCTCAACATGAAATGAAGAGTCACTCCAAAGTCACTAATAGCGGAGAACAAACGAAGAAATTATGGTAGGGTACGAAACCACCTCAAAGTTATCCTTTCTGATCGATCTATTCAAGAGTTTGTACTAGAATAACACCTTAAGACACAAATCAACCAAAACCCTAATGTCACCTAGATACTCCAATGTCACCTCAAGTATCCGTGGGTATGAATATACGATATGCATCACACAATCTCAGATTCATCTATTCAACCAACACATAGAACTTCAAAGAGTGCCCCAAAGATTCTACCGAAGAGTCAAGCGAAAACGTGTGCCAACCCCTATGCATAAGTTCACAAGGTCACAAAACTCTCGCAAGTTGATCACCAAAACATACACCAAGTGGATCGCGTGATATCCCATTGTCACCATAGATAAGCACTGATAACCCACAAGTATAGGGGATCGCAACATTTTTCGAGGGTAGAGTATTAAACCCAAATTTATTGATTCGACACAAGGGGAGCCAAAGAATATTCTCAAGTATTAGCAGCTGAGTTGTCAATTCAACCTCACCCGGATAACTTAATATCTGCAGCAAAGTGTTTAGTAGCAAAGTAATATGATAGTAGTGGTAACGGTAGCAAAAGGTAACGATAGCAAAAGTAATATTTTTGGTGTTTTGTAGTAAGGATAACAATAGCAACGGAAAAGTAAATAAGCGAAGAACAATATATGGAAAGCTCGTAGGCAATGGATCAGTGATAGAGAATTATGTCGGACGCGGTTCATCATGTAACAGTCATAACCTAGGGTGACACAGAACTAGCTCCAATTCATCAATATAATGTAGGCATATATTCCGAATATAGTCATACGTGCTTATGGAAAAGAACTTGCATGACATATTTTGTCCTACCCTCCCGTGGCAGCGGGGTCCTAATGGAAACTGAGGGATATTAAGGCCTCCTTTTAATAGAGTACCGGACCAAAGCATTAGCACATAGTGAATACATGAACTCCTCAAACTACGGTCATCACCGGGAGTGGTCCCGATTATTGTCACTTCTGGGTTGCCGGATCATAACACATAGTAGGTGACTATAGACTTGCAAGATAGGATCAAGAACTCACATATATTCATGAAAACATAATAGGTTCAGATCTGAAATCATGGAACTCGGGCCCTAGTGACAAGCATTAAGCATAGCAAAGTAATAGCAACATCAATCTAAGAACATAGTGGATACTAGGGATCAAACCCTATCAAAACTAACCCGATTACATGATAAATCTCATCCAACCCATCACCGTCTAGCAAGCCTACGATGGAATTACTCACGCACGGCGGTGAGCATCATGAAATTGGTGATGGAGGATGGTTGATGATGACGATGGAGACGGATTCCCCTCTCCGGAGCCCCGAACGGACTCCAGATCAGCCCTCCCGAGAGAGTTTAGGGCTTGGCGGCGGCTCCGTATCATAAAACGCGATGAATCCTTCTTTTTTGATTTTTTTTCTCCCCGAAAGTGAATATATGGAGTTGGAGTTGAGGTCGGTGGAGCTCCAGGGGGCCAACGAGGCAGGGGCAGGCGCGCCCCTACCCTCGTGGCTAGGGTATGGGCCCCCTGGCCTTGATTCTTTGCCAGTATTTTTTTATTATTTCAAAAAATAATCTCCATGGAGTTTCAGGACATTCCGAGAACTTTTGTTTCTGCACATAAATAACACCATGGCAATTCTACTGAAAACAGTGTCAGTCCGGGTTAGTTCCATTGAAATCATGCAAGTTAGAGTCCAAAACAAGGGCAAAAGTGTTTGGAAAAGTAGATACGATGGAGACGTATCAAGCACATGCAAGACATACATCAAGTGTTCTCAAATCCTTAAAGACTCAATCCGATAAGATAACTTCAAAGGGAAAACTCAATTCATCACAAGAGAGTAGAGGGGGAGAAACATCATAAGATCCAAATATAATAGCAAAGCTCACGATACATCAAGATCGTGCCGACTCAAGAACACGAGAGAGAGAGAGAGATCAAACACATAGCTACTGGTACATACCCTCAGCCCCGAGGGTGAACTACTCCGTCCTCGTCATGGAGAGCGCTGGGATGATGAAGATGGCCACCGGAGAGGGATTCCCCCCTCCGGCAGGGTGCCGGAATGGGTCTACATTGGTTTTCGGTGGCTACGGAGGCTTCTGGCGGCAGAACTCCTGATCTATTCTGCTCGCGGATGTTTTTAGGGTATATGGATATATATAGGCGAAAGAAGTCAGTCAGGGGAGCCACGAGGGGCCCACGAGGGTGGGGGCGTGCCCAGGGGGGTATGGCGCGCCTCCCTGCCTCATGGCTTCCTCGAAGCTTCCCTGACGTCTACTCCAAGTCTCCTGGATTGCTTCCGTTCCAAAAATAACTCTCCTGAAGGTTTCATTCCGTTTGGACTCTGTTTGATATTCCTTTTCTTCGAAACACTGAAATAGGCAAGAAAACAACAATTTGGGATGGGCATCCGGTTAATAGGTTAGTCCCAAAAATAATATAAAAGTGTTTAGTAAAGCCCATAAACATCCATGACAGATAATATAATAGCATGAATACTTCATAAATTATAGATACATTGGAGACGTATCACGTCCTTGAGCTCTTGCTCTACTTCGGTCACCCGCTCCTCGTAGCGGCGGCGGGCAACCTGCTCGGCCTGTGAATCTGCGGCCGCTTTGTCAGCGGCAGCCTGACTCACCCGTGCCTGATCCTTGACTCGGGCAAGTTCGCCTTTTAGGGTCTCGACCGCAGCCGCACTACCTGCAATAATGAACAGGACAACACAGGAGCTTAGACTCCGCATGGGCATACTACTTCGGATGTGCAAACATTCTTTTCACAACATACCTTGTGCCTCATCAAACCTCTTGTTGATGCGGACGAGATCCTCATCGGCCAGCCCCAGCTTCCGCTTGAGCTCGGTTACTTTGACGGCCTAGGCGGTTGCCGCTAACAGTGAGGCATGTTTCTCAAAACAGACAAGTATATTATCTCCTGCAAATATTATCGATCCTCTGTTCGGCCTTTTTTTTTCAAAAGCCGAACAGAGTCTCAGGGGCTACTATCTATACGTAGGCATATTTTTCATATGAAAAACAGCTAAAGACATTACATTGTATACCTCAAAACCTGTTAACAGGATGGTGAAGGCCTCGTTCAACCCGCTTTTGGCGGACTGAACCTTCTCAACCACCGTACCCATCAGGGTATGGTGCTCCTCCATGACGGAAGCACGTCGAAGTGCTACCCTCAAAGTGTCCAGCACCTCCGAATTAACGGAGGTCGCCGGTAGAGTCGACACTCCCCCCTCCTTTAAAGGGGGCCGCTCGCTCGAGTCCGGGGCCGTATGGGTCTCTGGAGTTGTATTTGGCTGGGGCCGGACTGGTCCGGGCCCCCTCCATCGGTTTCCATGGGGATTGTGCCCCCCATGTTCTCGGCAGCCGAGGCATTATCCTCTGGCACCGTTTCAGTGGCCCTTCGCGTCTCTCCCTGGCCCGGAGAGGCCCTTTTGGATGACACCTCGGTGTCATCCGCGACACGTGGCGGAGAGGCTCGCGGGGGCATTTTGCTCTCCATCATCTCCAGCGCTAAAGAATTCCCCGAAGACGATGATTGTCGGGGAAGATCATGGGTCGGACTATAATACATAAATAATATGTTATACTACAATTTGTAAACGGCCAGATATATACGTAGTATCTTTAAATACTCATGATTCGGCCAAGGGATTTGCCCTAGGATGCCACCGTGGGATGGCTTCGGCGTTGAACTCGAACCATCTAAGAGGGATATCTCCCCCCTTTTGGACGCCTCCGCCTCTAGGTCAACAGAGGCCGCTCTCTTTTTCTTCTCCGTGAGGGGAGGATTGCTCTCTTCCTCCCCATCTTTGTCTTCATCTCCCTCGTGGGAGGAGGGAGCTTCGGTATCTTCAGACATAGTGTCTATGGTACCTTTTAGACGGAGGCCGCCTCTAGCCTCCTTACCCTTCTTCTTGGCCTTTTTCTCCGGCGCCTGGTATGGCGCCGGGGCCCGCATCCTCGTTAACACAGGATCAGGTGGGTTTTCTGGTAGCGGGGCCGAATAGTTGATCTGCTCCGCCTTTGCAATCCAGCCTGGAATCAGAAATTGGTGTCTCAGTATACCCCTTGACTTACGGATCGAGATTATGTTCGAAACTAAGAAGCTTACCTCAGTCGTCGGATATGCACTGTCAAGACCAACATCTTCGGTCTTCTCCAGCCACGACTTCTGGGTCTTAAAAAGTAGTTTCCAGATCTCTTCTTGTGTTGTACCGAAGAAGTGTTGCAGGGTTCGGGGGCCGGCCAGATTAAACTCCCACATGCGAAGAGATCGGCATTGGCATGGAAGGATCCCGCGGAAGAGCATCACCTAAATCACATCGGTGAGACTAGTGTTCTTCTTCATCATGCTCTTGATGCGCTTCTGCACCGTCATCACTTCGTCGGTTGACCCCCAGTCCAGACCCTTGTTGGTCCAAGACGTGAGCCGCATAGGAGGACTAGATCTAAATTCGGGAGTGGTTGCCCATTTCGTACCACGAGGCTCGGTGATATAAAACCACTCCTGCCGCCACACCCTCACGGTCTCCACAAAGGCTCCCTTGGGCCAAGTGGTGTTGGGAAGTCTGCTCACCATGGCGCCGCCGCAGTTGGCATGCTGCCCTTGACCATGTTTGTCTTCACATTGAAAACTTTGAGCCACATGCCGAAGTGAGGTGGAATGCGGAGGAATGCCTCACACACAATGATGAAGGCCGAGATGTGAAGAAAGGAGTTTGGGGCTAGGCCATGGAAATCTAGCCCATAGTAAAACATGAGCCCGCGTACAAAGGGATGAAGTGGAAACCCTAGGCCGCAGAGAAAGTGAGGGATAAATACCACCCTCTCGCAGGGCTTTGGTGTGGGGATGATTTGCCCCTCCGTTGGGAGCCTCTGTGTGATGTCTATGGTCAAATACCTCGCCTCCCGGAGCTCCTTGATGTCCTTCTCCGTCATGGAGGAGTCCATCCACTTGCCTTGAGAGCCAAATTCGGACGTGGCTATAGTGTTTGGTGTTGATGGGAAAGATTGAAACTTGGGCGCTGGAGCTCGAGGGCGGATGGGCTGAGGAAGAAGAAGGCATGGGGTAAAAAGATGGATCCTTATCCTCTTATAAAGACAGTGAATATCAAGCGCCCCCCTCACGAGCCTTAAAACTCGCCTATTCCCAAGGGGTCGTGCAAACGGCATGGTTGGATTACCCAAACCCGTATTAATGAGAATCCCGCAATAAGGGGACACGATCTCTGCTTTGACAAGACGTATCAATGAAGACCGCGCTTCAAAAAGCGAAGCGGGAGGCTCAGAAACGGTTCGAAATAATAATAACGCCAGAACATAACGTCTCGCCGAAAAAGATGTTAGTAGACATGACTTATTTTGCTTAAGTATTTCACCCTTGTGGTTCAGGGTTGTAACTATTGTACAGAGCCAGATATAGTTCTTTGGTTCAGCTGCTTTGGAGTATTCGGAAGAGGAACCTGATGACCCACAAGTATAGGGGATCAATTGTAGGTCTTTTCGATAAGTAAGAGCGTCGAACACAACGAGGAGCAGAAGGAAATGACAAGTAGTTTCCGGTAAGGTATTGTCTGCAAGTGCTGAAATTGTAAGTAGCGAGTAGTTTGATAGCAAGATAATTTGTAACGAGCAAGTAACAATAATAGTAACAAAAGTGCAGCAAGTTAGCCCAATCCTTTTGAGGCAATGGACAGGCCAAAACGGTCTCTTATGATAAGCAAAGCGTTCTTGAGGGTACACATGAATTTCATCTAGTCACTTTCATCATGTTGGTTTGATTTGTGTTCACTACTTTGATAATTTGATATGTGGGTGGACCGGTGCTTAGGTGTTGTTCTTAGTTGAACAAATATCCTACTTATGATTAACCCTCCCGCAAGCATCCGCAACTACGATAAAAGTATTAAGAATAAATTCTAACCATAGCATTAAACTTTTGGATCCAATCGGTCCCTTGCGAAATAGCGCATAAACTGGGGTTTAAGCTTCTGTCATTCTTGCAACCCACCATCTAATTTCTACTCCACAATGCATTCCCTTAGGCCCAAATGTGGTGAAGTGTCATGTAGTCGACGTTCACATGACACCACTAAGGGAATAAAAACATACATACTATCAAAATTTGGGCCTAAGGGTCATGTAGTCGACATTCACATGACGATGATTTCCCCCTCCAGGAGGGAAGTTCCCCCGGCGGAATCGCTCCGCCGGAGGGCAAAAGTGCTCCTGCCCAAGTTCCGCCTCGAGGCGGCGATGCTTCGTCCTAAAAGTCCTCCTCTTATTTTTTATAGGTTAAAACCACTTATATACCAGAAGATGGGCACCGGAGGTGGGCCGAGGAGGCCACAACCCACCAGGGCACGCCTGGGGGGGGGGGGGTGGCGCGCCCAGGTGGGTTGTGCCCACCTGGTGTCCCCCCTCTGGTGTTTATTGGCTCCAGTATTTCTCAAATAATCCATAAAAAAGCTCCGTAAAGTTTCAGCTCATTTGGAGTTGTGCAGAATAGGTGGCCTGACGTAGCTTTTCCAGGTCCAGATTTCCAGCTGCCGGAATTCTCCCTCTTGGTGTGTTCCTTGCAAATTATGAGAGAAAATGCATTAGAATTACTCCAAAAAGCATTATTATGGATAAAAACATTATAAATAACAGTAAGAAAACATGATGCAAAATGGACGTATCAACTCCCCCAAGCTTAGACCTCGCTTGTCCTCAAGGGAAAACCGAAATCCAAAAACATGTCCACATGCTTTGAGAGAGAGGTGTCGATAAAAACAAAATACGGACATAGAAGCATCATGTTGATTATTATAACAACAACAAAATTAAACATAGGACTTTTATAAAGAACTTTTGTCATATACTTCTCATGAATAAGTAATAGTTCATCACACAATTGAAGTATAAAGCAAAAACTCTATTAGATACCAACAAACTATGTTCTCAGTCAACTTTGTATCTACAATTCATCATCTTTTCAGGAAGGGTCATGTGTCGGAGCCTTTAGGCAAGTCCACATACTCAACCATCATATAGTCTTCTATGATTTCTAACACTCATCTTGTACCCATGAACAAAACGTTTCGACCGGACACATAGAAAGATAGGGGCTTATGATTTTGCCTCCCAACATACTCACCTCAAGGGTGATGTCAACAATAATAACTCATGCAATCTATATTCAACTGGACATATGTGCCTAGATCTTTCCTCACCACATGATGCTTGCCAAAGGAAAAAATAAAAGGAATAGAGAGAAAAACTTTGACTCCTTGCATAAAAGTAAAATATAGGCCCTTCGCAGAGGGAAGCAGAGGTTGCCATGTGCTTATTTGTTTGTATGCTAAATCCCTTAGTGCAAGAGAACGTCATGTTGTATTGCCCCTTAAGATGACAACCTTTATTATGCAGTTTGTCGCTTTTATTCTTTGTCATCCAAGTTCATACAACGCTCAATTTTCTCTTACCCTAAATGATCTCACACTTTTAGAAGCAATTTTTATTGCCTTTTTGCACCGATGACAACTTACTTGAGGGATCTTGCTCAATCCATAGGTAGGTATGGTGGATACTTGAAAAAGATTTGGGTTTAAGGGTTTTTGGATGCACAAGTAGTATCTGTACTTAGTACAGAATTTTGGGCTAGCAAAGATAGGGGGCAAGCACCACATGTTAAAGGATCTATGACAATATGACTTCTATGTGAATATAAACAAACATAAACCATCAAGTTGTCTTCCTTATCCAACGTCAACAATTTTGGCATATAACATTTTGATGAGGGATCACAATCACAAAATATTTCTAGGATAGTATATCTATATGTGAATGTTCTTGTCCTTATTAATTCTTTCATGAGTTGCATCATTGACTAATGCTATGTTTGTCAATCTCTAATAAAATTTCTACTTATACTTTTCCTTATGTGGTGCTATCACCTACCATAGGATTAGTATATAATCTTTTCATTATTTATTTCCTTTCTTCATTTATTTCCTTTCTCTTTTTCTTCCTTTCTTATTTCTTTTCTTTATTTGCAATATGAAAGTAAAGAAAGCAAAAACTCAAACTAACTTTATTATATTACTTGCACACAATTACAAGGATAGATCACTAAGCAAACTCTCAAAGAAGAAAGGATCGAACTAAACCTTTATTCATCTAAAGCAAAAGGACCGAACTAAAATAAGTAAAAGCAAAAAGATAGTGGGATGATACGATACCGGGGCACCTCCCCCAAGCTTGGCGGAAGCCAAGTGGAGTGCCCATACCCAATACTCAATTCTCCTTTGGTGGTGAAGAAGATGATGGTGGTGATGAAGAAGAAGCCTTGTCCTCAGATTTCCATGGCAATGGTGGTGGTGAGAAAGTGCGGGGTTCCCCTTTTGCTTCCTCCAGCTTCTGACGGAGAATAAAATTTTCCATCATCAATTCACCATTATCGATCTCGAGTTTTATTATCCTCTTGCATAACGCCTCCATCCTTTCATCCTTGAACCGGGAAGGAATTGATTCATCTTCTTCCTCCTCGGAGGCCCAGCTATAGTGCCCCTCATCCCCATAGGACTTAGGGTCTGCGATGAGATCAGCAACATAGCTTTCACCCTCAGAGTCTTGGGAGGACATATTTTCATATTTGCACAGAAAACAACAAGAAAAGAGAACAGAGGATTTCTCCACGATACGGTGATCAAAAGGTTCGGGAAGTATATATAGATTTTTTTATCTTGGAGGACAAGTATATGGAAGAAAAATAGAGTACGGAAGGTGTCCCAGGTGGGCACAACCCACCTGCGTGCGCCAGGTAAGCCTGGCGCGCCCTAGTGTCTTGTGCCCACCAGGGGACGCTTCTTGAAAGTTACTTTATTTCCAAAATTTTAAAATATTCCAAAACTAATAAAAAATATTTTTTGCGGATTTTTTCGGAGTCCGTTTACTTACCGTATCACATACCTCCTTATTTTCACGATTCTGGAGTGTTCCGGAAGGACTCTTTTATGTGCTCTTCCGGTGTCAAAGTTTGGATAATATTACTTTCAACACTAATAGGTGTACACTACTACAGGATGTTGCTAACGCGACACTACGATCATAGACCCTTCGAGAAACTGTGTCTGATGCAATAATCGCAAACGGTGCTGTATGAAAACCGTCCGAAATGTATAAAACGTTTGCGATGACGGATGCATCAAACACGGTTCAGGTTTTAGTTGCGTGTGTGATGAAGGGCATATGGTTCAGTTCAATTGACTATTTGCGATGAGGAGGAACAAAATAAACGGGCAGCCAGATGAAGGCGTGTGCGATACACATCATACGGTTCACTCGGATGAACTATTTGTGTTTAGGCAACACAAAAGAAACGGTCAGCCAGATCAAGGTGTGTGTCATTGAGGGAATACGCTTTAGAAGGATAAACTATTTGTGATTAGGCAACTGAATAGAAACAGGTCAGCCAGATCAAAGTGTCTGCGATTGATGACATACACTTCACATGGATGAACTTTTTGTGATTAGCCACAACAAACTGAAACGGTTAGATAGATCAACGTGTGCGCGCTAGGCGGGCACACACGTTCTAATTAAAATAATTGTGCGCGATGGTGCTGAGATTGCCTATTGCGGTGCACCCTATGGTGCAAACGCCACATACACGGCCGAGAAGGCGTACGTGCCCACGTTACGCCTTCCGGGGATAGTGCCGCACTTATAACCGTCAGTAAATTTTGAGCATGCGTCCCGTCACATTCCAAATTGCAAACCTGTTCACACCGATCAAAACCTAAACGGTTTCCCACTTAGGAGCGTATTACTACGCGGTTATAAATACTACTACTCCAAGATGACTGCACATTCCTCCTCACTCCTCATCCACAAAAAGTCAAAAACAAACAAGTCATTCATCATCGTTCCCTTGTGTCCGCCATGGCCAGTGTGAGTTCTGGGTCGAGAGATTGCCACCAGGGAGAGGCGAGCCTGGAAGTGGGAGCATAAGAGATGTCCCGCCTCACCGCGAAAGCAGCCAACATGTCCCGCCGCACGGCCGTAGCAGCAGAGAGGTCCCGCCGCGCTGCCGAAGCAGCACGGAGGACCCGCTGCATCGTCGATGCAGCAGACTGGTCTGACCGCACCGCGGAAGCAAAAGAGATGTCCCGCCACGCCGTGAATGCTGCAAAGATGTCCTCCCACGCCACAGCGGCCTGGGAAATTGCCTCGTGGGCAGGCGAGGACTCTTACAGGCGTGCCCTCGTCCTTAGGTAGATGGATCAGATCTCTAGGTGGGCGAGGTTGTAGGATGACCTGCTAGCCTCATTTGAACAGTCTACCGACGTCATCCAGCAACTAAATAAGAGCAATGTGAATCTCCGGGCCGAGCGCGACCCGCTGAGGGCAAAGATCATCGGAAGTGCGGAGCAGCAGGAGCAGACCACTGCCTTGTTGAAGAGGGCCGGCATCATCATCGAGAAACTTATGGACGAGAATGCCATGTTGCGCATCGAGCGCAGAAGGCTGGTGGAGGAATCCGTGGATGCTCTCAACTAGCATCTTGAGGACAAGAAAGAGCTCGTCGCCGCCCGCCGCGGAGACTAGTTCCTGCTGTGGCTTCCTTCTTCTTTTGCCCGTGTGTATATCCGGCATTGAGGCATGTGGCTTTTTTAATTATGTTTATAAATATGTAAGACAATTATTATCCAATGTCATTGTCCTTATATTCATCATGCTTGCTATAAGTCGCAGTCGATGCTATATAGATCCATCGGATCATACATCAAGATCTGTGCAGAACTTTCTTTTCAGATTTTCATTTCTCTCTCTTAAATCTCAATCCAGTGAGACATATAGCCACGCCGTAGAACAGGTGCTCGGGTGCCATTAATGGAGACGTTGGGAGGGAGGTGCACAGTGGGTAGCGGTCAAAAGGGCTCTCCTCCCGATGAGCATGTGTAGGGGTCTGATCTCACGCCTCTCGTACTCAAATAGCTACCCCACACGACACCTCCTAGCCAATAAAAAAGGGGACACGTGGCCGCACGTAATTTGTAAGTCAAACGCCCACGGTTTCAATAATACTTGTGTTTCCGATTTGTAACATGACAACACTTGTTCCAAAATGACTTTGTTGATTGTTAATGTGTGCGCCTTTGCAAATCAGACAGAAAAATTACCACAACACGTTGGTGCCATGTCATGAGACCATGCCAAGTTTCATGATTTTCAGGCATGTTTTAGAATTACGAGAATTAAAAAACCAAGTTTCTCAATCTCTCCAGCCGAGCCACGACACCCAGATGTTTGAATTTACTCCCATCTCTTGCATGGGACCTAGAAATTCACCCAAGGACACACATGTGATTTTTCAAACAACTTTGGTGCACTTGAACATGTGCTTGTAGTTCAAATTTGAATTATGCACATTAAATGCCCAGAAACTCAATTAATGTATAAAAAAGGCCAAACGAACCCGGAATAATTCCAAAATTTAGCACGGTACTTCTGTTTGGTCTAATCTGGCTCTGTAAAAAACTTAAGGCAGGAGAAGGCAGTGTACATATGTCGTTTCGCACACGGAGGTGACATGTTCCCTCTCGGAACCACGAGCCTTCTTGAGGGAAGCTCCGGTTTGCAAGAAGCTTACACCAAAGCTTGTCCCAATTCGGCCAAAAAAAATACCGCAGCATGTTTGTGCCATGTCATGACACAATGCAAAGTTTCATGATTTTTAGGCGTGTTTTGGAATTACAGGAATTAAAAAACCAAGTTTATCAATCTTTCCGGCCGAGCCACGACGCCCAGATGTTTGAATTTCACTCCCATCTCTTGCGTGGGACCTAGAAATTCACCGAAGGACACACATGTGATTTTTCAAACAACTTTGGTGCACTGGAGCATGTGCTTGTAGTTCAAATTTGAATTATGCATATTAAATGCCCAGGAACTCAATTAATGTATAAAAAAGGCGAAACGAGCCCGGAATAATTCCAAAATTTAGCACGGTATTTCTATTTGGTCTAATCTGGCTGTGTAAAAAAATTAAGGCGGGAGAAGGCAGTGTACGTATGTCGTTTCGCACACGGTGGTGACACGTTCCCTCTCCGAACCATGAGCCTTCTTAAGGGAAGCTCCAGTTTGCAAGAAGCTTAGACCAAAGCTTGTCTCAATTCGGTCAAAAAAATTACTGCAACATGTTGGTGCCATGTCATGACACCATGCCAAGTTTCGTGATTTTCAGGCGTGTTTTGGAATTACAGGAATTAAAAAACCAAGATTCTCAATCTTTCTGGCCGAGCCACGACGCCCAGATGTTTGAATTTCACTCCAATCTCTTGCATGGGACCTAGAAATTCACCCAAGGACACACATGTGATTTTTCAAACAACTTTGATGCACTGGAGCCCGTGCTTGTAGTTCAAATTTGAATTATGCACATTAAACACGTAGAAACTCAATTAATGTATAAAAAAAGGCCAAACAAACACGGAATAATTCTAAAATTTAGCACCATACTTCTATTTGGTCTAATCTGCCTGTGTAAAAAAATTAAGGCGAGAGAAGGCAGTGTACGTATGTCGTTTCGCACACGGAGGTGACATGTTCCCTCTCGGAACCACGAGCCTTCTTGAGGGAAGCTTTGGTTTGCAAGAATCTTACACCAAAGCTTGTCCTAATTCGTCCAAAAAATTTACTACAGCATGTTGGTGCCATGTCATGACACCATGCCAAGTTCCATGATTTTCAGCCATGTTTTGGATTTACAGGAATTAAAAAACCAAGTTTCTCAATCATTCCGGCCGAGCCTCGACACCCAGATGTTTGAATTTTATTCCTATTTCTTGCATGGGACCTATAAATTCACCCAAATACACACATGTGATTTTTCAGCAAACTTTGGTGCATTGGAGCATGTGCTTGTAGTTCAAGTTTGAATTATGGACATTAAATGCCCAGAAACTCAATTAATGCATAAAAATGCCAAATGAACACGGAATAATTCCAAATTTAAGCATGACACTCATGTACTAGTTGCATGTTCACTGTACGTAAATGTTCTAGAAATTCAAACACCATCCTTTCCCTCCATAACACCATTTTGTCTTTCAAAACATAATGAAAAAAATCAGGTATACCACAAACAGTTTACTAGAAAGAATCATGTGGGATGCGATTTAAAATATCTTGGCGCACCGTCTTGTCTAGCTTACGCAGGAAGGTTCGTCATCTACAGTCCACCGCCCCCACTTGAACCACACTTGTGCGCCAGTTTCTCGCGGCACCGAGAAATTTTTTTTGCCACCGCGGAAATATCTATCTCCCCGCCCCCTCCCTCCTACCAAAAGCCACATTTCCACTGTTCCTCCTTGCTTTCCAAGTTCAAACCTTCATTGCTGCTTACTGGCAGCTCAACCTCCTCACCGGCGACCCTTCTTCTTGCAGCGCCGCCTCCTCGTCGGCTACCCTTCTTCTTGCAGCGCCGCCTCCTCGCCGACGACTCTTCTTCTTGCAGCACCGCCTCCTCGCCGATGACCCTTCTTCTTGTTGTGCGGCCTCCTCACCACCGACCCTTCTTCTTGTTGCGCGGCCTCGTCGATATGGTCAGGTAATCCACACCCCACCCACACCATCCTCCTCCTTTCCCGTCCCACATGCCCCGACTGACGAAGCGACACCTTCCACCAAAATCACTGCCCCCTCCTCCAATTAAGCGCCGCCCACAGCCATTTTACACATAGTATAATGTGGAGCTGAGTAGCATGCGCCCGCACGCGCGAACGAGGTCACTATGACTGACATGCGTGTCGACCGCCAGATCTTGGAGGAGCACCTCGTCTTCAAGGCCACCGTCGACACCGCCGCATGGTTGTCTACTTTAAAATACAGTTCATGATGTTTTCTCGAGGCCACCGCCAGTACCTTATAGTGATTTGTCCTCTATAATGTTAATATGCAATCTGATGTTCGGTTAGCAGTTTGGTCCTCTGAAATGTAATGTTCAGTTAACACTTTGGTCCAACAATTGCTACATTTCGTAGTACTATCCTCAAGCATTCTTTGTTTTGTTAACTGTCTTATCTTCTAGTACATGTTTCTATTCTGCAATGTCGTGCTCAGTTAACTATTTTGGTTCATTTGGTCTGCTGTCCATTTAACTGTTTGGTTCAGTTCTGCAATTTGATTTTCATTTACTGTGGGTACAATTTTGTATTGTTATGCATATGACACCAATCGAATTTGTTTGTACTCAATACATATTCTACTGATATTATGGAAGCTCTCAGTTAACCCGATCAAGATCTTCCTTATGTGTGTTGAAGGGAAACAATGGGATACACTATGGTTTACCATCGAGGTTTGTTCAAGCAGGGTCCTTTGGCTAATAGCACATTAGTGTGCAGTTGCATGAATCATTCTAATATTTAGGTTTCTTACAATTTGGTCTTGCACATGTAGGTCCTTGTCGGTGTCAAAACCGGCGGATCTCGGGTAGGGGGTCCCAAACTGTGTGTCTTAGGCCGATGGTAACAGGAGACAGGGGACACGGTGTTTACCCAGGTTCGGGCCCTCTCTATGGAGGTAATACCTTATGTCATGTTTGATTGATATCGATGAATATGAGTATTACAAGAGTTGATCTAACTCGAGATCGTAGTGGCTAAACCCTAGAGGCCTAGCTTGTATGGCTACGGTAATGAATATATCTCCCCCTCCGGACTAAGTCCTCCGGTTTATATAGACACAGGAGGATCTAGGGTTACACAAGGTCGATTAGAAAGAAAGGAATCTACATATTTGGTCGCCAGGCTTGCCTTCCATGCCAAGGAGAGTCCCATCTAGACACGGGTGCAGTCTTCGGTCTTTCTGTTCTTCACAACCCATCAGTCCGTCCCATGGCTAACAGGCCGGACGCCCGGGGACCCCTTAGTCCAGGACTCCCTCAGTAGCCCCTGAACCAGGCTTCAATGACAAGGTATCCGGCGCGTAGATCTGTCTTTGGCATTGCAAGGCGGGTTCCTCCTTCCGAAGTCCAAGATAGTCTTCGGACGAAACAAACGTGTCCGGATCTGCAACACACAGCCGTAGAGAGTATAATATTTCATGAATCCAATTAGCTAACCACTTTAGTAACGTGATGTCACCCTTGCCCGGTCATTATTTCGAACCGTTTCCCGTCCCGCCGTTCCATGTTTCAGGGCGTGGTTTTTGTTGGCATGTCCTGTCGAAGCAGAGATCGTGTCCCCTTATCGCGAGATTCTCATCAATACGAGCGTGGGTAACCCAACCATCTTTCAGGAAAGATTCCTTAGGAATAGGCAGGTTCTTAGGCTTAGGAGGAGGCGTTCAATACCCGCTGCCTTTATAAAGGAACCAAGGGCCGTCTTTTTTATGCCAAACCTCTCTTCAGCCTTCACAACCTCGAGTTCTAGCACCCAATGTCCGACTTCATTTCTTCGAGCCTCTCCATCATGTCAGGATCCATCCCTCAAGGTCGATGGGTGGCTTCCTCCGTTACAGAGGAGGATATTGCGAAGCTTCGGGCGGCCAGATACTTGACCGCGGAGATCCACCATAGGCTTCCTGCTCAAGGACAGGTTATTCTGACCCCAGATCTGGCGAGAGGGTCGTATTCATCTCCCACTTCCTCCGAGGGCTAGGGTTCGCTCTTCACCCCTTCGTCCAGGGGCTAATGTTTTATTACGGACTAGATTTTTATGATCTATCTCCGGACTCTTTCCTCCACATCTCGGCGTTCATCATTACATGCGAGGCCTTCCTCCAAATCCCCCCACACTTTGGCTTATGGCTCAAGACTTTTAGTGTGAAGCCGAAGGTGGTCGACGGGGAACAGGCGGAGTGCAGTGGTGTTGTAGTTAGCAAGCTTACCAACACTTTCTGGCCAAAAGGGTCTTTCACCGAAACCTCCAACCAATGGCAGCGAGAGTGGTTTTATGTCACGGAATCCTGTACCACCAAGTGGGCAGCTATACCCGCGTTCCATTCTGGCCCTCCGCCATAGCTTGCATCATGGATTAACAAGGGGCTGGACTGGGGATCAGTTGACGAAGTGCAAACTCTATAGCCGCATCTGAATCCTCCTTGAGAGAGACATCGATCTTGTCAACGTGATTCAAGTGATGCTAGTTCGCCGAATCCTACCATGCCAGCGCAGGTCTCGCCGCATGTGGGAGCTTAATCCAAAAGGACCACGAACCCTCCAACACTTCTTCGGCACTACGCACAAAGGGATGTGGAAGCTATTTTTCGGGAAGCGAAAACATTGGCCGGACACTACTGAGGACGCTGGCCTTAACTGCAACTGTCCGGATACCCCGGTAAGCACTTGTCTTCCGAATACTTTGTAGTTACGCATACCGTAATATCCTACTGAGCAAACTATGTTCTTCCAGGGATGGATAAAGAAAGCGGAACTAATCATGTGTTCGGCCCCCCTGCCAGAAGGCCCAGCGAATCCTATTTTAACAAGGATGTTGGCCCTGGTACCATACCAAATGCTTGTGAAGGGGGGCAAGCCGGAGAGGACCAAAGATGGCCTCCATCCCGAAGGTGCATCAGACATCGTTTCCGGAGGAATCAAGATCCCATCGTCCGAAGACAAAAATGAGGGGGAGGTCAACGCCTCTTCCCCCCATGGAAAGAAAAAGGCCGCCTCCGAAGATTGGGAGGAAAAGGCTCCTAAGCGAGGCAAGATGCCTCTGTCGGGCGGCCCAGGCTTGGAGGACGTCGACGCGCAGTCTCATGATGAGGACAAGCCTCAGGCCAAATCGTAAGTAAACAAGGATGTTTTAGACCTATCCCGTTCTTTTTCTTGTGATGCCTGGAATATATATTTTTTGCAGTTCGGCATGCAGTCTTTTTCAACAATCCTCTTCCTCGGGGGATCTTCTCCCAGAGATGATGGAAAGCGAGACGCCTCCACCGGCCTCTCCTTCCCATAGGGCGGACGACTTCGAGGCGTCGTCGCGGAGGGTCTCCCCTGACCAACAGGTGGTGCGAGGGACGATGAAGATATTACCCGAAGGTGATACTTCGGTGGCCCAGGGTCCGGGGACCAGTAATGAAGTCCCGAACAATCCGGTCTACAGCCGGATACGAATAAATGAATCCCTTTAAAGGGTGGCCATACTCCTACAGCAGCCTCCGGAGATCCAGAGGCGCCGGATATACTGACTAACATGCTGCAGTAGGCGTTTGTCTCGAAGGAACATCGTACCTTGATGGGCACGATGGTTGAAAAGGTCCTGTCCGCGAAGCGTGGATTGAATGAGTCCTTTGTGGGCCTGCTAAGAGGTTTCGAGGTTTGTACTGTAATATGTTCCATTGTGTTTTATTCATGAAATGCACCTATGTATAGATAGTAGCCCCTGAGACTCTGATTGGCTTCTCGAGGGAGGCAATCAGAGGATCAAAAGAAATGCCCAGGGACTGACCTGATTAATTGGAACACAGGCTGTTTCTCCCTTGACGACTACCCGGACTACGGATATTGTCGAGCTGCAGTGGAAGCGTGATGTGGCAGGGGATGACATTGCGTTAATCAATATGCGTCTTGACAAGTCGCAAGTTATGTATTCGGAGCAGTCCTTATACATACATGTCTGTAATATAAGCGTGATGCTGAAAATTGCATACTGGGATATATATGGTGGCAGATGGTGCCGCGGCCGTTGAGATTCTTCGAACGGAGCTGGCCCGGGCCAAGGAGCAGGCCCGGTTTAGTAATGCGGCTGCCGAAAAGGCGTAGGCTGAGCTAAAGGCCGAACAAGCTGCTCGGCACCAAGACGAGGAGAAAATATCCACGATGGCGCTCGAACTAAAAAATGCTACTAGCCACTGTGAATATCTTGAGAAGGAGAATGAAGCCAAAATTGACAAGGCCTTGCGAGAGGCGAGAGAAGCGCCGTCTAAATCCAGAGCAGCCCGTGAGGAGATTCGGCAAGCTGGGGAGATTGCGGCCGGTAAGCCCTTTTTGCTACAGACTAAGTTCGGCGATCTGAACTATGCTCAGCTTAACCAAGTGTGGAGTTCTCCAGACGAGTTTTCAGACTTGCCGAAGAGTTCTTCTAATGCGGCGCAGTTTTACCAAGCGCGAGAGGGGTATACAATGAAGAAGCTTTTCTGGTCACAATTTGGCTCATCAAAGCGCCCTCTGTTGCTGAATGAACATATGTCCCAATAGGCCGAGCTTCATAGGATATCCGGCGCTGCCATGAAGAACGTCATAATCCGGCTATGGCCGACTGAGCCTATTCCGAATAGCTACTTCGGCTTGGTGCGGCGGCTTGTTGATGAGGCACCACGTATCGACGTTGTTAAGCGGTCGGCGTGCATTGAGGGTGCACGAATGGCCTTTGCCTGTGTCAAGACATACTGGGGGAAGATGAAGGCCATCGATGTTGCAGCGAAGAGTCCACCCAAGGGCAAGGAACATCACGGACCGGAGCATTATTTTGAGGACGTCTTAGAGGTTGCCCGCTTGATAGAGGGTCAATGCTCAAAAGACATAATATTCGAGTGAGATGTATGGGAATTGTAAAAGACAATTTTATATTTAATCTATTTTTATGTTTTGCTCGAAAGCTTTTGTTCCTCCTGTGCGGCCGTTTTTATATAATCTGAAAGTTTCTCAGTCGTCGGCTTCAGCCCCCTCGTAGGAAGTACGGGGGTGTTCGGAAAAGCATTTGATCACTCTTGACCCAACGTCTTGGTCCATGAAGGAGGTGACAATGCGGCGAACCAGGCAATCAGACTATAGGGTGTTAACACTTTTACTTAGCCATAGGAGTTTTATGGTGGGTCTACGATATAGCCCCTGGTATATACGAGGCTTATTTTTAATAAGATGCGTTGCAAAAAATGATCTGAAAAAGATCCTTCGTATGACACGGAGAGAATCGCTAAAGATTCTGATAAGTCGTCGAGTGGTTGACCAGCACTTGCTGCATCATGACAATCAGTTTTCGGCTTTCTCTACTAAGGTGCTTGACCTGATGAACTTGAAGCACAATCGCAGTAGTTCTCCCTTTACTACCCTAGCCGATAGAGCGGAACATAGGGTAGCAAGCACATGAGCCGGGCAACCCAACTATTGACCCAAGACATGATTCGGAGCTGATGCATATAAGGCCAAACTCGTGATGCCGAAGTACTCTATAAAGCTATTCGGACTTGTCGGCAACTCATTTGTTCCCATACCGAGCCCCTGGCGGGTTATGCCGAGGTGTGTGTGTAAAACAACCACAGGAGCAAAAATTCAGATCGATTAGGAAAAAGTCAATACTGCACACTGGTTAATTTTACTGGGAGCTGAGTGATATGCCAATTATTATATAGATAACAAAGCCGTGACTCTGGCTATTTGGCATGCCAGGGGTCGAAGGCTGAGGAAAAAGGCACTTTACAGGCTCGGAATAGAGAGCGTGGCCTATAAAAAGTTATTTTGGACCTCCTGTCGCACGTCTGCGCCGCCTGTCCTCGGTTAAGGGATTCCTTGACAGGAATAACCCTTGGGTGATTGTACGAACCCGAACTCTGGTAGAGTCCTCGGGGTGACCGACCCTTGAGCTACCCGTAGAGGGAAAAAAAGGAAAAGGGTAGTTAGAAAAGTAGGGTTATAGGGGTTTGCAGGCCTACCCTCATTGTGCTTCCGCCGATGCCCAGGGTATTTCAAGTGCATAATTATGTATGCGTGGTACCCACTTCGAAGGCATATTAGGCGAACGGCGGAGGCCGAATTTCTAGTCCAATATGGACATTGATCGATCATGTTGAATGGAGACCGGCGGCATGATGGCCGACATGGTATACAGCCTGACAAGGCCGCTGTGTAGTTCGGCTGAGGTAACCGTAATATGATCTCCTGTACGAAGGGAGTGTTCAGTGCGCTCACCTCTAGGGGTGTGTGTCACGTATACCATGTTTACTATTTTTGCTTTGGGGGGAAACTGCTTCTGACCCCCGTTGTCCGGTTGGTGAGCCTGTTCGTCGTTGCTATCGCCGGGCGGCCTCTTCCCCTTGAGTTTGGCATTTAACTTGCCGGCCTGTTTGAAGACCCAATAGCTTCTGTTGGTGTGATTAGCTGGTTTATTGGGGTGGCCATGGATCTAGCAGGGCCTATCCAATATTTTGTCTAAATTGGATGGTCCGTCTTTGTTTGTCGTAAATGGATTTTTTCTGTTGGCTGGGTTTGGGGCCGCTGAAGCCAGCGTTGACCGCTGTGTCCTGTGTGCCCTCATTATTATTGCGACGTTTGTTTTTATTTTGTCGTGGCTTTCCATTACAATCCCGCACTTCGGAGGTGCCCAGATCGCTGGCGCTATTGCTTCTACGGGCGAGCCAGCTGTCTTCTCCCACGCAAAAGCGGGTCATCAGAGCGGTAAGGGCTGACATGGACTTTGGTTTTTCTTGACCGAGGTGGTGGGCAAGCCACTCGTCCCAGACGTTGTGTTTGAAGGCCGCGAGGGCTTCCGCGTCCGGACAGTCAACAATTTGGTTCTTTTTAACTAAAAACCTAGTCCAGAGCTTTCTGGTGGACTCTCCGGGCTGCTGGACAATGTGACTTTGGTCATCGGCATCCGGTGGCCGGACATATGTACCTTGAGAGTTATCACGGAAGGCATCTTCCAACTCCTCCCAGCTGCCAATTGAGTTTTCAGGCAAACTGTTTAACTAGTGCCGAGCTGGTCCTTTGAGTTTTAACGGGAGGTATTTGATGGCATGAAGGTCGTCTCCGCGGGCCATGTGGATATGGAGATGGAAATCCTCAATCCACACCGTGGGATCTGTTGTTCCGTCGTATGATTCAATATTTATGGGTTTAAACCCTTCTAGGAACTCGTGACCCATTACTCCATCAGTGAAGCAAAGAGGGTGTGCGGCGCCTCTATATCGGGCCACATCGCGAGTAGCTCCGATGGAGTCCGCGTGCAATTTTCAGCCCGGGCGTGACTAGGTTTGTCGCATCTGAATAGATAGCAATCGTTGCGTGTCGCGGTACGTCCTCGCGATCTGTAGATCGATCTGGTGTATCCTGCTTTACTGTCCAGGTCCTGCCGAAGGTCGTATGTATCACCCCGAGCTGTGTTGTTTCTGTTTTTATGTGGTGGTGGGGCGGGTTGTGTTCGGCTTGAATTGCCGCTTTATCCTGGCCAAGTTGTGGTCGACCTGCCGCATTGTCCCGACCACACTATGGTCGGTCGGCCGCGTTGCGCAAGTGAGGTATGAGCTCTAGCGCCTCCTCATCAAACCAGGGTAGCAGTTTGCGCTTTGGGTAAGTCCTACCTGCGAGCTTGAGGCCGTATTTTTCGGCTTCCAAGACATTAGTCCATCTGTCGTTGAGCAGATCTTGGTCAGCTTGAAGCTGCTACTGCTTCTTTTTTAGGCTCCTTGTAGTGGCTATTAGCCTGCGCTTGAAGCGCTCCTGCTCGAGAGGTTCCTCGGGCACGATGAAATCCTCATTGCCGAGGCTTACCTCATCTTCGGAGGGTGGAAGATAATTATCGTCGTCCGAATCATCATGTATGTCCTTTTCATCAGGGCTAACTTGCCCCTTTTCCCATTCCTCCTGTTCGGACGTTACCTTAATGGGGTCTTTATTATCTTCGGGTTCGTCCGGAGTACTATTTTCCCCGGTGCCAGTGCTACTATCCTTTGAATGACGTGACTTAGAGCGGCGCTGAGGACGCTGGCGTTTTTGCTGGGTCTCAGGAGGTTTATTCTCAACTGGATTTTCTTTGTCATCATCGTTGGTTGTTTTGGATGTGTCCACCATGTACACATCGTACGAAGAGGTGTCCGTCCAGCATCCAGTGAATGGCGGAATTTGATTTTGCTCCTCATCAGCATCGTCGTCAATACCGTCGATGTCTTCGGAGTCGTAATCGAGCGTGTTGGTTAAATCCTCGACTGTGGCTATGAAGTGGGTGGTGGGTGGGGAGCGAAATTCCCTGTCATCAGCTTCTAGTTCGAACGGATATAGTTTGACTATGAGTCCCCCGCCAAGGACAGGTTCTTTAATGAGCTTAGCACATCACCCAAGGGTGAGTGCTGGAAGATGTCTGCGGTGCTGAACTCGAAGATCGATAAACGATCAAGTTCGACATCCGTGGACTCACATGGTTCGGAACTTACACCCAGAGATGAGTCCGGGGTTCCGGTGACATAAATATTGTGTGAGTTTAAGTCCATGTGTGGCTCCAACACCGGGGAATCTATGTCCTCCATGGTGGGGTTGAACCTCCATTCCTTAGATGGCGTTGTATGCTCTGGATCTAAGGTCAGAGCAGTTACAGGAGCTATCTCCTGAATGTGGTCCGATGACAGATTTAGGTCATGTTCATCGAGGTGACCAGGAGCGATCTCCGCGGTCTCGAATCTAGCGAAGATCAAATCTCCACGGATGTCCGCGGCGTAGTTCAAGCTTCCAAATCTGACCTGGTGGCCAAGGGCGTAGCTATCGATCTACTCAAGATGGCCAAGCGAGTTGGCTCACAGTGTGAAGCCACCGAACACGAAGATCTGTCCAGGGAGGAAGGTCTCACCTTGGGCAGCATCGTTGTTGACGATTGGAGGGGCCATCAAACCTTTTGGGGACGGCACAATGGAACTCTCAATGAAAGCACCAATGTCGGTGTCAAAACCGGCGGATCTCGGGTAGGGGGTCCCGAACTGTGCGTCTTAGGCCGATGGTAACAGGAGATAGGGGACATGGTGTTTACCCAGGTTCGGGCCCTATCTATGGAGGTAGTACCCTACATCCTGCTTGATTGATATTGATGAATATGAGTATTACAAGAGTTGATCTACCTCAAGATCGTAGTGGCTAAACCCTAGAGGCCTAGCTTGTATGGCTATGGTAATGAATATATCTCCCCCTCCGGACTAAGTCCTCCGGTTTATATAGACACCGGGAGGATCTAGGGTTACACAAGGTCGGTTAAAAAGAAAGGAATCTACATATTTGGTCGCCAAGCTTGCCTTCCACGCCAAGGAGAGTCCCATCCGGACACGAGTGCAGTCTTGGGTCTTCGTGTTCTTCACAGCCCATCAGTCCGTCCCATGGCTAACAGGCCGGACGCCCGAGGACCCCTTAGTCTAGGACTCCCTCAGTCCTGCTGTCAGAGGCTTAGACCCACTGTTCGACCCATTTTGCATATGGGGAAATGAGATGTCCATGAATATCAGTCAAGTCAAGAAACTCAGAAAGATTGTTAGGATGAAGAAACTTGTGATGAATAACAGTGAGATCTTTGTTTGCACAATGAAGAAGACATCAGTCAACTATAGGATGGTACCAACTCTTTTACCTTGTTTTACCCCTTGCGCCATTTCAAAATTTACAACAGCGATTTATGCATAGCTTTGTTTTCAGTACTTTTCAAAGAAGTTCACCAATGATTACCTCTCAAACCATCTGCATGGTCAAGAGGTGAGGAAGGTATTCATTCAACACCCACGGTACAATATTGAAGTCTTGCTTAAGAGGACGAAGGTTGGGCGGGCAATTATCCATAGCCACTGGCCTAAAGTTGCAAGGACATTCAACATCACTGAAGGCTCAATATTTGCCTTCTGCTTCTGCAGTTTCCCAGATGAGATTCATCTGTCTATTTACCATGTATGATGCTACTTTCTAAAGGTTTTTGATGCTGCATGTGAAACTTGGTGCTGTTGTGTAATGGCGTAACTGAGTGCCGAAGCTATATGATGTAATTCGATTATGAAATCCTGGTTGCTTTTATACGAATATGAAATACCTGGCGTGTTTTATAAGAAATATCAGTTTGATTAGTACATGGATTATCAATAATAGGCTAACTACCCTCCTTATTGGGGTTTTCTATTGCAAACGGTTACTCATATAGCACTGTGGGCGACGAACTCAAACAACCCACATAGTTTCTGGAAAGTAGGCGTGTTCGATCAACTAACAATCACACACGGCTTCCGGCAGCGTACTGTTTGTGTTAGGCCACCTTGCACAAACGTTTCCACACAAAGAACTGTGTGGGATGTACATACCTACCGAAATGATTTTCTAGGATTCACCATGTGGGATGTACATACCTACGGAAATGATTTCTGGGATTCACCGTGTGGGATGTACATACCTACGGAAATGATTTCTGGGATTCACCGTGTGGGATGTACATACCTATGGAAATGATTTCTGGGATTCACCGTGTGGGATGTACATACCTACGGAAATGATTTTTGGGATTCACCGTGTGGGATGTACATACCTACCGAAATGATTTCTGGGATTCACCGTGTGGGATGTACATACCTACAGAAATGATTTCTAGGATTCACCGTGTGGGATGTACATACCTACGGAAATGAATTGGGATTCGATGCCTCACCCGATCCCACACGGCCCCAGCCTAGGTCCCAGGAGCGCCTATCCCCGACGATTTCTAGGTCGTGTGGGAAGGACACCCTATCGCACACACTCACTTGGCGATGGTTCCAAATGCCGTCATGGAAAGGGGTTTTAAACCATTTGTTTAGGACATCGTTGTACCAGTGGTACCTGAAATATAATGCTTTATTTGTTGCCCATTAACAACCTTCGGAGTTATTTATTTTTATGGCTCCAGACCGGTAAACCTCCTCGATGACATATGGGCCTTCCCATTTCGAGAGGAGCTTCCCTGCAAAAAATCTAAAATGAGAGTTGTACAAAATAACATATTCTCCAACTTTAAACTCACGCTTTTGAATTCTTTTGTCATGCTATCTTTTAACTTTTTCTTTGAATAACTTTGCATTTTCATAAGCTTGGTTTCTCCATTCATCTAGGGAGCTTATATCAAATAACCTCTTTTCACCAGCAAGTTTGAAATCATAGTTGAGTTCTTTAACTGCCCAATATGCTTTATGTTCTAACTCAAGAGGCAAATGACAAGCTTTTCCATAAACCATTTTATAAGGAGACATACCCGTAGGATTTTTATATGTTGTTCTATAAGCCCAAAGTGCATCATCTAATTTCTTAGACCAATTCTTCTTGGACCTATTAACAGTCTTTTGCAAAATTAATTTTATTTCTCTATTTCTAAGTTCAACTTGACCACTAGACTGAGGATGATAGGGTGATGCAATTCTATGGTTAACATCATACTTAGGAAGCATCTTATGGAAAGCACCATGAATAAAGTGTGAACCACCATCAGTCATTAAATATCTAGGGACTCCAAACCTTGGGAAAAGAACTTCCTTAAGCATTTTAATAGACGTGTTGTGATCAGTACTACTGGTTGGAATAGCTTCTACCCATTTAGTAACATAATCAACAGCAACCAAAATATGTGTATTCCTAGAGGAAGGAAAAGGTCCCATGTAATCAAATCCCCAAACATCAAATGGTTCAATAGAAAGTGAATAATTCATAGGCATTTCTTGACGCTTACCAATATTACCTATTCTTTGACATTCATCACAAGAAGAGACAAACTTACGGGCATCCTTGAAGAGAGTAGGCCAATAAAATCCAGGTTGCAATACCTTGTGAGCAGTTCTATCTCCAGCGTGATGCCCTCCATAAGCCTCGGAGTGACATTTCTGTAGGGTTTGTCCCTGTTCATGCTCAGATACAGAACATCTAATAATACCATCTACCCCTTCTTTATAAAGATGTGGGTCATCCCAAAAGTAATGTCTTAAATCATAGAAGATTTTTTTCTTTTCCTGGTATGTAAAGCTAGGTGGTAAATATTTAGCAACAATGTAATTAGCATAGTCAGCATACCAAGGAGTACTATTAGCAACATTTATTGCAGCTAACTGCTCATCAGGAAAACTATCATCAATAGGCAGTGGGTCATCAAGCACATTTTCAAGCCTAGACAAATTATCAGCTATAGGGTTCTCAACTCCTTTTCTATCAATGATATGTAAATCAAATTCTTGTAACAAGAGAACCCAATGAATAAGTCTAGTTTTAGCATCTTTCTTTTCCATATGATATTTAATAGCAGCATGGTCTGTGTGAACAGTTACTTCGGAATCAACAATATAAGGTCTAAATTTATCAGAAGCAAACACAAGTGTTAAAAATTCGTTTTCAGTAGTAGCATAATTTCTTTGAGCACTGTCTAGAATTTTACTACCATAATGAATAAGATTTAGTTTCTTAACAACTCTTTGTCCTAGAACAGCCAACAACATAATCACTAGCATCACACATAATTGCAAAAGGCAAGTTCCAATCAGGTGGTTGAACAATAGGTGCAAATATTAAAGGTTTCTTGAGTGTTTCAAAGGCTTCAAGAAAATCATCATAAAAAACAAAAGGAATATCCATTTGCAAAAGATTAGTAAGAGGCCTAGAAATTTTAGAAAAGTGTTTGATAAATCTCCTATAGAAACCAGCATGACCAAGGAAACTACGAATACCTTTGATGCCCTTAGGACATGGCATTTTCTCAATTACATCAACCTTAGCTTGGTCCACTTTTATACCTCTTTCAGAAATTTTATGACCCAAGACAATACCTTCATTAACCATAAAGTGGCCTTCTCCCAATTCAAGACAAGATTTGTTTGTTCACATCTCTGCAAAACTCGCTCAAGATTGCTTAAACAATCATCAAAAGACTTTCCATAAACAGAAAAGTCATCCATGAAAAGTTCAATAATCTTTTCACCAAAGTCAGAGAATATAGCGTTCATATATCTTTGAAAGGTGGCAGGTGCATTACATAAACCAAAAGGCATACATCTATAAGCATAAGTTCCAAAGGGGCAAGTAATAGTAGTCTTTTCTTGATCAGGTTGAGAAACAGGTATTTGTGAAAAGCCAAAGTATCCATCTAAGAAGCAAAAGTGTGTGTGCTTAGATTATCTTTCAAGCATCTGACCAATGAAAGGCAAGGGGTAATGATCTTTTCTAGTTGCTTTATTTAATTTTCTGTAATCAATTACCATTCTATAACATGTAACAATTCTTTGTGGAATAAGTTCATTCTTATCATTAGGAACAACAGTAATACCTCCTTTCTTAGGGACACAATGAACATGACTTACCCATCTACTATCAGCTATAGGATAGATTATACCTGCTTCCAGAAGTTTAAAGATTTCCGTTCTTACCACTTCCTTCATTTTTGGATTCAACCGACATTGGTGATCAACAACGGGTTTAGCATCAGGTTCCATATTAATTTTGTGCTGACATAGAGTGGGACTAATGCCTTTAAAATCATCAAGAGTATATCCAATAGCAGCCCGATGCTTCCTTAGAACTTTCAATAATCTTTTTTCTTCATGTTCTGAAAGGTTAGCACTAATAATAACAGGATATATCTTCTTTTCATCAAGATAAGCATATTTCAAAGTGTCTGGCAATTCTTTTATTTCAAACACAGGATCACCTTTAGGTGGAGGAGGACCTCCTAGAGTTTCAATAGGAAAATTGTGTTTAAGCAAAGGACGTTGTTCAAACAAAACTTTATCTATTTCATTTCTTTCATGCATATGTAAATCATTTTCATGGTCTAGCAAATATTGTTCTAAAGGAACAGTAGGAGGAACAAAAATAGAAGCAAGACCAATTAATTCATCCTTACTGGGTAGTTCTTTTTCATAATGATTTCTACTAAACTTGGAAAAATTAAACTCATGAGACTCATCACCAAAGTTAACACCAACAATTTGTTTCTCACAATCTATCTTAGCATTAACTGTATTCAAGAAAGGTATGCCAAAGATAATGGGACAAAAGTCATCTTGTGGGGAACCAAGAATAAGAAAATCAGTAGGGTATTTTATTTTCCCACACAAGACTTCAACATCTCTAATAATCCCAATTGGTGATATGGTGTCTCTATTAGCAAGTTTAATAGTAACATCTATTTCTTCTATCTCAACAGGTGTTATGTCTTTCATAATTTCTTCATATAAAGTGTAAGGAATATCACTCACACTAGCACCAATGTCACATAAACCTTGATAACAGTGATATCCTATTTTAGCTGAAATAATAGGCATGCCAACAACAGGTCTATGTTTATTTCTTTTATCAGGTTTAGCAATTCTAGCAGCTTCTTCACAGAAGTAAATAACATGCCCATCCATATCTTCTTCCAAGAGATCTTTAACCATAGCAATACTAGGTTCAACTTTAATTTGTTCATCAGGTTTAGGTGTTCTAATATAGCTTTTGTTAACCACAATTGAAACTTTAGCATCTTCCTTGATCCTAATAGGGAAAGGTGGTTTCTCAATATAAGAAGAAGGAACAACTAGATCAACATTATAAAGTATAGTTTCTTCTTTAAATGGCACTGGTTCTTTAATTTCTTCTTTAATAGGTGGGTGATATTTAAACCACTTCTCCTTAGGGAGTTTAACATGAGTAGCAAAAGAGTCACAAAAGGAGGCTACTATCTCAGAGTCAAGTCCATATTTAGTGCTAAACTTTTGAAAAGCATCGGTATCCATACAAGATTTAACACAGTCGTACTTAAGTTTAATACCTGACTCTTTACCTTTGTCGAGTTCCCAATCTACAGAGTTGCGTTTAATTCTTTCCAAAAGATCCCACCGGAATTCAATAGTCTTCTTCATAAATGAACCAGCACAAGAAGTATCAAGCATGGTTTGATCATTACGAGAAAGCCGAGCATAAAAATTCTGGATAATAATTTCTCTTGAGAGCTCATGATTGGGGCATGAATATAACATTGACTTAAGCCTCCCCCAAGCTAGAGCGATACTTTCTCCTTCACGAGGCCAAAAATTATATATATAATTCCGATCACAGTGAATTAGATGCATAGGATAATTTTTTTGGTGGAACTCCAATTTCAAATGATTCCAATTCCATGATCCAATATCATCACATAGTCTATACCATGCCAATGCTTTTCCCTTCAAAGATAAAGGGAAAACCTTTTTCATCACTTCATCCCTGGGTAAACCTACAAGCTTAAACAATCCACAAATTTGTTCCACATATATCGAGTGCATATCAGGATGCTCGGTTCCATCTCCTTCATAAGGATTAGCTAGCAGTTGTTCTATCATACCTGAAGGAATTTCATATTCAATATTTTCAGTAGGTGCAGTAGGTTGAGGGGTTGCCAATTGTAGTTCCGGACGAGGTGAAGATACCCCGAACAAACCCCTCAAAAGATTGTTTTCCATAGTAACAAGTGACAATAAATTTCAACACACTATATTAATGTTTCCTTACCAAATTCCACTTACCAAAGGCACTCCACTCCCCGGCAACGGCGCCAGAAAATAGCCTTGACAACCCACAAGTATAGGGGATCAATTGTAGCTCTTTTCGATAAGTAAGAGTGTCGAACCCAACGAGGAGCAGAAGGAAATGACAAGTAGTTTCCGGTAAGGTATTGTCTGCAAGTGCTGAAATTGTAAGTAGCGAGTAGTTTGATAGCAAGATAATTTGTAATGAGCAAGTAACAATAATAGTAACAAAAGTGCAGAAAGGTAGCCCAATCCCTTTGAGGCAAAGGACAGGCCAAAACGGTCTCTTATTGTAAGCAAAGCGTTCTTGAGGGTACACAGGAATTTCATCTAGTCACTTTCATGATGTTGGTTTGATTTGTGTTCACTACTTTGATAATTTAATATGTGGGTGGACCGGTGCTTAGGTGATGTTCTTACATGAACAAACCTCCTCCTTATGATTAACCCTCCCGCAAGCATCCGCAACTATGAGAAAAATATTAAGAATAAATTCTAACCATAGCATTAAACTTTTGGATCCAATCGGTCCCTTACGAAATAGCGCATAAACTGGGGTTTAAGCTTCTGTCACTCTCGCAACCTACCATCTCATTGCTACTCCACAATGCATTCCCTTAGGGCCAAATATGGTGAAGTGTCATGTATTCAACGTTCACATGACACCACTGAGGGAATAACAACATACATACTATCAAAATATCAAACACATATCAAGTTCGCATGATTACTTGCAACGTGATTTCTCCCGTGACCTCAAGAACAAAAGTGACTACTCACAAATGATAAACATGTTCATGATCAAAGGAGTATTAAATAGCATAATGGATCTGAACATATAATCTTCCACCAAATAAACCATATAGTAATCAACTACAAGATGTAATCAACACTACTAGTCACCCACAAGTACCAATCTGTAGTTTCGGTAACAAGATTGAACACAAGATATGAACTAGGGTTTGAGAGGAGATGGTGCTATTGAAGATGTTGATGAAGATTGACCTCCCCAAGATGGGAGATTTGTTGGTGATGATTATGACGATGATTTCCCCCTCCGGGAGGGAAGTTCCCCCGGCGGAATCGCTCCGCCGGAGGGCAAAAGTGCTCCTGCCCAAGTTCCGCCTCGAGGCGGCGGTGCTTCATCCCGAAAGTCCTCCTCTTATTTTTTCTAGGTCAAAACTACTTATATACCAGAAGATGGGCACCGGAGGTGGGCCGAGGAGGCCACAACCCACCAGGGCAAGCCTGACGCGCCCAGGTGGGTTGTGCCCACCTGGTGGCCCCCCTTTGGTGTTTATTGGCTCCAGTATTTCTCAAATAATCCAAAAAATCTTCGTAAAGTTTCAGCTCATTTGGAGTTGTGCAGAATAGGTGGCCTGACGTAGCTTTTCCAGGTCCATATTTCCAGCTGCTGGAATTCTCCCTCTTGGTGTGTTACTTGCAAATTATGAGACAAAAGGCATTAGAATTACTCCAAAAAGCATTATTACTATTAAAAACATTATAAATAACAGTAAGAAAACATGATGCAAAATGGACGTATCAGAACCCGCCTTGCAATGCCGAAGACAATCTATGCGTCGGACACATCGTCATTGAAGCATGGTTCAGGGGCTACAGAGGGAGTCCTGGATTAGGGGGTCCCCGGGCGTCCGGGCTATGTGACATGGGCCAGACTGATGGGCCGTGAAGATACAAGATAGAAGGCCTTCCCCCTGTCCGGATGGGACTCTCCTTTGCGTGGATGGCAAGCTTTGGCTTTCGGATATGAAGTTTCCTTTCTCTGTAAACCGACTCTGTACAACCCTAGGCCCGTCCGGTGTCTATATAAACTGGAGGTTTTAGTCCATAGAGGCGATCATAATCATACAAGCTAGACATCTAGGGTTTAGCCATTATGATCTCGAGGTAGATCAACCCTTGTAACCCCTATACTCATCAAAGTCAATCAAGCAGGAAGTAGGATATTGCCTCCATTAAGAGGGCCCGAACCTGGGTAAACATCGTGTCCCTTGCCTCCTGTTACCTTCGATCCTCAGATGCACAGTTCGGGACCCCCCTACCCGAGATCGGCCGGTTTTGATACCTACAGTGCACAAAGCTACAAATGCTACCATTGTGCGAAATGATGTCATAGAGAGATGGTATATCAAGAGCATGAACATGGCAATGGATGCTCAATATGATTATGTTATCATGCAATTGATGGTAGGCAATGTGATCATTATGTATGAATATGCCATCAACGAAGATCATAACAAATTTGCTAAGGAAGTGCACAAGCTCATATATCATGGATGACATAGAAATACAAGATGCAACAAGGTAATTATAATGGGAGTTAATCCATGCATAAGATGTCAATTTGTTATGGGTGGTGTTGTACCATAGGTCGATGTTGTGGCATAAGTGGTGGTTCGGTGGTGCATCCACTATGTCTGAGCACTCCTCAACTTGAAGGTGTCCATTTCCAATGTCGGTCCTCCATCCAATATATGTATCATGTAGACAAGAAGGAGATAACAATAAAAGAATGACCCATCCAATATGCATATTTGAGGATGGCTCAAAGGGAAGGAGTTCACCTTATGAATGTTCCTGAAGATGTTGGAGTTGCACATCATGTACGCGGTACGCCTTCACATAACCAAATGTCTCATGACGACACCGCCTTGTGAATCCTCCAAAACTAAAGAACATGACAAAGACTCGGAAAAACAAATGAGGTTAGTGGAAAGGCAAAAGCAAACATTTGTGTGGCAGAAAACTCGGCAAGTGTTTTCATCATTCGTATCATAAGAAAGTACAAGGGTGTAGGGCATGATATGTAGGCATAAGATGCGAGAACAACCAAATGCATCAAGCATGAACAAACAAGCATGCATCGCAAGTAAGGTATCCAAGTCTCCAAGATTAATAAGCATAGCATGGTTGCACTCACTACATGTGAACATGAGAGATGCAACTAATGGGGACAAGTGATAATGAGCAAAGTAAGTCATGTGAGAGACGTGTATATGTACGCTATCAACCCAATGCAATGAGCAAGAATGGATCATGGGTGATGCAACCAAGCAAGTAACCATATGAATCAAGTCATGCAACCTAGTAGTGTGAAGATGCAACATACTAGAAGTAACCATGCTAATCATGTCATGTGTGCAAATAGTGGGCATACATAATGCACATGACATATCACAAGCATGAAAACAAGATATGAGCAAAGTAGGTTCATTGTATTGGCAAGAAGTCCTATGTAAATAGCAATGGAACATCACGAATCTTCCAACACAAGAATCAACAATAGAATGGAGCATGTATAGAACATGGCAATAGCAACAACTATCTCCATGAAGCAAGCAAATACACATAGAAGTAGTATAATGGTGAATCATGGGTAAATGCAAGCAAGGGTCACAATTCCATGGCAAAGGCATAGAAGCAAGCATAACATGCAAAGTGAACACAATATAATGGGCATAAGGTAACAAGTGGTAAATAGTCCAAAGCCATGTGAGAGCCAAGAAAAAGTAATGCGCATAGTCTTTCCGTGAAGGGAACAATGGTAAGGACAATCCACGAGATTACAAATCATCGTTTCTCTCAAGAGCTCGTTTCGTCAACTTGTGGGATTGTGAGGTTGACGAGTATGCATGAGTACCTACACAAAACAAAGGCAAAGGGAAAATTGTGTGTGCGTGGTATATGTACACATCATCCATTATGATGCACACGTGCATGTGCTGGTTAGCAGAAAATATCCAATTCTCAAATGAATGACATGCATGATATAGAAACATTTCATCCATCATGATAGGTCTGTTGTTATGTATAGAATAATGGAGACTCAAATTGTGTAGTGCATCACAAGTAATATCTAGAGCATTGTCATGAATGGTATTCATATGGTGCACACAAGGGATGGAATCATGCGATACACAATAATTTTCATGGCATGGCATATGAGATGAATTTCTTAAATTTTGCAAAGGTAACATAGCAATATCATCGCAAGAGAAACAAAAAACAATAACCATGATCTCATCATCTATGCCATAAGTGCAAATGGGATTTTTTTAATGGGGCATGCATAGTGATACGTCTCCAACGTATCTATAATTTATGAAGTATTCATTCCATTATATTATCATTCTTGGATGTTTTACAATCATTTTATAGCAACTTTATATCATTTTTTGGGACTAACCTATTGACCCAGTGCCTAGTGCCAGTTGCTGTTTTTTGCTTGTTTTTTACATCGCAGGAAATCAATATCAAAAGGAGTCCAAACACCGCGAAACTTTTTGGAGATTTTTTATGGACCAAAACACCCAGGATGGGCTATAGAAGCACCTAGGGGGTGCCCCGAGGGGGCACAACCCACCCTTGGGGGCCCAGGCGCGCCTAGGTGGGTTGTGCCCACCTCGGTGGCCTCCCGCACCCGCTCTTTACCCTATAAATTCCCAAATATTCCTAAAACCCTCGGGGTTAACCTAGATTAGAAGTTCCGCTGTCGTAGGCCTCTGTAGCCACCGAAAACCAATCTAGACCCTTTCTGGCACCCTGCCGGAGGGGGGAATCATCTCTAGTGGCCATCTTCATCATCCCGGCAGCCACCACGATGAGGAGGGAGTAGTCCACCCTCGGGGCTGAGGGTTTGTACCAGTAGCTATGTGTTTAATCTCTCTCTCTCTCTCGTGTTCTTGAGATGTCATGATCTTGATGTATCGCGGGCTTTGTTAATATAGTCGAATCATATGATGTTTTCCCCTCTCTATCTTGTTGTGATGAATTGAGTTTTTCCCTTTGAGATTTCGTTGTTATTGGATTGAATACTTTTATGGATTTGAGAACACTTGATATATGTCTTGCAATTGAATACTCGTGGTGACAATGGGATATCGTATTGATTCACTTGATATATGCTTTGGCACTCAACTCACGGATTCCCGAGGTGACATTGGGGTAATCTATGCATAGGGGTTGATGCACGTTTTGGTCTTTGTTTTTACGGTAGAAATCTTTGGGCACTCTTTGAAGTTCTTTGTGTTGGATTGAATATTATGAATCTGAAGTTGCTTTGGTGTTATTTTAGTACGAACTCTTGGTTTGATTGATCGGAAAGAATAGCTCCATATTATTTTAGTACGAATTCTAGGATAGATTGATCGGAAAGAATAGCTTTGAGGTGGTTTCGTACCCTACAAACAATTTCGTCTTATGTTCTCCACTAGATAGGAACTTTGGAGTGATTCTTCATTGCACATTGAGCGACGGTTATATGATCCAATTATATTAGCACTGTTGAGAGATTGCACTAGTGAAAGTACGTACCCTAGGCCTTGTTTTCAAGCATTGCAATATCGTTTTTGTGCCCGTTTACTATTTGCTACATTGCTGTTTTTATTTATTCAGATTATAAAAATATATTTCTACCATCCATATTACACTTTTATCACCATCTCTTCGACGAACTAGAGCACCTATACAAATTGCCATTGTATTAGGTGTGTTGGGGACACAAGTGTAACATCCCAAATTTTCAATTTGGAATGTTATACATTAGATCATCATGCATATCATATTTTATTTTGCATTTTGGTTGATCCTAGAAATCCTACGCAACTCAATGACCCACGGAGAGAGTTGGGGATTTCTTTATTTTCATATTTGAGTTTTCTCAAATTTTGAGAATAGGATTATTTGATTTTATTTATTTTATCATCAATTATTTCTATTACAAAAATATGAGAGAGGGAATAAAATGACTTTCCCAAAATAAACAAATATTGAGGATTTAATCATAAAATCAAATAAGATTTTATTTCGGAGTTTTTCGGTGTTTTATTTGAATTTAGGAAAAAGTGCGTTTTTCAAAATTGCATTTAGGGCACAAATAAATGTTCACCATGTGCGGCTTGATTTTAGAAGCCCGTGAAAATTTATTTCGAAATTATTGGAGTCCGTTTAGTATTTCTTTTTATTTTTCTTCCGAGTGGAAAAAAAAGAAAAAAAACGAGCCGACTTCGGGCCGTACCCGAGCGGGACACCGCCCGGAGGCAGCCTTTAAATAGCGCCGCCCCGAGCCGCCCCAGCCCATCAGCCCTGCCTCGATCCGTGCGCGCCGCCGGAGCCGCCGCCGCCTGAGGTTCGTCGCCCTCGATTTCCATGCCGAAAAAAGAGAGAAAAAAACATATTCGGCGTTCGTCATTTTTCTTTTTCTCGGATTAAAACCATGATTTTTCTGATCGCGATTCCTGATCCGATTTTCGTTTTAGTTTAACTTTTCGCTCGTTTATCGGAATCAGGCGATTCAAGCGCCTAGAGTTTCGTCTCGAAACCCTCTATCCATTTAACCAACTTAAACAAGATTTTGCTACTGTAAAATTTGCCCTAGATCCAGATTACTAGAACGAAGTGTTTTCTTTCGCCATTTGACTTTCGTTGCTTCGTTCGATTTGATTCTTTTTGCCAACCAGAGTTCTTAAGTTGAACCTTCTGGTTAGATCTCTTATTTGAGTTTTACCTGTGCATTAGATGAGTACTTATTGTATGCTTGTTTTTTTGTCTATGATAGAGTACCCGGAGTGCGCCGACTGTTACTTCGAATCGTTAGGTTTCGCGGATCATCAGCAAGGCAAGTAACACTTTGATCATACCTTTTCTACTACCCAGTTTTATTGCATTAGATCAATCCTCACACTTTGCATGATAGGATCTAATTAAATTGTGGGATGGGAAGTAGATGAGGTAGTACCTATTACCTGTTTATTATCAACCTTTGGGAGTTACTTCTACGTTTGCTTATTATGCCATGCTATGCTAGTAGACGTGGATTGGGTGAGTGATATCCATGACAGATGTGAGATTGTTAATTAATGGTTTATCTAAGGTGGCAACTTAAACACACATCTGGGTGGATTGAGGCACCTGGGTATTCCAGGACTTGCCTGTTTTCTTTTGGACCGCCACCCAGACTCAAAGGGATCATGAGACTATTCATACTAGAAACTTCCGTGTGCAGCCACAAGCTATTATGGTCTCTAGCATAGTTGACTAAGTTGTGCGAACTCTTACAGTGGTAGACTAGAAGATGTAGGGGATGTAGGTGGTACGGTCTACCCGATCATAAGGTGCTAGCGCTTCTGAAAGACTATGTCTCGCTCATCCGTCTTCTCAAACACCTTGTAGTGCGAGAAACCAAAGGGAGGCGATCGAGTCTTGTGGGGAAAAGTGCATAAACCTCTGCAGAGTGTAACAAACTAATCATGATTAGCCGTGTCCCCGGTTATGGACATCTTGAGTATCTAGTACTTGGATTATCATGTGAATCTCAACATGTTACTCTAAATAAATTTTGTTGGGTTATGTTTAATGATGATGCTTAATTGGGATTGAGAATGCTGTCAACCATTCTCAATGTTTAATAACCACCATGATAGTAATTAAATTTATTCCTTTGAAGTAGGGAAAAATTGGATTTATGCAAAACTGTAACCATAGAGCTTTCCACCAGCCAAATATGCATATAGTATAGCTGTTTCATTCCATTATCCTCTATGTGTTACCTTGCCAGCATATTCCATGTGCTGACCCGTTTCGGGCTGCAACGTTAATGTTGCAAACTTTTCAGACGACGATTAAGGAGTTTTTAGGTCGTGGTTCTATACTCAGTGATGCCGTTGGAGTTGATGGACTCACTTATCTTCCAAGCCTTCCGCTGTTATCGTTATTAGATGGCCTTAAGCCATATTTATTGTAATAAGTTCTCTTCTGAGACACTCGATGTAATAAGTGTGTGATTGCTACTCTGCTATAAATCCTCCGAGTACTGTGTGGTGTCAGCATTACTGATCCAGGGATGACACCGGAGCACAGAGATCAGACCGTTTGAGGTCTGGTCGCTACAGAGATGGTATCAGAGCACACGCTGACTGTAGGACACGACCACTAAACACAAGACCTAGATCACTATTCACTCTCTTCTCTTCTAACCTCTCATCTTTTCTACTCTTTAGGATGGCGGATGCAAGGAACAAGTTCACACAACCAGATGAAGATACACCCTTTGGACGACACTTGAAGGAAGTCACTAGATACCTGAACATAGGAGTACCAAGCTTCACGGGAACCTACAACGCCACTTTACCTGAAGAAGAGCGCTGGATGATTCAAGTTCAAGTTCCAGGAAGGACGTTCATGCCAGTCACTGAGCCCATAGAATTTTCTTTTGATGCACCAACTTGGAGTCTAGGAAAGATCATGGCAGCTCACATCGCCATGGGACGCATTGGAGAAGTCTACCGCAAGGATCTCAAGGATACTATCTACCAGATTTGTGGGCGCCGAGATGAGCACTGGGAGATGATCAGCACCAGGAAGGATAGGTCAATCGCAGCTTTTATCCAGGAGTTAAACTAGCACATTCGACGACAGGAGAACCAGATGTGCACCGACATGATAGATCTGAAGAAGGCTAAGACTAGAATCAAGGAACTGGAGGAAGAACTCAAGGCTACACGTGAAGATTATGAAGAGGAAATTGAAGTATTGGTGAAGAAGAATGACGACCTGATCAAGAAGATTGGAATATTTATGGGAGGCCCTACGCCAGTAGATGAAGACGAAGAACCCACAGAGATTTGCCTGGAAGACTACATCATCATCGACGGCACCGACTCAGAAGCAGATAGTAGCGATGATGACTATGTTGATGAAGCTAGAGCAGATATCATGGAGTCTGCAACCGAAGAATATTTCTAGTAGACCACCTCATCAGTAGTAGTAGTCCACCATGTAAATATAGTAGTCCGAGAGATAGATCGATTGTATGCCCTTGTTTGATTGATTGAAGTGAATTGTTTGTTTTTACCTCATGTGCATATGGGTAGTGTTTTCTCTTTAGACCCCCTCTATTCTTATATCTCATCTTTTCTAAACCCTCAGATGCCTCCGAGACGTGACCCCGGATTTGTGGATAAGTATAACCTACCAACCCAAGCCCTTAGATCACCCATGTTAGTAACCTCGCCTGGAGCAAAGTATGTGGCTAGACTATGGTGTGATCGGTTACCATTAAGGATTGGTAACTATGTTTTTCCCTCAGACCTAATAGTATTGGAATCTCAAGGATTGGATGTGATATTAGGCATGGATTGGTTATCAAAGTATGAAGGGAATATTGAATGTGCTAGTAAGGCAATTTTGATTACCACACCAGAAGGGAGAAGGATCAAGTATGTATCCCGGCATGTGCCAAAGAGGACTCAAGTAAATTGCTTAACAAGAGTTGTGCGGGAGGAAGTACCAGTGGTAAGGGATTTCCCTGATGTATTTCCAGAGGAGTTGCCAGGCATGCCACCGGATAAAGATATTGAGTTTTTGATTGAGCTATTGCCAAGCACAGAACCAATATCAAAGAGACCATATAGGATGCCAGCAAAGGATTTGGTGGAAATTAAGAAGCAGATTAAGGAGTTACTGGATAAGGGATATATTCGCCCAAGTTCTTCACCTTGGGGATCGCCAGTACTTCTAGTGGAGAAGAAGGATGGTTGTTGATTATCGAGGATTGAATGAAGTAACGATCAAGAACAAGTACCCGCTACCAATGATCAACGATCTATTTGATCGATTGCAAGGAGCTAAGGTATTTTCCAAGATCGATCTGCGATCAGGATACCACCAGTTGAAGATTCAAGAACAGGATATTCCGAAGACAGCTTTTACCACTAGGTATGGGCTGTACGAGTATACCGTTATGTCATTTGGTCTGACTAACACACCTGCCTATTTTATGAACATGATGAACAAAGTGCTTATGGAGTTTTTGGATAAGTTCGTCATAGTGTTCATTGACGATATCCTGGTTTATTCGAAGAATGAAGAGGAACATAAGGAGCATTTGCGTTTGGTACTTGGTAAACTCAGAGAACATCAATTATATGCCAAGTTCAGCAAATGTGAGTTTTGGTTGAAGGAAGTAGGATTCCTCGGACACGTTATATCTGGAGAAGGTATAGCAATAGATCCCGCTAAAGTTGAAACCGTGACCAAGTGGGAAGCCCCAACAACAGTTGGAGAGATCCGGAGTTTTCTTGGACTCGCAGGATACTACCGGAGATTTATTGAGAATTTCTCAAAGATTGCGAAGCCTATGACTGAGTTGTTGAAGAAAGATACCAAGTTCATATGGACGGAGGAATGTGAGGCTAGTTTCCAGGAGTTGAAGAAACGTTTGGTTACCTCACCTGTGTTGATTTTGCCAGACCAGACCAAAAATTATGAGGTGTATTGTGACGCTTCACGTCGAGGACTTGGAGCAGTGCTTATGCAGGAAGGGAGAGTTGTTTCATATGCCTCAAGACAACTGAAGCCTCATGAGTTGAATTATGCTACGCATGATTTGGAGTTAGCAGCCGTAGTGCATGCATTGAAGACATGGAGACATTTTCTCACTGGAAACCATTGTGAGGTGTACACGGATCATAAGAGTTTGAAGTACATTTTCACACAGAAGGAATTAAATCTCAGACAAAGGAGATGGTTGGAGCTTATCAAGGATTATGATATGAAATTGCATTATCACCCCGGAAAGGCTAATGTAGTAGCTGACGCATTAAGCCACAAGAGCCATGTCAATACATTAATGACGGGAGGAATACCAAGGGAGTTAGCCGAAAATTTTCGTGAACTATGTTTGGAAACAGTTCCGAGAGGTTACGTAGCAGCATTGGAGATTCAGTCAACTTTGATGGATAGAATCAGGGAAGCTCAGAAAGCTGACAATGAGATTGCCGCTATAAAGGAGAAACTGAGCAAAGGAAAAGCTAAAGGATTCCGTGAGGATGAGCACGACACCCTATGGTTTGAAGACCGCGTTTATGTGCCCAATGACCCGGAGATCAGGAAGTTGATTTTGCAAGAGGCACACGACTCACCGTATTCAATTCACACAGGAAATACCAAGATGTATTTGGATTTGAAGGATATTTTCTGGTGGACCGGAATGAAGAAGGATATTGCGGAGTATGTAGCAGTTTGTGATATATGTCAGAGAGTAAAGGCAGAGCATCAGAAGCCAGCAGGATTGTTACAACCATTGCCGATACCCGAATGGAAGTGGGATAAGCTAGGCATGGATTTTATCACGGGATTGCCCAGGACTCGTTCAGGCTATGACTCGATTTGGGTTGTAGTTGATCGATTGACGAAAGTAGCTTATTTCATCCCAGTAAAGACCACTTACACCAGTGCTAAGTTGGCAAAGATATACATGACCAGGATCGTATGTCTGCATGGAGTTCCAAGGAGTATCGTATCACATAGAGGAACCCAGTTTACCTCAAAGTTCTGGAAGCAGTTGCACGAAACTTTGGGAACCAGGTTAGAATTCAGTACAGCTTTTCATCCACAGACAAATGGACAGACCGAGAGAGTCAATCAGATTTTGGAGGATATGCTTAGAGCTTGTGCGCTAGATTACGGATCTAGTTGGGACGATAATTTGCCATATGCAGAGTTCTCTTATAACAACAGTTATCAAACCAGTTTAAAGATGGCCCCTTTCGAAGCTTTGTATGGAAGGAGGTGCAGGACACCGTTGTCATGGGACAAAGTTGGAGACCGCCAGTTGTTTGGACCTGACTTGATTGAAGAGTCTGAACAGAAGGTGAAGTTGATTCACGATAGGCTCAAGGTAGCCCAGTCCAGACAGAAGAGTTATGCGGATTCTAAACGCAAGGAGACAGTTTACGAAGTCGGAGATAGAGCTTATCTTCGAGTATCTCCACTTCGAGGAACAAAGCGTTTTGGAGTTAAAGGGAAGTTAGCACCACGATTTGTAGGACCATATCGAGTTTTGGAGCGTATGGGAGAAGTGGCCTACAAGTTGGAATTGTCGGAGGATTGTCAGGAGTTCATGATGTGTTCCACGTTTCTCAGTTAAAGAAATGTCACACGGAGATGGCTGACATACCGTTGAGAGACACAGTGCCTTTGGAAACTATTCAGTTGGATAACGATTTGACCTACGAGGAGAAACCAGTCAAGATTCTCGAGTTTGCCAACCGAGTTACTCGCAGCAAGGTTATCAAGTTTTGCAAAGTTCAGTGGAGCCACCACATGGGGGATGAAGCCACCTGGGAGCGAGAGGAAGATTTGCTCAAACACCACCCTCACCTATTTTCTAGCCAACCTGAATCTCGAGGCCGAGATTCATCTTAAGGGGGGTAGGTTTGTAACATCCCAATTTTTCAATTTGGAAAGTTATACATTAGATCATCATGCATATCATATTTTATTTTGCATTTTGGTTGATCCTACAAATTCTACGCAACTCAATGACCCACGGAGAGAGTTGGGGATTTCGTTATTTTCATATTTGAGTTTTCTCAAATTTTATTTATTTTATCATCAATTATTTCTATTACAAAAATATGAGAGAGGGAATAAAATGACTTTCCCAAAATAAAGAAATATTGAGGATTTAATAATAAAATCAAATAAGATTTTATTTCGGAGTTTTTCGGTGTTTTATTTGAATTTAGGAAAAAAAAGTGCATTTTTCAAAATTGCATTTAGGGCCCAAATAAATGTTCACCTTGTGCGGCTTGATTTTAGAAGCCCGTGAAAATTTATTTCGAAATTTTTGGAGTCCGTTTAGTATTTTTTTTATTTTTCTTCCGAGCGAAAAAAAACGAACCGACTACGGGCCGTACCCGAGCGGGACACCGCCCGGGGGCAGCCTTTAAATAGCGCTACCCCGAGCCGCCCCAGCCCATCAGCCCCGCCTCGATCCGCGCGCGCCGCCGGAGCCGCCACCGCCGATGATCCCATCGCCTGAGGTTCGTCGCCCTCGATTTCCATGCCGAAAAAAAAGAGAAAAAAAACATATTCGGCGTTCGTCATTTTTCTTTTTCTCGGATTAAATCCGCGATTTTTCTGATCGCGATTCCTGATCCGATTTTCGTTTTAGCTTAACTTTTCGCTCGTTTATCGGAATCAGGCGATTCAAGCGCCTAGAGTTTCGTCTCGAAGCCCTGTATCCTTTTAACCAACTTAAACAAGATTTTGCTACTGTAAAATTTGCCCTAGATCTAGATTACTAGAACGAAGTGTTTTCTTTCGCCATTTGACTTTCGTTGCTTCATTCGATTTGATTCTTTTTGCCAACCAGAGTTCTTAAGTTGAACCTTCTGGTTAGATCTCTTATTTGAGTTTTACCTGTGCATTAGATGAGTACTTATTGTATGCTTGTTTGTTTGTCTGCGATAGAGTACCCGGAGTGCGCCGCCTGTTACTTCGAATCATTAGGTTTCGCGGATCATCAGCAAGGCAAGTAACACTTTGATCATACCTTTTCTACTACCCAGTTTTATTGCATTAGATCAATCCTCACACATTGCATGATAGGATCTAATTAAATTGTGGGATGGGAAGTAGATGAGGTAGTACCTATTACCTGTTTATTATCAACCTTTGGTAGTTACTTCTACGTTTGCTTATTATGCCATGCTATGCTAGTAGACGTGGATTGGGTGAGTGATATCCATGACAGATGTGAGATTGTTAATTAATGGTTTATCTAAGGTGGCAACTTAAACACACATCTGGGTGGATTGAGGCACCTGGGTATTCTAGGACTTACCTGTTTTCTTTTGGACCGCCACCCAGGCTCAAAGGGATCATGAGACTATTCATACTAGAAACTTCCGTATGCAGCCACAAGCTATTATGGGCTCTAGCATAGTTTACTAAGTTGTGCGAACTCTTACAGTGGTAGACTAGAAGATGTAGGGGATGTAGGTGGTACGGTCTACCCGATCGTAAGGTGCTAGCGCTTCTGAAAGACTATGTCTCGGTCATCCGTCTTCTCAAACACCTTGTAGTGCGAGAAACCAAACGGAGGCGATCGAGTCTTGTGGGGAAAAGTGCGCAAACCTCTGCAGAGTGTAACAAACTAATCATGATTAGCCGTATCCCCGGTTATGGACATCTTGAGTATCTAGTACTTGGATTATCATGTGAATCTCAACATGTTACTCTAAATAAATTTTGTTGGGTTATGTTTAATGATGATGCTTAATTGGGATTGAGAATGCTGTCAACCATTCTCAATGTTTAACAACCACCATGATAGTAATTAAATTTATTCCTTTGAAGTAGGGAAAAATTGGATTTATGCAAAACTGTAACCATAGAGCTTTCCACCAGCCAAATATGCATATAGTATAGCTGTTTCATTCCATTATCCTCTATGTGTTACCTTGCCAGCATATTCCATGTGCTGACCCGTTTAGGGCTGCAACGTTAATGTTGTAGACTTTTCAGACGACGATTAAGGAGTTTTTAGGTCGTGGTTCTATACTCAGTGATGCCGTTGGAGTTGATGGACTCACTTATCTTCCAAGCCTTCCGCTGTTATCGTTATTAGATGGCCTTAAGCCATATTTATTGTAATAAGTTCTCTTCTGAGACACTCGATATAATAAGTGTGTGATTGCTACTCTGCTATAAATCCTCCAAGTACTGTGTGGTGTTAGCATTACTGATCCAGGGATGACACCGGAGCATAGAGATCAGACCGTTTGAGGTCTGGTCGCTACAACAAGAGACTTCTTGTATTTGGTTGCAGGTTTGTTTGAGAGAGAACATCTTCATCCTACGTCTCCCACGGATTGTTAAACCTTAGGTCATCCACTTCAGGAGAATTTGTTATTGTCCTACAAAACTCTGCGTTTCGAGGCCCAACACGAGTCTACAAGAATAAAGTTGCATAGTAGACATCAAGCTCTTTTCTGGCGCCATTGTCGGGGAGGTGAGTGCTTGAAGGTATATCTTTTGATCTTGTAATTGAATCTTTTAGTTTCTTGCTTTATCACTGGTTTGGTTTATAAAAGAAAACTACATAAAAATGGAATTGAGATTGCATCATATTATTGATCATCTTTATAATATCTTTCTTGAAAATGATGGAAAGGAAAATGTGCTCAATTGATAGAAGAAGAATTCAATAGAATGTTTGGTATAAATGATGAGCATGATTGCAATGTTGTTAGTATGAATTCATTGAATATCCATGATGTTAATGATATGCAAAGCCATAAGCTTGGGGATGCTATGTTTGATGAAGATGATATGTTTTGTCCCCCAACATTTGATGTGAAAAATTGTTATAATGATTGCATGCCTCCTATTTTGATGATTATAATGATGAAAGTGGATTTGGAGAGGTCATGACTTTATATAGTGATGAATCACCCATTTTGGACGAGGCTTCAATTGACTATGGTAACAAAGTTGCTATCCATGATGATTATGGTGATGACATGTATGATATAAAGAATAATTATAACCATGAAACTTGTCATCATGGTTTTAATTTTCACTCTCATGATAGTTATTTTGTTGAGTTTGCTATTGATGAGAAGAAATTTGCTTATGTGGAGAGTAATAAGTTTTCTATGATTTTGTGTCATGAAAATAATGTTTTATGTGATGGTTATATTGTTGAATTTCTTCATTATGCTACTGAAAATTATTATGAGGGAGGAGCTTATGCTTGTAGGAATTGCAATAATATCAAGTTTCCTCTCTATGTGTTGAAAGTTTTGAAGTTATGCTTGTTTTGCCTTCCTATGCTAGTTGATTCTTGCTCCCGTGAATTGTTTGCTCACAAAATCCCTATACATAGGAAGTGGGTTAGACTTAAATGTGCTACCCATATGCTTCATGATGCTCTCTTTATGTTTCAATTCTTATCTTTTATGCGAGCATCATTGAAATCATCATGTCTAGCTAAAAGGGCATTAAAGAAAAGCGCTTGTTGGGAGACAACTCCAAATTTACCCCTACTGTTTTTGTGTGTTCACATGATTAGGCTACTGTAGTAATCATATTTTATTGCTTTTGTTTCAATAAAATGCCAAGTAAAACCTTTGGGATGGCTTACGGTGGTAGTTGATTTGATCCTGCTGAAAAACAAAAACTTTTGCGCTCAGGAAAACAATTCTCATTTTTAACAGAAGCGTGATAAAATGCTGATTGTTTTTGCAGAAGATTAATAGACAAATTATCCAATTTTCCTAATTTTTCAGAATTTTTGGAGTATTATAAGTATGGTAGGAGTACAGATTACTACAGGCTGTTCTATTTTTGACATATTCTATTTTCAATGCATAGTTTACTTGTTTTCTAGTTTCTATGGCTTATATTGCTCAATATAAATTGCGGAAATGATATGCTACAGTAGGAATTGTGTGGAAACAATTATGAATCTTGTCTTTGATAGTACCAAAAGTGAAATGGTTTGCTCTTTATCATACTAACCTACCTTACAAAGTTCCGTTAAGTTTTGTGTGATTGAAGTTTTCAAGTTTTTGGTGAGATGTCGATATGAGGAGAATAAAGAGTAACAAGAACCTAAGCTTGGGGATGCCCAAGGCACCACAAGGTAATATCTAAGGAAGATCGAAGAAACTAACTTTGGGGATGCCTGATATGTCTTCAACTTATCAATAATTTTTTTATTGTTCCATGCTATTATATTATCAATCTTGGATGTTTTATAATCATTTTATAGTCTTTTTATATCATTTTTGGTACTAACTATTGACATAGTGTCAAGTGTGAGTTGCTGTATTTTTGCATGTTTTTTACATCAAAGATAATCAATACCAAATGGAGTCCAAATGCAACGAAACTTTACAGAGATTTTTTTTTACCAGAAGACACCTAATGGGCCAATGCTGCGCCTGGGGAGTGCTCCGAGGAGAGCACAACCCACCAGGGCGTGCCAGGAGGCCCAGGCACGCCCTGGTGGGTTGTGCCCACCTCGGATGCCCCCCGAACCGCCTATTTGCTCTATAAATACCCCAACATTCCAGAAACCTTAGGGGAGTCGACGAAAATCAATTCAAGCCGCCGTAGAGTCCAGAACCACCAGATCTAATCTAGACACCATCACGGATGGGATTCACCACCTCCATTGGTGCCTCTCCGATGATGCGTGAGTAGTTCTTTGTAGACCTTCGGGTCCGTAGTTAGGAGCTAGATGGCTTCCTCTCTCTCGTTTGATTCTCAATAAAATGGTCTCTTGGAGATCCATATGATGTAACTCTTTTTACAGTGTGTTTGTTGGGATCAGATGAACTTTGAGTTTATGATCAGATCTATCTTTTTATATCCATGAAAGTATTTGAGTTTCTTTGATCTCTTTTATGCATGATTGCTTATAGCCTCATATTTCTTCTCCAATATTTGGTTTTTGTTTGGCCAACTTGATCTATTTATCTTGCAATGGGAAGAGGTGCTTTGTAGTGGGTTCGATCTTACGGTGCTTGATCCTAGTGACAAAAGGGGAACCGACACGTATGTATCGTTGCTACTAAGGAAAAAACGATGGGGTCTATCTCTACATAGATATATCTTGTCTACATCATGTCATCGTTCTTATTGCATTACTTCGTTTCTCCATGAACTTAATACACTAGATGCATGCGGGATAGTGGCTGATGTGTGGAGCAATAGTAGTAGATGCAGGCAGGAGTCGGTCTACTAATCTTGGACGTGATGCCTATGTAACGATCATTGCCTGGATATCATCATGATTATTTGAAGTTCTATCAATTGCCCAACAGTAATTTGTTTACCCACCGTTTGCTATTTTTCTCGAGAGAAGCCACTAGTGAAACCTACGGCCCCTGGGTCTCTTTCTCAAATTATTTGCCTTCGCGATCTATTTTATTTGCCTTTTATTTTCAGATCTACTAAACCAAAAATACAAAAATACCTTGCTGCAATTTATTTTATTTGGCGTTCGATCTATCAATATTTACAACTCTCTCACGTCCGTTTTGCCAATTTCTGGCTCCGCTACCCGAAAGGGATTGACAACCCCTTTTACACGTCGGGTTGTGAGTATTTGTTATTTGTGTGCAGGGGCTGTTTATGTTGTGTTGCTTGGTTCTCCTACTGGTTATATAATCTTGGTTTCATATCTGAGGAAAATACCTACCGCCGCTGTGTTGCATCATCCCTTCCTCTTTGGGGAAATACCGACGTAGCTTCAAGAAACATCAAAAGGAATTTCTAGCGCCATTGCCGGGGTGGATCTTCAACATATACCAGGTTCCTAATCACAAATCTCATCTCCCCACAATTTACAATATTTGCCATTTGCCTCTTGTTTCCCTCTCCCCCACTTCACAAAAATTGTCGTTTTATTCGCCCCTCTTTTCCGTTCGTTGTTTTCCTGCTGGGTCTGTTTTTGAGTGCATTCTTATTGCGTAGTCATCATGACTCAAGAGAACACCAAGTTGTGTGATTTCTCAAATACCAACAACAATGATTTTATTGGCACTCCGATTGCTCCTCCCGCCACTAGTGCAGAGTCTTGTGATATTAATATTGCTTTGCTGAATCTTGTTGTGAAAGATCAATTTTCTGGTACTCCTAATGAGGATGTCACGTTCCATCTTAATACCTTCATGGAATTATGTGATATGCAAAAGAAAAAAGATGTGGACAATGATGTGGTGAAGATGAAATTGTTTCTGTTTTCTTTGCATGATTCTGCAAAAAATTGGTTCTCTTCTTTGCCTCGCAATAGTATCGATTCTTGGAATAAGTGCAAGGATGCTTTTACCACTAAGTATTTTCCGCCCGCAAAAATTATTTCCCTTAGAACCCAGATCATGAATTTCAAGCAACTTGATCAGGAGCATGTTACACAATCTTGGGAAATGATGAAAATGATGCTAAGGAATTGCCCAACTCATGGGTTAAATCTTTGGATGATCATACAAAATTTTTATGCGGGATTGAATTTTGTTTCTCGTAATTTTTTAGATTCCGCCGCGGGTGGTACTATTATGGAAATTACTTTGGGTGAACCATCAAATTTCTTGATAATATGGCAAATTATTCACAATGGCATACCGAAAGAGCTCCTACTAGTAAAAAAGTTAATTCGGTTGAAGAAATTTCTTCTTTGAGTGAAAATGTTGATGCTCTTATGAAAATGGTTGCTGGTAAAAGTGCTCCTATTGATTTCAATGATATGCCTTTGTCTACTTTGATTGGGCAAACTAGTGATGCCGTAGATGTGAATTTTATCTCTTGAAATAATTTCAACAACAACAATGCTTATAGAGGTAATTTTAATCCTAGGCCTTTTCCTAGTAATCCCTCTAATAATTATGGTAATTCCTATGGAAATCAATCTTATAATAATAATAATAGGAACACCTCTGATCTTGAGAATAATATTAAAGAATTTATCAACACGCAAAAAGTTTTCAACACCTCCATAGAAGAAAAGTTGAATAAGTGTAGCGACCCGACCTCAAACGGTCAAGTCTCTGTGCTTCAGTGTCATCCCTGGATCGGTAATGCTGACACACACAGTACTCGAAGGATTTATAACAGAGTAGCAATCACACACTTATTACATCGAATGTCTCAAAAGAGAACTTATTACAATAAATATGGCTTAAGGCCATCTAATACGATAACAGCGGAAGGCTTGGAAGATAAAGTGAGTCCATCAACTCCAACGGCATAGCTGAGATGCACGGCAACGACCTAACAAACCTTACTCCTCGTCTGAAAAGTCTGCAACATAATATGTTGCAGCCCGAAAATGGGTCAGCACATGGAATATGCTGGCAATATAACACGGTAGAGCAAGAATAGAATAATGCTATCACTATATGCATATTTGGCTGGTGGAAAACTCTACGGTTAAAGTTTTGTGAAAAGCCAATTTTTCCCAACAACAAAGGAATATATTTTATTTAACTATCATGGTAGTTGAAACATCATTGAGAAGGTTCCTCCAACTCAATCCCAATTAAAAGTAATTATCAACCCAACAATATTAATTTAGAGTGATGAGATACATATGATAATCCAAGTACTAGATACTCAAGATGTCCATAACCGGGGACACGGCTAACCATGATTAGTTTGTACACTCTGCAGAGGTTTGTGCACTTTTTCCCACAAGACTCGATCTCCTCCGTTGGATTTCTCGCACTACATGGTGTTTGAGAAACGGATGACCGAGACACAGTCTTTCAAAAGCATTAACTCTCTACTCCGGAACTGGGTTATGGACACAGCCTTATGCTGAATTGTCCTACAACTACAGTTTTCAAGCAAGTTCGGGCAAGGCACCATTTGAAATTCTGTATGGCAGGAAGTGCCGTACCCCTCTCAACTGGTCTGAAACCGGTGAACGTCAGCTTTTGGGTAATGACTTAATCACAGAAGCAGAGGAAATGTGCAAAGTCATTCGAGATAACCTCAAAGCAGCCCAATCCCGCCAGAAGAGCTACTATGATAGTAAGCACCGTGATTTGGCTTTCGAGATCGGAGATCATGTTTACCTCCGTGTCTCTCCTATGAAAGGTACTCGTCGCTTCGGTATCAGAGGGAAGCTTGCCCCTAGATACGTGGGACCTTTCAAGATTGTTAGCAAGAGAGGCGACCTCGCCTATCAACTCGAGCTTCCTTCAAACTTTGCAAATGTTCATGACGTGTTCCATGTCTCTCAGCTTCGAAAGTGCTTCAAGACTCCTGACCGCACCGTCAACTTCGAGGACATTGAGCTCCAAGAAGATCTCTCTTATCGTGAGCACCCAGTTGCTATTCTTGAAGAGACTGAACGCAAGACTCGCAACAAGTCAATCAAATTTCTTAAAGTCAAGTGGTCGCACCATTCCGACCGTGAAGCTACCTGGGAACGCGAGGATCACCTCCGTTCTGAGTACCCGGCGTTCTTTCAGTCCTAGATCTTGGGATGAGATCTTTTCGTAGTGGTGGAGTGTTGTAACACCCCGGATGTAACTTTCCCTATTTGTACTCCAACTCTTGCCATTTCCGGCGTTAAGTTATATTTATTTCCTCGGGTTCGGGTTTTGTCTCCGTGTGTTGTTGTCGTTGTCATGCATCTCATATCATGTCATTATGTGCATTGCATTTTGCATACGTGTTCTTCTCATGCATTCGAGCATTTTCCCCGTTGTCCGTTTTGCATTCCGGCGCTTCGTTCTCCTCCAGTGGTCATTTCTGGCTTTCGTTCGTGTGTGGGGATTAAACATTTCCGGATTGGACCGAGACTTGCCAAGCGGCCTTGGTTTACTACCGGTAGACCGCCTGTCAAGTTTCGTATCATTTGGACTTCGTTTGATACTCCAACGGTTAACCGAGGGACCGAAAAGGCCTCGTGTGTGTTGCAGCCCAACACCCCTCCAATTTGGCCCAAAACCCACCAAACTCTGCTCCATCTCCTAGAGCGTTCGATCACGATCACGTGGCCGAAAACCGCACCTCATTTGGACTCTCCTAGCTCCCTCTATGCCTATTTATATCCCCTGCTCGAAATTCCGGATCCAAACCACCCTAACCCAGCCACGTGGCGCCGCGCCACTCGCCGCCCCAGCCGGCCCGTAGAGGCCCGAGGCTGGCCCTCCCGCACCGCCTCCCGGGCCGCGCCCCAAGCCACCGCCCTCCTCCACGCGCCGCCGCCGCCGCCGCCCGCTCCGCCATGGCCGGGACGCCGCGCCGCGGCGCCCCCTCGCCCCGGCCGGCCCCAGCTCCGGCCCGGCCACCGGCGACCTCGCCGGACACATCCCCAACCCCGGCCGCCGCTGCCCTCGACATTCCAGCAGTGAACAGTAACTCCGGCGGCCTCGTAATCCGCGCAGATCTCAGATCTGAAATCCTAACCCTAGGTCATTTTTCGTCTAAGTCCTCAGGATTTTAGCTCATATGCACATGTTCGCGGCTCCGTAACTTTGCATCCGTAGCTCCGATTTGGGGATATGGCATATCAAAATGTTCGCCTCGATGAGTACATCATTTCATTCCATTGCATCATTTTCATTTGAGTTTATCTTGATGCCCGAAACGCTGTTAGAAGAGGCCTTCATGAGTTAATTGTCAGATCCGCTAGTTCATCTTAGACTTTTGTCATTTTTGCCATGATTATTGTGTGCATGATATGCCTATGAGTCCTTCACATGTTTTGTTAAGGATTTTGTCTTCTTTCCAGAGGTGCAACACATGCATTTTTGTGATGTGTGTGGTGACTAGTGCAAGCTTGCAAAGTGAGGCACCCGGTAAATCTGTTTTCAGGGACTTAGTAGTTTTCACTAAGTCTGGGATTATTTAGTTCATGATGCCATATGTTCATGCTGTTTCCTAGTGATCCGTGCCTCTTTTGAGGATGATCAGAAAAGGAGTTTTGTTAATTTTGTAGTGCTCTATCCATCCATGTCTTTGTTTGCAATTATGGAGCACCCTAGCTTGTGTCAATCGAGCTCTACTTTTGCTTCGTTGTGAATCTGGGCAGATCGTCAACTTGTTTGCGATTTTGCCGATGTTATTGTAGTTGGCCCGTGCATGCTATGCCATTGTTCTTGCCATGTCGAAGTGTCTTGAGTTACCGAGATACCGAGTCTGATCGGAACGTCTTGGGAGGAGGTCTATTCCTTCGTTGACCGTGAGAGCTTGTCATGGGCTAAGTTGGGACTCCCCTGTAGGGATTGAACTTTCGAAAGCCGTGCCCGCGGTTATGGGCAGATGGGAATTTGTTAATGTCTGGTTGTCGATAACTTGAACCTTAACTTAATTAAAATGAATCAACTGAGTGTGTTACCGTGATGGCCTCTTCTCGGCGGAGTCCGGGAAGTGGACACGGTGTTGGAGTAATGTTTGCGCAGGTTGTTCTCTAGTTTCTCGCTCGTTCTTTGCCTCCTCTTCTCGCTCTCCTTTGCGAATAAGTTAGCCACCATACTTGCTAGACGCTTGCTGCAGCTCCACTCATATTTTACCTTGCCTTACCTATAAGCTCAAATAGTCTTGATCGCGAGGGTGCGAGATTGCTGAGTCCCTGTGGCTCACAGATTACTATTACACCAGATGCAGGGCCTGATGATTCCGCCCCAGGTGACGCGTATGAGATCAAGTGGGAGTTCGATGAAGACTCTCAATGATACTACGTTTCCTTTCCCGATGATCAGTAGTGGTGCCTAGTTGGGGGTGATTGGGACCGTGTCGCATGTTGGGTTCTCTTTTATTTTGGCGCCGTAGTCGGGCCATGAGTGTTTGGTTGATGTAATGTTATTTATGTACTTGATTGACGTGGCGAGTGTAAGCCAACTATGTTATCTCCCCTTTTATTATTATCACATGGGATGTTGTGAAGATTGCCTAACTTGCGACATATGCCTTCAATGCGATTATGTCTCTAAGTCGTGCCTCGACACGTGGGAGCTATAGTCGCATCGAGGGTGTTACAGCCTGGATGTAAGTGGCAGTAGAAGAGCTGCGAGGAGCCCGGATGATCTGGATGACTAGCCGGATGATCCAGCTACATCCACCAAGGTTCTGTGAAAATAGGGGCAAGATTACCCGGATGATCCGGAACAGGATCCGGACGATCCGGGCAAAGCCCGCACGATCCGGCTTCAATCATTATGGTTATGTGATGGAGGGCGTACATTACCCAGATGATCCGGAGTAATGTCCGGACGATCCGGGCTTAGCCCGGATGATCTGGGGCTCCGTCCGGATGATCCGGGAAAGAGTTTGTGTAGAGAAACAGTAGTTGATTTTGGCCAAGGGGTTTTGCTAGGAATTTATTTGTCTTTCGTGAAAAGTTCTTGTGAGACAAAGTATGAGCAAGTCTTGAACCTATACCTCGGATCCCCTCTTAATAGTGCGGGGTTCCTACTACTCAAGAAATATAAAAGAGCACAATGCTTCATCTTTGTTTGCTCCTTTCCTCATTGATAATTTGCTTGAGTAATATCTCATATGATGTGATCATGATGCACATTAGAAAAGACCAGAGAACTAACAACCTGTGTATATACTTAGCAAACACGGTTAGTCCCCTATATGTAAATTTGTCATCAATATCAAAAATAATCTTTAAGAGCAAGATTGCACTTTCAACCTTAAGGGTCAAACAAAGTTGAACAAGCATAATGCTAAATGGAGTGAATTCATTGAGTCATTTCCTTATGTCATCAAGTACGCTAAAGGTAAGGAAAATGTTGTGTCCGACTCTCTTTCCCGCATATGCATGCTTGTTACTCAACTTGAATTGGATGTCATTGGCTTTGAGCACGTAAAAGACTTGTATGCGCATGATCCAAATTTTGATATTCCTTATGCCAAGTGTTTGACGCATACCTCTTGGGGTCGCTATTATATCAAAGAAGGTTATCTTATGAGAGCTAACAAAATTTGCATCCCCGAGTCTTCTCTTCGTTTGTTGCTTTTATAGGAATCTCATGGAGGAGGACTAATGGGACATTTTGGACGCGCCAAGACATTTGCTACGCTCTCCAAGAACTATTTTTGGCCAAAGATGTTTCGCGACGTCAACCGCTTCGCCAACCGATGCTCTACATGTCGCAAAGCTAAGTCTAAAGCTCAATCTCATGGCCTCTATATGCCCCTTCCAATACCGTTCCAACCATGGGAAGATATTAGCATGGATTTTGTGCTTGGTTTGCCTAGAACTAGAAATGGAAAGGATTTGGTATTTGTTGTTGTGGACCAATTCTATAAGATGGCACATTTTATTCCTTGCAACAAGATAGATGATGCTTCACATGTTGCCAATCTCTTTTGTAGGGAAATACTTCCTCTACATGGAGTGCCAAAGACGATGGTCTCAGGTCGCGACGTCAAGTTCCTAAGCTACTTTTGGAAAAAATTATGCGCCAAGCTTGGAATGAAGCTACTCTTCTCCACGGCTTACCATCCACAAACCGACGGCCAAACGGAGGTGACCAACCGCACACTCTCTGCTCTACTTCGCGTGCTAATCAAGAAGAACATCAAGGAGTGGGAGGAGTGTCTACCTATCACTGAGTTCGCTTACAACCGCGCGAGACACTCAACTACCGGCAAGTCCCCTTTCGAGGTCGTCCACGGATTCAACCTATTGTCACCATTAGACATTCTTCCTCTACCACTACAAGAGCGCATCAATATGGATGCAAGTGCATGTGTGAACCATCTCAAGAAGGTGCATGAAGATACAAGGCACATCATCGAGCGCCAAGTACAATGACTTGCGACCAAGCTCAACATCAACAAGCACCCCATGGTATTCAACATTGGTGATCTTGTGTGGCTACACCTTCGCAAGGACCGCTTCCCCACCGAACGCAAGTCCAAAATTTTACCACGAGCAGATGGACCCATCAAGGTGCTTGCACGCTACAACAACAACGCTTACAAGATCGACCTCCCGCGCGACAAGTACAACGTGAGCGACGTCTTCAACGTCAAGGATCTCTCGCCGTACCATGGTGATGAAGAATTCGATCCGAGGTCGGATCTTTTCCAAGGGAGGGGATATGATGCGGAGCATCCCAAGACCATCCCCATGGACCTACCTAAGTCTCCCATGACACCACTTGGACCAATGACAAGGGCATGAGCAAATGCTATCGAAGATAAGGCGAACTCGCTCCTCTCCGAACTACCACTTTCTATACATGAGACATGGCTACTACCTCAAGCGGAAACACTATGCGTCATCAGGTACTTGGAGGAGAGCGACGGAGCAGCTACACCCATCGGACAAGGCGATGAGGACACCAAGCGCCAAGGTCATGAAGAAGGAAGGCCAACGAAGCTACAACCACCGGACGACCGGTCGGGACCGGACGCCCGGAGCCTGAAGCCTCAGCCGAGCTCTAGCGAGCGGACGTCCATCCCAGACCGGACGACCGGTGTCACCGCACCTGAGCCAAATCAGCGGAAGACCGACGCCACTAGACGACCGGTGCCCACTCAATCGAACCAGAACCAGCGGAAGTCCGGAAGCCACTGGACGTCCGGATGCCCATGAGCCACCGGACGATCGCTATCCACTGGACGTCCGGTACCTGTCTGCGCACAGGATTCGGGCCCGAGGCCCATGTACCCCCTCACTTCGTCCATTTACACTAAGACTATAAATAGACCTTCTCCTCCTCCTAGCTAGGGTTAGCGTTGTGATAGCTCATATTAGAGATAGAGCCTCGCTCATCCACATCGGATCTACTCCTTGAGAGAGATCGCGGCCCCTCTACGGAGAAGATCCCCTTGGATGCAAGACCCCCTTTTGGGTGGCCCCCATCAAGACCTCCTTTGGAGAAGAACTAGTTATCGTGTATCGTCCCTTGTTGATCATGGATCATGGATCTCCTTTTATGTTGATGGATCTAGCACATGTGTGATGATACTTGTTGGTTTGAGTGTTCCTCTTATGTCTCCCTTTGTGATTTCCCCTCGTGTTTCCCCCCGTGTTCTTCGTGTTCTTCGCGGGATCCGCTCCTTTCGTGAAAGATCGGCCATCTAGGGTTCCACCCTACATCAATTGTCTTCTTTCATATCAATCACGACACCGATAGTGCGTAAAAACGATCTACCAGGGATAATTGGACAGGATGGATTGCAATCAATATCAAGAACAATAAAATCTATCGACACATAATTCCTATTTTCAAGAATAAGAACATCATCATTTTTTCCCATAGGCTTTTTAATAGTAGAATCCGCCAAGTGCAAATTCGAAGAACATGATTCAATATCGGTAAGACCAAGCATATCACATAAAGATTTCAGAATTGTAGAAACACTAGGACCCAAGTCACACAAAGCTAAGCACTCATAATTTTTAATCTTAGCTTTGATAGTAGGTTCCCATTCATCATGCAATTTTCTAGGAATTGAAACTTCTAGTTCCAACTTTTCGTCTAAAGCTTTCATCATAGCATCAACAATATGTTTAGTAAAAGCTTTATTTTGTTCATAAGAATGGGGTGAATTTATCATGGATTGCAACAAAGAAATACAATCAATCGCAGAGAAACTATCATAATTAAAATCTTTGTAATCCAAAACAGCGGGTACATCACTAGCTAAAGTTTTGACCTCTTCAAACCCACTTTTATCAATTTTCTCAACAAGATTTTCACCCTCCGAAATATCGAGACGCCTTCTAACTAAAGTCGACTCTTCTCCAGTCCCTTTTTCATCAATCTTAACTTTACTAAACAAGGAATCAATATAAGAAACACCAATCATTTTAAGATCTTCATCAGTTTTACGAAAGTAATCACTAGAAAACGTTTCTTCTAAAAATTCTCTTTTAGCTCTAAGCATAGTGGTTCTTTTCTTACTTTCATCCATATAAACATAAAGAGCTTTAATTGATTCATCAACCTTAGGCACAAAAAATTTCATCTTGAGATTTTCCACATCATGAGAAATTCTATCAACACTTCTAGACAAATCATCAATCTTATTGTAACATCCCAAATTTTCAATTTGGAATGTTATACATAGATTATCCATGCATATCATATTTTACTGCATTTCGTTTCGCGATCCTCGAAATCCTAAGCAACTCAAGGACCCTCGGAGAGAGTTGGGGATTTCATTGCTTTCATATTTGAAATTTATCAAATATTGAAACGAGGATTTTGGTTTTAATTATTTTTCTCCCCGAAAATATTTCATATTAAAATATATGAGAGGAGATAATATGACTTCTCCAAAATAATTGAAATCTTGGAGGAAAATATTAAACTCAAATATTTGATTTTATTCGGATTTTATTGCTATTTTATTTGCATTAGAAAAATTGCACGTTTTTCAAAATTGCATTTTAGGGCCAAAAATGTTCATCTCATTCTAAATATTTTATTTAGACGGTAAAATTTCGTTTTGGTATTTTTAGTTTTTTATTTTATTTTCTAGGATTTATTTAAGTTCCGGCGAAAAAAAACTCTCAGCGCCTGACTCGGCCGAAGCCAGCCGAGCCGGCCCGCTAGCCCCGCGCCGCCGTCTCCCTCCACGATACCAGGAGGCCGCCGCCGCCGCGACCCCGAGTCCGGCCGGGACTCCTCCTCCCCACACCGCTTGCCCCTTCCCCAAGCAGCCCCCCTCCTTAAATACCCCGCCCCAGACCCCCTCCACCACCACCCGAGCCGCCAACCCCGCCTCCTGCCTCGCCCCGCCCCGCAGCGCCGCCGCCGCCCTTTCCCACGTGTCATTGCCGCCCGTGCCGCCCCGCGCACCACGCCGCCGTAGCCCCACCTCGCCGGAGCCTCACCGGAGGTATACGCCGCAGCCGTCGCCGTTCGGTTTTATTTTAAAACCGATCCATTTTTTTAGAAACCCTAATTTTGTTTTCATAGATCGGTTCACCGGTTTTTCTCGGTTTAATTACTATGCGGACATTCGTCCGTACGTTCGTTTTAACGAACGGTTTTCGCTCGTTAGTTACAGACAACGAATGTTCATTCATTAGCCTGTTCGTCAGTTTTTCTTTTTCTCGGATTTTTCGCGATTATTTGCAATCGCGATTTCTGATCTGATTTTCGTTTCTGTTTATCTTTTCGCTCGTTTATCGGAATCAGGCGATTCAAGCGCCTAGATCTTCGTCTCGAAACCCTCTTTCTGTTTAATCAACTTGAACAAGATTTTGATACTGTAAAATTTGACTTTAGTTCAGATTAGTAAACGGATCTTGTTTCTATCACAGTTTGAGTTTCGTTGCTCCGTTTAATTTGATTCTTTTTGCAAACCGGAGTTCTTAATTTGAACTTTCTGGTTAGATCTCTTATTTGACTTTTACCCGTGCCCTTGTTTGATTGCTTATTGTATGCTTGTTTGATTGTGATAGAGTACCCAGAGTGAGAAGCGTGCTACATCGAGTCTCTAGGTTTCACGGATCATCAGCAAGGCAAGTAACACTTTGATCATATCCCTTTATCACCCAGTTTTTATGCATTAGTTTCAACCCTCAAACATTGCATGGTTAGGACTTGATAACATGTGGGATTGGGAAGTAGACGAGGTAGTACCTATTCACCTGTTTATTATCAAACCCTTGGGAGTTACTTCTATGTTGCTTATATTGCTATGATATGCTCGTAGACGTGGATTGGGTTTGAGTGAATCCATGACAGATGTGAGATTTCTAATTAATGGTTCAACTTAAGGTGGCAACTTTAATACACATTTGGGTGGATTGCTTGTCGGGCACCTGGAGAATCTAGTGTTGTCCTAGGATATCCCGGAGTACCCGTGTGATAATCCTAAGGTCCGCCACCCAGGCTCAAAGGAAACTGAGATATTTCATGCTAGAAACTTCCGTGTGTAGCCACAAGCTATTATGGGCTCTAGCATAGTTGAGTAAGTTGCGTGAAGCTCTTGAAGAGGTAGACTAGCAGATGTAGTGGGTTGCAGGTGGTATAGTCTATCCGGAGTAGAGAGTTAATGCTTCTGAAAGACTGTGTCTCGGTCATCCGTTTCTCAAACACCATGTAGTGCGAGAAATCCAATGGAGGAGATCGAGTCTTGTGGGGAAAAGTGCGCAAACCTCTGCAAAGTGTACAAACTAATCATGGTTAGCCGTGTCCCCGGTTATGGACATCTTGAGTATCTAGTACTTGGATTATCATATGTATCTCATCACTCTAAATTAATATTGTTGGGTTGATAACTACTTTTAATTGGGATTGAGTTGGAGGAACCTTCTCAATGATGTTTCAACTACCATGATAGTTAAATAAAATCTATTCCTTTGTTTTAGGGAAAAATTGGCTTTTCGCAAAACTTTAACCGTAGAGCTTTCCACCAGCCAATATAATGCATATAGTTATAGCATTATTCTGTTCTTGCTCTACCGTGTTATATTGCCAGCATATTCCATGTGCTGGCCCATTTTCAGGCTACAACGTATTATGTTGCAGACTTTTCAGACGAGGAGTAAGGTTCGTTAGGTCGTTGCCGTGCAGCTCAGCTATGCTGTTGGAGTTGATGGACTCACTTTATCTTCCAAGCCTTCCGCTGTTATCGTATTAGATGGCCTTAAGCCATATTTATTGTAATATGTTCTCTTTTGAGACATTCGATGTAATAAGTGCGTGATTGCTACTCTGTTATAAATCCTTTGAGTAATGTGTGTGTCAGCATTACCGATCCAGGGATGACACTGAAGCACAGAGACTTGACCGTTTGAGGTCGGGTCGCTACAAGATGGTATCAGAGCACACGCTGAGTGTAGGACACGACCACTAAGCTAAAAGCCCTAGATCACCACTCTCTTCTCATTTCTGACTCCTCTCCATTTTCTACTCTTTAGGATGGCGGAGGCAAGGAACAAGTTTGCACAACCGAATGAAGAAGCACCTTTTGGACGACACTTGTAGGAATTCACTAAGTACCCGAACATTGAAATACCAAGCTTCACCGGGACTTACAATGCCACTTTACCAGAAGAGGTGCGATGGATGATTCAAGTTCAAGTTCCAGGAAGGACATTCGCGCCAGTCACCAAACCCATAGAGTTTTCCTTTGATGCACCAACCTGGAGTCTAGGAAAGAGTATGGCAGCTCACATCACCATGGGACGCATTGGAGAAGTTTACCATATGGAGCTTAAGGATACTATCTACCAGATTTGTGGGTGCCGAGATGAGCAATGGGAGATGATCAACACCAGGAAGGATAGATCAATCGCAACTTTCATCTAGGAGTTAAACCAGCACATTCGTCGCCAGGAGAACCAGATGTGCGCAGGCATGATAGATCTAAAGAAGGCGATGGCAAGGATCACAGAACTGGAGGAAGAACTCAAGGCTACTCGTGAAGATTATGAGGAGGAAATCATCATACTAGTGGAGAAGAATGATGATCTGGAAAGGAAGCTGGGAGTATTCATGGGAGACCCCGCAACAGAGGAGAAGACGATGAACCCAAGGAGATTCGTTCCAAGGACTACATCATCATCGACGACACCAACTCGGAACCCGACGATAGCGATGATGACTATGAAGACGAAGCTGGAGCAGACATCATGGAGTCTTCGACCGATCAATATTTCTAGTAGACCACCACATTAGTAGTAGTATTCCACCATGTATATAGTATAGTCCGAGCACTTTTGTAACGATAGTTAGATCGATTGTATGCCCTTGCTTGATTGATTGAGTGATATGATTGTGTTTGTCTCATGTGCATATGGGTAGTTTTTTCTCACTAGACCTCATTCTATTCTATTCTCTTCCCTCTAAACCCTCAGATGCCTCCGAGACGTGACCCCGGATTTACTTTCCCACCGGAGCTCACTCAGTTGATCCAACAGCAGAATACACTGATGCAGTTGTTAGTTTAGAATCAAGGCAACAACAACAACCCACCACCACCACCAGTTGACAACTTAGCCCGCTTTCTGAGGTTGCAGCCGCCGGTGTTTTCCAGCAGCACCAAGCGGATAGTGGCAGATGATTGGCTCCACAGGATTGGAAGGGAGTTCACCACCGTAGGTTGCACAGATGCTGAGAAGGTGCGCTTTGCCGCACATCAATTGGATGGACCAACAGCCTCATGGTGGGAGAATTACGCGGCCACTTTCCCCATAGCCAACGTCACTTGGGATCAGTTTCAGCAAGCTTTCCGCACAGCCCACGTCTCAACTGGAGCTATGAATATGAAGAAGCGTGAGTTTCGCAACTTACGCCAGGGGAACTGTACTGTAGCTCAGTACGTGGATGAGTTTAGTAAGTTGTCCCACTATGCCCTGGATGATGTGGCCACAGATGCCGTGAAGCAGGAGAAGTTTATGGAAGGGCTGAATGATGAGATGAGCATGCAGTTGATGGTGGCAACATTCAACAACTACCAGGAGTTGGTAGATAAGGCTCTTATGATTGAAGGGAAGCAGCAGCAAATTGAGAGCCGTAAGAGGAAGTATGGGCAAGGGAGGTATAACTCAGGAGCTCAGCAAAAGCCTCACCTAACCCCAAACTCAGAGGACTTGTTCATACCCATGGAGGTCATAACCACACCGGAGGAAGTTTGCATAACCACAATGGATCTAAGAATGGGACTGGGAACGAAGAAAACAACAATCAGAACCACCCCAATCTAGCCACACCCGCCAAGAGAGATCTAAGTCACATTACTTGCTTTAAGTGCGGGAAGACTGGACACTATGCCATGGAGTGCCCTGAAGCGAAGAATGGAAACGACAATGGAAGCGCTGGGAAGAAGCCCAATCCATTCAACAAAGTACAAGTGAACCACATTAACGTGGAGGAGGTTGAAGAGCAGCCAGACGCGGTTATAGGTAAGTTTTTGGTTAAGTCATTTACCGCCCTTGTTCTTTTTGATACTGGTGCATCGCATTCATACATATCAAGGGGATTCGTGGATAAGTTTAAACTACCAACCCAAACCCTTAGGACCCCTTTGTTAGTGAGTTCACCTGGAGCAGAGTATATGGCTAGTCGATGGTGCGACCAGATACCCTTAACCATTGGTAGCCATATTTTTCCGTCCGACCTAATAATCTTGGAGTCACAAGGATTGGATGTGATATTAGGCATGGACTGGATGTCAAAGTATGGAGGAAGCATTGACTGTGCTAGTAAGTCGATTTATCTCACCACCCCGGAGGGAAAAAGGATTAAGTATGTATCTAGGCATGCGCCTAGGAGGAGCCAAGTAAATATCCTCACGGGAGTTGTTCATGAGGAAGTGCCTGTAGTGAAGGATTACCCGAATGTTTTTCCAGAGGAGTTACCAGGCATGCCACCGGATCGAGACATCGAGTTTTTGATAGAGCTATTGCCAGGTATAGGGCCAATATCAAAGAGACCCTATCGGATGCCCGCAAATGATCTGGAGGAGATTAAGAAACAGATCAAGGAGTTATTGGAGAAAGGTTACATTCGACGAAGTTCATCACCATGGGGAGCCCCAGTTCTTTTGGTTGAGAAGAAGGATAAGTCTCTAAGAATGGTTGTTGATTATCGTGCGTTGAATGAGGTGACGATCAAGAACAAATACCCACTGTCGATGATCAATGATTTGTTCGACCAACTGCAAGGAGCTAAGGTGTTTTAAAGATCGATCTGCGATCAGGATATCACCAGTTAAAATTCGAGAGAAGGATATACCAAAGATAGCATTCACCACACGGTACGGGTTGTATGAATATACGGTCATGTCATCTGGACTGACTAACGCACCTGCCTACTTCATGAGCATGATGAACAAAGTGTTCATGGAATATTTGGATAAGTTTTTTGTGGTGTTCATTGATGATATAATGGTATACTCGAAGAATGAGGAGGAGCACAAGGAGCATTTGCGTTTAGTTCTCGAGAAACTCAGGGAACATCAGTTGTATGCCAAGTTTAGCAAATGCGAGTTTTGGTTGAAGGAAGTCGGATTCCTTGGACATGTTATATCAGGAGAAGGTATAGCAGTAGACCCCACCAAGGTTCAGTCAGTCACTGAATGGTTGGCACCCACTTCAGTTAGCGAGATCCGCAGTTTTCTTGGACTTGGAGGATACTACCGGAGATTCACTGAGAATTTTCCAAGATTGTGAAGCCAATGACAGAGCTATTGAAGAAGGATATCAAATTTAAATGGACGGAAGAATGTGAAGTGAGTTTTCAGGAGTTAAAGAAACGTCTGACTACAGCCCCAGTACTGATTCTGCCGGATATACGCAAGGATTTCGAAGTGTATTGCGACGCCTCTCGCTTAGGACTTGGAGGAGTACTGATGCAAGACAGAAAAGTTGTTTCATATGCGTCGCGACAACTGAAACCGCATGAGTTAAATTATGCCACGCATGACTTGGAGTTGGCTTCCGTAGTGCATGCGTTGAAGACTTGGAGACATTATCTTATTGGAAACCATTCCGATGTATACATTGACCATAAGAGTTTGAAGTACATTTTAACAGACAAGGAGATGAACCTTAGGCAGAGGAGATGGTTGGAGCTTATAAAGGATTATGACATGAAGCTTCACTATCATCCAGGCAAGGCCAACGTCGTAGCAGACGCTTTGAGCCGGAAGAGTTATGCCAACACACTCATAAGCGCAGGATTGCCAAAGGAGTTGGCGGAGGATCTCAGGGAACTTCGATTGGAGAATGTCCCTAGAGGTTTTGTTGCAACAATGGAAGTTCAGTCTACATTGTTAGGAAAGATTCGAGAAGCTCAGAAGGATGACAAGGAGATCACCGAGATAAAAGAGAGAATGAGCAAAGGAAAGGCCAAAGGTTTTCGTGAGGATGAACACGACACCTTGTGGTTTGAGGATCGTGTTTATGTTCCCAATAACACAAAGATCAGGAAGTTAATACTTCAGGAGGCTCATGACTCACCATACTCAATTCACCCCGGAAACACCAAGATGTATGTGGATTTAAAGGAGCATTTCTGGTGGACTGGTATGAAGAAGGATATTACCGAGTATGTAGCTGTATGTGAGAGAGTGAAGGCAGAACATCAAAAGCTAGCCGGGTTGTTACAACCTATGCCGGTACCCGAATGGAAGTGGGATAAGCTTGACATGGATTTCATCACCGGATTGCCCAGGACCAAATCAGGATCTGATTCCATATGGGTAGTAGTTGATTGCTTGAACAAAGTAGCTCACTTTATCCCAGTGAAAACCACCTATACAAGTGCCAAGTTGGCAAAGATATACATGACCAGGATCGTATGTTTGCATGGAGTTCCGAGAACAATTATATCAGATAGAGGAACCTAGTTTACCTCAAAGTTTTGGAATTAGTTGCATGAAACTTTGGGAACCAGAATGGTGTTCAGTACAACTTTTCACCCGCAAACAGATGGACAGACCGAGAGAGTCAACCAGATTCTGGAGGATATGTTGAGAGCTTGTGCACTTGATTATGGATCTAGTTAGGATGCAAACTTGCCCTACGCAGAGTTCTCATACAACAATGGTTACCAGGCCAGTTTGAAGATGGCACCTTTCGAAGCCTTGTACGGAAGGAGGTGCAGGACACCGTTGTTGTGGGATGAAGTTGGAGACCATCAGTTGTTTGGACCAGATTTGATTAAGGAATTAGAAGAGAAGGCTAAATTGATTAGAGATAGACTGAAGGTAGCTCAGTCCTGACAGAAGAGTTCTGTAGATTCAAAACGCAAGGAGTTAGTCTATGAAATCGGAGACAGAGTTTATCTTCGAGTATCACCCTTGCAAGGAGTGAAACGTTTTGGAGTTAAGGGAAAGTTAGCCCCGAGATTTGTAGGACCGTATCGTGTTTTGGAACGTATGGGAGAAGTTGCCTACAAGTTGGAGTTACCTAAAGGACTGTCAGGAGTTCATCATGTATTTCATGTTTCACAGTTGAAGAAGTGTCATGCTGAGATGGCCGATATACCGTTGAGAGATACAGTACCCTTGGAGGCGATTCAGTTGGACAGTGATTTGACCTATGAGGAGAAGCCAGTCAGGATTCTTGAATTTGCCAGCCGAGTCACCCGTAGCAAGTTTATCAAGTTTTGCAAAGTTTAGTGGAGCCACCATGCCGAGGATGAAGCCACCTGGGAATGATAGGATGATCTTCGCAAAGACCACCCACACCTATTTTCTAGCCAACCCGAATCTTGAGGGCGAGATTCTCTTAAGGGGGGTAGGTTTGTAACATCCCAAATTTTCAATTTGGAATGTTATACATAGATCATCCATGCATATCATATTTTACTGCATTTCGTTTCGCGATCCTTGAAATCCTAAGCAATTCAAGGACCCTTGGAGAGAGTTGGGGATTTCATTGCTTTCATATTTGAATTTCATCAAATATTGAAACGAGGATTTTGGTTTTAATTATTTTTCACCCCGAAAATATTTCATATCAAAATATATGAGAGGAGATAATATGACTTCTCCAAAATAATTGAAATCCTGGAGGAAAAATATTAAAATTAAATATTTGATTTTATTCGGATTTTATTGCTATTTTATTTGCATTAGAAAAATTGCACGTTTTTCAAAATGGCATTTTAGGGCCAAAAGAATGTTCATCTCGTTCTAAATATTTTATTTAGACGGTGAAAATCTGTTTTGGTATTTTTAGATTTTTATTTTATTTTATAGGATTTATTGAAGTTCCGGCGAAATCAAAAAAACTCTCAGCGCCCGACTGGGCCGAAGCCCAGCCGAGCCGGCCCGCTAGCCCCGCGCCATCGTCTCCCTCCAGGTGGAATTGGGAAGTAGATGAGGTAGTACCTATTCACCTGTTTATTATCAAACCCTTGGGAGTTACTCTTACGTTGCTTATATTGCTATGCTATGCTCATAGACATGGATTGGGTTTGAGTCAATCCATGACAGATGTGAGATTGTTAATTAATGGTTCAACTTAAGGTGCCAACTTTAATACACATCTGGGTGGAATGCTTGTGGGCACCTGGAGAATCCAGTGTTGTTCTAGGATATCCCGGAGTACCCGTGTGATAATCCTAAGGTCCGCCACCCAGGCTCAAAGGAAACTGAGATATTGCATGCTAGAAACTTCCGTGTGTAGCCACAAGCTATTATGGGCTCTAGCATAGTTGATTAAGTTGTGTGAAGCTCTTGAAGAGGTAGACTAACAGATGTAGTGGGTTGTAGGTTTTATAGTCTATCCGGAGTAGAGAGTTAATGCTTTTCTGTGACTTTGCAGATGCCATAGGCGGCCACAAGGGTTGGAAAAGCCAAATCATGGTGCTTACTATCATAGTAGCTCTTCTGGCGGGATTGGGCTGCTTTGAGGTTATCTCGAATGACTTTGCACATTTCCTCTGCTTCTGTGATTAAGTCATTACCCAAAAGCTGACGTTCACCGGTTCCAGACCAGTTGAGAGGGGTACGGCACTTCCTGCCATATAGAATTTCAAATGGGGCCTTGCCCGAACTTGCTTGAAAACTGTTGTTGTAGGAGAATTCAGCATAAGGAAGACAATCATCCCACTTCATGCCGAAGGAGATCACACAAGCCCTGAGCATATCTTCAAGAATCTGGTTGACATGCTCGACTTGACCGCTTGTTTGAGGATGGAAAGCTGTGCTGAAGCGGATGTTCGTGCCCATGGCCTTCTGGAAAGAATCCCAAAACTTCGAGGTAAAGATGCTGCCACGGTCTGAAGAGATCACTTGAGGAATACCGTGCAGAGAGACAATACGAGAGGTATAGAGTTCCGCCAATTGGGCTGCAGTGATCGACTCTTTGATAGGCAGAAAGTGAGCCACCTTGGTGAGTTTGTCGATGACAACAAATATAGCATCATTGCCACGCTTGGACTTTGGAAACCCAGTCACAAAGTCCATCTCAATGTGGTCAAACTTCCATTCTGGAATGGCAAGAGGTTGGAGGAGACCTGCTGGCCTTTGGTGTTCTGCCTTCACTCTTCTGCAGACATCACATTCATTCATGAATTGAGCGATCTCGCGCTTCATTCGAGTCCACCAATAAGCTTGCTTAAGGTCCTGATACATCTTCGTGCTCCCAGGGTGGATGGAGAGGAGAGAATTGTGAGCCTCGTTCATGATCACTTTACGGAGGTCACCTTTGGGCACAACAATACGATCCTCGAAGAAGAGAGTGTCCTTGTCATCAAGGCGGTAGCACTTGTACTTGGACTGGCTCTTAGCAATCCCAATCTTCACCTTTTTCACCATAGCATCAAGAAGCTGGGCTTGGCGAATCTGGTCTTCTAAGGTAGGACAGACTTGAAGGTTGGCGAGGAAACCTTGAGGAACAACTTGCAGATTAAGTTTGCGGAAAGCTTCACAAAGCTCGGGTTGATAAGGCTTGAGAATCAGACTGTTGCAGTAAGCCTTCCTGCTCAAAGCGTCAGCAATCACATTGGCCTTGCCTGGAGTATACTCAATACTCGGATTATACTCTTGAATCATTTCGACCCATCGAGTTTGCCTGAGGTTGAGATTAGGCTGAGTGAAGATGTACTTGAGACTCTTGTGATCAGTGAAAATGTCCACGTTTCTTCCCAATAGAAGATGTCTCCAAGTCAAAAGAGCATGCACAACTGCCGCCAACTCGATATCATGAGTGGGGTAGTTCTTCTCATTAGGCTTCAACTGGCGAGATGTATAAGCAACAACTTTCTTCTCTTGCATCAATACTGCGCCAAGACCTTGGAGAGAGGCATCACAAAAGACCTCGTATGGCTTGGATTCATCAGGTGGAGTCAGAACTGGAGCAGTGATCAATTTCTCTTTCAAAGTGTTGAAAGCAATATCACACTCCGGAGACCAAACGTACTTGACGTGCTTCTAAAGAAGATTTGAGAGAGGCTTCGCGATCTTAGAAAAGTTTTCAATGAATCTTCGGCAATAGCTTGCGAGGCCGAGAAAACTGCGGAGTTGCTTCACGTTCTGAGGAGGTTCCCAATTCACAATTGCAGACACCTTCTCAGGATTCACGGCAATGCCCTTGGCAGAGATGATATGACCAAGATAAAGAACCTCATCGAGCCAAAATTCACACTTGGAGAACTTGGCGTAGAACTGATGTTCCCTGAGCTTATCGAGAACCAAATGCAAGTGCTTGGCATGATCTTCCTTGTTCTTGGAGAAAACCAGAATGTCGTCGAGATAGACCAAAATGAAGTCATTGGTGTAGGCGTTGAAGATGAAGTTCATCATGCGAGAGAACGTCGGAGGAGCATTGGCAAGGCCAAAAGACATGACGGTGTATTCATATGAACCAAAGCTTGTTCTGAATGCTGTCTTGGGAATATCTTCTTCACGAATGCGAATCTGGTGATAACCCATACGGAGATCAAGCTTGGAGAATACTTGAGCACCTTTGAGTTGTTCGAACAGCTCATTGATGTTGGGAAGTGGGTATTTGTTCTTGATGGTCTTCTTGTTCACTGGACGGTAATCAACACAAAGTCGGTCCGTTCCATCCTTCTTCTTCACAAAAAGAACACCACAACCCCACGGAGAAGAACTAGGCCGGATGAGACCCATTCTCTCTTGCTCATCAAGTTGCTTCTTCAGCTCCTTCAACTCTATAGGTCCGAGCTTGTAAGGACGTTTGCACACAAGTTCCGTACCAGGCTCAAGATCAATAACGAATTCAACTGGCTGGTGCGGAGGCATTCCTGGGAGCTCTTCTGGAAAGACGTCTTGATATTCGCAAACGACTGGAATTTGAGAGATAGCATCCAATTCACCCTTCTCATTGAGAGAAAACAGACGGATGGTATCCTCACGAGCGGCAAAGACAATTACATCCTCAGACGAATGAGTTAATTGAATCTGCATGGCTGCACAATCAAGCTGAGCCTTATGCTTAGAAAGCCAATCCATTCTGAGAATAAGATCAATATCTGAGTTACCAAGCACTATAGGAGAAGAAAGGAACTTGTAGTCGCCCAATGTGATAGTAACATCCGGAGCCATCATTTTGGTGTTCATGAACAAACCCGGAGAAGAAACTGCTATCGGCTTAGGCAAATCAATAGTATGCACATCATGCATGGATGCAAAAGGCTTCGACAAAAATGATAAAGATGCACCAGTGTCAAAAAGAACTCTTGCGGGAATGTCATTAACAGGAAGGTTACCCATGATCACATCTGGTGATTCTTCTGCCTGAGCTGCATTCAGCAAGTTGACCTTGGCGGACTTGGGGTTATGCTTGACCACAGCTGTACTTGCCGATCTGACAGGAGGAGGAGGAGGAAGACGCCTCTGGTTGAAACACTTGTTGGCATAGTGACCCTTCTGTTGGCACTTGTTGCACGTGACCTCTGAAAGCGGACGGTGATACGGAGCACTCGATCTTGGAGCTTGAGACGAAGTCTTGTACTGAAAGCCAGGGTTGGGTGGGTGGGAAGAACCACTGCCACCTTTACTCTTCCGCTGATACGGCTGACGGAACGGAGGAGGAGGAAGCCAAAACTTCTGCTGCTTCGCCACTTGAGTAGAGGAAGAAGGAGTAACATCTCTGACTCGCTTCTTGGAAGCTTCACACCTCAACTGAGCAGCCTCTTGCTTCAGTGCCATGTTGTAGAACTCATCATATCTCAAGGGCTCGAAGAGAACAAGAGCGAGCTGAATATCTTCTCTGAGACCACCCCTGAACTGATATATCATGCTCTTCTCATCAGGCACGTCTTGCTTGGCATAGCGGGCGAGCTTCTGGAACAACTTGTTGTAGTCATAGACAGACAAAGAGCCTTGCTTCAGATTGCGGAATTCCTCACGGTTGCTGTCAACCACGCTCTGCGGAATATGATGAGCTCGGAAATCTCGACGGAAATCATCCCAAGTGATAACACGTCCACCTCTGGGGTCCTTGTACTGCTGGAACCATTCTGCAGCTTGATCTTTGAGTTGGAAGGAAGCGAACTTGACAAAGTCCTCAGGCCTGACGTTACTGCACTCGAAATGCTTACACAGATCCACAAGCCAATCGTCAGCATCGGTTGCCTCAACATAATTGCTGAAAGTCTTTGGCCCGTTAGCAAGGAACTGGTTGAGTGTAGCAAAGTGACTCTGATTGCTGCCCTGATTCCCTTGACTACCTTGATTGCGCTCTTGAAGAATTTGCATGATCAGCTGTGTGTTTGCATTGGTTGCGGCCATCACAGCTTGCCATGCCTCTGGAGGAGGTGGAGGTGGTGGCGGATCAGGATTCGGAGTCGTGCGCGTTTGAGGAGCCATCCTGAAGAGGTTGACCACCATTAGCACATTGACAGATAAATATTGAAGCTGAATCCAACGGAATGAAAATTGCAACATATAGTCTTCACATCCGAACAAAATGCACGAATGCATTCCTCTTGAAATGGTCACATATCCATAAATTGAGAAGCCACGTAGAATTAAGGTAGAGAAATAAATCAACAAGGTACGGATCAAGAACGAATAATCGGTAAGAAATCCCAATCTCAAACCAATATTCGTGGAAGAAGAACTAGAGCTACTAGAATTCCCACCTATGAAACTCTTGAAATTTTCTGGTTATGCAATCAGGTGTTGGGGATACAGGGGAAGCATAATATCTCACCCAAACTAGCAAATCCTACATCCAGCTGTATCCATCCTTCAACACATAACCAAGAAACCTTCGGAAACCATCTACCTCAACCTTCGAAAAGCATCCGTTATACAAGTTATGGCGATACTCCCGAACTCCCGCCCAAGTACTGGGTGGCGTCGAGGTTATCTCACCAACGAACTGCATAAAAGAGATTTTCGATGTCGGCAAAAATATCTCAAGTATTCCAGAATTGCAACGATAAAATTATGATGACAACACCTCAGAGCTCAACTCCCCGGGACACTTCCACTAAACCCCTGACAGGAGGCACCAAGACAATATTCTCATCATAAAACCATCGGAACGATTCCAAGATACCCGCGCGATCCTAAAAAAAATTTAGTGAAATTTGAGAAGAGAAGAGTCAAAACTCTACGTCAGGATGCCTTACCAGAGCGATGAGGAGACTGGGAAGTAAAAGAATTCCTAAACTCTCTGATATATAATTCCTAAAGACTCAAAACATTTTTCTAGACACAACTCGGCCGCTAAAAACGATCAAGCAATGGGGCTCCTAAGGTCGGGGAAGGCTCTGATTACCAACTTGTAACACCCTCGATGCGACTATAGCTCCCACGTGTCGAGGCATGACTTAGAGACATAATCGCATTGAAGGCATATGTCGCAAGTTAGACAATCTTCACAACATCCCATGTGATAATAATAAAAGGGGAGATAACATAGTTGGCTTACACTCGCCACGTCAATCAAGTACATAAATAACATTACATCAACCAAACACTCATGGCCCGACTACGGCGCCAAAATAAAAGAGAACCCAACATGCGACACGGTCCCAATCACCCCCAACTGGGCACCACTACTGATCATTGGGAAAGGAAACGTAGTATCGTTGAGAGTCTTCGTCGAACTCCCACTTGAGCTCATACGTGTCACCTGGGGCGGAATCATCAGGCCCTGCATCTGGTGTAATAGTAATCTGTGAGCCATAGGGACTCAGCAATCTCGCACCCTCGCGATCAAGACTATTTGAGCTTATAGGTAAGGCAAGGTAAAATATGAGTGGAGCTGCAGCAAGCGTCTAGCAAGTATGGTGGCTAACTTATTCGCAAAGGAGAGCGAGAAGAGGAGGCAAAGCACGAGCGAGAAACTAGAGAACAACCTGCGCAAACATTACTCCAACACCGTGTCCACTTCCCGAACTCCGCCGAGAAGAGGCCATCACGGTAACACACTCAGTTGATTCATTTTAATTAAGTTAAGGTTCAAGTTATCTACAACCGGACATTAACAAATTCCCATCTACCCATAACCGCGGGCATGGCTTTCGAAAGTGCAATCCCTGCAGGGGAGTCCCAACTTAGCCCATGACAAGCTTTCATGGTCAACGAAGGAATAGACCTCCTCCCAAGACGTTCCGATCAGACTCGGTATCTCGGTAACTCAAGACACTTCGACAGGTTAAAACAAGACCAGCAACACCGCCCGAATGCGCCGACAAATCCCGATAGGAGCTGCACATATCTCTTTCTCAGGGCACACTCAGATGAGCAAGAAGTCGGGAAGGCCAGCCCAGAGTTGCCCCTGGTAGCCCCGGACATCGCTCAGTTGGACCAACACTCAGAGGAGCACTGGCCCGGGGGGGTTAAAATAAGATGACCCTTGAGTCTGCAGAACCCAAGGGAAAGAAAAGGCTAGGTGGCGAATGGTAAGACCAATGTTGGGCATTGCTGGAAAAGCTTTAATCAAGGCGAAATATCAAGGGGTTCCCATTATAACCCAACCGCGTAAGGAACGCAACAATCCGGGAACATAACACCGATATGACGGAAACTAGGGCGGCAAGAGTGGAACAAAACACTAGGCGAGAGGCCAAGCCTTCCACCCTTTACCAAGTATATAGATGCATTAAGATAACATAGCAAAATAATGATATCCCAACAAGTAAATAAATGTTCCAACAAAGAACGGCCTCCAAACTTCACCTGCAACTAGCAACGCTATAAGAGGGGCTGAGCAAAGCGGTAACATAGGCGATCAACGGTTTGCTAGGACAATGGTGGGTTAGAGGTTTGACATGGCAATTTGGGAGGCTTGCAAGAAAGTGGTAGGCATCGTAGCAATGGCATAGCAAAGAGCGAGCAAACTAGCATAGCAAAGATAGTAGTGATTTCGAGGGTATGATCATCTTGCCTACACAGTTGTCAGAGTTGACTGGATCCTCACAAGAAAACTCAACGGGCTCCTCATTAGCGAACTCGTCTCCCGGCTCTACCCAAACAAGACAAACAAGCAACAAGGATACAATCAACCACGTGCAAACTCAAACAAAAAGATGCAATGATGACATGCTATGCGGGATGCGATGCGGGATGCAAAATGCAAGATATGACAGGAAATGTATGAACCTGGCCTCAACTTGGAAAACCAAGTGTGCCACTGGAAAGATGGGATGAAATCGCTTGAAAACGATATAAGATCATCGGAATCGGAGTTACGGTTTGGAAATGGCAAGCGATTTAAGAATGACACCGGTCTGCGATTTACAGCAAGTAGGCATCTAAATGCAACGAGATGAACATGCTACAGCACCCAAACATGACATCAAAATACATGGCAGGGATGCACACAAGATGCTTAACAAAAGACTAGCACTGAGACACGGCCAATTCATCCATTATGAGGTTCAAACAAGCATGGCAAAAACGCAAATGCAAAACAGATTTCAGACTTAGTGAAATTAACACTTGTCTGAAATTTCAGATCATGAAGCCCTCTTCGGAGCAGCAAAACAACATGCTACAGGACCTAAACATGACAAAGAAAGACATGGCATGGAGCTACTCAACAAGCTTAACAAAAGTCCCTTAGTGACCTTGAGCCAAAAGGGATCACAAAATATACTAACAAGCACACGAACATAGCAAAAACATAATCAGTTTTCAGACTTAGTGAAAACTGGGACATGCTGAAATATAACTCATGAAGGCATGTTTACGAGCTCGATGCACTCACTACAGAGCAAGTCATGGCAAGACAAGCATACAGCCGTAAAGAAGGCACAAAATCAAAGCTAGACATGGCAAGAACAATGGCATATCATGCACGGGCCAACTACAATAACATCGGCAAAATCGCAAACAAGTTGACGATCTGCCCAGATTCACAACGAAGCAAAAGTAGAGCTCAATTGACTCAATCTAGGGTGCTCCATAATTGCAAACAAAGACATGGATGGATAGAGAACTACAATATTAACAAAACTCCTTTACTGATTATCCTCAAAAGAGGCACGGATCACTAGGAAACAGCATGAACATATGGCATCATGAACTAAATAATCCCAGACTTAGTGAAAACTACCAAGTCCCTGAAAACAGATTTACCGGCTGCCTCACTTTGCAAGCTTGCACTAGTCACCACACACATCACAAAAATGCATGTGTTGTACCTCTGGAAAGAAGACAAAATCCTTAACAAAACATGTGAAGGACTCATAGGCATATCATGCACACAATAATCATGGCAAAAATGACAAAAGTCTAAGATGAACTAGTGGATCTGACAATTAACTCACGAAGGCCTCTTCTAACAGTGTTTCGGGCATCAAGATGAACTCAAATGAAAATGATGCAATGGAATGAAATGATGTACTCATCGAGATGAACATTTTGATATGCCATATTCCCAAATCGGAGCTACGGATGCAAAGTTACGGAGCCGCGAACATGTGCATATGAGCTAAAATCCTGAGGACTTGGACGAAAAATGACCTAGGGTTAGGATTTCAGATCTGAGATCTGCGCGGATTACGAGGCCGCCGGAGTTACTGTTCACCGCCGAAATGTCGAGGGCGGCGGCGGCCGGGGTTGGGGACGTGTCCGGCGAGGTCGCCGGTGGCCGGGCCGGAGCTGGGGCCGGGGGCGAGGGGGCAGCGCGGCGCGGCGTCCCGGCTGCGGCGGAGCAGGCGGCGGCGGCGGTTGCGGGCGGCGGCGGCGCGTGGAGGAGGGCGGCGGCTTGGGGCGCGGCCCGGGAGGCGGCGCGAGAGGGCCGGCCTCGGGCCTCTGCGGGCCAGCTGGGGCGGCGAGTGGCGCGGCGCCACATGGCAGCGGCGGGGCTGGCCGGACGTGTCCGGCGCCGTCCGGACGTGTCCGGCGGCGGCGGATCTGAGATTTTAGGGTTTCGGGGGAGGAGGCCCGGGATTTGGAATGGGGGGGTCTATTTATAGGCATAGAGGGAGCTAGGAGAGTCCAAATGAGGTGCGGTTTTCGGCCACACGATCGTGATCGAACGCTCTAGGAGATGGAGCAGAGTTTGGTGGGTTTTGGGCCAAATTGGAGGGGTGTTGGGCTGCAACACACACGAGGCCTTTTCGGTCCCTCGGTTAACCGTTGGAGTATCAAACGAAGTCCAAATGATATGAAACTTGACAGTTGGTCTACCGGTAGTAAACCAAGGCCGCTTGGCAAGTCTCGGTCCAATCCGGAAATGTTTAATCCCCACACACGAACGAAAGCCAGAAATGACCACCGGAGGAGAACGAAGCGCCGGAATGCAAAACGGACAACGGGGAAAATGCTCGAATGCATGAGATGAACATGTATGCAAAATGCAATGCACATAATGACATGATATGAGATGCATGACAACGACAACAACACACGGAGACAAAACCCGAACCCGAGGAAATAAATATAACTTAACGCCGGAAATGGCAAGAGTTGGAGTACAAATAGGGAAAGTTACATCCGGGGTGTTACACAGGCCCTCTACCAGATCATCCGGGCCTTGAGCCAGATCATCCGGATGGTCTTCCGGATCATCCGGGCAGGTTAATCTCTGTCTAAAACGGCTCTAATTTTCTTGTTGTATAAATAGTCCCGCACCTCTTCGAGATAAGGTGGGACACTTCACTCAAACACACCTCAAGAACACCAGTGCTCCCTCTCCCTTGCTCACACACTAAATCTTAGATCCCAGTTTGATTCTTGTGAGTTTCGAAGAGTTGTTCCAATCAAAAGAAATATCTTTCTCCTCTCCTTCTTGTGACCGAAGCAAATCGTGAGTTGAGCAAGTTTTGAGTTTTTCCCTTTGGATCTTGTTACTCTTGGAGGTTGGAGACTCCTAGGCGGTAGGAGTCTTTCGGAGAGGAATCGACCTTTGTGATTACCCGCGGATAAGGTTGTGAGGGTTTGGAGACCACCCCAAGGTCTACCACTAGTGGTTGAGAAATGCCTCCGTGGTGTTGTCTCAAAGGGAGAATAGGGTGAGCCTTCGTGGCGTTGGTGTGCCTTCGTGGTAACATCCACCTCTCTAACGGTTACGTAGCTTCCCTCCAAGGAAGTGAACATCGGCATACATCCTCGTCTCCCGGAGTTGCGGTTATTCCTAACCCTAACTCTCTACTTGTGGTTACTTGTCTCTTAGCACTTACTTATATCATATTGTGGTTGCTTACTTACATACTTGTGTTACTTGCATAGGACTTAGTACTACTCTTACAATTGTTAGGCTCACTTTCATATTTCGCATTATTGCCTAAAATTGCTAAGTCATAATTAAAATTTTATAATTGTACCTATTCACCCCCCCTCTAGGTCCATCTTGATCCTTTCAATTGGTATCAGAGCCTCGTGCTCTATTCTTGTGGCTTGACCGCCCTAGAGCGAGATGAACCCCAATGGGACTCCCCTTGTTGTAGATCCAAAGGATAAAGGTGAGGCTTCTTCTAAAGTCAAGACCTTTACTTCTGAGGATCTGGAACGGGCCCTTGCTAAGCAAAAGGAGGAGCATGATGCTTCTCTTGAGGCCTTGGTCCAAATGAGGATAGCCATGTTGTCCATGGTGCTTGGACCACTTTCGGGTGGTGCGGCTTCGAGGCCAACTGTGCCTACTCCGTCACTTGGTCAACAACCTCCTAGCAATGAACACTCCAGTGTTCCCTGGCTTTATGCAAGACCCCAAGTTGAGAAACCGAAATATAACCCTCAAGGGAAACCTCCTTTACTTGATGCCACTTCCGATTTTGCCTTGTGGAGAGTTGCTATGCAGGATCATCTTCGATATGGAAATGATGAGATGCTGGAGATCTTGGAGTATGGTTAGCATGTGGTTGATCCAAAGAATGCTACACCAAGAGAAATTTATGACAAGAATCTCAATGACACTGCAACCATGTGTATAAGGAGAGGTATGGTTGAAAAGAAAAGGAGACCTTTCATACACATCACAAGTGCCAAGGAACTATGGGAAAGTATTATAAGATCCAAGACTGGTACCTCCACCCTCCAGAGTGCTCAATATGAAATTGCCAAGGGGTAGTTGCAAAACTTTTGTATGGAGAAAGGTGAAACTCCCAATCAACTCCTTGAACATCTCATGACTCTCACCGCGGATATTGAGTCGTGTGAGTGTGACAAGACACAAGATGGATTCAACATGACTAAGTGATTCCTTGTGGACAAGTTGCTCCATGCTCTTGCTCCATATCACCATCAAATGGTATGGGACATAAGACAACACCGTGCCTTCAAGGAAATGACTACATATTACATCATATCCACTTTCCAACTATTTGAAGAGTCAAAGGCAAATGCTACAAAACATCTTGCCATGCATGGTACTCCATCGTCAAAGATCAATCTTGCATTGAAGGCTAAGCATGTATGTGAAGATGAGCAAAGTGAAGAAGAAGATGATGATGATGATGATGATGAAGATGGTGATGAGGTTGAATCCGATGAGGGCCTTTCATATGAAGACATGGCTCTCTTTGTCAAGAAGTTTAGCGCGGGAAAATTCAAGGGAAGATTTCAAAAGAAGAAAGTAAGAAAATTCTACAACTGTGAAGAAACCAACCACTTCTCCAACGAATGCCCTTATGAGAAGAGAGAAGACAAACCAAGGTTTCCCAAGACCTTTCCCAATAATAAGTTGCCAAATCCTTTGAACTCCAAGCTCAAGAAGAGAGACGGGAAAGCAATGGTTGCTCAAGAAGAATCCAATCCGGATGATGTTAGTGGTGTTGCCGGAGTTGCTCAAGATTCTCAAAACACATTGAGGCTAGTCAACAAAAGTGGTGATGTTGTCACCTACAACTACATGAAGGACTACAAGGGCAACGCTCACAAGTGCCTCATGGCGAAGGCCGTGGTAGAAGATGGAGAGGACCAGCACTCTCCTGACAAGGTCAAGGTAACCCCATGATCAAACCCTCCTCTTTTCACTCCTCCTACTTCTAGTGATGAGTATCTTGATGCGGAGGATAGTTATGAGGATGATGATATAAATGATCCTATGCTTGCTAAACTAAATAAGTTCATGTGCTCCCTTAAAGGAAAGAAGCTCACTATGTTTCGTATGCTTATGGAGATGGTGAATAAGCACACCATCTCCATTAAGGAACTCTAAACCCTCGTCACCGAGGAAAAGGAAAAATATGAAATCCTTGAGCAGAAAGACCAATATGAGGAAGCACGAAATGATGAACTATGCTTAAAAATTGGTGCAAACATTGATGTTCACACTAAAGATCTTGCCTCCTTGAAAAAGGCTATTGACTCTTGCGAAGAGTTGATGAATGATAAAAGTAAGCTTGAGAAGTCAAATGCTTCTCTCCCTAAGGATTGTGAGATCCTATCCGTGTCCCTCAAGACCAAGGAAGAAGAGCTCACCCTTCTTACAAAGAGTTTTGAGACACTCAAGCTTACTTATCTTGAAACTCTAGCCAAGGCTTACTCTTCTCCTATTATCAATGTTGATGCTTGTACTACTAACTCTAGTAGTGATCTAGCATCTATTCTTGAGGAGAATCGCTTTCTCAAATCTCAAATCGAGAAAGGGCTCATGACATTTGATCAAGGGCAAAAGAACCTTAATGAGGTATTGAGCCAACACAATGAGGTGTTTTCCAAAGAGGGACTCGGGTTTGACCCGAGCACAAGCAAGAGGAATACATCCTCTCAAAAGTGCACCACCCCTCTAAAAGAAACTTTTGTACGAGAAGGGCACAAGGAGAAAGGTAAGGTTGTTAGTGGGAAGGCCACAAGGGGCATGCCCACTCTCAACAAGCCAAAAGAGTTCATGCCTCCGTCCTATGTTCTTCGTAAGACTAAGGATGGAGAAGTTTATGCAAAGTTTGTTGGTACTCGAAATGCATTTCGGTTTTATGCTATTTGGGTCCCTAAGACCCTTGTGACTAACTTGATAGGTCCCATTGCAAAATGGGTGCCTCTAACCAAGTAATAATTGTGTGTAGGTTGCCTTCTCCGGTGGAATAAAATTGGTGATTGATAGTGGATGTACCAATCATATGACCGGAGATAGCACATTGCTCTACGATTTCATGGAAGCTATTCAACCATTTATGAGCATTATGTTTGGTGGAGGATCAAAAGGACAGGTACTCGGTTTGGGTAAGGTGGCTATCACAAATGACATGTCTCTTGCAAATGTCATGCTTGTCCAAACCCTTAAATATCATTTGCTTTCTGTTCGCCAATTGGCTTCTGTTGGTTATGATACACTATTTGGACTAACGGATGTGAAAGTCTTTAAGAGAGATACTCTCGAAGTGGCCTTTGTTGGAGAGTTGGATGGCAACCTTTACACGGTTGATTTCTCGAAAGAGAGCGCATTCCATGCAACCTGTCTAATGGCCAAGGCCGATAAGGGGTGGTTATGGCATCACCGGCTAGCCCATGTCGGCATGAGAAATCTTCAAGATCTCTTAAAGGGAAATCACATCCTTCGACTAACAAATGTCTCTTTTGAGAAAGATCGTGTGTGTAGTGCATGCATAGCCGGGAAGCAACATCAATCAAAGCACCCACCCAAGAATATTGTGTCTACTTCAAGGCCTTTGGAGCTCCTTCATGTGGATCTTTTTGGGCCTCCTTCATGGGATAAGCTTGGTGGGAAAAAGTATGGACTTGTCATTGTGGATGATTACTCAAGATACACATGGGTGTTTTTCCTCAAGTCCAAAGACGAGACGAAGATCACCTTCATTGATTTTGCCAAGCAAGCACAACGCAAGTTTGACAAAGAAATCATGGCAATAAGAAGTGATAATGGTTCCGAGTTCAAGAATTACACCTTGGAAGGATTTCTTAGTGATGAAGGGATTGAACATCAATATTCCACACCATACACCCCTCAACAAAATGGTGTTGCAGAAAGGAAGAATCGTACACTTGTGGAGATGTCAAGGTCCACGTTGGATGAATACAAGTCTCCACACAGTTTTTGGGCCGAGGCTGTCAACACCGCATGTCATGCATCGAATCGACTATTCCTCCACAAAATATTGGAAAAGACTCCATATGAGCTCCTAACCGGGAACAAGCCAAATGTCAAGTACTTTCGTGTATTTGGGTGTAAATGTTTCATCCTCAACAAAAAGGAACGGTTAGGAAAATTTCAATCCGAAACAACTGAGGGTATATTTGTTGGCTATGGATCAAACTCTCATGCCTATAGAGTCTACAACAAATCCAATGGATGTGTTGTAGAAACTTGTGACGTGGTGTTTGATGAATTTAATGGCTCCCATGGGGAGCAAGTTGATCTAAGTGATGTAGGTGAAGAAGATTCGTCTCAAGATATCTTGGCCATGGGTGTTGGTGCACTTCTCCCAATGGAACAAGAACCTCATGATGATGAAGAAGAAGATGGAAGCCTCACACATCATCAAACAACTTCAACTCCCATACCACCACAAGCCCCCATTACTCAACCAATGCCCATAGTCCAAGTACAAGATGATGATCAAGTTCCTCTTCATGATAATCATCAAGAACAAGATCATCCTCAAGGGCAAGTACAAGAAGGTGCAATCATTGACAATGAACCTCAACAAATGCAAGAAGAAGAAGAAGAAGAAGAAGAAGATTTTCCACCACACATTAATGATCTATATGTTGAGGACGTGGATGATGGACATGAAGTTGAACCTCGCGAAACCTTAACCTCCATCATGCCTCGAGTGGCTGGTCGTGTCGATGTTGATAAGATCCTCACCGGCATATCGGAAGGTAGAGTTACTCGTAAACAATTGACAAACTTTTGTTCTCACTTCTCTTTTTTGTCTAGTGTTGAGCCTCTCAAGGTACAAGATGCGTTGATAGACAACGATTGGCTCATTGCTATGCAAGAAGAGTTGAATAGTTTTGAGCGCAATCAAGTGTGGTCATTAGTCAAGAGGCTAACTACGGAACACAACGTCATTGGAACAAAGTGGATTTTCAAGAACAAGCAAGATGAGAATGGTGTAATCATCCACAACAAGGCAAGGTTAGTGGCACAAGGGTACTCACAAGTTGAAGGTTTGGACTTTGGTGAGACCTTTGCCCCCGTCGCCCGTCTTGAATCCATTTGCATCTTACTTGCTTATGCTGCTTTCAATGGCTTTACATTACATCAAATGGATGTGAAGAGTGCTTTCCTTAACGGCCCTCTACAAGAAGAAGTATATGTATCACAACCACCTGGGTTCGTTGACCCCGATCACAAAGACTATGTGTATAAACTTCATAAGGCGTTGTATGGCCTCAAACAAGCACCTCGTGCTTGGTATGATCATCTTAAGAAGTTTTTACTCGATGATGGCTTTGTGAGAGGGGTGATTGATCCCGCTCTTTTTACTAAGAGGGACAAAGGTGATTTGATCTTATGCCAAATCTATGTAGATGATATCATTTTTGGTTCTCCTAACATTCATTTATGCAAGAAGTTTGCGGCATCAATGACCAAGAATTTTGAAATGTCACTCAATGCGGATTTGAAGTTCTTCCTCGGATTTCAAATTCAAAAATTTCAAGAAGGCATTTTCTTGTCTCAAGCAAAATACCTCAAGGATATCCTAGCAAAATTTGGCATGACTGAGGCTAGCCCATGTAAGACACCCATGCCAACCAAAATTGTACTCACTAAAGACTCAAACGGTATCCCCTTTGACCCATCTAAATACCACTCTATGATTGGTTCATTGCTTTATCTTTGTGCATCTAGACCAGACATCATGTTTAGTGTATGCATGTGTGCTAGATTTCAAGCTTCCCCTAGGGAAAGCCATCATAAGGCGGTTAAGCATATTCTTAGATACCTTGTTCACACCCCAAAATTGGGTCTATGGTACCCCAAGGATGCTAAGTTTGATCTCATTGGGTACACGGATGCGGATTGGGCTGGAGACAAAGTGGATCGTAAGTCCACCTCCAGTGCATGTCAATTTCTTGGACGCTCCTTAGTAAGTTGGTCCTCGAAGAAGCAAAATTGTGTTGCCCTCTCCACCGCCGAAGCTGAATATATTGCAAACCCTAGTTGTGCAACTCAGTTACTATGGATGAGGCAAACTTTGAAGGATTACGGTATCACCTATAGACATGTGCCTCTTCTATGTGATAATGAAAGTGCCATTAATATTGCTGAGAACCCCAAAGATCATACCCGCACCAAGCACATTGACATTAGGTACCACTTCTTGAGAGATCATGTGGAGAAGGGTGATATTGACATTGCTCATGTTGGCACAGATATGCAACTGGCAGATATTTTCACCAAGCCATTAGATGAAGCAAGGTTTTGTCAACTTAGGCGTGAACTTGGTATCTTGGAGCTTGACAACATTATGTGAAATCTAGTACTCATTCATGCATGAACGTCCTGTCTTGTCTTGATGTAGGCATATATTTAGGGGGAGAACTTCAATCCATGAATCTTCTCGTTCCTATGTAATGCGTAAATAAAACCAACACTCTCAAAGTCACTATGACATGTTTTGTGTTCATAGTAATTTAACATGATGGAGTAGTAATCTTGAGTCCAACGTTCAAATCTTTGGTATCCCAAGTTATGTATACTCAAACATGGTGGCTTAGGCTAAAACTCTTCTCAGTTGTTCATTTGAGTTTGTGTTCTGTGTGGAATACTGTGTTGATTAGTCTACAACTGATTCTTACACTTCTATATCTATACTCATATATATATATATATATAAACATCATCACATCATCACCATTTCAAGATATCAGCACTCTGGCTGGCCAGATCATCCGGATATCCATCCGAACGTCCGGGTAATCCCCTCCCTGTAACTGTATGCCCGGACATCCGGGCTCCTTTCCAGTCATCCGGGTGGGTCTTCACCCTAAGCAGTTAATCTTCGGGTCGTGGGGGAGTAGAGGGTTATTCCTCTGTTCTCCCCCCCATCGACCCCCATCCACTCGCCCCCACCGCCGATGGCTCGTGGGCTGCCCCGCCGGACCGATCGGCCATTTGGCCGGATCTCGCCGCCTCGCCTTGCCATCGCCTTGATCCACCCCCTCCTCGCACCGTTTTTCCTTGGAGCCGATTGGTTCTTCAGTATAGTGCCCCTCTGTCCCCAAAAATTGCCATGGTGGTAGAACATGGACGCGGCGGCCTGCGCTTCAAGTCAACGATCACGGGTCCCTCTCGTCGTACCTCACTTGCTCCTCTCCCTTCTGTCTCCGTTTTTCCCTATCAAGGTTCGGTCATATATTCAGTCGGCTCTGTTTCTGTTATGCGTGTGCGCAGCTGGGCGTTGTCATGCTTCGACGGACTCCGAGGAAGATGCTTGTCCCCTCAAGAAGGCGCCGGGTCGTGCACATCCGTCCTATGCCGGGCTGGACGACCCTGACTACGAGGCCGAACTCCACAATGAGGAGCTCGTGCCTGTTTGTTCCACGACTAAGTCCAAGAAGAAACAAGTAGCCGGTGCCTCAAGCTCCAAGTCTGCGGCACCATCTGGCCTCGTCTTGTCCATGGCCAATCCCACCAACCGTGGCCGTCGTGTTGTCAACTATCAGTCCATGGACCCCTTAGAGTATGCTACTTTACGGAGTGATGTCAATCAATTTGCGCCCCGGCCAATGCAACTAATCCTCGTTTTCGCACCTTGGTTCAACAAGACATTATCAATCAGTCATTGCTCATCTAGGTTTTTCTCCTCAGCATTATGTGAACTTGGATTACATTGAGAAGAATCCAACCAAGTTTGAAGGTGTGTTGGAGAAGATTGATGGCATGGGGCTGCGTCATGCTATGTCTCTTCACTGTGATTGGAACGAGGCTACCATTCAGCAATTCTATGCCACGTGTTTCTTCCATCCGGATCGCTCTATCACTTGGATGACTCACCACTCTCAGTTCACCGTCTCCTTCAAGGCTTTTGCTGTTTCCTTAGGCATGCCCGGATCTGAGCCCTCTCTTTTACGGATCCATGAGGTGAACCCCAAGTTTGAGGCCATGCCCATCAGTGCATGTGCTTGCCTCGCCATGCCTACCTCTCAGCTCTCCACGGTGCAGCAAAGCAAGGAGCTTAATGATATCTCCATCTTCCGTCTCAAATACTGGTGGCTGTTTCAGTGTATCCTCAACTCCATTGCTCCCAAGAAAGGGGATCGTGGGATGGTTCGGGCCTATAGCATTGACTTGATGTACTACTCGAAGAAGGCTCCCAACCGTCCCATTGACATGGAAGATTTCCTATGGCATGAAATTCGCATGGCTAGTGGTCTGAAGGTTTGTACACTTCCTCATGCCCCCTTCATTCAGAGACTCATCAACTCGGTTTATCCGTGTTCCATTGTCAAGAATTCCATGCACTCCTTATGGACTCCGCATGATGAGTCCTCCAGGGGGAAGGCCCCTGCTCCTCCACTTGCCGAGAGCTCTTCTCGCCACACTAAACCTTTCGTGAAGCCTTTTGACCGCCTGGCTCGCTTTATTGGGAAGTCCCATAAAGCTATATTTGATACCTGCCGCTACACTGCTACTCACATTGCTACTGAGGAGGTTCGCCGTATCACAGAGGCAAATGCACTTAGGGCTCGTGTACGTGCACGCCCGGGCAGTCCTGTTGAGCCTGATGAGCCCATTCCTGATCGGCTTCCTCTTCCGGAGGTCGACTTTCCTTCTGCCATTGACTTTCCGGAGTTCTTCCTTGGACCTGCTGATCTGAGTGATGGTGATGATGATGATGAGGATGCTGAGTGATCCTCCTACTTTCTCGGACGTTTTTCCCTTTTCGGTACTTGCTGCCAAGGGGGAGATGTAATTCTTAGGAGTATAAGTGTGTGTAATTCTTAGGAGTATAAGTGTGAGTCTGCTATGTCTAGTGAGCTCTAGTTATTGGACTCTGTATTATTATTGTAATGATCCTTGGTCATGTGTTATGCTACCTTATATGAGCTTAAGTATGCTATCTCCTGTGGTTGTTATCTTCATTCGCTGCTATCATTGCCTATGTTAATTGTAATGGACTACACTACTATTGCAACATCTTATTCGAATGAGGGTATCCCCACCATATGTGCATGATTTTGTATGTTATCATTTTGTTATCATTTCATTCCTGTGCATACTTTAAGGGGGAGCTCTCTCTAAAACACATCCCTGCATATATTAAGGGGGAGCTCTTCCTTAAAGCACATACCAGACTATTCTCCTAAAAATATTTGTATCACATTCACTTGTTAAGTGCTATATGTAGTTTGTCATCAACTACCAAAAAAGGGGGAGATTGAAAGTGCAATCTTGCTCTTAAAGATTATTTTTGATATTGATGACAAATTTACATATAGGGGACTAACCGTGTTTGCTAAGTATATACACAGGTTGTTAGTTCTCTGGTCTTTTCTAAGGTGCATCATGATCACATCATATGAGATATTACTCAAGCAAATTATCAATGAGGAAAGGAGCAAACAAAGATGAAGCATTGTGCTCTTTTATATTTCTTGAGTAATAGGAATCCCGCACTATTAAGAGGGGATCCGAGGTATAGGTTCAAGACTTGCTCATACTTTGTCTCACAAGAACTTTTCACAAAGGACCAAATAAATTCCTAGCAAAACCCCTTGGCCAAAATCTACTACTGTTTCTCTACACAAACTCTTTCCCGGATTATCCGGACGGAGCCCCAGATCATCCGGGCTAAGCTCGGATCGTCCGGACATTACTCCGGATCATCCGGGTAATGTACGCCCTCCATCACAGAACCATGATGATTGAAGCCGGATCGTCCGGATCGTCCGGGCTTTGCCCGGATCGTCCGGATCCTGTCCCAGATCATCCGGGTAATCTTGCCCCTATTTTCACAGAACCTTGGTGGATGTAGCCGGATCATCCGGCTAGTCATCCGGATCATCCGGGCTCCTCCAGCTCTTCTACCGGCACTTACATCCGGGCCCTCTGCCAGATCATCCGGGCCTTGAGCCAGATCATCCGGATGGTCTTCCGGATCATCCGGGCAGGTCAATCTCTGTCTAAAACGGCTCTAATTTTCTTGTTGTATAAATAGTCCTGTACCTCTTCGAGATAAGGTGGGACACTTCACTCAAACACACCTCAAGAACACCAGTGCTCCCTCTCCCTTGCTCACACACTAAATCTTAGATCCCAGTTTGATTCTTGTGAGTTTTGAAGAGTTGTTCCAATCAAAAGAAAGATCTTTCTCCTCTCCTTCTTGTGACTGAAGCAAATCATGAGTTGAGCAAGTTTTGAGTTTTTCCCTTTGGATCTTGTTACTCTTGGAGGTTGGAGACTCCTAGGCGGTAGGAGTCTTTCGGAGAGGAATCGACCTTTGTGATTACCCCCGGATAAGTTTGTGAGGGTTTGGAGACCACCCCAAGGTCTACCACTAGTGGTTGAGAAACGCCTCCGTGGTGTTGTCTCAAAGGGAGAATAGGGTGAGCCTTCGTGGCGTTGGTGTGCCTTCGTGGTAACATCCACCTCTCTAACGGTGACGTAGCTTCCCTCCAAGGAAGTGAACATCGGCATACATCCTCGTCTCCCCGAGTTGCAGTTATTCCTAACCCTAACTATCTACTTGTGGTTACTTGTCTCTTAGCACTTACTTATATCATATTGTGGTTGCTTACTTACATACTTGTGTTACTTGCATATCACTTAGTACTACTCTTACAATTGTTAGGCTCACTTTCATATTCCGCATTATTGCCTAAAATTGCTAAGTCATAATTAAAATTTTATAATTGTACCTATTCACCCCCCTCTAGGTCCATCTCGATCCTTTCAAAGGTATGTAAGCATTTCATGGTCGGTATGGATGACAAATTCATGAGGGCGAAGATAATGTTCCCATTCATGCAAAACTCGCACTAAAGCATAAAGCTCTTTTTCATAGATGGGGTAATTGAGTTGCGCTCCGGAAAGTTTCTCACTAAAGAAAGCTATGGGGCACTTCTCTTGCGTTAACACACCTCCTATGCCATTACCACTAGCATCGCAATGAATCTCAAAGGGTTTGTCAAAGTTGGGTAAAGCAAGCACGGCAGCATGAGTAAGCAAATTCTTAAGCTCATTGAATATGGTATCTTGCGATGGTCCCCAAACAAAGGGTGCATTCTGCTTGCTCAAAGCATGCAAAGGTGAAGCAATGGTGCTAAAGTCCTTCACGAATCTACGGTAGAAACCGGCTAAACCAAGGAAGCTACGCACTTGTTGCAAGTTGGTTGGTTGTGGCCAAGTTTTAATAGCATTGATCTTAGAGTCATCAACATGAACACCCTTAGAGGATACAACAAAACCCAAGAAACCGAGCTTATGAATGCCAAAAGGGCATTTTTCCATGTTAGCATGGAGACGCTCTTTTCAAAGAGTTTGCAAAACCGTTCGAACATGGGTGGCATGATCTTTGAGAGATTTGCTATAAACAAGGATATCGTCAAAGTAGACCACAACAAACTCATCAATGTAAGGGCGAAACACATAATTCATAAGACGCATGAAAGTACCCGATACTTCCGATAAACCCATAGGCATGACTAACCACTCATACAAGCCAAACTTTGTTTTGAAAGCGGTTTTCCATTCATCACCCTCTTGTATGCGGATTTGATAGTAACCACTTTTAATATCAATTTTGGAAAAAATAGTGGCACCGCTAAGTTCATCTAGCATATCATCAAGGCGTGGAATGGGGCACTTATAGCGAACGGTGATAGCATTGATGGGTCTACAACCGGAACACATGCAAAAGCTACCGTCTCTTTTTGGCACAAGAATGACCAGAACGACACAAGGACTCAAACTTTCGCGCACATGTCCATGGTCTGTGAGATGTTTTACTTGCCTTTGTATTTCTTTGGTTTCTTCGGGGTTGACGCGGTAGGGATCTTTGTTCGGAAGTGGTGCTCCACGGATGAGGTCGATGCGGTGCTCGATGCCTAGTAGTGGAGGTAGTCCCAGAGGTAGCTCGTCGGGGAAAACATCTTGGAATTCTTGCAAAAGAGAAGACAACACTAGAGGTAGATCATGAGAGGTGTTAGTTTTTGATGCCTCGTCCTTGCACAGAAGGACATAGTGTAGGACACTTGATGGGTTCTCACATACTTCTCTTATCTCACTTTTGGTGGCAAATAGAACTAGGTTCTTCTTTTCGCTCATCGTGGAGGCACTCGATTTGGGCTTGTGGCGCTCACTCTCTTTTTGGTGGTTCGCTCTCTCACTATTCTCTCCATGACGGGTGGCTTGCTTGTCGGCGATCAGTTGGCTTGGAGCCATAGGGCGAAGTACGTACCCCTTTCCTTTCATCTTGAAGATGTAATGGTTCGTTCGGCCGTTGTGGATGAGACCTCTATCAAATTGCCATGGTTGTCCGAGAAGAAGGTGGCAAACGGTCATTGGAACGACATCACACTCCAAAGTGTCTTTGTAAGCTCCGATTTTGAAGGAGACTTGCACTCTATGCTCGAATTGAATAGTGCCGAAGTCGCTTAGCCATTGAACTTTGTAGGGATGTGGGTGCTTCATCTTGGGCAATTGGAGCTTGGAGCAAATTTCTTCGCTTGCTAAGTTATGACAACTCCCTCCGTCGACGATGACCTTGACGGACCTTCCATTGATGCTGGCCTTGGTATGGAATGTGTGGCATCTTTGGTCTTCTTCTTGGTGATGTTGAAGGGTCAAGACCTCAAGACCTTGGACACAACTAGAGTGGGGCTTGAATCTTCATCACAAAAGACTTGTTCCTCTTCATCGTTCACTTGCTGGTGCATGGCGACTTGCTCAAGTGCTTCTGTTTCTCCTTCACTCATGGAATCGTATGTACCATTGTCATTGAGGATCATGGTTCGCTTGTTGGTACACTCAAAGGACTTGTGGCCTCGGCCTCCACATGTGAAGCATTTAAAGGAACTTTTCTTGATGGTCTCATCGGTTGGGGTAGATGATGATGAAGCTCTCGGCTTGAAGTTGCTCGTTGTAGGAGGATGACTTGAGGTTGTCGAAGCTTTCTTGTAACTCGACTTGTCGGCCACTTGTAGAAGGCTTGGTTGAGGTAGACGGTGTTGGAGTCGTTGAAGCTTGGGTGTTGGAAAAACCATAGGACTTGGATGAGAACTTGGCATACTTGAAGTCATCTTGCACTTGACGTTCCGCTTTGGTAGCTTGATGCACTTGCTCGATGAGGTTTGAGTATGGTTGGAACTCGGCGATCTTCTTGATAGGGTGATTTAGTCCATTCACGAAATGTGTCATAGTTTTCTCATCATCTTCCATGACATTGGCTCGTATCATTGCAATCTCCATTTCTTTGTAGTATTCTTCAACGCTCTTGGTTCCTTGCTTAAGGAGTTGGAGTTTCTTGAAGAGGTCACGGTTGTAGTAGGTAGGAACGAAGCATGCTCTCATGACATCCTTCATTTGCGCCCAAGTAGTGATGGGTGGTTCACCTTTTGCCTCTTGACGCTCAATGACTTGTTCCCGCCAAATGAGGACATAGTCTTGGAACTCAAGGGATGCCATCGCGATCTTCTTCTCTTCTTCATAGTTGTGCAAGCGGAAGATTCTGTCGACCTTCAATGCCCATGAAAGGTACTCTTCGGGATCATTGCTTCCATTGAACTTGGTCATGGTGAACTCTAGCTTGTTGTATCATTGCTCTTCATTGTGTTCGGGACGGGGATGATGACGTCCTTGATGAGGAGGATCGTCTCTCACAGCTTGCTCTTGTCGTGGAGGATTTCCAATGTCTTGTTGCTCTTGTTGAACTTGGTGTTCTTGGTGAGCTTGGAGGAACTTGTCGAGCTTGACGTTGCATGCGAGCATGATATATTCATTCATGAACTTCATCACGAAGTGCTTCTTGATGCTCATGAGCTTGTTGGTCTCGGTTGGCTACGACTCGACTTGATTCTCGTAAGGCTTGTTGCGCCTCAAGTGCTTGAGCTTCTCGCAGTTGTTGTTCTTGACGTTGTGCCTCGGCATCTTGTGCTTCTTGGTATAGTCGCGCTCGCTCTTCCTCTTTGTCTTGGCATTGTCGTTGTCGTTCTCATGCTTGCGCAAAGGTAGCTTGGTTTTGATGATGTGGTTGTTCTTGAGAGTTGTTGCCGTGTAGAGGGTTGCGGTTTTCTTGACGATCTTGGCAAGCGGCACGATGAAGAGTATTGGATGTCGGTGTACTTGAGCCGACGATGGTGTAGTCGGAGTGTCGACTAGAGCGGCTCTGTCTTGATGAGGACGAAGTGGAAGAAGATCGGTTGAGCAACAAAGCACGAATCTCGTCCATTCTTGCATCGTTCTCTTGCTTGTGGTCGTCAAGCTTGTAGTCGAAGTAATCGCTTGTACGTTGCTCGGAGAGTCACAAGTCGGTGGCGAGGTTGTTGATGCGTTCGCTCATTGCTTGTTGCTCTTGATGCAAAGCATGTTGTGCACCAAAGAGGTGGCTCTTTGTGACGTACGAGTTCATGTCATCGTCTTTCCCGATGTATAGTGGGTTGGTAGAAGTACTTGGCCTATCCATCATTCCAAACAAATTTGTGAGTGGGAGAAAGAGAAGAACTTATACCAAATGTACCTTGACTGGTGTTTAAGATGGATCAATGATCACTCAATGTGGAACAAGGAAATAGCACAATTGGTACCAATTCTTGTTGGCTTCTCACACCTACACAAGTAAAAGCTTATGGTGGAGCTCGGTTAGGATGGTGGCACAAAATTTGATGCAATTGTTAGTGAGCTTCAATCATGTTGGAAAAGATTCGCAAGTTTGCAATGCAACAAGTAGACCAATAGCAAAATATGGTACACTGAAACACACACGCAAAGAGATAAATGGGGTCGTACAACCAAGGATGAGCCAAAATGTGGAATCCACGAAAATGCTCTTGTTGCACAACACTAGAGAGACGCTAGCACGATTGCACAATAGGCGGATACGAAGACTTGTGCACAACCTACTAAGCAAAAATGCAATGACTTCTATCCCAAATATGCTCTATGTATGGTATTCCGATGATATGATCCAAGATGATCTAGTACGACAATCTTAATGTTGTATGATGCTATGGTTATTGCTTAAAAGCTCTTTGCTTATCTTTCCATTTTTCTTAAAAGCTTGTTTGGCTCTTTGTGTTTGAGCTCTTTTCTCATGCAATGCTTCACGAACCAAGATAGCAATTGTGTATGCGATGACAACTTTGTGACACAAGAGATGATATGCACCAATGATATATATGTATGCTAAGGGAAGTACGATCACCAATGTGCACAAGTCACGTTGCCGGCAATACTCAAAGGCTAGTCTCGATGGGTAAGCGACGCAAAAGGTAAGGCTATGATGGTTATCAATGTAATGGCAAGAACGATGTATCACGATACCAATATGAGGTTACCGTTCTTGCGTACGGTATGGTGTCAAAATGGTGGAGTGGTTGTTGTCGATGACGCGCCCGTGGCGAAGATGAGCGGCGGTGATGTTGATGTCGAACCATACCTAAATAGCTGAAACACAATAGGACACGGAACCGCAACTCAAATTATCAAAGCACAATGTGGCAAAAACGTATCGAAGTGCGAAACGAGTAAGCAATGGTGGTTGTGGGAAGTGGTGATGGTGTATTGGTATGGGAGTGCGTAAGTGGAGGTGGAGGTGGAGCGGTGGTGGCGAAAGAAACTGAAAATTCAGTTTTGTCAGGGTTTTACGGACGTCCGGTGGTTTACGGTTGTCCGGTCGTCGGTCGTCCGATGGCTGACGGACGTCCGATGCCTGGGCGAAAATCGGGCACGGGAAGAACAATTAGGGTTCGTGGAGGAGAGGTAAAAATTTGTCGAATCCGGGCGATTTAGTGGATGGAAAAGGTGGGGATGAAGGGGAAAGCTAGATCCACTCAAGGCAAAGCAAATCCACGGATCAAATCCAACAAAATTTCATCACACCAACAAATCACAAAAAAAATTGGGGGGCTATTTTTGTGGGGAATTTTTGAATTAGGGACAAAATCAACAAAACAAGGCTAGAAAACACAACGGGGAGGCTCCGAAATCGTGATCAACGTGGCTCTAGATACCAAGATGATGTAGGGTGGAACCCTAGATGGCCGATCTTTCACGAAAGGAGCGGATCTCACGAAGAACATGAAGAACACAAGGGGAACACGAGGGGAAATCACAAAGGGGAACACAAGAGGAACACTCAAACCAACAAGTATGATCGCACATGTGCTAGATCCATCAACACAAAAGGATATTCATGATCCACGATTAACTAGGGACGATACACGGTAACCGGTTCTTCTCCAAAGGAGGTCTTGATGGGGGCCACCCAAAAGGGGGTCTTGAATCCAAGGGGATATTCTTCGTAGAGGGGCCGCGGTCTCTCTGAAGGAGTAGATCCGATGTGGATGAGCGAGGCTCTATCTCTAATATGAGCTATCACAACGCTAACCCTAGCTAGGAGGAGGAGGAGGTCTATTTATAGTCTTAGTGCAAATGGGGACGAAGTGAGGGGGTACATGGGCCTTGGGACCGAATCCTGTGCGCAGACAGGTATCGGACGTCCGATGGATAGCGGTCGTCCGGTGGCTCATGGGCGTCCGGACGTCCGGTGTCTTCCGGACTTCCGCTGGTTCTGGCTCGGTTGAGTGGGCACCGGTCGTCCGGTGGCGTCGGTCTGCCGCTGATTTGGCTTGGGTGCGGTGACACCGGTCGTCCGGTCCGGGCCGGACATCCGCTCGCTGGAGCTCGGCTGGGGCTTCAGGCTCCGGACGTCCGGTCCCGACCGGTCGTCCGGTGGCTGTAGCTTCGTTGACCTTCCTTCTTCACGACCTTGGCGCTTGGTGTCCTCGTCGCCTTGTCCGATGGGTGTAGCTGCTCTGTGGCTCTCCTCCAAGTACCTGATCACGCATAGTGTTTCCACTTGAGGTAGTAGCCATGTCTCATGTATAGAAAGTGGTAGTTCGGAGAGGAGCGAGTTCACCTTATCTTCGATAGCCTTTGCTCGTGCCCTTGTCATTGGTCCAAGTGGTGTCGTGGGAGACGTAGGTAGGTCCATGGGGATGATCTTGGGATTCTCCACATCATCAATATTAAGTTCCAATTTCCTTTGATAAAGGGTATGGAACACTTCCCTAGAACAAGGATTACGCCACCCTATGAATCAATCATGAGGGCATTTTATGGATCTCAAACCAAAGATGACAAAACTTAGATCCTTGCTTTATGCCCAGCTAAGGGCGTAAAACTATAGCGCTTGTTGGGAGGCAACCCATTGAATAAAATTTATTTTTGCTTTTTGCTTCCTATTTTTGAGTGTTAGCACAATTATGCTACTTTTATGATTGTGTTTTTTATGTTTTAATTAGTGTTTGTGCCAAGTAAAGCCTTTAGGATCTTCTTGGGTGATAGTTGTTTGATCTTGCTGAAAAAACAGAAACTTTTGCGCTCATGAAAATAATTTGATTTTTAACCATAGAGCGATAAAATACCCATTCCTTTTGTAGTCGATCAATATACAAATTCCTCAGGTCTTCCTATTTTTTCATAGTTTTTGTAGTTACGGAAGTATTCGAAATAGTCAGATTTCTACAGACTATTCTGTTTTGACAGATTCTGTTTTCTTTGCGTTGTGTGCTTGTTTTGATGGCTCTATGGTTTTCTTTGATGAGTTTTTGCCATAGAAAAGTTGGAATACAGTAGATATAATGCAAGAACAAAATATGAATTGGTTTGATACAGTACTTATAGTAGTGACTTGTTTTCTTATACTAACGGATCTCACGAAGGCTTTTGTTGAGTTTTGTGTGATTGAAGTTTTCAAGTTTTGGGTTATCTTACAATGGATGAAGGAATAAGGAGTAAGAAAAGACTAAGCTTGGGGATGCCCCGACATTCCAAGCTATTATCCAAAAGAGAGCAAGCAACTAAGCTTGGGGATGCCCCCGAGTGGCATCCCCTCTTTCTTCTAACGACCATCGGTATTTTACTCGAAGCTATATTTTTATTTGTCACATACTATGTGTTTTGCTTGAGCGTCTTGTATGATATGAGTCTTTGCTTGTTTTATTTTGTGTTTTTAGTCTTGATTTCTTGATGGACACACCTATTTGAGAGAGCCAAAATTATGTCATGACTTGTTAAAATTGCTCTCTATGCTTCACTTAATTTTTTTATGAGCTATGGACTTGCTCTAGTGCTTCACTTATATTTTTTTGAACACGGCGTGCTTTAGTATCTTTGAAGAAATGCTCTCTTGCTTCACTTAGATTTATTTGAGAGTTATTAAAATTTTCAAGAAATTATCTCTTGCTTCACTTAAATTACTTTGAGAGAAAGAAAAATTATGCTCGTGATCTTCACTTATATTTGTTTGAGCTTGTCAAAAGCAATACATGAAAATTAGTTCCAAAGTGATAGATATCCAAGAAGGATATAATAAAAACTTTCATGAAGATCATTGGACAAAATAAACTTGATTCTTAGTAATAGTTTTGAGATATGATGATGTGATATGTGAGTTATGTTGATGAGTAATTATGCTTTTGTAAGAATATTGGTGTTAAGGTTTGTGATTCCCTATGCAAGCATGAAATTCAATAATTATGCAATGAAATTATATCCTACTTGTGGTGCATTATTCGGTGTTAATTATGCTTAATGCTCGCTTATGAGATTATTCGTTTCTTGGTTGGTCGCTTCTCAAACTTTTGGTAGCCTTCATTTTGCACTAAGTATGATCACTACTTGTGCATCCAAAAACCTTTAAACCAGTTTTGCCACATGAGTCCACTATATCTACCTATATGTGGTATTCTTTTGCCATTCTAAGCAAATTTGCATGTGCCATCTCTAATATTCAAAATAAACGTCTCTTTTGTGTGTTCTTATACTAACAGATCTCACGAAGGCTTTTGTTGAGTTTTGTGTGATTGAAGTTTTCAAGTTTTGGGTTATCTTACGATGGATGAAGGAATAAGGAGTAAGAAAAGCCTAAGCTTGGGGATGCCCCGACATTCCAAGCTATTATCCAAAAGAGAGCAAGCAACTAAGCTTGGGGATGCCCCCGAGTGGCATCCCCTCTTTCTTCTAACGACCATCGGTATTTTACTCGAAGCTATATTTTTATTTGTCACATACTATGTGTTTTGCTTGAGCGTCTTGTATGATATGAGTCTTTGCTTGTTTTATTTTGTGTTTTTAGTCTTGATTTCTTGATGGACACACCTATTTGAGAGAGCCAAAATTATGTCATGACTTGTTAAAATTGCTCTCTATGCTTCACTTAATTTTTTATGAGCTATGGACTTGCTCTAGTGCTTCACTTATATTTTTTTGAACACGGTGTGCTTTAGTATCTTTGAGGAAATGCTCTCTTGCTTCACTTAGATTTATTTGAGAGTTATTAAAAATTTCAAGAAATTATCTCTTGCTTCACTTAAATTACTTTGAGAGAAAGAAAAATTATGCTCGTGATCTTCACTTATATTTGTTTGAGCTTGTCAAAAGCAATACATGAAAATTAGTTCCAAAGTGATAGATATCCAAGAAGGATATAATAAAAACATTCATGAAGATCATTGGACAAAATAAACTTGATTCTTAGTAATAGTTTTGAGATATGATGATGTGATATGTGAGTTATGTTGATGCGTAATTATGCTTTTGTAAGAATATTGGTGTTAAGGTTTGTGATTCCCTATGCAAGCACGAAATTCAATAATTATGCAATGAAATTATATCCTACTTGTGGTGCATTATTCGGTGTTAATTATGCTTAATGCTCGCTTATGAGATTATTCGTTTCTTGGTTGGTCGCTTCTCAAACTTTTGGTAGCCTTCATTTTGCACTAAGTATGATCACTACTTGTGCATCCAAAAACCTTTAAACCAGTTTTGCCACATGAGTCCACTATATCTACCTATATGTGGTATTCTTTTGCCCTTCTAAGCAAATTTGCATGTGCCATCTCTAATATTCAAAATAAACTTCTCTTTTGTGTGTTCGTTTCGCTCGTGGAGCGGTGAGGGGTGGCTAATATTTTCCATGCTAGATGTGTTATTCTCACGATGAGTGTTTATTCACTTGTCATTGCACGAGAGTAAGGCAAAGGTATTAGGGATGCCCAGTCCCGAAATGAAAAATGAATTTCCTTTATGTTGTCAAATAATAAATTCCTTGGAAAGTGTTGGTATGGAGGGCAACCATGGATACGGCTAGCCATGGAAAATGAAAGTATGGTTGAAAAAGGAATAAACTTTACTTTCCGTTTGGGAACCTCCTATGATATATCTAGCATGGAAAGTGTTGGGAACTCTAAGTCATTTTCGTTGGTGGGAAGGACACACCTCCCAAAATGTTTTTATCTCTAAGTTTTTCGCTTTGAGCTCTGGCACCTCTACAAATCCCTACTTCCCTCTGCGAAGGGCCTTTCTTTTACTTTGTGCAATTTTTATTTTGAAATTGAGTCTCCATCTTCTCTTATAAAAGCATCAACTAGGAGGCACTATGATCGTACTTGAGCATTGGGTGTAGTTAATATGCGAGTGTGTTTCATGAATGGATCAATGATTGAGCATGATGGGCTAGGGATAGCTTATTTTAGTGTTTATATTTTGAAAGACATGGTTGCTTGTTGATATGCTTGAGTATTTAGGTTATCATGTCAAAACTAGACTATTGCTTTGAACAATATAAAAGTCCAAATGTCCATGCTATGATGAAAAGAATATGGTATGACATGTTAGGCAGCATTCCACATCAAAAATTCTGTTTTTATCACTTACCTACTCGAGGACGAGTAGGAGTTAAGCTTAGTGATGTTGATACGTCTCCAACATATCTATAATTTTTGATTGTTCCATGTTGTTATATTATCAATCTTGGATGTTTTATAATCATTTTATAGTCATTTTATATCATTTTTGGTACTAACCTATTGACATAGTGCCAAGTGCCAGTTGTTGTTTTTTGCATGTTTTTTACATCGCAAAAACTCAATACCAAACGGAGTCCAAATGCAACAAAACTTTACAGAGATTTTTTTGGACCAGAAGACACCTAATGGGCCAAGGTTGCGCCTGGGGGGTGCTCCGAGGAGAGCACAACCCACCAGGGCACGTCAGGAGGCCCAGACGCGCCTTGGTGGGGTTGTGACCACCTCGGGTGCCCCTGGACCACCTCTTTGCTCTATAAATACCCCAATATTCCAGAAACCCTAGGGGAGTCGACGAAAATCAATTCTAGCCGCCGCAGTGTCTAGAACCACCAGATCCAATCTAGACACCATCATAGATGGGGTTCACCACCTCCATTGGTGCATCTCCGATGATGCGTGAGTAGTTCTTTGTAGACCTTCGGGTCCGTAGTTAGTAGCTAGATGGCTTCCTCTCTCTCGTTTGATTCTTAATATAATGGTCTCTTGGAGATCCATATGATGTAACTCTTTTTGCGGTGTGTTTGTTGGGATCGGATGAACTTTGAGTTTATGACCAGATCTATCTTTTTATATCCATGAAAGTATTTGAGTTTCTTCGATCTCTTTTATGCATGATTTCTTATAGCCTCGTATTTCTTCTCTGATATTTCGGTTTTGTTTGGCCAACTTGATCTGTTTATATTGCAATGGGAAGAGGTGCTTTGTAGTGGGTTCGATCTTACGGTGCTTGATCCCAGTGACAGAAGGGGAACCGACACGTATGTATCGTTGCTACTAAGGATAAAATGATGGGGTCTATCTCTACGTAGATAGATCTTGCTGCATCATGTCATCGTTCTTATTACATTACCCCGTTTCTCCATGAACTTAATACACTAGATGCATGCTGGATAGCGGTCGATGTGTGGAGTAATAGTAGTAGATGCAGGCAGGAGTCGGTCTACTAATCTTGGACGTCATTCCTATGTAATGATCATTGCCTGGATATCGTCATGATTATTTGAAGTTCTATCAATTTCCCAACAGTAATCTTTTTGCCCACCGTTTGCTATTTTTCTCGAGAGAAGCCACTAGTGAAACCTACGGCCCTCGGGTCTCTTTCTCATATTATTTGCCTTCGCGATCTATTTTATTTGCCTTTTATTTTAGATCTACTAAACCAAAAATACAAAAACACCTTGCTGCAATTTATTTTATTTGGCGTTCAATCTATCAATATTTACAACTCTCTCCCGTCCATTTGCCAATTTCTGGCGCCGCTACCCGAAAGGGATTGACAACCCCTTTTACACATCGGGTTGCGAGTATTTGTTGTTTGTGTGCAGGGGCTGTTTACATTGTGTTGCTTGGTTCTCCTACTGGTTCGATAACCTTGGTTTCATATCTGAGGGAAATACCTACCGCCGCTATGCTGCATCATCCCTTCCTCTTTGGGAAAATACCTACGTAGCTTCAAGCGACATCAATGCCCCAGAAGGCATTCCCTCTTTCATCTCCAACATTGTCGATAACCTCACTTGGAGCTATGTTTTCATTCGTCACATGATATGTGTTTTGCTTGGAGCATAAATTTGTTTCGTTAGGATTTTCTTGCTGTTATTTAGAATAATTTTTTGCATCTTTTATTTCAATAGAAGTGGTAATGATAGCCTTTGCCATGCTTATTTTGCAAGTATACATGTTGCTGTTTGAAAACAGAAAGTTTACCACTGTTGCAAAAATTCCCTAGAAAAGTCAGAATGTGATAAAATGTTGAAACTTTTTGCATAATAAGCTTTGATAAATTTTCTACAGTGTGATAAATTTCCATAAATTTTGGAGTTGAATCAGTATTGATACTCTTGCATTATTTATACACTGTACTGTTTTGGCAGATTGCTGTTATGTTTGCATATGTTTGCTTGTTTAATGATTCTATTTGAGGATATGAGTATTAAATATGGAGAGGCATTTAGTATTCAATGTTGAATGATAATTTTAGTGATTTGCTACAGTAGATAATGATAAGGTTTTTGCATTGGTTTATACTAACTTATCTCACGAGTTCTTTTTGAGTTTTGTGTGGATGAAGCTTTTGAGATTTAGGACAACCGTGATATAAAAGGAATTAAGGAGACACAAAAGCTCAAGATTGGGGATGCCCAAGGCACCCCAAGATAATATTTCAGGAAGTCTTAAGCATCTAATCTTGGGGATGCCCGGTAGGCATCCCACCTTTCTTCATCAACAATTATCGAGTCCTCAAATAGTTGCCAGGGAGGCTAGGTAAGCGGCATTCACATCCCGTCAACGAAGCTCTTTTTGTTTGGAATTGCTATAGTGCTTCACTTATATATTTTTGAGCATGATGTGCTTCAGTATTTTTGAAGAAATTCTCTCTTGCTTCACTTAAATTAATTTGAGAGAAAGAAATATTATGCTCATGATCTTCACTTATATCTTTTTGGAGTAGCTTGTCATTTACTCTTGTGCTTCACGTATATCCTATGAGTAAACTGTTGAATGAATTGGATATAATGAAGTTGAAATTATATCATGCCTAGTGGTAGCTTCACATTGGGTTTAGAAAGTGAAATCTTTTGAAGCTTGATAATCACAATATTGGTCATGCAAGCAATTTATGAATAATTAGTATAAGGAAGAGAACTTTCACATGCAAATACACTATCTTGTAAATCTTTTGTGATTGTGAGCCCCCATCAAAATATTATATGCCAAAATTGTTGATGTTCGACAAGGAAGACAACGTAATGGTTTATGTTTGTTCATATTCACACAGAAGTTATATTGTCATAGATCCTTCAACATGTGGTGCTTGCCCCCCATCCTTGCTAGCCAAAAATTCCGCACCAAGTATAGATACTACTTGTGCATCCAAAAATCCTTAAACCCAAATCTCATCTTCAAGAGTCCACCATACCTACCTAAGGATTGAGCAAGATCCTTCAAGTAAGTTGTCATCGATGCAACAAGGCAATAAAAATTGCTTCTAAAAGTGTGAGATCATTTAGTGTAAGAGAAAATTGAGCGTTGTACGAATTTGTGATGGTGAAGAATAAAAGAGACATACTACATAATAAAGGTTGCCATCACAAGGGGCAATACAACGTGACGTTCTTTTGCACTAAGGGGTTGAGCATACAAACAAATAAGCGCATGGCAACCTCTGCTTCCCTCTGTGAAGCGCCTATCTTTTACTTTTATGTATTTACTTTCATGCAAGAGTCAAAGTTTTTCTCTCTATTCCTTTTTATTTTTCTCTTTTGGCAAGCATCATGTGGTGAGGAAAGATCTAGGCACATATATCCAGTTGGATATGGGTAGCATGCGTTATTATTGTTGACATCACCCTTGAGTTGAATACGTTGGGAGGCGAAACTATGAGCCCCTATCTTTCTATATGTCCGGTTGAAACATTTTGCTCATGTGTATGCGGTGAGTGTTAGCAATCATAGAAGTCTATATGATGGTTGAGTATGTGGAGCTCTTACTTAGATTTTGTTGAATAAGTTGAATTACAATTGCTTGGTGACTGAGAACATATGTTGTTGAGTTTCAAAAGAGTTCATTGTTTGAACCTTAACATGTGAAATAGTTGCTACTTTAACATGAGAAGTTTTATAAGAAAGAATTGCTATTATGATGCAAGGAAAAGTGATTGAAATTGTCATTGATAAAACTTGTGCACTTTGCTAGCATTCACACTTCATAAATTATTTCTTTTATCATTTACCTACTCGAGGATGAGTAGGAATTAAGCTTGGGGATGCTGATACGTCTCCAACGTATCTATAATTTATGAAGTATTCATGTCATTATATTATCATTCTTGGATGTTTTACAATCATTTTATAGCAACTTTATATCATTTTTTGGGACTAACCTATTGACCCAGTGCCTAGTGCCAGTTGTTGTTTTTGCTTGTTTTTTACATCGCAAGAAATCAATATCAAACGGAGTCCAAACACTTCAAAACTTTTTTGAGATTTTTTATGGACCAGAACACCCAGGCTGGGCTAGAGAAGCACCTGGGGTGCCCAGAGGGGGGCACAACCCACTAGGGAGCGCCTGGGGACCCAGGCGCGCCCAGGTGGGTTGTGCCCACCTTGGTGGCCTCCCGCACCCCCTCTTTACCCTATAAATTCCCAAATATTCTGAAAACCCTCGGGGTTAACCTAGATCAGAAGTTCCGCCGTCATACGTCTCCAACGTATCTATAATTTTTGATTGCTCCATGCTATATTATCTACTGTTTTGGGCACTATTGGGCTTTATTATCCACTTTTATATTATTTTGGGGACTAACCTATTAACCGGAGGCCCAACCCAGATTTGCTGTTTTATGCCTATTTCAGTGTTTCGAAGAAAAGGAATATCAAACGGAGTTGAAACGGAACGAAATCAACTACAGAAGTTATTTTTGGAAGGAAACACAGCTGATGGACTTGGACCCCACGTCAGAAGATACGGGAGCTGCCCACGAGGGTGGGGGGCGCGCCCACCCCCTAGGGCACGCCCCCTTGCCTCGTGGGGCCCCCGTGGCTCCCCTGACGTGCTTCTTCTGCCTATATAACTCCATATACCCTAAAACTTCCAGAACAGAGATTAGATCGGGAGTTCCGCCGCCGCAAGCCTCTGTAGCCACCAAAAGTCAATCGGGACCCTGTTCCGGCACCCTGCCGGAGGGGGGATCCCTCACCAGTGGCCATCTTCATCATCCCGGCGCTCTCCATGATGAGGAGGGAGTAGTTCTCCCTCGGGGCTGAGGGTATGTACCAGTAGCTATGTGTTTGATCTCTCTCTCTCGTGTTCTTGAGACGATACGATCTTGATGTATCGCGAGCTTTGCTATTATAGTTGGATCCTATGTTTCTCCTCCCCCTCTTCTCTCTTGTAATGAATTGAGTTTCCCCTTTGAAGTAATCTTATCGGATTGAGTCTTTAAAGATTTGAGAACACTTAGGAGCCGTTCGGTAATACTCTGGCTCCAGGAAATCTGAGGAGCTACGGAGCACCTCTTTCTCAACTCTGCATTTTTGAACTACTGCTTCACCAGCTCTGTGAGTGGAGTTGTGGAGTGAAGCCCCTCCGAACAGGCCCTTAATGTATGTCTTGCGTGGGATACCCATGGTGACAATGGGGTATTCTATTGATCCACTTGATGTATGTTTTGCTGATCAACTTGTGGGTTTCGCGACATTGGGAACCTATGCATAGGGGTTGGCACACGTTTTCGTCGTGATTCTCCGGTAGGAACTTTGGGCACTCTTTGAGGTCCTTTGTGTTGGTTGAATAGATGAATCTGAGATTGTGTGATGCATATCGTATAATCATACCCATGGATACTTGAGGTGACATTGGAGTATCTAGGTGACATTAGGGTTTTGGTTGATTTGTGTCTTAAGGTGTTATTCTAGTACGAACTCTAGGGCTGTTTGTGACACCTATAGGAATAGCCCAACGGATTGATTGGAAAGAATAACTTTGAGGTGGTTTCGTACCCTACCATAATCTCTTCGTTCGTTCTTCGCTATTAGTGACTTTGGAGTGACTCTTTGTTGCATGTTGAGGGATAGTTATGTGATCCAATTATGTTAGTATTGTTGAGGGAACTTACACTAGCGAAAGTATGAACCCTAGGCCTTGTTTCAACACATTGCAATACCGTTTACGCTCACTTTTATCACTTGTTACCTTGCTGTTTTTATTATTTCAGATTACAAATACCTTTATCTACTATCCATATACCACTTGTTTCACCATCTCTTCGCCGAACTAGTGCACCTATACAATTTACCATTGTATTGGGTGTGTTGGGGACACAAGAGACTCTTTGTTATTTGGTTGCAGGGTTGCTTGAGAGATACCATCTTCATCCTACGCCTCCTACGGATTGATAATCCTTAGGTCATCCACTTGAGGGAAATTTGCTACTGTCCTACAAACCTCTGCACTTGGAGGCCCAACAACGTCTACAAGAAGAAGGTTGTGTAGTAGACATCACGCCGCCGCAGGCCTCTGTAGCCACCGAAAACCAATCTAGACCCTTTCCGGCACCCTGCCGGAGGGGGAATCATCTCCGGTGGCCATCTTCATCATCCCGGCGGCCACCACGATGAGGAGGGAGTAGTCCACCCTCGGGGCTGCGGGTTTGTACCAGTAGCTATGTGTTTAATCTCTCCCTCTCGTGTTCTTGAGATGTCATGATCTTGATGTATCGCGGGCTTTGTTAATATAGTCGGATCATATGGTGTTTTCCCCTCTCTACCTTGTTGTGATGAATTGAGTTTTTCCCTTTGAGATTTCGTTGTTATCAGATTGAATACTTTTATGGATTTGAGAACACTTGATATATATATTGCAATTGAATACTCGTGGTGACAATGGGGTATCGTATTGATTCACTTGATATTTGTTTTGGCACTCAACTCGCGGATTCCCGAGGTGACATTGGGGTAATCTATGCATAGGGGTTGATGCACGTTCTTGTCTTTGTTTCTCTGGTAGAAATCTTGGGGCACTCTTTGAAGTTCTTTGTGTTGGATTGAATATTATGAATCTGAATTTTCTTTGGTGTTATTTTAGTACGAACTCTTGGTTTGATTGATCGGAAAGAATAGCTTTGTGTTATTTTAGTATGAACTCTAGGATAGATTGATCAGAAAGAATAGCTTTGAGGTGATTTCGTACCCTATAGACAATTCTGTCTTATGTTCTCCACTAGATAGGAACTTTGGAATGATTCTTCGTTGCACGTTGAGGGACAGTTATATGACCCAATTATGTTAGCACTGTTGAGAGATTGCACTAGTGAAAGTACGTACCCTAGGCCTTGTTTTCGAGCATTGCAATACCGTTTTTGTGCATGTTTACTATTTGCTACCTTGCTGTTTTTATTTATTCAGATTATAAATATATATTTCTACCATCCATATTACACTTTTATCACCATCTCTTCGCCAAACTAGTGCACCTATACAAATTGCCAGGTGTGTTGGGGACACAAGAGACTTCTTGTATTTGGTTGTAGGGTTGTTTGAGAGAGTCCATCTTCATCCAACACCTCCCACGGATTGATAAACCTTAGATCATCCACTTGAGGGAAAATTGCTACTGTCCTACAGAACTCTGCGCTTGGAGGCCCAACACGAGTCTACAAAAGTTGCGTAGTAGACATCACATAGCTACTATGTTGAGATTGAAATGAAGCAATATGAGAGATCTCACTCATAGCATATGACATGTTTAAGGGATTGTCAAACATGATGTGACCAATAGAATTTTCACATAATATCCTATGGATTATAGCATCACAACTAGGCAATTCAACATGCTTATCATCATATTCATCATAAATGGGTGTCATATCAAAACAAGGCATAGTATGCGATGAATCCATAAGGTGATCAACATCATGCAAGCAATATTTTGCAAGATAGTCCACTAGTGGGATAGCTCACGAGAACTTTGTATTGAATCACAAAGTCGAGAGGATTTCATCTAGCTACTGACATGGACCTTAAGGTACTAATGAAACTATTCACACATGACCCACCAAGGTGGATGAAGATGGCTCTAATGATGGATTCCACATCCGGCAGGGTGCCGGAATAGGCCTCCAGGTTGGATTTCCTCAAAACGAAAACTTGCGATGACAGAAGAAATCATGAAAAAAATGGTACTAAGGGTTTCTTGAAATATACTCTCCCTCCGTCCCAGAATAAGTGCCTCAACTTTGTACTAACTTTAATACAAAGTTGTACTAAAGTTGAGGGACGGAGGGAGTAGGATTTATGTGTTGGCGAACGCAGTATTTCAAAAAAATTCCTACGATCACGCAAGATCAATCTGGGGATGCATAGAAACGAGAGGGGAGAGTATGTCTACATACCCTCGTAGACCGAAAGATAAAGCGTTAAGAAACGCGGTTGATGTAGTCGAACGTCTTCGTGATCCAACCGATCAAGTAACGAACGCACGACACCTCCGCGATCTGTACATGTTCAGCTCAGTGACGTCACTCGTACTCTTGATCCAGTTGAGGCCAAGGGACAGTTTCGTTAGCATGACAGCGTGTTGACGGTGATGATGTTACCGGCACAGGGCTTCGCCTAAGCTCTACGATGATATGACGGCACAGGGCTTCGCCTAAGCTCTACGATGATATGACCGAGGTGGAAATATGTGGAGGGGGGCACCGCACACGGCTAAGAATTAACTTGTGTATTTATGGGGTGCCCCCCTCCCCCTTATATAAAGGAGGGGAGGAGGGGGCCAGCCGACTCTCATGGTGCGCCCCAAAGGGGGATTCCTACTCCTACTAGGAGTAGGTTTCCCCCTTTCCTAGTCCTAATAGGAGGGGGGAAGGGGGAGAGGAGAAGAAGGAAAGGGGGACGACCACCCTCCCAATTCAGATTGGGTTTGGCAGGCGCGCCCCCACCTCTTAGCCGCCTCCTCTCTCTTCCACAAAATCCCATGTAGGCCCATTAAGCCCCCGGGGGCTTCTGGTAACCCCCCGGTACTCCGGTATATGCCCGAACTCATCCGAAACCATTCCGGTGTCCAAACATAACCTTCCAATATATCAATCTTCATGTCTCGACCATTTCGAGACTCCTTGTCATGCCCATGATCGTATCCGGGACACCGATCTACCTTCAGTACATCAAAACACATAAACTCATAATACCGATCGTCATCGAACGTAAAGCGTGCGGACCCTACGAGTTCGAGAACTATGTAGACATGACCGAGACTCATATCTGGTCAATAACCAATAGCGGAACCTGGATGCTCATATTGGTTCCTACATATTCTAACGAAGATCTTTATCGTTCAAACCGCATAACAACATACGTTGTTCCCTTTGTCATCGGTATGTTACTTGCCCGAGATTCGATCGTCGGTATCATCATACCTAGTTCAATCTCGTTACCGGCAAGTCTCGTTACTCATTCCGTAATGCAACATCCCATAACTAACTCATTAGTCACATTGCTTGCAAGGCTTATAGTGATGTGCATTACCGAGAGGGCCCAGAGATACCTCTCCGACAATTGGAGTGACAAATCCTAATCTCGATCTATGCCAACTCAACAAACACCATCGGAGACACCTATAGAGCATCTTTATAATCACCTAGTTACGTTGTGATGTTTGATAGCACACTAAGTGTTCCTCCGGTATTCGGGAGTTGCATAATCTCATAGTTATAGGAACATGTATAAGTCATGAAGAAAGCAATAGCAATAAACTAAACGACCATAGTGTTAAGCTAACGGATGGGTCTAGTCCATCACATCATTCTCTAATGATGTGATCCCGTTCATCAAATGATAACACATGTCCATGGCTAGGAAACTTAACCATCTTTGATTAACGAGCTAGTCAAGTAGAGGCATACTAGGGACACTCTGTTTGTCTATGTATTCACACATGTACTAAGTTTCCGGTTAATACAATTCTAGCATGAATAATAAACCTTTATCATGATATAAGGGAATGTAAATAACAACTTTATTATTGCCTTTAGGGCATATTTCCTTCAGTCTCCCACTTGCACTAGAGTCAATAATCTAGTTCACATCGTCATGTGATTTCACACCAATAGTTCACATCTTTATGTGATTAGTTCACATCTTCATGTGACTAATACCCAAAGGGTTTACTAGAGTCAATAATCTAGTTCACATCGCTATGTGATTAACACCCAAAGTGTGATCATGTTTTGCTTGTGAGAGAATTTTACTCTACGGGTCTGCGACATTCAGATCCATATGTATTTTGCAAATTTCTATGTCTATAATACTTTGCACGGAGCTACTCTAGCTAATTGCTCCGACTTTCAATATGTACCTAGATCGAGACTTAGAGTCATCTAGATCGGTGTAAAAATCTTGCATCGACGTAACTCTTTACGACAAACTCTTTTATCACCTCCATAACCGAGAAATATTTCCTTAGTCATCTAAGCATAATTTTGACTGCTGTCCACTGATCTACTCCTACATCACTATTGTACTCCCTTGCCAAAATCATGCTAAGGTGTACAATAGGTCTGGTACACAACATGTCATACTTTATAGAGCCTATGATTGAGGCATAGGGAATGACTTTTCATTCTCTTTCTATTTTCTGCTATGGCCGGGTTTTGAGTCTTTACTCAATTTCACACCTTACAACTCAGGGAAGAACTCCTTCTTTGACTGATCCATTTTGAACTCCTTCAAAATCTTATCAAGGTATGTAGTCATTGAAAGTCTTATCAAGCGTCTTGATCTATCTTTATAGATCTTGATGCCCAATATGTAAGTAGCTTTATAGGTAAATCTTTCTTTGAAAAACTCCTTTCAAATTCTCCTTTATGCTTTCTAGAAAATTCTACATCATTTCTGATCAACAATATGTCATTCACATATACTTATTAGAAAGGTTGTAGTGCTCCCACTCACTTTCCTGTAAATACAGGCTTCACCGCAAGTCTGTATAAAACTATATGCTTTGATCAACTCGTCAAAGCGTATAGTCCAACTCTGAGATGCTTGCACTAGTCCATAGATGGATCGCTGGAGCTTGCACACTTTGTCAGCATCTTTAGGATTGACAAAACCTTCTGGTTGCATCGTATACAACTCTTCTTCAATAAATCCATTAAGAAATGTAGTTTTGATATCCATTTGCCAGATTTCATAAAATGCGGCAACTGCTAACATGATTCGGACGGACTTTTTAGCATCGATACGAGTGAGAAAATCTCATCGTGGTCAACACTTGAACTTGTCGAAAAACTTTTGCGACAATTCGAGCTTTGTAGATAGTAACACTACTATCAGCGTCCGTCTTCCTCTTGAAGATCCATTTATTCTGAATGGCTCACCAATCATCAGGCAAGTCAATCAGAGTCCATACTTTGTTCTCATACATGGATCCCATCTCAGATTTCATGGCCTTAAGCCATTTCACAGAATCTGGGCTCATCATCGCTTCCTCATAGTCCATAGGTTCGTCATGGTCTAGTATCACGACTTCCAGAACAGGATTACCGTACCACTCTGGTGCGAAACGTACTCTGGTTGACCTACGAGGTTCGGTAGTAACTCGATCTGAAGTTTCATGATCATCATTGTTAACTTCCTCACTAATTGGTGTAGGCATCACTGGAACTGATTTCTGTGATGAACTACTTCCCAATTTGGGAGAAGGTACAGTTACCTCATCAAGTTCTACTTTCCTCCCACTCACTTCTTTCGAGGGAAACTCCTTCTCTAGAAAGGATCCACTCTTAGCAACAAAGATCTTGCCTTCAAATCTGTGATAGAAGGTGTACCCAACAATTTCTTTTGGGTATCCTATGAAGACGCACTTCTCCGGTTTGGGTTTGGGCTTATCAGGCCGAAACTTTTTCACATAAGCATCACAACCCCAAACTTTAAGAAATGACATCTTAGGTTTCTTGCTAAACCACAGTTCATACGGTGTCATCTCAACGGATTTTAGACGGTGCCCTATTTAACGTGAATGCAGCTGTCTCTAATGCATAACCCCAAAATGATAGTGGTAAATCAGTAAGAGACATAATAGATCGCACCATATCTAATAAAGTACGGTTACGATGTTCGGACACACCATTATGCTGTGGTGTTCCAGGTGGCGTGAGTTGCGAAACTATTCGACATTGTTTCAACTGAAGGCCAAACTCGTCACTCAAACATTTTGTCTCCGCGATCAGATCGTGGAAACTTTATTTTCTTGTTACGATGATTCTCCACTTGACTCTGAAATTCTTTGAACATTTCAAACGTTTCAGGCTTGTGTTTCATTAAGTAGATATACTCATATCTTCTCAAATCATCTGCGAAGGTCAGAAAATAACGATACCCGCCGCAAGCCTCAACACTCCGTGGATTGCATACATCAGTATGTAGTATTTCCAATAAGTCAGTGGCTCGCTCCATTGTTCTGGAGAATGGAGTCTTAGCCATTTTGCCCATGAGGCATGGTTCGCAAGCATCAAATGATTCATAATCAAGTGATTCTAAAAGTCCATCCGCATGGAATTTCTTCATGCACTTTACACCAATATGACCTAAACGGTAGTGCCACAAGTATGTTGCACTATCATTATCAACTTTGCATCTGTTGGCATCAATATTATGTGTATCACTACGATCGAGATTCAATAAACCATTTATTAAGTGTATGACCATAGAAGGTTATATTCATGTAAACAGAACAACAATTATTCTTTAACTTAAATGAATAACCGTATTGCAATAAACATGATCCAATCATATTCATGCTCAACGCAAACACCAAATAACATTTATTTTAGGTTCAACACTAATCCCGTAGGTAAAAGGACTGTGCGATGGTGCTTATCAACCTTGGAATTATTTCCGACACACATCATCACCTTGTCCTTAACTAGTCTCTGTTCATTTTGCAACTCCTGTTTGGAGTTACTAATCATAGCAACTGAACCAGTATCAAATACCCATGGGTTACTATGAACACTAGTAAAGTACACATCAATAACATGTATATCATATATACTTTTGTTCACTTTACCATCCTTCTTATCCGCCAAGTATTTGGGGCAGTTCCGCTTCCTAGTGACCATTTCCTTTGCAGTACAAACACTCAGTTTCAGGCTTGGGTCAAGCTTTGGGCTTCTTCATGGGAGTGGAAACTTGCTTGCCATTTTTCTTGAAGTTCCCTTTCTTTTCCTTGCCCTTTTACTTGAAACTAGTGGTCTTGTCAACCATCAACACTTGATGCTTTTTCTTGATTTCTACCTTCGCCAATTTCAGCATCACGAAGAGCTTGGGAATCGTTTCCGTTATCCCTTGCATATTATAGTTCATCATGAAGTTCTAGTAACTTGGTGATAGTGACAAGAGAACTCTGTCAATCACTACCTTATCTGGAAGATTAACTCCCACTTGATTCAAGTGATTGTAGTACTCACACATTCTGGGCACATGCTCACCAGCTGAGCTATTCTCCTCCATCTTGTAGGCAAAGTACTTGTCAGAGGTCTCATACCTCTTAACGCGGGCATGAGTCTGAAATACCAATTTCAGCTCTTGGAACATCTCATATGCTTCATGGCGTTCAAAACATTTTTGAAGTCCCGATTCTAAGCCGTAAAGTATGGTGCACTAAACTATCAAGTAGTCATCATACCGAGCTTGTCAAACGTTCATAACGTCTGCATCTGCTCCTGCAAAAGGTCCATCACCTAGCGGTGCATCAAAGACATAATTCTTTTGTGCAGCAATGAGGATAATCCTCAGATCACGGAGCTAGTGCGCATCATTGCTACTAACATCTTTCAACATAGTTTTCTCTAGGAACATATCATAAATAAAATGGGGAAGCTATACGCGAGCAATTGATCTACAACATAGATATGCAAATACTATCAGGATTAAGTTCATGATAAATTTAAGTTCAATTAATCATATTACTTAAGAACTCCCACTTAGATAGGCATCCCTCTAATCATCTAAGTGATCACGTGATCCATATCAACTAAACCATGTCCGATCATCACGTGAGATGGAGTAGTTTTCAATGGTGAACATCACTATGTTGATCATATCTACTATATGATTCACGCTCGACCTTTCGGTCTCAGTGTTCTGAGGCCATGTCTGCATATGCTAGGCTCCTCAAGTTTAACCTGAGTATTCTGCTTGTGCAAAACTGGCTTGCACCCGTTGTATGTGAACGTAGAGCTTACCACACCCGATCATCACGTGGTGTCTCGTCACGACGAACTGTAGCAATGGTGCATACTCAGGGAGAACACTTATACCTTGAAATTTAGTGAGAGATCATCTTATAATTCTACCGCCATACTAAGCAGAATAAGATGCATAAAGGATAAACATCACATGCAATCAATATAAGTGATATGATATGGCCATCATCATCTTGTGCCTTTGATCTCCATCTCCAAAGCACCGTCATGATCACCATCATCACCGGCTTGACACCTTGATCTCCATCGTAGCATCGTTGTCGTCTTGCCAACTATTGCTTCTACGACTATCGCTACCGCTTAGTGATAAATTAAAGCAATTACATGGCGATTGCATTTCATACAATAAAGCGACAACCATACGGCTCCTGCCAGTTGCCGATAACTGTGTTACAAAACATGATCATCTCATAGAACAATTTATATAATCACGTCTTGACCATATCACATCATAACATGCCCTGCGAAAACAAGTTAGACGTCCTCTACTTTGTTGTTGCAAGTTTTACGTGTTTGCTATGGGCTGAGCAAGAACCGTTCTTACCTATGCATCAAAAACCATAATGCGGTATAGTGATTGCTTTTTGATCTTCAGAAAAAAAACCATGTTCATTGAATCCGATTCAACTAAAGTTGGAGAAACTGACACCCACCAGCCACCTGTGTGCAAAGCACGTCGGTACAACCAATCTCATGAACGCGGTCATGTAATGTCGGTCCGGGCCGCTTCATCCAACAATACCGCCGAATAAAGAAACAACTAGTGATGGCAAGCAATATGTATATACCCACGCCCACAACTCCTTTGTGTTCTACTCGTGCATATAACATCTATGCATAGACCTGGCTTGGATGCCACTGTTGGGGAACGCAGTATTTCAAAAAAATTCCTACGATCACACAAGATCTATCTAGCGATGCATAGCAACGAGAGGGGAGAGTATGTCTATGTACCCACGTAGACCGAAAGCGGAAGCGTTAAGAAACGTGGTTGATGTAGTCAAACATCTTCCCGATCCAACCGATCAAGTACCGAACGCACGACACCTCTGTGATCTGCACACGTTCATTTCGGTGACGTCCCTCGTACTCTTGATCCAGTTGAGGCCGAGGGAGAGTTTTGTCAGCACGACCGCATTTTGACGGTGATGATGAAGTTACCGGCGCAGGGCTTCGCCTAAGCATTACGACGATATGACCGAGGTGGAAATATGTGGAGGGGGCACCGCACACGGCTAAGAATTAACTTGTGTATCTATGGGGTGCCCCCTCCCCGTATATGAAGGAGGGGAGGAGGGGGCCGGCCAGCTCTCATGGTGCACCCCAAGGGGGAATTCCTACTCCTACCAGGAGTAGGTTTCCCCCCTTTCCTAGTCCTAATAGGAGGGGGAAGGAAGGGGGAGAGGAGAAGAAGGAAAGGGGGTCGGCCCCCTCCCAATTTGGATTGGGCTTGGGGGTCGTGCCCCCACCTCTTGGCCTCCTCCTCTCTCTTCCACTAAAGCCCATGTAGGCCCATTAAGCCTCCGGGGGTTCCGGTAACCCCCCAGCACTCCGGTATATGCCCGAACTCATCCAAAACCATTCCGGTGTCCAAACATAACCTTCCAATATATCAATATTCATGTATGGACCATTTCAAGACTCCTCGTCATGTCTGTGATCACATCCGGGACTCTGAACTACCTATGGTACATCAAAACACATAAACTCATAATATCGATCGTCGTCGAACGTTAAGCGTGCAGACCCTACGGGTTCGAGCACTATGTAGACATGACCGAGACTCATCTCCGGTCAATAACCAATAGCGGAACCTGGATGCTCATATTGGTTCCTACATATTCTACGAAGATCTTTATTGGTCAAACCGCATAACAACATACCTTGTTCCCTTTGACATCGGTATGTTACTTGCCCGAGATTCGATCGTCGGTATCATCATACCTAGTTCAATCTCGTTACCAGCAAGTCTCTTTACTCGTTCAATAATGCAATATCCCATAACTAACTCATTAATCACATTTCTTGCAAGGCTTATAGTGATGTGCATTACCAAGAGGGCCCAGAGATACCTCTCCGACAATCGGAGTGACAAATCCTAATCTCGATCTATGCCAACTCAACAAACGCCATCGGAGACACCTGTAGAGCATCTTTATAATCACCCAGTTACGTTGTGGCGTTTGATAGCACACTAAGTGTTCCTCCGGTATTCGGGAGTGGCATAATCTCATAGTTATAGGAACATGTATAAGTCATGAAGAAAGCAATAGCAATAAACTAAACGATCATAGTGCTAAGCTAACGGATGGGTCTAGTCCATCACATGATTCTCTAATGATGTGATCCCATTCATCAAATGACAACACATGTCCATGGCTAGGAAACTTAACCATCTTTGATTAACGAGCTAGTCAAGTAGAGGCATACTAGGGACACTCTGTTTGTCTATTCACACATGTACTAAGTTTCCAGTTAATACAATTATAGCATGAATAATAAACATTTATCATGATATAAGGAAATATAAATAACAACTTTATTATTGCCTCTAGGGCATATTTCCTTCACTATGGGCAGAAGAAACAATGTAAGGCGGTGCCCATGGGGCCCACATGGCCTAACCACGTGGGTGGGCCCCTCAGCAGCTTTGGACACTTTCTGGACTCCTCGTGTCCTGGAAAAAATCATATTAAATCCCTGGGTTTTTTAACCACCGTAGATATGGATTTTTTGAAAAGTCAAAAACATGTAGAAAACAACAACTGACAATGTGCACTAGATTAATAGGTTATTACAGAAAAATTACTATAAAAAGTATTCGAAGTGATACTATAATAGCATGAAAGAATAAAAAAATATAGATACATTTGAGATGTAATAGTAACTGACTTGAGTTCCAAATACCCCTTTCCCTTATTGACTTCTTCAAGCATCTCGGGTTTCTTTCACAAAGTCCCAAACTCTAACTTTTACAATCAAAGGTTATAAATCCATCTTCACCATATGTGGGTTTGACAACTATTGCTAGGAACATGACCTTCCCTATATTGTTCTTATTTTGAACAATCCAAAAAGGGACTTCTTCTTTAGTAAGGAGATAATAGGTGCACTTTCTTTTAGACATATCAAACCACTTCTCATCAATGTGTACAATCCTGCTCATGTCAAGCTAGGCCTGACATTTTCCAATGTTGTTTCATCCAACATGAAAATGCAAAACTTGAGTGTGGCTTCTTGTTAGCTGGCTTGAGTGAAGACTTTAAAGCTGCTCGTGTGATCCTTTAGCTTGCCCCACTTGAACATTTTGTGCAATGTTATGCAGCTAACATCCGGAGGCCTAGAAAGAGCTCCGAGTGTCTTCATCTATTTAGCGAGATTATAGACATCCTAGATAGATTAAGAACGTTCTCTTGTGACCTATGATACGTCTCCAACGTATCTATAATTTTTGATTGTTCCATGCTATTATATTATCTGTTTTGGATGTTTAATGGGCTTTAATTTACCTTTTTATACTATTTTGGGACTAAACTACTAACCAAAGGCCCAGTGCAAATTGCTGTTTTTTTGCCTATTTCAGTGTTTCACAGAAAAGGAATATCAAACGGAATCCAAACGGAATGGAACCTTCGGGGGAGTTATTTTTGGAACAAACGTGATCCAGGAGACTTGGAGTTTACGTCAAGAATGAAGCGAGGAGGCCACAAGGCAGGGATGCGCGCCCCCACCCTTGTGGGCCCCTCGTAGCTCCACCGACATACTTCTTCCTCCTATATATACCCATATACCCCGAAAACATCTGGGAGCACCATGAAACCCTATTTCCACTGCCACAACCTTCTGTACCCGTGAGATCCCATCTTGGGACCTTTTCCAGCGCTCCGCCGGAGGGGGAATCGATCACGGAGGGCTTCTACACCAACACCATAGCCTCTCAGATGATGTGTGAGTACTTTACTACAGAACTTCGGGCAGTAGTTATTAGCTAGATGGCTTCTTCTCTCTCTTTGGATCTCAATACAAAGTTCTCCTCGATTCTCTTGGAGATCTATTTGATGTAATTCTTTTTGCGGTGTGTTTGTCGAGATCCGATGAATTGTGGGTTTATGATCAAGATTATCCATGAACAATGTTTTATTATTCTCTGAAATCTTTTATGCATGATTTAAATATCTTTGCAAGTCTCTTCAAATTATCAGTTTGGTTTGGCCTACTAGATTGATCTTTCTTGCAATGGGAGAAGTGCTTAGCTTTGGGTTCAATCTTGCGATGTCCTTTCCCAGTGACAGCAGGGGCAGCAACGCACTTATTGTATTATTGCCATCGAGGATAAAAAGATGGGGTTTATATCATATTGCTTGAGTTTATCCCTCTACATCATGTCATCTTGCCTAATGTGCTACTCTATTCTTATGAACTTAATACTCTAGATGCATGTTGGATAGCGGTCGATGTGTGGAGTAATAGTAGTAGATGCAGAATCGTTTCGGTCTACTTGTCGCGGATGTGATGCCTATATACATGATCATGCTTAGATATTCTCATAACTATGCGCTTTTCTATCAATTGCTCGACAGTAATTCGTTCACCCACCGTCGAATTTTCTATCTTGGGAGAAGCCACTAGTGAAACCTATGGCCCCCGGGTCTATCTTCCATCATATTATTTTCCTATCAATTTGGTATTTCTATTTTGCAATCTTTATTTTCCAATCTATACAACAAAAATACCAAAAATATTTATCTTATTATCTCTATCAGATCTCACTTTCGCAAGTGACCGTGAAGGGATTGACAACCCCTTTATCGCGTTGGTTGCGAGGCTCTTATTTGTTTGTGTAGGTACTAGGGGACTTGTGTGTTACCTCCTGCTAGATTGATACCTTTGTTCTCAAAACCGAGGGAAATACTTATGCTACTGTGTTGGATCACCCTTTCCTCTTCAAGGGAAAACCAACGCAAGCTCAAGAGGTAGCAAGAAGGATTTCTGGCGCTGTTGCCGGGGAGGTTTACACCAAGTCAAGTCAAGCTTTAATCTCCCACCAACATGCGGATTTCTGGCGCCGATACCAAGTACCCATCAGAAACTCTTATCGCTCACATTACATTATTTGCCATTTTCCTCTCATGTTCCTCTCCCCCACTTCACCCTTGTCGTTTTATTCGCCCTCTTTTCTTTCCATCTCTTGTTTCTTGCTTCTCGTGTGTCCATGTGGTTTGCTATTATGGCTAGTCCTTCTATCATTATTAGTACTCCCGATCATGAAGTTCTCAATTTTGAACAAAGGGAGGGAGAAAATTTAAAGGATGCTTGGTATAGAATTTGCAATGCTTGAAATAGATCCACTAGGAAGCAATCAACTTCCGTTCTTCTTCGCAATTTTTATGTAGGCATCACCCATGGAATAGATATATTCTTGATGCCATTACCGGAGGAAATTTCTTGGGTAGACATACTTTTGATTCTTATAATGCTATGATAGATTTGTTTGGGCAACCACCCCTCTTGGTTAATGGAACTATTTTAACTTTGGAACATGTCATGCAAAGGCTTGAAATTATTGAAAATAAAGTTGCCACTGTAGAGTCGATTGAGAATTTGTGTAAAAAGATCCACAATCAGATTACCCAATATGGATCTAAGGTAGGAGTTACTCTGATTTTTTTAAGAAAAGAACCCATAGTTAACGAAAAGATAGATCAAGATTCCACAAGAATTGATAAACTTGAGGACATTATTACCAACTTAGGGTCTGCCTTTTCTTCCGTAAAAAATACTCCAAATCCTCCTACTACTAGAGTTGCCAAGCTTATGTATGTACCTAAAATTAAAAGGGGTGAATCCTCTAAGGAAAATGCGGATCTCAAATCAATAAGTGTTCACCCCAACTTTTTCGCTATCATTAAGGAACCTTATGCTACGAATGAATTTCTTGACTTCTTGCCTAGGAGTTTGATCATTAATAAAAATAAGGAAACTCCTAAGGGTTATAAGTGTTTTATTGAAGAATTGCCTACCAAAGATGACAATACCTAGATCTATTCTTGTTTTTATGCCTAGCTAGGGGCGTTAAACGATAGCGCTTGTTGGGAGGCAACCCAATTTTATTTTTGTTTCTTGCTTTTTGGTTCTGTTTAGTAATAAATAATTCATCTAGATTCTAATTAGATGTGGTTTTATGCTTTTAATTAGTGTTTGTGCCAAGTAGAACCTTTGGGAAGACTTGGGGAAGTTTATGTGATCTTGCTGTAAAAAACAGAAACTTTAGCACTCACGAGATTTGCTGCCATTTGTTTTACTGGAGAGTGCGACTAGGTTGATTATTTTTTCATATTATTAATATAAAAATTCCTCACGTCCACCAATTTATTTCAGAATTTTTGGGGTTACAGAAGTATCCGAAACCTACATATTACTACAGATTGTTCTGTTTTTGACAGATTATGTTTTTCGTGTGTTGTTTGCTTATTTTGATGAATCTATGGCTAGTATCGGGGGGTATGAACCATAGAGAAGTTGGAATACAGTAGGTTTAACACCAATATGAATAAATAATGAGTTCATTACAGTACCTTGAAGTGGTGGTTTGTTTTCTTATACTAACGGAGCTCATGAGATTTTCTGTTGAGTTTTGTGTTGTGAAATTTTCAAGTTTTGGGTAAAGATTTGATGGATTTTGGAACAAGGAGTGGAAAGAGACTAAGCTTGGGGATTCCCAAGGCACCCCAAGGTAAAATTCAATGACAAACAAAATCCTAAGCTTGGGGATACCCCGGAAGGCATCCCCTCTTTCGTCTTCATCCATCGGTAACTTTACTTGAGGCTATATTTTTATTCACCACATGATATGTGTTTTGCTTGGAGCGTCGTGTATGATTTGAGTATTTGCTTTTTAGTTTACCACAATCATCCTTGCTGTACACACCTTTTGGAGAGACACACATGAATCGGAATTTATTAGAATACTCTATGTGCTTCACTTATATCTTTTGAGCTAGATAATTTTGCTCTAGTGCTTCACTTATATCTTTAAGAGCACGGTGGTGGTTTTATTTTATAGAAATTATTGATCTCTCATGCCTCACTTATATCATTTTGAGAGTCCTCTAGAACAGCATGGTAATTTTCTTTGTCTATAAAATTAGTCCTAATAAAATAGGCATCCAAGATGGGTATAATAAAAACTATCATAAAAAGTGCATTGAATACTATGAGAAGTTTGATACTTGATGATTGTTTTGAGATATGAAGATGGTGATATTAGAGTCATGCTAGTTGAGTAGTTGTGAATTTGAGAAATACTTGTTCTAAAGTTTGTGATTCCCGTAGCATGCACGTATGGTGAACCGTTATGTGATGAAGTCAGAGCATAATTTATTTATTGATTGTCTTCCTTATGAGTGGCGGTCGGGGACAAGCGATGGTATTTTCCTACCAATCTATCCCCCTAGGAGCATGCGTGTAGTACTTTGTTTCGATAACTAATAGATTTTTGCAATAAGTATGTGAGTTCTTTATGACTAATGTTGAGTCCATGGATTATACGCACTCTCACCCTTCCACCATTGCTAGCCTCTTAGTACCGCGCAACTTTCGCCGGTACCATAAACCCACCATATACCTTCCTCAAAAAAGCCACCATAACTACCTATTATGGCATTTCCATAGCCATTCCGAGATATATTGCCATGCAACTTACCACCGTTCCGTTTATTATGACACGCTTCATCATTGTGATATTGCTTTGCATGATCATGTAGTTGACATTGTATTTGTGGCAAAGCTACCGTTCATAATTATTTCATACATGTCACTCATGAGTCATTGCACATCACAGTACACCGCCGGAGGCATTCACATAGAGTCATATTTTGTTCTAAGTATCAAGTTTTAATTTTTTTTGAGCTGTAAGTAAATAAAAGTGTGATGATCATCATTATTAGAGCATTGTCCCATGTGAGGAAAGGATGATGGAGACTATGATTCGCCCACAAGTCGGGATGAGACTCCGGACAAAAATAAAAAAAGGGAGAAAGGCCATAAAAAGGCCCAAAAAAGAGAAAAGAAAAAATGAGAGAAAAAGAGAGAAGGGACAATGCTACTATCCTTTTACCACACTTGTGCTTCAAAGTAGCACCATGATCTTCATGATAGAGAGAGTCTCCTATGTGGTCACTTTCATATACTAGTGGGAATTTTACATTATAGAACTTGGCTTGTATATTCCAATTATGGGCTTCCTAAAAATGCCCTAGGTCCTCGTGAGCAAGCAAGTTGGATGCACACCCACTTAGTTTCTCTTGTTGAGCTTTCATACACTTATAGCTCTAGTGCATCCGTTGCATGGTAATCCCTACTCACTCACATTGACATCTGTTGATGGGCATATCCATACCCAGTTGATACGCCTAGTTGATGTGAGACTATCTTCGCCTTTTTTTCTTCTCCACAACCACCATTCTATTCCACCTATAGTGCTATATCCATGGCTCACGCTCATGTATTGCGTGAAGATTAAAAAAGTTTGAGAACATCAAAAGTATGAAACAATTTCTTGGCTTGTCATCGGGGTTGTGCATGATTTAAATATTTTGTGTGGTGAAGATGGAGCATAGCCAGACTATATGATTTTGTAGGGATAACTTTTGGCCATGTTATTTTGAGAAGACACGATTGCTTTGTTAGTATGCTTGAAGTATTATTATTTTTATGTCAATATTGAACTTTTGTCTTGAATATTTCGGATCAACATTTGTGCCACAATAAACAAAATTACATTGAGAATTATGCTAGGTAGCATTCCACATCAAAATTCTATGTTTATCATTTACCTACTCGAGGACGAGCAGGAATTAAGCTTGGGGATGCTTGATACGTCTCCAACGTATCTATAATTTTTGATTGTTCCATGATATTATATTATCTGTTTTGGATGTTTAACGGGCTTTAATTTACCTTTTTATATTATTTTTGGGACTAACCTACTAACCAAAGGCCCAGTGCAAATTGTTGTTTTTTTGCCTATTTCAATGTTTCGCAGAAAAGGAATATCAAACGGAATGAAACCTTCGGGGGAGTTATTTTTGGAACAAACGTGATCCAGGAGACTTGGAGTTTATGTCAAGAAAGAAGCGAGGAGGCCACGAGGCAGGGAGGCGCGCCCCCCACCCTCATGGGCCCCTCGCAGCTCCACCGACGTACTTCTTCCTCCTATATATACCCATATACCCCGAAAATATCCAGGAGCACCACGAAACCCTATTTCCACCGCTGCAACCTTCTGTACCCGTGAGATCCCATCTTGGGGCCTTTTCCGGCGCTCCGCCGGAGGGGCAATCGATCACGGAGGGCTTCTACATCAACACCATAGCCTCTTCGATGATGTGTGAGTAGTTTACCACAGACCTTCGGGTCCATAGTAATTAGCTATATGGCTTCTTCTCTCTCTTTGGATCTCAATACAAAGTTCTCCTCGATTCTCTTGGAGATCTATTCGATGTAATTCTTTTTGTGATGTGTTTGTCGAGATCTGATGAATTGTGGGTTTATGATTAAGATTACCTATGAACAATATTTGATTCTTCTCTAAAATCTTTTATACATGATTTAAATATCTCTGTAAGTCTCTCTGAATTATCAGTTTGGTTTGGCCTACTAGATTAGTCTTTCTTGCAATGGGAGAAGTGCTTAGCTTTGGGTTCAATCTTGCGGTATCCTTTCCCAGTGACAGCTGGGGCAGCAAGGCACGTATTGTATTGTTGCCATCGAGGATAAAAAGATGGGTTTTATATCGTATTGCTTGAGTTTATCCCTCTACATCATGTCATCTTGCCTAATGCGTTACTCTATTCTTATGAACTTAATACTCTAGATGCATGATGGATAGCGGTCGATGTGTGGAGTAATAGTAGTAGATGCAGAATCGTTTCGGTCTACCTGTCATGTACGTGATGCCTATATACATGATCATGCTTAGATATTCTCATATCTATGCGCTTTTCTATCAATTGCTTGACAGTAATTCATTCACCCACCGTAGAATTTGCTATCTTGAGAGAAGCCACTAGTGAAACCTATGGCCCCCGGGTCTATCTTCCATCATATTATTTTCCTATCAATTTGGTATTTCTATTTTGCAATCTTTATTTTCCAGTCTATACAACAAAAATACCAAAAATATTTATCTTATTATCTCTATCAGATCTCACTTTCGTAAGTGACCATGAAGGGATTGACAACCCCTTTATCGCGTTGGTTGCAAGGTTCTTGTTTGTTTGTGCAAGTACTAGGGGACTTGTGTGTTACCTCCTACTGGATTGATACCTTAGTTCTCAAAACTAAGGGAAATACTTACGCTACTGTGCTACATCACCCTTTCCTCTTAAAGGGAAAACCAACGCAAGCTCAAGAGGTAGCAACCTACTCTTTTTTTGTTAGAGACATCATCTTCTTGACCTTTTGCAATCTGACCATGTGCTTGTTTCCATATTCTTTCAGCAGTTCTAGGACTTGTATGCAAAATTGTTAGGGCATGTCTCTCTCTAAGTAGTTTGTTGATTTATGACTATGCTTTTGCGAACTAATTGTGTGCATTGAGTATTTCAGAGATTCATTCATTGGCACGAGATGATTCTTTCCCCTCGGAGCTTTAAATGAAGACGATGTGGTCTCTTTTGTTTCGGTTTTGGTGGACTTGAGTCGTAGGAGACACCGTACTATCAAGAGGGGGTCCACATTGGAAAAGCTAGGGTGGAATCAACACACACACACACACACTTCATTTTTGCACCCCCAGCTCCTTTCCTCTCCTTGGAGTTTACCGTTTCGACGGAAGTGGAGATTTGTGAGGTGCTCGCGGTAGTACCGCTGCCAGAGCGGTAGTACCGCCTATGGTCCTCAAGCGGCAGTACCGTCCTAGTTTGGCATAGCTACCGTCTCAATTCGAGGGTGTCTCTCCATGTGTCGGGTTGTGCAGCAGTAGTAGCGGCAGTAGCAGCGTTAGTATCGCTCATGAGCGGTGATACATCTCCAACGTATATATAATTTTTGATTGTTCCATGCTATTATATTACAAGGTTGGAAAAAGTGGTAGGCGTAAGCGAGGCAGTTGTCCTTCGCCTAGTGCCTAGGCGGTGCTTAAACGCCCTAGGAGTAGCCTAGGCGATTATATAATTTTTACTATTAGGGTGTATATGTGGTTATTATATGTGTATTCTATTAATTTAGGGCATATAAGTACGTTAATGATCAGCTACTACGATTGGAATATGTCCCTTTTGGCATATCAGTCCAATATGGCATGATTTCTCGCTTGGGTAGACAATTTCTTACTTGCTCTACCTAGACTTCTGCTTATGCCCTAGGCGAGGCGTTGGGCCATTGCCTAGCGCCTAGGCGTGCCTAAGCGCTCCTAGGCACTACCTTTTCCAACAGAGTTATATTATCTATTTTGGATGTTTTATATGCATTAATATGCTATTTTATATGATTTTGGGACTAACCAATTAACCTAGATCCCAGTGCTAGTTTCTGTTTCTTTGCTTGTTTTAGAGTTTCACAGAAAAGGAATACCAAACGGAGTCCAAACAGAATAAAACTTTCGTGATGATCTTTCTTGGACCTGAAGACACCCAGGAGACTTGGAGTGCAAGTTGGAAGAGCCATGAGGTGGCCACAAGGGTGGAGGGCGCGCCCAGGGGGTAGGGCGTGCCCCCAACCTTGTGGGCCCCTTGGTGACCTCCTGGCCTAGATCTTCCTCCGATATATACTCTTATACCCTGAAAACTATTGGGGAACGTAGTATTTCAAATTTTCCTATGAACACGCAAGATCTATCTAGGAGAAGCATATCAATGAGCGGGGAGAGTGTTTCCACGTACCCTCGTAGACCGAAAGCAGAAGCGTTTAGTAACGCGGTTGATGTAGTCGAACGTCTTCGCGATCCAACCGATCAAGTACCGAATGCACGACACCTCCGTGATCTGCACACGTTCAGCTCGGTATCGTCCCTAGAACTCTAGATCTAGCTGAGGCCAAGGGAGAGTTTCATCAGCATGACGGCATGGTGACGGTGATGATGAAGTTAATGATGCAGGGCTTCGCCTAAGCACTACAACAATATGACCGAGGTGGAAAACTGTGGAGGGGGGCACCGCACATGTCTAAAGATCAACTTGTGTGTCTTGGGGTGCCCCCTTGGCCACATATATAAAGGAGGGAGAAGGAGGAGGCCAGGCTAGGAGGGGTGCGCCTATAGGGGGAGTCCAACTAGGATTCCCAATCATAGTTGGAGTCACCTTCCTTTTCCAAGAGGGGAGAGAGGGAAGGAGTAGGAGAGGGAGAAGGAAAGAGAGGGGGTGCCCCCTCCCTAGTCCAATTCGAACTTGTCATGGGGGGCGCGCGGCCATCCCTTGAGGCCCTTCTCCCCTTTTCTGTATGGCCCATTAAGGCCTACTACTTCCCCCAACGAATTTCCGTAACTCTCTTGTACTCCGAAAAATACCCAAATCACTTGGAACCTTTCAGATGTCCGAATATAGCCTTCCAATATATCGATCTTTACGTCTCGACCATTTCGAGACTCCTCATCATGTCCGTGATCTCATCCGGGACTCCAAAAAACCATCGGTACATCAAATCACATAACACATAATACAAATCGTCATCAAACGTTAAGCGTGCGGACCCTACGGGTTCGAGAACTATGTAGACATAACTGAGCCACATCTCCGGTCAATAACCAATAGAGGAACCTACATATTCTACGAAGATCTTTATCGGTCAAACCGCATAACAACATACGTTGTTCCCTTTGTCATCGGTATGTTACTTGCCCGAGATTTGATCGTTGGTATCACCATACCTAGTTCAATCTCGTTACCGGCAAGTCTCTTTACTCGTTCCGTAATGCATCATCCCGCAACTAACTCATTAGTCACATTGCTTGCAAGGCTTATAGTGATGTGCATTACCGAGAGGGCCCAAAGATACCTCTCCGACAATCAGAGTGACAAATACTAATCTTGATCTATGCCAACTCAACAAACACCATCGGAGACACCCGTAGAGCATCTTTATAATCACCCAGTTATGTTGTGACGTTTGATAGCACACTAAGTTTTCCTCCGGTATTTGGGAGTTGCATAATCTCATAGTCACAGGAACATGTATAAGTCATGAAGAAAGCAATAACAATAAACTAAACAATCATAGTGCTAAGCTAACGGATGGGTCTTGTCCATCACATCATTCTCTAATGATGTGATCCCGTTCATCAAATGACAACACATGTCTATGGCTAGGAAACTTAACAATCTTTGATTAATGAGCTAGTCAAGTAGAGGCATACTAGGGACACTCTGTTTGTCTATGTATTCACACATGTACTAAGTTTCCGGTTAATACAATTCTAGCATGAATAATAAACCTTTATCATGATATAAGGGAATGTAAATAACAACTTTATTATTGCCTCTAGGGCATATTTCCTTCAGTATCCCACTTGCACTAGAGTCAATAATCTAGTTCACATCGCCATGTGATTTAACACCAATAGTTCACATCACCATGTGATTAGTTCACATCGCCATGTGACTAATACCCAAAGGGTTTTACTAGAGTCAATAATCTAGTTCACATCGCTATGTGATTAACACCCAAAGAGTACTAAGGTGTGATAATGTTTTGCTTGTGAGAGAAGCTTAGTCAGTGGGTCTGTCACATTTAGAGCCGTATGTATTTTGCAAATTTCTATGTCTACAATGCTCTACACGGAGCTACTCTAGATAATTGCTCCAAGTTTCAATATGTATCCAGATTGAGACTTAGAGTCATCCGGATCAGTGTCAAAGCTTGGATCGGCGTAACACTTCACGACGAACTCTTTATCACCTCCATAACCGAGAAATATCTCCTTATTCCACTAAGGATAATTTTGACCGTTGTCCGGTGATCCACTCCTGGATCACTATTGTACCCTCTTGCCAAACTCATGGTGAGGTTCACAATAGGTCTGGTACACAGCATAGCATATTTCATAGAACCTATGACTGAGGCATAGGGATTTAATTTTCATTCTCTTTCTCTCTTTTTTCTGCCGTGGTCGGGTTTTGAGTCTTACTCAACTTCACACCTTGCAACACAGGCAAGAACTCCTTCTTTCACTGTTCCATTTTGAACTACTTCAAAATCTTGTCAAGGTATGTACTCATTGAAAAACTTATCAAGCGTCTTGTTCTATCTCTATAGATCTTGATGCTCAATATGTAAGCATCTTCACCGAGGTCTTTCTTTGAAAAAATTCCTTTCAAACACTCCTTTATGCTTTCCCAAAAAATTCTACATTATTTCCGATCAACAATATGTCATTCACATATACTTATCAGAAATGATGTAGTGCTCCCACTCACTTTCTTGTAAATACAAGCTTCTCAAAAAGTCTTTATAAAACCATATGCTTTGATCACACTATCAAAGCGTATATTCCAACTCCGAGATGATTGCACTAGTACATAGATGGATCGCTGGAGCTTGCACACTTTGTTAGCACCTTTAGGATTGACAAAACCTTCTTGTTGCATCATATACAACTCTTCTTTAAGAAATCCATTAAGGAATGCAGTTTTGACATCCATTTGCCAAATTTCATAATCATAAAATGCGGTAATTGCTAACATGACTCGGACAGACTTAAGCATCGATACGAGTAAGAAAATCTCATCGTAGTCAACATCTTGAACTTGTCAAAAACCCTTTTCGACAAGTCGAGCTTTGTAGATAGTAACACTACTATCAGCGTCCGTCTTCCTCTTGAAGATCCATTTATTCTCAATGGCTTGCTGATCATCGGGCAAGTCCACCAAAGTCCACACTTTGTTCTCATACATGGGTTCTATCTCAGATTTCATGGCCTCAAGCTATCAGTTGGAATCTAGGCTCATCATCGCTTCCTCATAGTTCGTAGGATCATCATGGTCTAGTAACATGACTTCCAGAAGAGGATTACCATACCACTCTGGTGCGGATCATACTCCAGTTGACCTACGAGGTTCGGTAGTAACTTGATCTGAAGTTTCATGATCATCATCATTAACTTCCTCACTAATTGGTGTAGGCATCACTGGAACTGATTTCAGTGATGAGCTACTTTCCAATTCGAGAGAAGGTACAATTACCTCATCAAGTTCTACTTTCCTCCCACTCACTTCTTTCGAGAGAAACTCCTTCTCTAGAAAGGATCCATTCTTAGCAACAAAGATCTTGCCTTCAGATCTGTTGTAGAAGGCGTACCCAACAGTCTCCTTTGGGTATCCTATGAAGATGCATTTCTCCGATTTGGGTTCGAGCTTATCAGGTTGAAACTTTTTCACATAAGTATGCAACCATAAACTTTAAGCAACGATAGCTTGGGTTTCTTGCCAAACCACAGTTCATATGGTGTCGTGTCAAAGGATTTAGATGGTGCCCTATTTAACGTGAATGTACCAGTCTCTAATGCATAACCCCAAAATGATAGTGATAAATTGGTAAGAGACATCATAGATCGCACCATTTCTAATAAAGTACGGTTATGACATTCGGACACACCATTACGCTGTGGTGTTCCAGGTGGCGTGAGTTGCGAAACTATTCCACATTGTTTCAAATGAAGACCAAACTCGCAACTCAAATATCGTCTCCGCGATCAGATCATAGAAACTTTATTTTCTTGTTACAATGATTTTCCACTTCACTCTGAAATTCTTTGAACTTTTCAAATGTTTCACACTTATGTTTCATCAAGTAGATATACCCATATATGCTCAAATCATCTGTGAAGATCAGAAAATAACGATACCCACCGCGAGCCTCAACACTTATCCGATCGCATACATCAGTATGTATTATTTCCAGTAAGTCAGTTGCTTGCTCCATTGTTCTGGAGAACGGAGTCTTAGTCATCTTTCCCATGAGGCATGGTTAGCAAGCATCAAGTGATTCCAAAAGTCCATCGGCATGGAGTTTCTTCATGCGCTTTACACCAATATGACCTAAACGGCAGTGCCACATATAAGTAGCACTATCATTATTAACTTTGCATCTTTTGGCTTCAATATTATGAATACGTGTATCACTACGATCGAGATTCAATAAACCATTTATATTGAGTGTATGACCATAGAAGGTTTTATTCATGTAAATAGACAACAATTATTCTTTGGCTTAAATGAATAACCGTACTGCAATAAACATGATCCAATCATATTTATGCTCAACGCAAACACCAAATAACATTTATTTTAGGTTCAACACTAATCCCGAAGGTAAAGGGAGTGTGCGATGGTGGTCTTATCAATCTTGGAATCACTTCCAACTCACATCATCACCTCGCCCTTAACTAGACTCTGTTTATTTTGCAACTCCCGTTTCGAGTCACTACTCTTAGCAACCGGACCAATATTAAATACTGAGGGGTTGCTATAAACACTAGTAAAGTACACATCAATAACATGTATATCAAATATACCTTTGTTCACTTTGCCATCCTTCTTATCCGCCAAGTATCTAGGGCAGTTCCACTTCTAGTGACCATTTCCTTTGCAGTAGAAGCACTCAGTTTCAGGCTTGGGTCTATCTTTGGGCTTCTTCATGGGAGTGGCAACTTGCTTGCCATTCTTCTTGAAGTTCCCTTTCTTTCCTTTGCCCTTTTACTTGAAACTAGTGGTTTTGTCAACCATCAACATTTGATGCTTTTCTTGATTTCTACCTTCGTCGATTTCAGCATCACGAAGAGCTCGAGAATCATTTTCGTCATCCCTTGAATATTATAGTTCGTCACGAAGTTCCAGTAAATTGGTGATAGTGACTAGAGAACTCTGTCAATCACTATTTTATCTGGAAGATTAAGTCCCACTTGATTCAAGCGATTGTAGTACTCAGACAATCTGAGCACATGCTCATTGGTCGAGCTATTCTCCTCCATCTTGTAGGCAAAGTACTTGTCAGAGGTCTCAGACCTCTCGACTCAGGCATGAGTCTAAAATACCAATTTCAGCTCTTGGAACATCTTATATGCTCCATGGTGTTCAAAACATTTTTGAAGTCCCGGTTCTAAGCCGTATGGTGCACTACACTATCAAGTAGTCATCATATTGAGCTTTGCCAAACGTTCATAACGTCTGCGTCTGCTCCTGCAATAGGTCCGTCACCTAGCTATGCATTAAGGACATTATTCTTCTGTGCAGCAATGAGGATAATCCTCAGATCATGGACCTAGTCCGCATCATTTCTACTATCACCTTTCAACATAGTTTTTCTCTAGGAACATATCACAAATAAACGGGGAGCTACATCACAAGCTATTGATCTACAACATAGATATGCTAATACTATCAGGACTAAGTTCATGATAAATTAAAGTTCAATTAATCATATTACTTAAGAACTCCCACTTAGATAGGCATCCCTCTGGTCATCTAAATGATCACGTGATCCATATCAACTAAACCATGTCCGATCATCACGTGAGATGGAGAAGTTTTCAATGGTGAACATCACTATGTTGATCACATCTACTATATGATTCACGCTCGACCTTTCGGTCTCAGTGTTCCGAGGCCATATCTGCATATGCTAGGCTTGTCAAGTTTAACCCGAGTATTCTGCGTGTGCAAAACTGGCTTGCACCCATTGTATGTGAACATAGAGCTTATCACACCCGATCATCACGTGGTGCCTCGGCACAACAAACTGTCGCAATGGTGCATACTCAGGGAGAACACTTATACCTTGAAATTTTAGTGAGAGATCATCTTATAATGCTATCACCGTACTAAGCAGAATAAGATGCATAAAGGATAAACATCACATGCAATCAATATAAGTGATATGATATGGCCATCATCATCTTGTGCCTTTGATCTTCATCTCCAAAGCACCGTCATGATCACCATCGTCACTGGCTTGACACCTTGATCTCCATGGAAGCATCGTTGTCTTCTCGCCAACTATTGCTACTACGACTATCGCTACTGCTTAGTGATAAAGTAAAGCAATTACATGGCGATTGCATTTAATACAATAAAGCGACAACCATATGGCTCCTGCCAGTTACCGATAACTGTTACAAAACATGATCATCTCATACAACAATTTATATATCATCATGTTTTGACCATATCACATCATAGCAAGCCCTGCAAAAACAAGTTAGACGTCCTCTACTTTGTTGTTGCAAGTTTTACGTGGCTGCTACGGGCTTCTAGCAAGAACCGTTCTTACCTATGCATCAAAACCACAATGATTTTTCGTCAAGTGTGCTGTTTTAACCTTCAACAAGGACCGGGCGTAGTCATAGTCGATTCAACTAAAGTTGGAGAAACAGACACCCACTAGCCACCTATGTGCGAAGCACGGTGGTAGAACCAGTCTCATGAACGCGGTCATGTAATGTCGGTCTGGGCTGCTTCATCCAACAATACCGCCGAATCAAAGTATGACATGCTGGTAAGCAGTATGACTATTATCGCCCACAACTCTCTGTGTTCTACTCATGCATATAACATCTCCGCATAGACCTGGCTCGGATGCCACTATTGGGGAACGTAGTATTTCAAAATTTTCCTACGAGCATGCAAGATCTATCTAGGAGAAGCATAGAAACGAGCGGGGAGAGTGTGTCCACGTACCCTTGTAGACCGAAAGCGGAAGCGTTTAGTAACGCGGTTGATGTAGTCGAATGTCTTCGCCATCCAACCGATTAAGTACCGAACGCATGACACCTCCCTGATCTGCACACGTTCAGCTCAGTGACGTCCCTCGAACTCTAGATCCAGCTGAGGCCGAGGGAGAGTTTCGTCAGGACGACGTCATGGTGACGATGATGATGAAGTTACCGACGCAGGGCTTCGCCTAAGCACTACGACAATATGACTGTGGTGGAAAACTGTGGAGAGGGGAACCGCACATGGCTAAAGATCAACTTGTGTGTCTTGGGGTGCCCCCTTGGCCACGTATATAAAGGAGGGAGGAGGGGGAGGCCGACCTAGGAGGGGCGCACCTATAGGGGGAGTCCAACTAGGATTCCCAATCCTAGTTGGAGTCCCCTTCCTTTTCCAAGAGGGGAGAGAGGGAAGGAGTAGGAGAGGGAGAAGGAAAGAGAGGGGGGCGCCGCCCCCTCCCTAGTCTAGTTCAGACTTGGCATGGTGGGGCGCACGGCCACCCATTGAGGCCCTTCTCTCCTTTCCCATATGGCCCATTAAGGCCCACTACTTCCCCCGGCGAATTCCCGTAACTCTCCGGTACTCTGAAAAATACCCGAATCACTCGGAACCTTTACGATGTCCGAATATAGCCTCCCAATATATTGATTTTTACGTCTCGACCATTTCGAGACTCCTCCTCCTGCCCGTGATCTCATCCGGGACTCCGAACAACCTTTGGTACATCAAATCACATAACTCATAATACAAATCGTCATCGAACATTAAGCGTGCGGACCCTACGGGTTCGAGAACTATGTAGACATAACCGAGCCACATCTCCGGTCAATAACCAATAGCGAAACCTAGATGATCATATTGGCTCCTACATATTCTACGAAGATCTTTATCGGTCAAATCGCATAACAACATACGTTGTTCCCTTTGTCATCGGTATGTTACTTGCCCGAGATTTGATCGTCGGTATCACCATACCTAGTTCAATCTCATTACCGGAAAGTCTCTTTACTCGTTCCGTAATGCATCATCCCGCAACTAACTCATTAGTCACATTGCTTGCAAGGCTTATAGTGATGTGCATTACCGAGAGGGCCCAGAGATACCTCTCTGACAATCGGAGTGACAAATCATAATCCTGATCTATGCCAACTCAACAAACACCATCAGAGACACCTGTAGATCATCTTTATAATCACCTAGTTACATTGTGACATTTGATAGCACACTAAGTTTTCCTCCGGTATTCGGGAGTTGCATAATCTCATAGTCATAGGAACATGTATAAATCATGAAGAAAGCAATAGCAATATACTAAACGATCATAGTGCTAAGCTAACAAATGGGTCTTGTCCATCACATCATTCTCTAATGATGCGATCCCATTCATCAAATGACAACACATGTTTATGGCTAGGAAACTTAACCATCTTTGATTAATGAGCTAGTCAAGTAGAGGCATACTAGGGACACTCTGTTTGTCTATGTATTCACACATGTACTAAGTTTCTGGTTAATACAATTCTAGCATGAATAATAAACATTTATCATGATATAAGGACATATAAATAACAACTTTATTATTGCCTCTAGGGCATATTTCCTTCAAAAACTTTGAGGGGAGCCACGAAACCACTTTCCACCGTCGCAACCTTCTATACCCGTGAGATCCCATCTTGGGGCCTTTTCCGGCATCCTACCGGAGGGGGGTTCGATCACGGAGGGCTTGTACATCAACACCATTGCCTCTCCGATGAAGCGTGAGTAGTTTACCACAGACCTACGAGTCCATAGCTAGTAGCTAGACGGATTTTTCTCTCTCTTTGATTCTCAATACCATGTTCTCCTCGATGTTCTTGGAGATATATTCGACGTAATACTCTTTTGTGGTGTGTTTGCCGAGATCCGATGAATTGCTGATTTATGATCAGCTTATATATGAATATTATTTGAATATCCTTTGAATTCTTTTATGCATGATTTGATATCTTTGACAGTCTCTTCGAACTATCGATTTGGTTTGGCCAACTAGATTGGTTTTTCTTGCAATGGGAGAAGTGCCTAGCTTTGGGTTCAATCTTGCGATGTCCTTTCCCAGTGACAGTAGGGGTAGCAAGGCACGCATTGTATTGTTTCCATCAAGGATAACAAGATGGGGTTTTCATCATATTGCTTGAGTTAATCCTGCTACATCATGACATCTTACTTAATGTGTTACTCTGTTCTTATGAACTTAATACTCTAGATGCAGGCAGGAGTTAGTCGATGTGTGGAGTAATAGTAGTAGATGTAGAATCATTTCGGTCTACTTGACACAGACGTGATGCTTATATTCATGATCATTGCCTTAGATGTTGTCATAACTATGCGCTTTTCTATCAATTGCTCGGCAGTAATTTGTTCACCCACCGTAATAATTCCTTTCTTGAGAGAAGCCTCTAGTGAAACCTATGGCCTCCGGGTCTATTTTCTATCATATAAGTTTCCGATCTACAATTCAAGTTTCCTATTTACTTTCTTTTGCAATCTTTTACTTTCCGTTCCATAAACCAAAAATACCAAAAATATTACTTTACCGTTTATCCATCTCTATCAGATCTCACTTTACAAATAACCGTAAAGGGATTGACAACTATGACCGCCTGGATTTTACCCTCTCTTCTTTTCTGATTATTATTTGGTTTTGATTTGAATTTGGAGTTTTGAATCACTTCAGTTGGACTTAAACACTTGGGCACCACCTTGATTTTCACCCAAGTGACTCATTTCTCTCTCTAGCCATCATTTCTTCTCTGGTCAACCTCAAAATAATATTATGAATATTTTTCTTAAATAAAAAATATTCATTTTCTCTTCAAAAATCCTAACCAGCCACTTGTGCTCCAAAGCAACCTCAATTTTTCTTGCCCACAAAAATCTGAGAAAATTCCCAAATATTCTTTGAACCCTAGGGCACCTTTCTGAGCAAAAATATTGCATCACTTTTTGGAATATTTTTGCTACATAAAATATTTTCTGTTCTGGATAGAAATGGTAGTTTCTACAGCAACTACCATTTTACTTGCTCCAATGCTGCTGAATTTTCTTGTGCATCACTACCTTCCTAGATGATTGCTAACCTCCAAAGCTCAGCTCCCAACTCTTAGTAGTTTGACCACAGTTAACCTCAAAGTTACTGTCCAAAAACTTACCACGAAGTAACACTCCAACTTACAGCACCTGAGCTCGACTCAAAGCATTGGCACAACCCTAAACACTAAGGACTACACGCCAGACATGAAATTGGGGCCAGCCGTGGCTCTATGCTGAAGTGCATGCGGTGACCACGCGTGTGCATGGTGCCAGCCTGGTAACCGATGTGCTCTGGGTCTCGCCGAGCGCTCTGTGCGTCACGTGCTCACTTCCCAGGCTGGCGCACCTCGCCAAACCTCGCCACCATCACCGTCTCTACTCTGTTAACTCCCTCCTGGCGCTCGCTGACACCAGAGCTCGCTGCAGCGAGCACGGGCGCGGTTCGGCCAACAGAACAGTGCACCACGCACTGTGTTTGTCGCCACCCCCTCGATCATGTGCTCATCACCGCCCACTCACAGTGCCCGCGTGAGCTACGTCGCCTTCCCCCTCACTCACTGACGCCGTTCGTCGCTGGGTGCTGTGTCCAGGTGTCCTCCGGCGGAGCCCGAACCCCTCACCTCGCTCGCCTATAAATACAGCCCTCCCCAGCCCTCTCGAGCATCACAAACCCACCTCACACACTCCACAAGCCCATAGGAAGCCATAGCCTGGCCGGGCAGGCCTCGGGCCGCTGTCCCCGAGCTCGAGCTCGCCGGTGATACCCGCGGTTCGCCTCCACCGCCCTAGACCCTCCCAGGCTCGGGCCACTCTTCCAGAGCCTCCGTCGTGCTTCAGTGGTGCCGTCCAACCCGGTTGGAGCCACTGGTGCAGCCTGTGGTCGTCGTCATCCCCAACTTCGGCGACCTCCACTCTCTGCCGCCGCTGGAGAGGTCCATTCCGACGTCGTCCGACCACCCCTAGCTAATCTATGGGTACGGGCAGGTGCACCTCAGTCTTCTCTCTCGATCTATTCCTCTAGCTCCGGCCAAGATGCCCTCCTCGCCGGCGTGTGCTCCGGTGGAGCCTCGCCGTGCTCTGTTTCCTTCTCCCCCTCCCTCTCACCTGACTAGCGGGGCCCGCTGTCGGCCACTCTGGCCGCGCCCGAGGCGGTACGAGTGGAGGCACCCCGTGGGTTTACGTCTTCGACGTCACCCCCCATATCTGTTTTTATTTAAATCAAATTCAAATTTAAACAGAGAGCTTCAAACAACCACAACTTTTTAACCTTAAGTCCAAATGAATTGATTCTTTTTGCATTGTGTTCTTTATGAAAATATCTAGAAGCACACCAAAAATGAGATTTTTCTCTGTTGTCTAGATTTTCTGGTGAATTTCATAGTGTTTCTTGATGTTTTATTTTTATGTTTTTAATTGCTTTGAGAAGGTGAAGCTTGTCTTGAGGATCACCAGGAGGAGTGTGAACCTCACCTGCACTAAGGCAAGCCACAACAACATTTTCATGGAGCCATTGCAATATTTGTGATTTTTTCAACTTGAATGAATAATTTAGTCATGCATTTAAATCACTAAAAGAAATATACATTTTCATGGTGCCTATTATGTTGAATATTTGTTTGTGTTGATATGCTTGCTTACAGAAGGTTAAGCTAACTAAGTTAGTTTAAGTCACTAGAAGTTATATTCGATTATGAAGAAATAATTTGTTTATGAAAAAGAATTAGTTTGGTTAATATTTTCTTGAGTGAGAAAATAATTATGCTAAGTGTTTGTCATGGCTTGTTTGCTGGAAAAACATAACCAAAAAAGTGTTATGACTTTCTGATATGTACGGTTAGCGCTAGATATAGTTGATCTGTTATTGTTCAACTGATAAGTAATGCATGTTATATGAGTGCATTTGCATGGAAATTAATGACACCAATTATTTTTACTTTAAGTTGAACCTGATAATAACTCAACTTGAACATATCGTTGATCGGGTCATGGTGCCACTGAATCGAGTTTCTCCAGTGCAACCACATTTTCCTTTGTGGGAAGGCCTTTATTCGGTCTGTTGTCATGCCTCTGGTCGGTGCCTCCAATGAGGGAAGGTTATGGGCGTGCGTTACCCTAGCCCGGTAAGCAGACATAACCTTGTGTGCCCATTGTTGTTACGGTACCTTGTCCCCGTTTGGGACCGTTTTATGTTTTGCCACGACGGTGGCCATTGGTGTCTTTGGTAGGCACGGGGCCACCCAGGACTTAGCCCAGTGGGGAGTGAATCAGAGTGGCCGGGAGGGTGTCATGGCAATGGAGGGATTCTGTCGGAATGTCGTTGGTCCACCCGAATGGGAGTGCGAGGCCATGGATTCCGTGGTGTGGGTACAGTGCGCTACCTCTGCAGAGTGTATTTAATCTATCGATAGCTGAGTCCAAGGTTACGGACACGCTCGAAAGTAGGTCACACCATGGGTCAATGTTTAAATAATTTTGCACACTAATATAACAACTTTGCACTGTTGGAAAGAGGGTGGTTGAGGAACCAGTTTGATGATGGAGACCAAGTTGTTGGTCAGTATGTGATCCGAGAAAGATCACCGTTTGGTTACGAGGTAACCCGATTAAAGACCAAGTTGTTGGTCAGTATGTGATCCGAGAAAGATCATCGTGTGGTTACGAGGTAACCCGATTAAAGACCAAGATGTTGGTCCGTTTGTGATCCGAGAGAGATCACCATTTGGTAAGCAAGTCTGAGGGACTTGAGGCACGAGATCATGATCACTGCATTTCTAGTATGACTTTGCATTAATGATTAAATTGGTTAATTATCATGATATTGTATGTCATTATGTTTATGCTTGTTGTGAGCTTGTAAGTACATTCAATGTACTGACCTGGCGTGTCATGCCAGCTTTCAGGAAAGTCTTGTTGGAACGGAGTGCTGTCCGAGTCTAGATCGTGTCCACATTGGTGTCCCTATGCTATGGAGTCCCACTTCATCGTTGTTCCGCTGCCGCGTAGTTGTCGTGATCGAGGCCCCTTTATGCTCACTAAATAATGTACATATTGTTCAGTCGCACCATGTGTGCCACTTGGCCTCGCAACTCGTTGTAATATGAACCATATTCCGCTAGCATCAATAAAGCGGTTGTATTATGTACCAAGATGTTGTGTGTTGCCAGAAGACATGGTCTCTGGGCTAGCAATACAAGGTAAACTAGTTGCTCTGAGCCAGGGTGCCACAACGCTTGGTATCAGAGCCGCGTTGACGTTAGTTAGAGTAAAAGTTGAGTGCCGATAGTGTTTGTAGCTGGCTGTTGCATTGCGTACACTCATTTATTTTTATTATAACCTTCTAATGGATGTGAGTGTAGATGGCTCCGGTGCCATATCCATGCCAGTTGCAGTTGATGCCGTACACGTCGTCGCATCTCCTTCGTAACGTGTGGCATCCGCTGTACCCTGTCGGTGACGACCCAGTCTATCGTGTGTACCGGGAGCATCTAGCAGACTTAGTGTATGAGTATCACGCAGTGGTTACTCTGCGCACCAGTTCATCTTCCAGCACTTACATTCGTACCTCCAGGAACGGTTTCGCTTCTTCCGCTTCTCATGTTGTCCAGTTTGCTGCATTTGAGGTCCTCGTCGAGCTGCGCTATAACGAGGTCCGAATGCATAACCATCTAGGTTTCCACTACTATCCTTCCTTGCATGACAATGGTCATTTCCGTTTTCCAATCATTGATCCGGACTCTGATAGTACCGGTAGCCACCTTTCTCGCTACATCACTGCTAGCTACCTTCTGATTCACGAGCTGGCTCGAGAGCTGACTCGTGCTCGCACTGCTTTAGCCGCTACTAGAGCCTTCACTACCCCATCGTCTATGGGATTTACTCCTTATATTCCATCCAGTTCTAGTTCACCTATTTCACCGATTACTCCTTCGAGTAGCTCGGGCACCTCGACCGTGAATCCTCTCAGTGCTCCTGCTGAGTGGGTTTCCCTTCTCACTACCCCCGTAGCCCTGATGCTTCAGCCCCATCCTGCACCTGCTCCGGATGGAGAGCCCTCGAGGCAGCGTCGTCGTGTTACCTTTAACCCGAAGGTCTCGGTTAACGTCGTCAGTTCAGGATCCGAGTCCGCATCAGGAGAGGACCCAGCAGCACCAGTAGAGCATTAGAGCTCTCAAGTATCCGCAGTTTTAGGTTGATGTACGGATGTATTCGTACGAGTCATGATGTTCCGTTCTATGTATGAGAGTAGTCGAACTTATCATGTCATCTTTCATGTATGAGTCTATGTATAATTATGTTGGAACTTTCTTTTATTCGACGTGTTTCCTTCATTATTTCGCTTTCTTTCAGGTTTTGTCGCTGGCTTTTCCCCACCATATTTTTGGATGTTACTCATCTCGGTTGCATTGTCTTGGGAAAAACAAATAATAGGATGACGCGGGGAGGCAGCAGTAGTGTTGCTTGTGAGGATGTCCCTGTTCGTCGTTCCGCACGACAGGCAGGGCACTCCTCCGAGCCGTATGTTCCACCACCGCCTCCACTGCCAAATCCTTCCTCCACGAACAAATTATATGCATGTTTGAGGAAAGGAGGAATAATGATCTGCTTGAAATATTAAGGAGTGTGCAAGTTAGGTTGGACAGAACGTAAATCAGAACGGTCATCACTCCAAACTGTCAGATTTTCAGAGAACCAAGCCTCCCAGTTTCGGTCAGGTTATTGATCCCTTGGACGCAGAAGATTGGTTACGAACTATTGAGAAGAAGCTTGAGATTGCTCGTACTGAAGAGGATGACAAAGTCCCATTTGCAACTCATTATCTTGAAGGCACTCCCGCTGTATGGTGGGAAAATGCAAAAGCCATGTGGCCTGCTGATGAAGAAATCACTTGGACAAAATTCAAGGATCAGTTCCGTAAATACCATATTCCTGCTGGAATTATAAAGGTCAAGCAACGTGAATTCCTCGCGCTCCTCCAAGGAAGTTAGTCTGTGAGTGAATATTTGCGTAAGTTCAATCATTTGGCCCGTTACTCCCTTCATGATGTGGCCGCCGAAGAAAGAAAGATTGACATGTTTCTTGGGGGGTTAAACCAGCACCTCCGATGCACCCTCAGTATGTTTGATTTCCCCGATTTCCAAACTCTGGTAAACAAGGCCCTCATTGCTGAAAGAGAGCACAAGCTTATACATGACAACAAGCCTATAAATAACGATCACAAGCTCAAGTTCGAGCCGAGGAAGGAGGTTCAGCCAGTACAAAAGGCTCGTACCTGGCAGCATACTCAAGTAGAGTACAAGCCCAATTGGCAGCAGAATGTTAACAAAACCACTACGCAAGTCAAGAATGTCGTAACCAACCCGGTGCGAGAAGAGTGCCAGCGCAACAATTCTTGTTTCAGTTGTGGGCAAACTGGACATTATGCCAGGCAGTGTCCCAAGAACGACAAGACTAATGCTCCACTCAGGCCACAAGTCAACTTTATGGGGCCACACCCTGCCCAAAAACACATCACTGGGCAAGTCCATCACCTCTCCGCAGATGAAGCCCAAGAGAACCTCGAAGTCGTCATTGGTATGTTTTTTGTTAATAGCATACCTGCCATAATTTTATTTGACTCAGGGGCTTCCCACTCTTTTATTTCGCGGAGTTTTTCTGCCCAAAACAAATTTTTTTTGTTTGATTTTGAGCAAGAATATGCTGGTCCAATCCCCGGGATCTTTGCTCAGAAGCAATCTGGTCTGTCGTAATCTAGAAATTAATATCAACAGAGTCCATTTTCCAACTTCTTTGATAGTCATTGAATGTGCCAAGTTGGACATTATTTTGAGGATGAATTGGTTAACCCAATATCAAGTATGCATTAATTGCACAACCCAAGAAGTCACCTTGACAAGTCAAGAGGGGCAGACTACAAAATCATATGCCCGCAGGAGCATACCCAAGAAAGAAATGGTCTTCACCACTGTGGCTGGTGACTTGGAATTAATTCCTGTGGTTAGTGAGTTTCACGATGTATTCCCAGAAGAACTGCCAGGCATGCCGCCAGACCGAGAACTTGAGTTTGCAATATACCTTGTGCCCGAAACCGCACCGTTACAGAAGAAATATTATTGGATGCCTTCGTCAGAATTAGTGGAGCTAAAGAAACAGCTTGATGAAATGCTCTAGAAAGGTTATATCTGTCCCGGCTCTTCACCATGGGGATCACCTGTTGTATTCGTCAATAAGAAAGATGGTAGTCTCCGTATGTGTGTAGATTACCGTCAGCTGAATGATGTCACAATCAAAAACAAATATCCACTGCCCAGGATTGATGACTTATTTGATTAGCTCAGTGGGGCAAAAGTATTCTCCAAAATTGATTTAAGGACATGATACACCAACTCAAGATTAAAAAGGAAGATATTCCTAAGACCGCATTCACTACACGATATGGTCTTTAGGAATACACCGTTATGTCCTTCGGCCTTACCAATGCCCCTGCTTTCTTCATGCATATGATGAATAAAGTATTCATGGAATTCCTCGATAAATATGTGGTGGTTTTCATCAACGATATTCTCATATACTCAAAAAGTGAAGAAGAGCACAAAGGACACCTCAGAGCTGTCCTACAAAGACTCCGTGACCATCAACTGTATGCCAAATTCAGTAAATGCGAGTTTTGGCTCAAGCAAGTTGGATTTCTTGGGCATATATGGTCAGCGGAAGGTATAGCCGTAGATCCAAGCAAGGTAAAGGACGTACTTGATTGGCTGGCACCCACAACAGTATCTCAAATCTGGAGTTTCCTTGGATTAGACGAATACTATAGTCATTTTATTGAAGGCTCCTCTAAGATTGCCAAGCCAATGACAGAGCTTCTCAAGAAAGATAAGCAATTTGACTGGACTCAAGATTGCGAGAAAAGTTTCAATGAGCTGAAAACCAGACTGACAACAGCATTTGTGTTGACTCTTCCAGATATCTACCGCAACTTTGATGTGTACTGTGACGCTTCCAGACAAGGTATTGGATGCATACTTATGCAAGATGGCAAGGTGGTAGCATATGCATCTCGACAGCTACGACCCCACAAAGGGAACTATCCTACTCATGATCTGGAATTGGCCGCGGTGGTTCATGCTCTAAAAATTTGGAGACACTACCTCATTGGGAAAAGGTACCAAATATTTACTGACCACAAAAGTCTCAAGTACATATTCACTCAGCCAGATTTGAATCTCCGCCAACAAAGATGGCATGAGTTAGTCAAGGACTATGATCTTGGAATTAATTACCACCCGGGTAAAGCCAACGTGGTTGCCGATGCACTCAGCCGAAAGCATGTCAGTCTGAATGCCATGATGGAATCCTTGCCTCTCGAACTTCAGGAAGAGATTACCCAGCTCCACCTGGTCATTGTTGACGCAGGTCTTTCTAATATTATGGAAATTACTCCTACCCTCGAGGATGAGATCCGCAAGGACCAGCCAAATGACCCAGAGTTACAAAAACATGCCAGGCGTATGTTGGCAGGACCGACCCCAGATTTTTCTAAGGACTAGTGATGACCCACAAGTGTAGGGGATCTATCGTAGCCTTTTCTATAAGTAAGAGTGTCGAACCCAACGAGGACCAGAAGGAAATGATAAGCAGTTTTCAGTAAGGTATTCTCTGCAAGCACTGAAATTATCGGTAACAGATAGTTTTGTGATAAGGTAATTTGTAATGAGTAGCAAGTAATAAAAGTAAATAAGGTGCAGCAAGATGGCCCAATCCTTTTTGTAGAAAAGGACAAGCCTTGACAAATTCTTATATGAAGGAAAGCGCTCCCGAGGAAACATGGGAATTATCGTCAAGCTAGTTTTCATCACGTTCATATGATTCGCGTTTGGTACTTTGATAATTTGATATGTGGCTGGACCGGTGCTTGGGTACTGCCCTTACTTGGACAAGCATCCCACTTATGATTAACCCCCATTGCAAGCATCCGCAACTACAACAGAAGTATTAAGGTAAACCTAACCATAGCATGAAACATATGGATCCAAATCAGCCCCTTACGAAGCAACGCATAAACTAGGGTTTAAGCTTCTATCACTCTAGCAACCCATCATCTACTTATTACTTCCCAATGCCTCCCTCAGTCCCTCTACCCCCAAACAATGGTGAAGTGTCATGTAGTCGATGTTCACATGGCACCACTAGAGGGATGACAACATACATCTCATCAAAATATCGAACGAATACCAAATTCACATGACTACTTATAGCAAGACTTCTCCCATGTCCTCAGGAACAAACGTAACTACTCACAAAGCATATTCATGTTCATAATCAGAGGGGTATTAATAAGCATAATGGATCTGAACATATGATATTCCACCAAGTAAACCAACTAGCATCAACTACAAGGAGTAATCAACACTACTAGCAACCCACAGGTACCAATCTGAGGTTTGCATACAAAGATTGGATACAAGATATGAAGTAGGGTTTGAGATGAGATGGTGCTGGTGAAGATGTTGATGGAGATTGACCCCCTCCATTGGTGATGACGATGGTGATGATTTACCCCTCTCGGAGGGAAGTTTCCCCGGTAGAACAACTCTGCCGGAGCCCTAGATTGGTTCTGCCAAGGTTCCGCCTTGTGGCAGCGGAGTTTCTTCCCGAAAGCTTGCCTATGATTTTTTTCCTCGACGAAAGACTCCATATAGCCAAAGATGGGCATCGGAGGGCCACAAGGGGGCCCACGAGGCAGGGGGGCATGCCTAGGGGGGTAGGGCGCGGCCCCCACCCTCGTGGCCAGGGTGTGGGCCCCCTCTGGTACTTTCTTTGCTCAGTATTTTTTATTAATTCCAAAAATGACTTCTGTGAAGTTTCAGGACTTTTGGAGCTATGCAGAATAGGTCTCTAATATTTCCTCCTTTTTCAACCCAGAATTCCAGCTGCCGGCATTCTCCCTCTTCATGTAAACCTTGTAAAATAAGAGAGAATAGGCATAAGTATTGTGCCATAATGTGTAATAACATCCCATAATGCAATAAATATCGATATAAAAGCATGATGCAAAATGGACCTATCAACTCCCCCAAGCTTAGACCTCGCTTGTCCTCAAGCGAAAGCCGAAATCGAAAAATATGTCCACTTGTTTAGAGATAGAGGTGCCGATAAAATAAAATACGGACATGAGGGCATCATGATCATTCTTAGAACAGCAACATATATCTATATTGTCATATGATCCCATATGCTAAAGTAACAATTCAATCACAATTTCAAGTATGAATCATAAACTTCATTGAGAACCAACAAACTCTAATCTCAGTCATTGAGGCAATTGCAATTTATCGTAACATAGGAAAGAGTCAATATAAGAGCTTTTCAGCAAGTCCACATACTCAACTATCATTTAGTCTTTCACAATTGCTAACACTCACGCAATATTTATGGGTATGAAGTTTTAATCAGACACAGAAAGATAGGGGCTTATAGTTTTGCCTCCCAACGTTTTACCTCAAGGGTAATGTCAACAATAATAGTTCATGAAAACTCACATCCAATTAGCTATATATATCAGGATCTTTCCAACACATTGTGCTTGCCAAAGGATAAAATGTAAAAAGGAAAGGTGAATATCAACATGACTCTTTGCATGAAGTATAAGACAAGAATAAAAGATAGGCCCTTCGCCGAGGGAAGCAGAGGTTGTCATGCGCTTTTATGGTTGGATGCACAAAATCTTAATGCAAAAGAACGTCACTTTATATTGCCACTTGTGATATGGACCTTTATTATGCAGTCCGTCGCTTTTATTTCTTCCACATCACAAGATTGTATAAAGCTTATTTTCTCCACATTAATAGATCATACATATTTAGAGAGCAATTTTTATTGTGTGCACCGATGACAACTTACTTGAAGGATCTTACTCAATCCATAGCAATGTTGGGGATATCGCTTATCGGGAACTTATCGGTCGACCCATGATAAGGGATAAATCGGCCAGTTTATCGGCATATCGACCAATTTATCACCATATCGGCTGATTTATCGGGTGATTTATCTTATCAGTCAGACAACGGTAAGCGATAAATCGGCCGATTTATCGGAATATCGGAAGATATCTTGAACATTGATCCATAGGTAGGTATGGTGGACTCTCATGGCAAAAACGGGTTTAGGGATATTTGGAAGCACAAGTAGTATCTCTACTTGGTGCAAATAAATTGGCTAGCATGAGAGGGAAAGGCAAACTCAACATGTTGGATGATCCATGACAATATAATTTATCTCAGATGTAAGAAAACATAACACATTACGTTGTCTTCCTTGTCCAACGTCAACTCTTTAGCATGTCATATTTTAATGAGTGCTCACAATTATAAAAGATGTCCAAGATAGTATATTTATATGTGAAAACCTCTCTTTCTTTATTACTTCCTATTAATTGCAACCATGACCAAAACTATGTTTGTCAACTCTCAACAAATTTTATTCATCATACTCTTTATATGTGAAGTCATTACTTTCCATAAGATCCATATGATCTCTTTATTTCTTTTTATTTCTTCTCTTTTATTTTATTCCCTCAAGATCATAGCAAAATAATCAAGCCCTTGACTCAACACTACTCTTTATTATATATAGCTCACGGACTCGATTACGTAGAAGGATCATCAAGCAAAACTAAAAACTAGATCATACTAAAACTTTATTTTACTAGATCAAGATATTATCAAAAGGATCAACCTAAGAAAACGGTAAAGATAAAAGTGATGGTGATATGATACCAGGGCACTCCCCCAAGCTTGGCAGTTACCAAGGGGAGTGCCCATACCCGATGCTCAGTTCTTCTTTGTTGGTGAAGAAGGTGTTGGTGATGATGGATAGTCGCACATCGAGCGTAGGAGATCCTCCAATTTGCGGATAATGCCCTTGAGGGCGATGATATGCTCCTTCAACAAAATATTTTCACTTGTGAGATACTTGTTTTGAATGTGATCTAACTCAATCATCTTGAAAGCTTCAATCTCCGTTGGGGTAAAGAGATTGTGGTGAGGTTGTAGGATGTCTTCTTCTGCTACTGCCGGAACTTGATCCCCCATGGCCTTCTTGATCCTATCATCCTTATTGATATCTCTGGGCTCTTCTCTCTTCAGCTCTATCTTCATTAGCCAAGCATCGTTGCCCTCGTTGTTGGAGGAGGAGGGAGACGACATGATGCCTGGCCTTGACAACCCTGAGATATAATGTTTGATTCTTTAACCGTTCACCACCTTCGGATTTGTGCCTTCGAAGTTGTTGATTTTTATGGCACCCGAACGATAGACCTCCTCGATAATGTAAGGACCTTCCCATTTAGAGAGAAGTTTGCCTGCAAAAAATCTTAAACGAGAGTTGTATAACAATACATAATCACCTACACTAAACTCACGCTTTTGTATCCTTTTGTCATGCCATCTTTTAACTTTTTCTTTAAACAGTTTGGCATTCTCATAGGCCTGGGTTATCCATTCATCATGTGAGATAATGTCAAATAACCTCTTCTCACCGGCAAGTTTGAAATCATAATTGAGCTCTTGAATAGCCCAATATGCCTTATGTTCTAATTCAAGAGGTAAGTGACATGCTTTACCATAAACCATTCTATATGGAGACATACCCATAGGATTTTTATATGCAGTTCTATAGGCCCATAATGCATCATCAAGTTTCTTGGACCAATTCTTTATAGATCTATTAACAATCTTTTGCAAATTAATTTAGGCTCTCTGTTACTCAATTCTACTTGGCCACTAGACTATGGGTGATAAGGAGATGCAATTCTATGATTAACATCATACTTAGCAAGCATTTTACGAAAGGCTCCATGAATAAAATGTGAACCACCATCAGTCATTAAGTATCTAGGGAATCCAAACCTTGGAAAAATAACTTCTTTAAGCATCTTAATAGAGGTGTTATGATCAGCACTACTAGTTGGAATAGCTTCTACCCACTTAGTAACGTAATCAACAGCAACTAAAATATGTGTATACACATTAGAGGAAGGAAAAGGTCCCATATAATCAAAGCCCCAAACATCAAATGGTTCAATAACAAGTGAATAATTCATAGGCATTTCTTGACGTCTACTAATATTACCAATTCTTTGACATTCATCACAAGACAAGACAAACTTACGGGCATCCTTGAAGAGAGTAGGGCAATAAAAACCGGATTGCAATACCTTGTGTGCAGTTCTATCTCCAGCATGGTGTCTTCCATAAGCCTCGAAGTGACACTTACGTAGGATCTGTTCCTATTCATGCTCAGGTATACAATGTCCAATAACACCATCTACTCCGTCTTTGTAAAGATGCGGGTCATCCCAGAAGTAATGTCTTAAATCATAGAAGAACTTTTTCTTTTGCTGGTATGTGAAACTAGGTGGTATAAATTTAGCAACAATGTAATTAGCATAATCAGCATACCATGGAGTAGTACGAGAAGCATTTATGACTGCTAATTGTTCATCAGGAAAGCAATCATCAATAGGTAGTGGGTCATCAAGAACATTCTCTAACCTAGACAAGTTGTCTGCAACGGGATTCTCAGCTCCCTTTCTATCAATAATATGCAAATCAAATTCTTGTAGCAGGAGAACCCATCTAATAAGTCTAGGCTTAGCATCTTTCCTTTTGATAAGATATTTAATAGAGGCATGATCAGTGTGAATAGTTACTTTAGAATCAACAATATAAGGTCTGAACTTATCACAAGCAAATACTACTGCTAAGAATTCCTTTTCAGTAGTAGCATAATTTCTTTGGGCATTGTCTAGAGTTTTACTAGCATATTGAATAGCATTATATTTTTATCAACTATTTGTCCTAGAACAACACCTACAGCATAGTCACTAGCATCGCACATGATTTCAAAGGGTAAATTCCAATTGGGTGGTTGAACAATAGGTGCAGAAATCAAGGCTTTCTTAAGTATTTCAAATGCTTCTACACAATCATCATCAAAGACAAAAGGAACATCTTTTTGTAAGAGATTAGTCAGAGGCCGAGAAATTTTTGACAAGTCCTTAATGAACCTCCTATAAAAACTGGCATGACCAAGGAAACTTCTTATACCTTTGATGTCCTCAATGTTGGGGAACGTAGCAGAAATTCAAAATTTTCCTACGTGTCACCAAGATCTATCTATGGAGAGACCAGCAACGAGGGGAAGGAGAGTGCATCTACATACCCTTGTAGATCGCTAAGCGGAAGCGTTCAAGTGAACGGGGTTGATGGAGTCGTACTCGTCGTGATTCAAATCACCGATGACCTAGTGCCGAACGCACGGCACCTCCGCGTTCAACACACGTACAGCCCGGTGACGTCTCCCACGCCTTGATCCAGCAAGGAGAGAGGGAGAGGTTGAGGAAGACTCCATCCAGCAGCAGCACAACGGCGTGGTGGTGGTGGAGGAGCGTGGCAATCCTGCAGGGCTTCGCCAAGCACCACGGGAGAGGAGAAGGACTTAGGAGAGAGGGAGGGGCTGCACCAAAGGCATAAGGGGTGTCTCAAGAGGCCATCCTACCCTCACTATATATAGGGAGCCCAAGGGGGGGTGCGCCAGCCCGAGGAGATCCAATCTCCTAGGGGGCGGCGGCCAGGGGAGGTTTCCCTCCCCCCCAAGGCACCTAGGAGGTGCCTTCCCTCCTTGGGACTCTTCCTTAGGGTTACCCTTTCACCCTAGGCGCATGGGCCATAAGGGAAGTGGCGCCCCAACCCACTTTGGGCTGGATCCCTTCCCACTTCAGCCCATGGGACCCTCCGGGATAGGTGGCCCCACCCGGTGGGCCCCCGGGACCCTTCCGGTGGTCCCGGTACAATACCGATGACCCCGAAACTTGTCCCGATGGCCGAAACAGGACTTCCTATATATAAATCTTTACCTCCGGACCATTCCGGAACTCCTCGTGACGTCCGGGATCTCATCCGGGACTCCGAACAATATTCGGTAACCACATACAAGCTTCCTTTATAACCCTAGCGTCATCGAACCTTAAGTGTGTAGACCCTACGGGTTCGGGAGACATGCAGACATGACCGAGACGTTCTTCGGTCAATAACCAACAGCGGGATCTGGATACCCATGTTGGCTCCCACATGTTCCACGATGATCTCATTGGATGAACCACGATGTCAAGGACTTAATCAATCCCGTATACAATTCCCTTTGTCTAGCGGTATTGTACTTGCCCGAGATTCGATCGTCGGTATCCCTATACCTTGTTCAATCTCGTTACCGGCAAGTCTCTTTACTCGTTCCGTAACACATCATCCCGTGATCAACTCCTTGGTCACATTGCGCATATGATGATGTCCTACCGAGTGGGCCTAGAGATACCTCTCCGTTTGCACGGAGTGACAAATCCCAGTCTCGATTCGTGCCAACCCAACAGACACTTTCGGAGATACCTGTAATGTACCTTTATAGCCACCCAGTTACGTTGTGACATTTGGCACACCCAAAGCACTCCTGCGGTATCCGGGAGTTGCACAATCTCATGGTCTAAGGAAATGATACTTGACATTAGAAAAGCTTTAGCATACGAACTACACGATCTAGTGCTATGCTTAGGATTGGGTCTTGTCCATCACATCATTCTCCTAATGATGTGATCCCATTATCAATGACATCTAATGTCCATGGTCAGGAAACTGTGACCATCTGTTGATCAATGAGCTAGTCAACTAGAGGCTCACTAGGGACATGGTGTTGTCTATGTATCCACACATGTATCTGAGTTTCCTATCAATACAATTATAGCATGGATAATAAACGATTATCATGAACAAGGAAATATAATAATAACTAATTTATTATTGCCTCTAGGGCATATTTCCAACAGTCTCCCACTTGCACTAGAGTCAATAATCTAGTTCACATCGCCATGTGATTAACATTCACAGGTCACATCGCCATGTGACTAACACCCAAGAGTTTACTAGAGTCAGTAGTCTAGTTCACATCACTATGTGATTAACACTCAATGAGTTCTAGGTTTGATCATGTTGCTTGTGAGAGAGGTTTTAGTCAACGGGTCTGAACCTTTCAGATCCGTGTGTGCTTTACAAATCTTTATGTCATCTCCTAGATGCAGCTACCACGCTCTATTTGGAGCCATTTCAAATAACTGTTCTACTTGGAGTTATTCTAAATTGTTGCTCCATTATACGTATCCGGTATCTCTACTCAGAGCTATCCGGATAGGTGTTTAAGCTTGCATCGACGTAACCCTTTACGACAAACTCTTTTACCACCTCCATAATCGAGAAAATTCCTTAGTCCACTAGTTACTAAGGATAACTTTGACCGCTATCCTGTGATCCATACTTGGATCACTCTTGTACCCCTTGACTGACTCATGGCAAGGCACACTTCAGGTGCGGTACACAGCATAGCATACTGTAGAGAGCCTATGATAAAAGCATAGGGGACGAACTTCGTCCTTTCTCTTTCTTCTGCAGTGGTCGAGCTTTAAGTCTTAACTTCATACCTTACAACTCAGGCAAGAACTCCTTCTTTGACTGATCCATCTTGAACACCTTCAAGATCATGTCAAGGTATGTGCTCATTTGAAAGTACCATTAAGCGTTTTGATCTATCCTTATAGATCTTGATGCTCAATGTTAAAGTAGCTTAATCCAGGCTTTCCATTGAAAAACACTTTCCAAATAACCCTATATGCTTTCCAGAAATTCTACGTCATTTCCGATCAACAACATATATTCATCAGAAATTCTATAGTGCTCCCACTCACTTCTTTGGAAATACCAGTTTCTCATAAACTTTGTATACACCCAAAATCTTTGATTATCTCATCAAAGCATACATTCCAACTCCGAGATGCTTACTCCAGTCCTCAGAAGGATTGCTGGAGCTTTGCATACTTATTAGCATCTTTCAGGATTGACAAAACCTTCCGGTTGTATCACATACAACCTTTCCTCAAGAAAAACGTCGAGGAAACAATGTTTTGACATCCTATCTGCAAGATTTCATAAATAATGCGGTAATCGCTAATATAATTCCAACAGACTCTTAGCATCGCTACGAGTGAGAAAGTCTCACCGTAGTCAACTCCTTGAACTTGTCGGAAAAGATCTTAACGACAAGTCGAGCTTTCTTAACGGTGATACTTACCATCATTGTCCGTCTTCCTTTTAAAATCCATATGTACCTAACAGCCTTACGACCATCAAGTAGTTCTTCCAACTTTGTTTTCATATATGGATCCTCTCTCGGATTATATGGCCTCGAGCCATTTATCGGAATACGGGCCCACCATCGCTTCTCCATAGCTCGTAGGTTCATTGTTGTCTAGCAACATGACTTCCAAGACAGGGTTACGTACCACTCTGAAGTAGTACGCATCCTTGTCATCCTACGATGTTTGGTAGTGACTTGATCTGAAGTCTCATGATCAATATCATAAGCTTCCACTTCAATTGGTGTAGGTGCCACAGGAACAACTCTTTGTGCCCTGCTATACACTAGTTGAAGTAACGGTTCAATAACCTCATCAAGTCTCCACCATCCTCCCACTCAATTCTTTCGAGAGAAACTTTTCCTCGAGAAAGGACCTGATTCTAGAAACAATCCCTTATTGCTTTCGAATCTGAGACAGGAGGTATACCCAACTATTTCGGGTGTCCTATGAAGATGCATTTATCCGCTTTAGGTTCGAGCTTATCAGCCTGAAACTTTTTCACATAAGCGTCGTAGTCCCAAACTTTTAAGAAATGACAGCTTAGGTTTCTCTAAACCATAGTTCATACGGTGTCATCTCATCGGAATTACGTGGTGCCCTATTTAAAGTGAATGTGGTTGTCTCTAATGCCTAACCCATAAACTATTGTGGTAATTTGATAAGAGACATCATGGTATGCATCATATCCAATAGGGTGCGGTTATGATGTTCGGACACACCATCACACTATGGTGCTCCAGGCTGTATCAGTTGTGAAACAATTTCCACAATGTCTTAATTCTGTGCCAAACTCGTAATTCAGATATTCATCTCTATGATCATATCATAGATATTTTATCCTCTTGTCACGACGATCTTTCAACTTCACCCTGAAATTACTTGAACCTTTCAATAATTCAGACTCGTGATTCATCAAGTAAATATACTCAACATCTACTCAAATCATCTATGAAGTAAGAACATAACGATATCCACTACATGCCTCAGCACTCATTGGACTGCACACATCAAAAATGTATTACTTCCAACAAGTTGCTTTCTTGTTCCATTTTACTGAAAACGAGGCTTTCAGTCATCTTGCCCATGTGGTATGATTTGCATGTCTCAAGTGATTCAAAATCAAGCGAGTACAAAACGGTCCATTTGCATGGAGTTTCTTCATGCATATATACCAATAGACATGGTTCGCATGTCCCAAACTTTTCAAAAACGAGTGAGCCCAAAGATCCATCAACATGGAGCTTCTTCATGCGTTTTATACCGATATGACTTACGTGGCAGCGCCACAAGTAGGTGGTACTATCATTACTATCTTTTGGCATGAACATGTGTATCACTACGATCGAGATTCAATAAACCATTCATTTTAGGTGTAAGACCATTGAAGGTATTATTCAAATAAACAGAGTAACCATTATTCTCCTTAAATGAATAACCTTATTGCGATAGACATAATCCAATCATGTCTATGCTCAACGCAAACACCAATCTTGATGGTAGAGGGAGCGTGCGATGCTTGATCATATCAACATTGAGACACTTCCAACACATATCGTCAGCTCACCTTTAGCTAGTCTCCGTTTATTCCGTAGCTATTATTTCGAGTTACTAACACTTAGCAACCGAACCGGTATCTAATACCCTGGTGCTACTAGGAGTACTAGTAAAGTACACATCAACACAATGTATATCCAATATACTTCTATCGACCTTGCCAGCCTTCTCATCTACCAAGTATCTAGGGTAATTCTGTTCCAGTGGTTGTTCCCCTTATTACAGAAGCACTCAGTCTCGGGTTTGGGTTCAACCTTGGGTTTCTTCACTAGAGCAGCAGCTAAATTGCCGTTTTATGAAGTATCCCTTCGTGCCCTTGCCCTTCTTGAAACTAGTGGTTTCACCAACCATCAACAATTGATGCTCCTTCTTGATTTCTACTTTTGTGGTGTCAAACATCATGAACATCTCAAGGATCATCATACATGTCCCCGATATATTATAGTTCATCACGAAGCTCTAGCAGCTTGGTGGTAATGACTTCGGAGAAACATCACTATCTTATCTGGAAGATCAACTCCCACTTGATTCAAATGATTGTTGTACTCAGACAATCCGAGCACAAGCTCAACAATTGAGCTTTTCTCCTTAGTTTGCAGGCTAAGAAAATCGTCGGAGGTCTTATACCTCTTGACGTGGGCACGAGCTTGAAATCCCAATTTCAGCCCTCAAAACATCTCATATGTTTCGCGATGTTTCAAAACGTCTTTGGTGCCTCAACTCTAAACCGTTTAACTGAACTATCATGTAGTTATCAAAATGTGTATGTCAGATGTTCGCAACATCCACAGACAACGTTCGAGGTTCAGCACACTGAGCGGTGCATTAAGGACATAAGCCTTCTATGAAGCAATGAGGACAATCCTCAGTTTACGGACCTAGTCCGCATAATTGCTACTATCAACTTTCAACTATTTTTTTTCTCTAGGAACATATCTAAACAGTAGAACTGAAACGCGAGCTACGACATAATTTGCAAAATCCTTTTTGACTATGTTCAGGATAATTAAGTTCATCTTATGAACTCCCACTTAGATAGACATCCCTCTAGTCATCTAAGTGATTACATGATCCAAGTCAACTAGGCCGTGTCCGATCTGTGCGTGAGACGGACTAGTCAACGTCGGTGAACATCTTCATGTTGATCGTATCTTCTATACGACTCATGCTCGACCTTTTGGTCTTCTGTGTTCCGAGGCCATGTCTGTACATGCTAGGCTCGTCAAGTTAACCCTAAGTGTTTTTGCATGTGTAAAACTGTCTTACACCCGTTGTATGTGAACGTAAGGATCCATCACACCCGATTAACACGTGGTGCTTAGAAACAACGAACTGTAGCAACGGAGCACAGTTAGGGGAGAACACTTCTTGAAATTGTTGTAAGGGATCATCTTATTTACTACCGTCGTTCTAAGCGAATAAGATGTATAAACATGATAAACATCACATGCAATCAAATAGTGACATGATATGGCCAATATCATATTGCTCCTTTTGATCTCCATCTTCGGGGCTCCATGATCATCATCGTCACCGGCACGACACCATGATCTCCATCATCGTGTCTTCTTGAAGTTGTCTCGTCATTGACATGCAAGTCGTGATTCCCTTGACAAGAACATGATCAATCTCATACATCACATATATCATTCATCACATCCTTTTGGCCATATCACATCACATAGCATACCCTGCAAAAACAAGTTAGACGTCCTCTAATTGTTGTTTGCATGTTTTACGTGGCTGCTATGGGTTTCTAGCAAGAACGTTTCTTACCTACGCAAAGACCACAACGTGATATGCCAATTGCTATTTACCCTTCATAAGGACCCTTTTCATCGAATCCGATCCGACTAAAGTGGGAGAGACAGGCACACGCTAGCCACCTTATGCAACTAGTGCATGTCAGTCGGTGGAACCAGTCTCACGTAAGAGTACGTGTAAGGTCGGTCCAGGCCGCTTCATCCCACGATGCCGCCGAATCAAGATAAGACTAGTAACGGCAAGCATATTGAACAAAATCAACGCCCACAACTACTTTGTGTTCTACTCGTGCATAGAATCTACGCAATAGACCTAGCTCTGATACCACTGTTGGGGAACGTAGCAGAAATTCAAAATTTTCCTACGTGTCACCAAGATCTATCTATGGAGAGACCAGCAACGAGGGGAAGGAGAGTGCATCTACATACCCTTGTAGATCGCTAAGCGGAAGCGTTCAAGTGAACGGGGTTGATGGAGTCGTACTCGTCGTGATTCAAATCACCGATGACCTAGTGCCGAACGCACGGCACCTCCGCGTTCAACACACGTACAGCCCGGTGACGTCTCCCACGCCTTGATCCAGCAAGGAGAGAGGGAGAGGTTGAGGAAGACTCCATCCAGCAGCAGCACAACGGCGTGGTGGTGGTGGAGGAGCGTGGCAATCCTGCAGGGCTTCGCCAAGCACCACGGGAGAGGAGAAGGACTTAGGAGAGAGGGAGGGGCTGCACCAAAGGCATAAGGGGTGTCTCAAGAGGCCATCCTACCCTCACTATATATAGGGAGCCCAAGGGGGGGTGCGCCAGCCCGAGGAGATCCAATCTCCTAGGGGGCGGCGGCCAGGGGAGGTTTCCCTCCCCCCCAAGGCACCTAGGAGGTGCCTTCCCTCCTTGGGACTCTTCCTTAGGGTTACCCTTTCACCCTAGGCGCATGGGCCATAAGGGAAGTGGCGCCCCAACCCACTTTGGGCTGGATCCCTTCCCACTTCAGCCCATGGGACCCTCCGGGATAGGTGGCCCCACCCGGTGGGCCCCCGGGACCCTTCCGGTGGTCCCGGTACAATACCGATGACCCCGAAACTTGTCCCGATGGCCGAAACAGGACTTCCTATATATAAATCTTTACCTCCGGACCATTCCGGAACTCCTCGTGACGTCCGGGATCTCATCCGGGACTCCGAACAATATTCGGTAACCACATACAAGCTTCCTTTATAACCCTAGCGTCATCGAACCTTAAGTGTGTAGACCCTACGGGTTCGGGAGACATGCAGACATGACCGAGACGTTCTTCGGTCAATAACCAACAGCGGGATCTGGATACCCATGTTGGCTCCCACATGTTCCACGATGATCTCATCGGATGAACCACGATGTCAAGGACTTAATCAATCCCGTATACAATTCCCTTTGTCTAGCGGTATTGTACTTGCCCGAGATTCGATCGTCGGTATCCCTATACCTTGTTCAATCTCGTTACCGGCAAGTCTCTTTACTCGTTCCGTAACACATCATCCCGTGATCAACTCCTTGGTCACATTGCGCATATGATGATGTCCTACCGAGTGGGCCCAGAGATACCTCTCCGTTTGCACGGAGTGACAAATCCCAGTCTCGATTCGTGCCAACCCAACAGACACTTTCGGAGATACCTGTAATGTACCTTTATAGCCACCCAGTTACGTTGTGACATTTGGCACACCCAAAGCACTCCTGCGGTATCCGGGAGTTGCACAATCTCATGGTCTAAGGAAATGATACTTGACATTAGAAAAGCTTTAGCATACGAACTACACGATCTAGTGCTATGCTTAGGATTGGGTCTTGTCCATCACATCATTCTCCTAATGATGTGACCCCATTATCAATGACATCTAATGTCCATGGTCAGGAAACTGTGACCATCTGTTGATCAATGAGCTAGTCAACTAGAGGCTCACTAGGGACATGGTGTTGTCTATGTATCCACACATGTATCTGAGTTTCCTATCAATACAATTATAGCATGGATAATAAACGATTATCATGAACAAGGAAATATAATAATAACTAATTTATTATTGCCTCTAGGGCATATTTCCAACACTTAAGACACGACATCTTTTCAATAGCATCAACTTTAGCTTTGTCAACTTCAATACCTCTTTCAGAAATTTATGCCCCAAGACAATACCTTCATTAACCATAAAGTGGCACTTCTCCCAATTCAAGACAAGGTTAGTTTCTTCACATCTCTGCAAAACTCGATCAAGGTTGCTCAAGCAATCATCAAAAGAGGATCCATAAACAGAGAAATGATCCATGAAAACTTCACAAATCTTTTCACAAAAGTCGGAGAATATAGCCATCATGCATCTTTGAAAGGTAACAGGTGCATTACATAAACCAAAAGGCATACGTCTATAAGCAAAGGTACCGAAAGGGCAAGTAAAAGTAGTCTTTTCTTGATCATCAGCTCACACATGTATTTGAGAGAAACCAGAGTAACCATCTAGAAAGCAAAAATGTGTATGTTTGGATATCTTTCTAGCATTTGATCAATGAAAGGCAAAGGGTAATGATCTTTTTAGTAGCTTTATTTAATTTGCGGAAATCAATCACCATCCTATAACCTGTAATAATTCTTTTCGGAATCGATTCATCTTTATCATTAGGAACGACAGTAATACCTCCCTTCTTAGGGACACAATGGACATGACTTACCCACTGACTATCAGCAATGGGATAAATTATACGTGCTTCAAGGAGCTTTAATATTTCTTTTCTTACCACTTCTTTCATCTTAGGATTTAGCCATCGTTGGTGATCAATAAGTGGTTTGGCGTCTTTCTCCAAATTTATTTTGTGTTGACATAGAGTGGGACTAATGCCCTTAAGATCATCAAGAGTATATCCAATAGCAGCACGATGCTTCTTCAGAGTTTTCAATAATTTCTCTTCTTCATGCTCTGAAAGGTTAGCACTAATAATAACATGATATATCTTCTTTTCATCAAGATAAGAATATTTGAGAGTATCAAGCATTGGTTTAAGCTCAAACACGGGATCACCCTTGGGTGGAGGAGGATCCCCTAGGATTTCAACATGCAAGTTGTGTTTCAGAATAGGTCCCTGTTTAAAGAATACTTCATCTATTTCCCTTCTTTCATTCATAAACATATCGTTTTCATGGTCTAGCAAATATTGTTCTAAAGGGTCAGTAGGAGGCACAGCAATAGAAGCAAGACCAATAATTTCATCTTTACTAGGCAATTCTTTATCATGGGGTTGTCTATGAAATTTAGAAAAATTAAACTCATGAGACATATCCCCCAAACCAACAGAAACAATATATTTATTGCAGTCTATCTTAGCATTAACAATATTCAAGAAGGGTCTACCAAATATAATGGGACAAAAGTCATCTTGTGGGGAACCGAGAACAAGAAAATTAGCAGGGTATTTAACTTTCCCACACAAGACTTCAACATCTCTAACAATCCCAACTGGTGAAATAGTATCTCTATTGGCAAGCTTAATTGTAACATCAATCTCTTCTATCTCAGCAGGTGCAATATCATGCATAATTTCTTTGTATAAGGAATGAGGTATTGCACTTGCACTAGCACCCATATCACATAAGTCATGATAACAATGATCTCCTATTTTAACGGAAATAACAGGCATGCCTACAACAGGTCTATGTTTATTTTTAGCATCAGGTCTAGCAATTCTAGCAGCTTCATTGCAGAAGTAAATAACATGCCCATCAATATTATCGGCCAAGAGATCTTTAACGATAGCAATAAATCCCATTTGATCACTCAAGTCAACTTAAATGAAGTTATGGCTTCACTTAAGACGTTTATGACGGCCAAAGTCAAGCCCATGCTTAAAGAATTGCTTAAGGGGATGAAATCCACTCCCAGTCCCTTGCTTGTGGTTAATCCCACGACATCAGAGTCGGAGGGCAATTCCTCCAAGGAAGAGGCTAAAGGTACTCATGTCCTTCCCCTCATGACAAGAATGGGACGGAAACCTTTGCACATCTAGACAGCTTATTTGTGGCTAAACCTAATTTGTGAAGAAAAGCTAAAAATTGTTAGTTGCCTATTCACCCCCCTCTAGTCAACCATATTGATCCTTTCGATTGGTATCAGAGCCTCATCTTTTTATTAAGGGTTTCACCACCCGAAGAGTATGGTTGACACCGACGAGGAAGTGCCTGAGGTCGTGGAGTTGACTTTGATCACTCAAGACAACTTAAATGAAGTTATGGCTTCACTTAAGACGTTTATGACGGCCAAAGTCAAGCCCATGATTAAAGAATTGCTTAAGGGGATGAAATCCACTCCCAGTCCCTTGCTTGTGGTTAATCCCACGACATCGGAGTCGGAGGCCAATTCCGCCAAGGAAGCGGCTAAAGGTACTCATGTTCCTTCCCCTCATGACAAGAATGGGACGGGAACCTTTGGCTCGGATCCCCCTCCCCCGGTCTATGGAGGACCGGTCCCTACCGCTCGCATTAATATTCATGGCCCTCCTCCCAAGATTGTTAAGGGTGATTTTGCTAATTGGATCTTTTGCATTAAGTCTCATTTGAATCATTTCTCAGATATCCTTTGGAGAATTATTTAGCAAGTTTTCTACCCTCACGATCCAAACAACTCCACCCCAAGAGAAGAAGTGGACAATCAATACAATCACTCCACATTGTTCATCCTTCAAGAAGCGGTCCCTCCCGAAGACCTAGCACACCTACACTCATTCACTCATGCAAATGATTGTTGGGAGCACATTGTTTCAATGTACAAGGGGAGCTCAAGCATTCAATGGTCCAACTTTGAAGTGGTCCTTGATGAGGCTGATGAATTTGTGATGCTTGAAGATGAGGATCCGCGTGATCTTTACCGAAGGGTGAATACTCTTGCGGTTGCCCTCCAAGACCATGGAAGCAAGGATACGGATAACACTTGGATCAAGTGCAAGTTCCTCAAGGCCATCATGCCTTTCAACAAGGCCATGTCTTCCGTGATTCGTCAAATGCCGGACTTTCACTCCTTAACCTCAAGTGAAGTGTTGGATGAGTTTATTGCCATGAACATCATGAACAAGATCACCGACAATGCTCTTGCTCGGGTCCGGTCAAAGAAAAGCACTCCATCCCTTGCTTTGAAGGCCAAGGTAATCTCGGAAGAAGAAGAAGAGTGTGGCCCCGAGGACACCAAGTATGCTTACCATGAGCACATGGCTCTTGCATCAAGGTAATTTTGGAGCAACAAGAGGAACTCAAGGCCCAACTTCACCAAGAACAACTCAAGTGGGTCAAAGAACAAGCAACGTGTAAGAACTCGTTGCAATTGTGGCAATGCGAGTCACTTTGTGGTGGATTGCCCTTACGAGAAGAGGGAAGACAATGGTGGAAAAACTCATTCGGAAGGATAAAGCCAAGTCTTTCCCTAGCAAGAACAACTTCACTAAGAAGCCTCCTCCAAAGGGCTTGGTGGCACAAGAAGAGTACGCCTCCGATGATGATGAGGAAGATACAAGTGGAGAAGGAATGGCAACGGAAAGCATTGCTAATGCTACATCTCCCCCCTCCAAGGTGTCTCTCTTCGGCGTCCCCAGCGAAAATACCATTTCCAAGTGTCTCATGGCCAAAGTTATCAACAAGGTAACTCCTAACATCAAAACCAACATCATTACTACTCCTTCATTGTTAGATTGTGTTGATGATAGTGAGGTGGAGAAAGTTGATGAGAATGAGATCACCAAGTTTGTGAGCAAGCTCAAGGGTGCCAATAAGCACTTTGTTGCTCTCTTTGAACAACTTGGTGAGGCCAATGATATCATTGAGTCTCATGAGGATACTATCTCCAAGTTGGAGGAGCATAGTCGTGACTATGCCGATGAAATTGTGAATCTTTCCATTGCTCTAAAGGAAGAGCAAGATCTTTGTTTGACTCTTGAGGAGTCACACAATGTTGGTCATGTTAAATTGCAAAAATATCTTGATTATGCTATTGTTCTTACTCGTGTGCTTAAATCCGAGAAAGCCAAACTTGGGGTTGGCCATGCTAGACTCAAGGAAGAGTTTGATACACTTGACAAGGCTCACAAGGTCTTGAAGGGTGTTCATGCCTCTCTTAAAGAGTCTCATGATCAACTCCAAGTGAAGCTAACCAAGGAGATTTCCACTTGTCCTCCTTTTGTTCTAATTGATAATGTCCATGCTACTAACCCTTGTTGTGAGCATGCGCATCTTGTGGAGGAAAATGCTAAGTTGAAAGAGCAACTTGAGAAAGGCCTTGTATCTTGCATACAAGGTGAAGAAGAAGAAGAAGAAGAAGAAGAAGAAGAAGAAGAAGAAGAAGAAGAATACCAAACAACCTCCTTCGCTCAAGAAGACGTTTGTCAAGGCGGGTGAGGGTACTCATGAGAAGAAGAAGAACAAGGAAGTGGATGGTGGAGCCAAGAAGGGCAAAACCACTCCAACCAACAAATCCGGCGACTTTAACCCCTCTTATGTTTTATGCCATGCTCCTGATGGACATGTCTATGCTAAATTTGTTGGTTCTTATTATGAGTACATTGAATGGTCTATTTGGGTTCCTAAGACCCTTGTCACTAACCTCAAAGGACCCATTCAAGAATGGGTACCTAAATCCAAGCATTGATCTATTGTAGGAGTTTGCTTCCGGTGGAGTGTCATGGTTGCTTGATAGTGGAGCAATAAATCATATGACCGGGAGCAAGGACTTGGTGGTGGATGTGCATCCAATTCCATCTATGCCCACCCATGTCCAATTTGGTGATGCCTCAACTCCTAAGGTATTGGGACTTGGCAAGGTGGTCATCTCTCAAGATTTAACTATTGAGAAATTCATGCTTGTTGAGTCCCTTGCATACAATTTACTTTCCATTCGTCAACTTGCACTTATGGTCTTTGCAACATTCTTTGATCTTGATACCGTGGCCCTTTTGTGGATCAAGACTCTTAAAGTAGCCTTTGTTGGGCATGTCGAGAACGGTCTCTATGTGGTGAACTTTTCGGAGCGCCCCACTAAGATCGTGACTTGTCTAATGGCTAAAGTTGATGTGGGTTGGCTTTGGCACCGCCGACTAGTCCATGTCAATATGAGATCTTTGCAAAGTCTCCTCAAAGGGGGTCACGTCCGTGGACTAACAAATGTGTGTTTTGCCAAAGACCGTGCTTGCAGTGCTTGTATTGAAGGAAAGCTTCATGAAACGGCTCACCGTCCCACAACTATCATCTATTCAAAGAGGCCCTTGGAGCTCCTTCACATGGATCTCTTTGGACCTCCATCCTTTGATAGTCTTGGTGGAAGAAAGTATTGCTTGGTGATTGTGGATGACTATTCAAGATATACATGGGTATACTTCTTCAAGAGGAAGAGTGAGACTCAACAAACCGTCATCAACTTTGCAAATGAAGTTCAACGTCAACATAATGCAAAGATCTTGATGATTAGAAGTGAAAACGGCACCGAGTTAAAGAACTACACCTTGGATGAGTTTCTTAGTGACGAGGGGATCAAGCACCAATATGCCGCACCCTATAGCCCTCAACAAAATGGTGTGGCGGGGAGGAAGAACCGGACGTGGATGGATGCGGCAAGAACCATGATGGTGGAATTCAAGTCTCCGTATAACTTTTGGGCCAAAGCCATCAACACCGCATGCCATGCATCCAATAGGCTCTACCTCCGCAAAGGCTTGAACAAGACTCCATATGAGATACTTACTGGCAACAAGCCCAATCTCAAGTACTTCCGGGTGTTCGGTTGTAAGTGTTTCATTCTCAAGAAGGGTGTTCGTTTGTCTAAATTCGAACCTAGAGCTCAAGAGGGCATATTTGTTGGTTATGCTACAAACTCTCATGCTTACCGTGTCCTAAACAAGTCCACCGGACTCATTGAGGAGACGTGTAACGTAGAGTTTGATGAGAATAACGGCTCCCAAGTGGAGCAAAGTGGTCTTTGTGATGTAGGTGATGAAATTCCTCCTCAAGCCATAAGAAGAATGGGGATTGGTCAAATACTCCCCATTGAGGAACCCCTTGTGGCCGAAGGAGAATGACAATGCTCTACTCAAGTGGAGCCATCACCTACACTAGGCCCACATGCTTCCGAAGAGCAAAATGAAGGCACTCGACCCAATGAACAAGATCAAGGGCAAGATCAACCCCATGGAGGTGGTGATGTGCCAAATGATGCCCAAGATCAAGTTCATGCCTCCGAGCCCGCTCAAGGTCAAGAGCAAGCTCAAGACGGTGCTCAACATGTGCAAGATTAAGAGCCAACTCAAGGTCAAGAGAAAGCTCAAGACAGTGCTCACGATCAAGAGCAAACTCAAGACGGTGGTCAAGATGTGCAAGATGATCCTCAAATGCCCATTGAGGAACTTTTGGAGCGTTGTGCCGCTAAAGTGGCTTCCAAGCTAAAGCATCAACAACTTGTCAGGGAGAATGTGCTTGGAAGCTTGAGAAAAGGGGTAACTACTCGCAAACAATTGTCAAATTTTTGTGAGCATCACGCGTTTGTTTCGTGTGTTGAACCCCCAAAGGTACATGAGGCACTTGATGATGAGGATTGGCTTGAGGCAATGCACGATGAACTCAATGACTTCGAGCGCAATCAAGTTTGGGATTTAGTACCAAGGCCATCGGAGGAACATAATGTCATTGGAACCAAATGGATCTTCAAGAACAAGCAATATGCAAATGGTGTGGTTGTTCGAAACAAGGCAAGGTTGGTGGCACAAGGCTACTCCCAAGTCAAGGGTATCGACTACGGTGAAACCTTTGCCCCAGTTGCTCGTCTTTAATCCATTCGCATGTTGATTGCTTATGCTTCTCATCATGACTTTAAATTGCAACAAATGGACGTGAAAAGTACATTTCTTAATGGTCCTTTGAATGAGTTGGTATATGTCAAACAACCTTCGGGATTCGAGGATCCCAAATTCCCCACTCATGTATACAAACTCAAAAAGGCGCTCTATGGCCTTAATCAAGCTCCATGTGCGTGGTATGAGCACCTTACCGAGTTGTTGCAAGATCGTGGGTTTGAAATTGGGAAAATCGATCCCACTCTTTTTACTAAGAGGGTCAAAGGGGATTTGTTCATATGCCAACTATATGTTGATGATATTATCTTTGGTTCTCCTAACAAATCTTTCAATGATGATTTTGCTGCACTAATGACCGAGAAGTTTAAGATGTCTATGATGGAAGAGTTGAAGTTCTTTATCGGGTTCGAAATCAAGCAAAGAAGAGAAGGAACTTTCATCAACCAAGCCAAGTACACCCAAGACATGCTCAAGAAATTCAAGCTGGATGATGTCAAATCGGTCAAGTTTCCAATGCCCACCAAATGCAAGCTTGACAGTGATCCCAATGGTAAAGCGGTGGATCAAAAGGTATATTGTTCCATGATTGGATCGTTGCTTTACCTTTGTGCATCTAGACCGGATATCATGTTGAGTGTGGGAATTTGTGCACGGTTTCAAGCCGCACCTAAGGAAAGCCACTATGTGGCGGTCAAGCGAATCTTTCGATATTTGGCTCATACCCCTTGGCTTATGGTACCCCAAAGGAGTAAGCTTTGATCTCATTGGTTACTCGGATTCAGATTGGGCAGGAGATTGTGTGGATAGGAAGTCAACTTCCGGAGGGTGCCAATTCCTTGGCCGCTCTATGGTGAGTTGGTCTTCAAAGAAGCAAAATTGTATATCTCTCTCATCCACCGAGGCCGAGTATGTAGCCGCCGCAAGTTGTTGTGCATAATTGCTATGGATGAGGCAAACTTTAAAGGATTACGATGTCACTTGTGACAAAGTGCCTCTTCTATGTGACAATGGAAGTGCTATCAATATTTCTCACAACCCGGTGCAACATAGCAAGAGGAAGCATATTGAGATTCGTCATAATTTCATTAGGGGTCACATCAAGCGGGGAGATATTGATATCATCTACATCAACACTCAAGAGCAACTAGCGGATATTTTCATGAAGCCTCTAGATGAAGCAAGATTTCGCGAGTTAAGGCATGAGCTAAATATCATTGATTCGAGCAATGTGGCTTGAATCTAGGCACACCCCACCGCACTCATCAGTATATCTTGTTCTAGATGTAGGCATGGACATAGGGGGAGTATTGTTCTCTCAATGAACTCCCCCTCATTATGCATAAATTGATCACATCTTTCACATTAGCCATTTTTATGGTACTTGTGATTCAAAGATGAGTTTTCGTCATGGGTCAAAGGTTAAAATCTTCGCGGCGCCATACCACTTGACTCAAACATAGGTGGCCTCGACCACCGCCCTCTCTTTGAGAGTTGTGTCGTTTTGGTCTCTTATCCTCTCGTGGGTGTTTTTCTGTCCTAGTTGTGCCCTGCCTTTGTGTTTGCCCCCTCGCCTCTTCGTGTGTTCTCCTTGCTTGAGCTAAGCCTATTATCTGTCTAGTCTTTGAGTTGTTGGCTAGGCAGTACTACCATTGGGGGCACGCGGTACTACCGCTTATTGACATCAAGCGGTACTACCGCTGCGGGGTGGGACTAGGGGTTATGTTGGGCAGGGGGAGTTTCTTTCTCCCCCATACCCATTCACTCGACCCTCTCGTCTTCTTCGTGCGACAGTGACAAACTCGCTGCGGGAGGGCGCCGGTGGGTCGCCTCCTTCGGGCCATCCTTCACCTTTTCCTCCGGTGGGATCAATCCCCACCCCTTCCTCTAGCCATGGATGCTGGTATTGCCCCCGATCTCTTTCTCTTTGCTTCTAGGTTTTAGATCTAGGCTTTAGGGGCAACAGGCTTTGCATTCATCGATTTTTGGCCAAATCGAGGCTTGATTAGGATGGTTAAGGCTACTAGACTATTTGGATTGATGTTTGGTAGGTTTATTTTTGAATTTGGCATCTCGACAGTACCGGATTTGGCCGCGGCAGTAGGGGAACCGCCATCCCCCACCTGGAGCAATACTACTGCTCTCCCGAAGCGGTACTACCGCTTGGATGGTACTACCGCTTCCGGATCACGGTACTACCGTTGGATGCCAACTTCCACCATACCCGTACCAACTATTGATCCTTGTTGCTTTTTCTGGTGGCTTATGCTCGTTCTTTCGTGTTGTTTCTCGTGTTCGTGTGTTTGGTTCCAGGTGATGGCCCTTCGGAGTGTCCTGTCCGTCATGTCAACCCCGGGCGTTCTGTTTCAAAGCACTATTGCACCTCTGAGGCAGCGGCTGCTTCTTCAAGTGTTCCGCCAACTCAGTCCCAGCAGCCTTCCAAGAGTACTGCGAAGAAGCCCAAGCCGAAGCCCAAGTCCATGACTGAGATGACTGCCAAGGAGTTCTGGGAGAGGCGTTGGCACAATCCCTATGAGCCCAAGTCCGTCCTTTCTGGAACCGTTTTCAGTGGGCAATCTATTTTGATGTGATCAAAGTGACGAAGAATCTCTATGTTGATGTCCGCTCCATCGACATTGGCTATATGGATAAGGATCCTGCCTACTTTGGCGAAGCTCTGCAGATGTGTACTCAGCTGAATATTCTTAGGATCATGGAGTTCAGAAAGGACTTTGATGTGGATTTGGTGGCTCGGTTTTATGCCACGGTCCATCTTGGCACTGATGAGGAAAGATCTTTGACTTGGATGAAAAATGGCAAACTTCTCTCTGTCAAATGGAAGGCGTTCATGGAATTACTTGGGATTGAAGATAACGGGCTTGAGAGCCCGATTGGCTTTCGTCCTCACTGCAATGCAACTTATACTCACAAGCAATCTCTCTAGCCTTACTGCACTTTGAAGATTAACCCCGAGACACAGAAGGAGACTTAGGAGTTGTCTGCCTTTCTGGACATCCTTCATCGCATCTTCAGGGAGACTCTTTTCCCTCGCATTGGGAACTTGGATATGGTTCACTCGTTTCTCGTGGACATGTTACTTTTCTGTCAGCATGAGAAGAAAGAAAACTCTGGAGAATCCTTGGATATCTCTCATGTCATGTGGTCTGAGCTTGTCTCCGCTATCTCTAAGCGCAAGTGCCCCATCTATGCTCCTTTTATCATGTTGCTTATTGAGAAGGCTTGGGAGCACACTTATCCTGGTGTCGCGCTGGAGACTGGCGAGTTGATCCCTCATGAGGTTAAGCATCTGAGGAATAAGGAGAACTAGGGCACTTCGGTTCCGAAGTATGGGATTCCGTCAGGAGCTGACGAGGCTGAGGCAAAGGCTAATGCTGACGATGATGAGGACTATGTGCCCTCTGGAGCGGAACCCTCATGGGCAAAGAAGATCAAGCGTAACATGAAGAAGCTTTTCTGCATGGAGTCTCATGGATAGTATATGGATCATGTGTCTGAGAAGAAGGCCAGGAGCCGCCACAAGGAGCTCATGCATCAATTTGGTGCGACAGTTGCCAGCGGATCTGAGGGCAAGATCCCCGATGAGGAGGAGTGGGTTCAGCAGCACTGCCCTTGGACAGACTCAGACACCGAGCAGCCCCCTGCCGATAAACGAAGGAGCGGACGAGAGTTTAGGGATTTGTCGAGTTGCGAGTGTCTTATTTGCCTTGTCTTTCTCTCTCGCAAACTCTTTTCTCATCATTTGCCTTGGTTTGGTTTGTGCTCGTGAGACCTGGTACCCTATCATATGGTGTGAGACATATGCTACCCTATCCTATTATAATCTATGTATGTCGAGTACTTTAGTAGTTTGTGAGTTTCATGCTTATCTCATATGTCTTTTTTTTGCTCTCGTACTACTCTATTGCTCCTAGCTCTTTTGTCCCTTAGTTTAGATGCTAGTGTTCTCAGGCTATAAAATATAGGGTGAGTGTTGATCCTAATGTGTGTACTTTGCATTCCAAAGGCACCTCTAATTAAGTGCACACATCTAGGGGCAGCCCGTCTATATTTTGTAGTCTCTGGGATTCGCTTATTCTCATGTCATTCCTTTGTGCAAATCCCGTGTTGTCATCAATCCACCAAAAGGGGGGAGATTGTTAGGGCATGTCTCTCTCTAAGTAGTTTTGGTGATTGATGACAATGCTTTTGCGGACTAATCGTGTGTGTTGACTATTTCAGAGATTCATTCATTGGCACGAGATGATTCTTTCCCCTTAAAGCTTTAAATGAAGACGATGTGGTCTCTTTCATTTCGGTTTTGGTGGACTTGAGTCGTAGGAGACACCGTACTATCAAGAGGGGGTACGCATTGGAAAGGCTAGGGTGGAATCAACACGTACACTTCATTTTTGCACCCCCCCCAGCTCCTTTCCTCTCCTTGGAGTTTACCGTTTCGACGGAAGTGGAGATTGTGAGGTCCTAGTGGTAGTACCGCCGTCAGAGCGGTAGTACCGCTTATGGTCCGCTCGGGTGCATCGATGGCAGTACAGTCCTGGTTCGGCACTGCTACCGCCTCGATTCGAGGCCGTCTCTCCTAGTGTTTGGTCGTGCGGCAGTAGTGGCGGCAGTAGCAGTGGTAGTACCACTCGTGAGCGGTAGTACCGCGGCTACCACTGCTACTAGTGCCTCCCAAACCCTCTCTCTCTCTTCTGTTCTCCCTCTTATGCCTCTGCTCTCAGTCTTCGTGGTAGTACCGTTGGTGGTCGCGATAGTACCGCTGCTACCAGCAGTAGTACCACTCCACTGAGCAGTAGCACCGCTCGGTGCGGGCTGAAGAGGGGATAATGGTTGGATGAGTTCCCCTACTATAAAAGAGGTCTTCTTCTCCAAGAAGACTCACCTCTTTTCCCCCAAGCTCCACATTGGAAATATTCCCTAGGGGCAATAATAAAGTGGTTATTATTATATTTCCGTGTTCATGATAATTGTCTATTGTTCATGCTATAATTGTATTAACCGGAAACCATAATACATGTGTGAATACATAGACCATAATATGTCCCTAGTAAGCCTCTAGTTGACTAGATTGTTGATCAATACATGGTCATGGTTTCCTGACCATGGACATTGGATGTCATTGATAACGGGATCACATCATTAGGAGAATGATGTGATGGACAAGACCGAATCCTAAGCATAGCACAAGATCGTGTAGTTCGTTTGCTAAAGCTTTTCTAATGTCAAGTATCATTTCCTTAGACCATGAGATTGTGCAACTCCCGGATACCGTAGGAATTCTTTGGGTGTACCAAACGTCGCAATGCAACTGGGTGGCTATAAAGGTGCACTACAGATATCTCCGAAAGTATCTGTTGGGTTGGCACGAATCGAGACTGGGATTTGTCACTCCGTATGACGGAGAGGTATCTCTGGGCCCACTCGGTAATGCATCATCATAACGAGCTCAATGTGACTAAGGAGTTAGCCACAAGATCATGCGTTAAGGAACGAATAAAGAGACTTGCCGGTAACGAGATTGAACGAGGTATAGAGATACCGACGATCGAATCTTGAGCAAGTAACATGCCGATAGACAAAGGGAATTGTATACGGGATTGATTGAATCCCCAACATCATGGTTCATCCAATAAGATCATCGTGGAACATGTGGAAGCCAACATGGGTACCCAGATCCCGCTGTCGGTTATTGATCGGAGAGATGTCTCGGTCATGTCTACATGCCTCCCGAACCCGTAGGGTCTACACACTTAAGGTTCGATGACGCTAGGGTTATAGGGAAAGTATGTACGTGGTTACCGAATGTTTTCCGGAGTCCCGGATGAGATCCTGGACATCACGAGGAGTTCTGGAATGGTCCAGAGGTAAAGAATGATATATAGGAAGTGAGGATTTGGACACTGGAACTGTTCCGGGCGTCACCGGTAATGTACCGGGACCACCGGAAGGGTTCCAGGGGTCCACCGGGAGGGGCCACCGGCCCTAGAGGCTTGCATGGGCCAAGAGTGGGAAGGGACCAGCCCTTGAGTGGGCTGGTGCGCCTCCCACCAAGGCCCAAGGCGCAGCAAAAGGGGAGAGGGGGGAAACCCTAGGCGCAGATGGGCCTAAGGCCCTGTAACACCCCGAGACCGACGCGCCAGGTGTCTTCCACTTATTCGTTGTTGTTGCCTTGTCATTTGCTTGCGTGTTGCATTTCATCATGTCATCATGTGCATTGCATCATCTGTTTTCAAAACTTACATCCCTCCCGGTCTCCTAGTTCTTTTCGTTGTCCGTTCTGAGCCCAGACACCCTTGCACGCGCCTGCGGCACGTCCGAAATATTATTTTATAAGTGGCCGAAAAATGTTCTCGGAATGGGTTGAAAGTTGGCATGCGGTGTTTTTATGTTGTAGGTAGGCCGCCTGCCAAGTTTCATCGCGTTCGGAGTTCGTTTGATGCCCCAACAGATAACTATAGCAGCAATATAGCCGGTCAAACGTCGGACGTTTTCGGTCTCCGAAAACAGTCGCCGGGCCTCTCTCTCTTCTCTTCTCTCAGCTCGAGCCCTTCTGCACAGCCCACAAGTTCCAACCGACCCCTCGCGTGCATGTCCGAAACTTCCCCGAACCCGACCTGGTCAGTTGTCACCGTTGGACACACAACATCCCCATACACCTACAAAACGTCTTCGTTTTTCTTTTTGGGATACCTAGCCTATTTTTCCCGTCCGTCCGATTACGATCGGAGGGACCTAACCGCCCTAAACCGATTTCATCTGCTATAAATATAAGGTCCAATCCTAGATCCTAGGGGTCTTGTCCCATCGATCCCACCACGCCGCCACTCCACCTGTTTTCCTCGGGATCCCTCCCGAACCAACCAACATCAAACCCCCGATCCAAGAAAATCCTCTCGATCTCTCCCCACCAACCGAGGCCTCCCCTCGATCCAACCCTCCTCTGCCTCCCTGCCCGTTCTAGATCGGAGCCCGAGCAGATGAGCCCCGTCGCGCCCTCTCCTTCCTCCGTTTTTCCTCCTCTCTGTATCTCATCCCTCTCTCGTCTCTGTCCCGTCTTGCAGGAAGCCCGAGGAGTTGCGCTCGTCACCGCCGGCGAGCATCAGCACGCCCCAGGGACATGGCGCCGCTCGTTCTTCTGCAAGCCGGAGCAAGGACCAGCAGCCCCACCATTCGGATCTGCAACCCCGCACCTCCTCCTCGCACATGCCCGGCCGCGCCACCGGAGCCCACGGAGGAAGTGCTCCGTCGCCTGCTGCATGTAATCGTGCAGCTCCCCTGTCCGATCGCCTTCTTCACGGGACCGAGCCGCCTCGCTCCAGGGCCAGCTCCGCCGCCGCGCCAAGTACCTCTGCCCCGTCCTCGCCTTGCCGGAGAGGCTTCTCCTTCGCCAAGCCCCGGCGCCGTCGCAACTCCGTTTCCAGTCGAGCAGAGGACGCCCGCTCGCAGCGCCTTCGCAGTCCCGCGTTGCTGCTTCCCCTTCGTCCCCTGCTTCAGATCGAGCAGCGCTCGCTCCCTCGAGCGTGTTAACCAGGTCGACCTCACCCGCGTGCACGCAGTGCAGCAACCGGCCTGCCCAGCTCCACCACCGGCCCAAGGCCTATAAGTGAGCCTCAGCCCAGCCACTGTTTCCCCCCTATGCACTGTTGGGCCAGTTCAGTTTCAGCCCGTGAACGTTTTTTTTCCTTGGACATTTTTGCTTTTCCTGGCCTTTGCATATTTACAGAATATGCCATTATATTGATATGCTCATAACTAATTAACCGTGCATCGGTTTAAAGCAAACTTTGTATGTAACTTGACTAGAATTTCACCTAGTTTCATAATATCCAACTTTCATCCATGTTTAACATGTTTAAAATGATGTTTGTGTAATGTTGCCCATATGCCATGCATATTTAAACCGGACATGCATCATACTTGGTTGTGCATCATGCCATGTTGATGTGATGGTTGTTTACTATGTTGCTTGCATCTTTCCGGTGTTGCTTCTTCGGGTTAGTTCCGATAACGTCGCGTTTGTGAGGATCCGTTCGACTACATCTGGTTGTCTTCTTCATGGACTCATTCTTCTTCCTTGAGGGATCTCAGGCAAGATGACCATACCCCCGAAATCACTTCTATCTTTGCTTGCTAGTTGCTCGCTCTTTTTTTATGCCGCGATACCTACCACTTGCTATATCATGCCTCCCATATTGCCATGTCAAGCCTCTAACCAACCTTGTCCTAGCAAACCGTTGTTTGGCTATGTTACCGCTTGCTCAGCCCCTCTTATAGCGTTGCTAGTTGCAGGTGAAGATTGGAGTTTGTTCCATGTTGGAACATGGATATTTGTTGGGATATCACAATATCTCTTATTTTAATTAATGCATCTATACACTTGGTAAAGGGTGGAAGGCTCGGCCTTATGCCTGGTGTTTTGTTCCACTCTTGCCGCCCTAGTTTCCGTCATACCGGTGTTATGTTCCTAGATTTTGCGTTCCTTACACGGTCGGGTTATAATGGGAACCCCTTGACAGTTCGCCTTGAATAAAACTCCTCCAGCAAGGCCCAACCTTGGTTTTACCATTTGCCACCTAGCCTTTTTCCCTTGGGTTCTGCAGACTCAAGGGTCATCTTTATTTTAACCCCCCCGGGCCAGTGCTTCTCTAAGTGTTGGTCCAACCTGAGCGATGTCCGGCGCCCCCTGGGCAACCAGGGTCTATGCCAACCCGACGTCTGGCTCATCCGGTGTGCCCTGAGAACGAGATATGTGCAGCTCCTATCGGGATTTTTCGGCACATCCGGGCGGCTTTGCTGGTCTTGTTTTACCATTGTCGAAATGTCTTGTAATCGGGATTCTGAGTGTGATCGGGTCTTCCTGGGAGAAGGAATATCCTTCGTTGACCGTGAGAGCTTGTGATGGGCTAAGTTGGGACACCCCTGCAGGGTTTTGAACTTTTGAAAGTCATGCCCGCGGTTATGGGCAGATGGGAATTTGTTAATGTCCGATTGTAGAGAACTTGACACTTAACTTAATTAAAATGGATCAACCGCGTGTGTAGCCGTGATGGTCTCTTTCCGGCGGAGTCCGGGAAGTGAACACGGTTCTTGTGTTATGCTTGAACGTAAGTAGTTTCAGGATCACTTCTAGTTCACGACCGTTGCATTGCTTCTCTTCTCGCTCTCATTTGCGTATGTTAGCCACTATATATGCTTGTGCTTGCTGCAGCTCTACCTCACTACCCTTTCCTACCCATAAGCTTAAATAGTCTTGATCTCGCAGGTGTGAGATTGCTGAGTCCCCGTGACTCACAGATTACTTCCAAAACCAGTTGCAGGTGCCAATGATACCAGTGTAGGTGGCGCAACCGAGCTCAAGGAGGAGCTCGATGAAGATCGTGTTCGTTGTGTTGTTTCGTTTCTAGTTGATCATTAGTGGAGCCCAGTCGGGGCGATCGGGGATCTAGCATTAGGGGTTGTCTTTTTTTATTTGGTTCCATAGTCGGACCTTGATTGTATTCTGGATGATGTAATGTTATATTTATGTATTGTGTGAAGTGGCGATTGTAAGCCAACTCTTTATCCCTTCTTTTTCAATACATGGGATGTGTAAAGATTACCCCTCTTGCGACATGCCTACTATGCGGTTATGCCTCTAAGTCGTGCTCCGACACGTGGGAGATATAGCCGCATCGTGGGTGTTACAGGCCCACCCTAGGGCGCGCCCCCCTCTCTCCCCCTCTTGGCCGCCCCCACCATCCCATTTAGGGCTGCCTCCCCCTCCCCTCCTCCTATATATAGTGGGGTTTTTGGGGCTGCCATACATGAAAGTCTCTCTCTCTCTCTCTCTCTCTCTCTCTCTCTCGGCGCAGCCCTATCTATCCACCTCCTCGTCTTTCATAGTGCTTGGCGAAGCCCTACTGGAGAACCACACTGCTCCACCACAACCACACCGTCGTGCTGCCGCTGGATTTGTCTTCCCCAACCTCTCCCTCCTCCTTGCTGGATCAAGGCGCGGGAGACGTCACCGGGCTGCACGTGTGTTGAACGCGGAGGCACCGTTGTTCGGCGCTTAGATCGGAATCGACCGCGATATGAATCTCTATGTGTACGACTCCACCAACCACGTTCTTGTAACGCTTCCACTTAGCGATCTTCAAGGGTATGAAGATGCACTCCCTCTCTCTCATTGCTAGCATCTCCTAGATTGATTTTGGTGACACGTAGGAAAATTTTGAATTATTGCTACGGAACCCAACACTCCATTGTTGCTCCAAAGCTCATTTTCACCCGATCTCTCTCCCTAGCCAATCAAACTTGTTGATTTTCTAGGGATTGGTGAGAAGGCCCGGATCTACACTTCCACCAAGAGAAATTTTATTCCCCCCACTAATCCCTTGCGGATCTTGTTACTCTTGGGTGTTTGAGCACCCTAGACGGTTGAGGTCACCTCGGAGCCATATTCCACCATGGTGAAGCTCCGTGGTATCGTTGGGAGCCTCCAATCAAGTTGTGGAGATTGCCCCAACCTTATTTGTAAAGGTTCGGTCGCCGCCTTCAAGGGCACCACTAGTGGAATCACGACATCTCGCATTGTGTGAGGGCATGAGGAGAATACGGTGGCCCTACTGGCTTCTTGGGGAGCATTGTGCCTCCACACCGCTCCAACGGAGACATACTTCCCTCAAAGGGAAGGAACTTCGGTAACACATCCTCGTCTCCGCTGGCTCCACTTGTGGTTATCTCTTCTCTTTACTTTGTGCAAGTTTATATTGTGTTGTATCATTTGCTTACACTTGTTGTTGTGGTTGTTTGCATCATATAGGTTGTTCACCTAGTTGCACATCTAGACAACTTATTTGTTGCTAAACCTAATTTGTGAAGAAAAGCTAAAAATTGGTAGTTGCCTATTCACCCCCCCCCCCCCCCTCTAGTGAACCATATCGATCCTTTCAAAAAGGTTAGCAACAAGCTCTTTGTCCTTTTTCTCAATTTCTCTATCTTTGGTCGGTGCTTCCAGCGACGTAAGCACAAATCTATGATCATATGGCAGTTCTCTTCTTATTGGCTGATCAACACCTGCAACACATGGAGCAAGTTCACAAATCTAGGGGAGGAGTGATGACGATGACGCATGCGTGCTATCTCGACGAGACCCTCTCTGGAGTGATGTGTGTGGGGTATCTTATGTGTGCCGCTCAGCGGTTGTGATGGTTTCTGGCCGGTTCTCCATAATTAACTAGCAATCTGGTTTTTGCTCCGTTTTCCCCAATTAAGTGAGCAACTCTTTTCTTAATGAATGCAAGATAACTGCCATTTCGAAGAAAAAAATCTCTGGTTATGTACCCAAGTTACCTGCATGATCTTGATTTGCATCAACATGTGCATCTTCCTCTTCTTCTTTTTGACAAATGTCTCTTCCTCTTCTTGATTTAACTCATGATCATGATCTTCATTTGCATCAACATGTGCATCCTCTTCTTGATTTAACTCATGATCATGATATGCATCCTCCTCAGCAGAAGAGCGCGGTCGCTAGAGCAGCGCCTGCCTACGTGGATCTATCGCACTGGATCGTGGCCTGCCTGCTCGCCGGCGCCTGGATCTGTCACGCTGGATCACGGCCTGAAGCACAGCAGCCCGGTAGGGAGGCAGAGGCGTCGTGCTATGGGGAGGCAGAGCTGGGGGAGGCGGAGGGTGCGGCCTAAGAACTTTTTGAAATCTGGAGGGTCTGAATGTAAAATTAATTTTGTGTACTAATTTTTGTCTGTTGGCGACAAGTAATTTGGTACGGACGGAGTAAAATATGGGTCAAACATAGCGTTAGCATATTTGAGCAAGTAGGAGTAGGCAAAATGGCCCAAATGCTCATCTATTAATTTTGACTTATAGTGTATATAAACTTCCAGAAACACTCAAATCTTACATACACTACCTGCTACTAACAGAAAAAAGAAGTCTAGAAAAGACACCCACCATGGATTTTTTTTCCCCTCCAGGTCATTTCTCTATCTAGACAGAATGTGAAAAATACTCCAAAATTACGAGAAGGCAAACGGTAAAAGAGACCAAAACTAGACCAACACTAGGTTATTGACATTGATCTGACTATCTGTATATTGCTAAAGTTGCATTCCAGCTAGCTGAACTTGGCTTCAATTTAGACAGAAGATTGCTGGTTGCAATGGACTATGAGATATGCTCTTCGACACGACTTCATCATGCCTCCTCGGACGGAGAAAGTATCTCCGATTCTTCTGGTGAACCAACCTCCTCTGATACATCTGCAAGTGCCTCGAGCATGTTCAAAACATCATTAGTATCGTCCAAATAATACTTGGCCTTGCTTGGTTTCTGGCCGACTGTGCAGGCATAGAGCGAGGTTTGGGGATCAACAATGCTCCGCCTCATAATATCAGCTATTCCTTCAAACATATCCTCATCTGATCGATCATCACCTATGCAGAGGACAAAATCTGCTTGTCTTTTATTCTCTGTCAGCATCGATAGGATCTTCTCCGCGACAAATCCCTTGCTGACACTCTGCAATCCAACAGAAGCATTTTATGAACTCTGGGAAGGCAGCAAGTAAATGGTTGCCAGACAAGAAATCAGTTTCCAGAAAGAATCCAGGATTTGTTTAATGAACTAGTATATTATTCACTGTCAATATAACTCTTATATATAGGCCCCTCACAAGTTAGCATGCAAAATTCACTATCACAAGTGGAGGATCACAACACATAAAGATGAGACATTAGATTCTATATTATTGTGGCCTAGAAATCACGGTAGATAATATTGCGCTGAAAATCAGCATCTACTGACAAATAATGGCTTGCTCATCTCCACAATACTAGATTCAGTATTTTGCTTCTGAGGGACTACAAAATACTAGATGTATGATGTATGGAGAAAAGTAGTACCTGAGGTTTAACCTCTACAATGTGTTGGCCACTCTTCACAGAGACTGGCTCATTGGCAAGAACACTCTCCAAATGATCTAACATTTCTTTTGCTTGTGCAGATCCAAAACCAGGGTCAGCATCTTGGTGGTGCCAGACCAAAGCACTCTCTTTGGTTTCGATATACGATCCATCAGTAGCTTCTGTATACAGGTTCATTACTGGCTCAGCCATTTGCATCCATCCAAACTCTGAGCACTGGTTATTTATTTGCCATTGCTCATCTCTGGTTCGCCTGACAAGGAATAGCTGTTGAGGTGAAACTTGCCATAGAACTGAATATTTCAATTCAAATTAACCCCATGAATACAAAGAGAATAACATTAAACAAGGCACAAACTGAAAATTAAGAACGTGTTAATTATATGCAGGATGAAGAACTGATTCCACTTGTCTCCCAGCTGTTATATAGTTCAACATTCACTGTATTACTGCTTGACTGGGCTATGAGACTTGCACCTAATGGTTGCTGCTGAAATAATTTCTACCAACTGATGGTACTAAAAATCTTCCAATTTTTATCAGCATGTTGTATAGTTGCATATGCATACTGGTCTTACTTCACCCTAACCGAAAGAAAGTTTCCCTATCCAAGTTTAGCCCGATGAGGTTGACACATGAATGTTCATGCAATGGTAAGTACTCAGTAGATCCATTGACAGTAGGGTTCTCCCCCACTGTTTCCCGCACAAAATCCATCCATGGTAAATGCCTAACAGTACAAGTGCAAAGTGCAACCAAATAGATTCAAGAGACTTCATGGTAATCACAGCTCTATACAAGAAGCCTTCCCTTTTCTTAAGCACTTACGGAGTTACAGCTTCAATGCATGACTCATGGCTAACATGAGAACTACTAGGGTACAGCCTCTCATTTTGTGAACTCTTGAATTGGTCCACAAACATATACTGCTTTTTTCTACTGTAATTTCATCCTCATTTAAGTAAAGTCAATATATTAGTCATGGTCTTAGTATTTGTAGGCTCCCCTACTGGTGATCTGGATGATGTTGATGTGGCAATATCTGATATACATTCAGAACCAACATTCAAATTTATAATTGATGATGCATGTTGTTACTTTTACCCAAGGAATGGGTCTACATGGAATGATGTATTGATATCTGCTGTCCCCAGAAAACCAATGGAAGTATGATCCTGTACCCCACAACATAAGATCTGAGAAATTAAATGGTTGTTCAAATGATCGTTCTATGATCACCACGTCATATGCCATAATATTGTTAATACTTACATAAAACACAGAACTCTATTTTTTCATATATTTTTTCTGAGTGTCTGAAATATAGTTGATTTTGCATTTGTTTATACTTGAAGCCGGAAACAAGTACCAGTGAAAGTATCAGAAGGCGCAAAGTCAATGCAAGACATGTTAAAAAAAGTAATAATCGTAATTGAAAATTCAAGAAAATTAAGTGAGAGCATACCTCATAAAGTAACCATGTTCAGCCGCAATGCCAAGCTCAGGGCAAGAGTTGAACCACTTCTCAAGGCTACTCCTACCTCTTCCACTTACAATGAAAACAACATTCTTCTTATCAGCACACAGAGCATTCATGATGTTAACAACAGTCTCATTTGGAGTTCGATTGATCGTAGTTTGTGGTACTAGAGTTCCATCATAGTCCAGAAGTATAACCCTGCTGTTCGACTTCTTGTAATCAGCAACAATAGAATCCACAGTAAGCTTTTTGAAGTTGCGGTCTAGAGCAACCACTCTAAATCCAAATCCAAGTCCAATACCCCAGCACCTCCTCCTAAAATGGTCCCTGCAGCTTCTCTCCAGATCATGAATATAGCTCTTAGACCAATAGGCAACATCATGTGTGCTGACATATCGATAATGCTTCTCATGGCGCAATTGCTTTTCATTCTCTGACAAAGCAATGGACTCGTTCATTGCCTCTGCTGTTGTATCAATGTTCCAAGGGTTCACCCGGATTGCTCCACTCAATGATGGCGAGCAACCTATGAATTCTGACACGACTAGCATACTCTTCCTCTTTGGTGCATCACCACCATCCAAACCAGGAATCCCCTGTCTACACACAATGTACTCATATGGTGTGAGGTTCATCCCATCCCTCACTGCAGTAACAACGACGCACTCAGCCACAGTGTAATATGCCATCCTTTCCACACTCGACAAAGTCCTATTAACAAGCTCCACGGGACTATACCCCGACCGCCCAAACTGTTCATTAATCCTCGTGCAACTTTCCTCGATCTCAGCCTTTAATCCTTGCACGTCCTTGCCACTACCACCCCTTGGGTTTGCAATCTGCACTAGCACTGCTCGGCCCTGCCATTTTGGGTGTGTCTTGAGCATATGCTCAAACGCAAGAATCTTCAGGTTAATCCCCTTGAATATGTCCAGATCATCCACACCAAGCAAGACAGTCTTCCCGTTAAACTGCTTCCGTAGCTCTGCAACACGCGACTCCAGATCAGGAAGCTGGAGCTGCGATTTAAGCTGCATCATGTTAATCCCAACAGGCATGATCTTTATCCCCACAGTGCGGCCAAAGTAATCGAGCCCAATGTAGCCTCTCTTGGATTGGTACTCGATTCCGAGCATGCGGCTGCAGCAAGAGAGGAAATGGCGGGCGTAATCAAAGGTATGGAAGCCAATGAGATCACAGTTGAGCAAGGATTTGAGGATCTCGTCACGGACGGGCAGGCTACGGTAGAGCTCCGATGATGGGAAGGGGCTGTGCAGGAAGAACCCGATGCGGAGGCGGTTGAATCGGCGGCGCAGGAAAGAGGGGAGAGCCAGGAGGTGGTAATCGTGGATCCAGATGTAGTCGTCCTCGGGGTTGAGGACCTCGATGACGCGCTGCGAGAAGAGTTTGTTGGCAAGGACGTAGGCCTCCCAGTTGGAGCGGTCGAAGCGGCCACCATGATCGGAGGTGAAGGGGAGCATGTAGTGGAAGAGCGGCCAGAGGGTCTGCTTGCAGAAGCCGTGGTAGAAGCGGTCGGAGAGGTCCTTGGGGAGGAAGGCCGGGACGCAGCGGAACCTGTCGAGGAGCGCCTGCGCGACGTCTTCCTGCTCGGCGGCTGGCACGTCGGCGCGGAGGGAGCCGACGTAGAGGACCTCCATGTCCTCGGGGAGGCCGTCGCGGAGGTGGAGCAGGAGCGAGTCCTCGTCCCAGCAGAATGTCCAGCCGCGGCCGTCAGGTCGGCGCTCGCAGCGCACGGGGAGCGTATTGGCGACAACGATGATGCGGTCGTTGGCGAGCGACGACTGCACGTCCGAAGCTACGCTCCCCGCGCGCTCCTCGTCGAGCTCCGCCAGCGTGCCCGGCGTCGTCAACGTCCTCTGCATCCGCCTCGGACGCGGCGGCCGCCCGCCGCCACCCCCGCTGGAGCCCCCGTAGTCGAGCGCCGAGAGATTCCCATTGGCGAGATCGAGCAGGTTGGTGTAGGATCGCGAGAACATGGTGGCGAGACGATCGAAGCCCGCTCGTTCGTGCCCTCTCCGCCTCGATCGAATAGCTGGATCGATCCAATCCAATCTAGTTGGCCTCAGACCCGATGCTCCTCCCCCGCCTGAGCCCTACGACTAGGAGCGGCGCCGGAAGATGCGGCGTGCAGGAGGTGACGAGGGGGGAGAGCCCAGGGAGGAGGGCACGGGGGAGGTGCGTGCGACACGCAGCTCTGAAACGGGGCAGATATTTTATTCGCAAAAGGAGAGGCAAGTCCGTTCCATCTGGGCCGCGCAGAGACTGATCGGACGGACGGTGTTCACGAGGCGACGTGGAAGGCCTACACCAGCAGCTGCGCACATGCGGGAATGCCTACCAGGGAGGCCTAGACCTCTCACTGGGCCATGGGGCCAACCAAGATGGCTCGAGCATCCAGCCGGTTGGGGGGGCTGCGGGAGGAAGGAGGCACGCCTGACGCGGACAAAAGCTGAAACAGCCTCGTCTTCGTAGGACTAGGTGTGAAGTCTGAAATAAACCTTGAACTCATACGCCTCGTCGGAATTAAATCTTCATCTTCGAATTCCTGAATCGATACCCTGTACTTTTTGATCCCGATCAATTCTAACCCTAACCCCGTTTGGCGCACCGGGAAGAGGTCGTTCCCGACCAGGATCATAGGATATTCTCACTAACATCTCGACCCCACCTGTCATTTTCATGTTCCTCCTTAGATCTTGTTTAGTTTTATGCTAGCTTAAAGAGAAAATGCAAATCTTTGGAGCGAAGGTACTGCGATTTTGCTACGGTATACAGAGTTAACCGGGACCTACCTAGACCTATAAACCGTTAAATAAATAAAAGGATTCTCATGGCGCGTGCTTTCTAAGCTCAAATCCTGAAGGCCTGCAAGGGAGAGTCAAACTACAAACACAGGAAGAGGCCACTTTGCCTTCGGCTAGCAGGGGATGGAATGGAACCCAGCCCCGTCGCCTCTGTGCCCGGTGAGCACCCTCACCTGTCTGCCCAGGGCGCGCCTACATGGCATACCGCATTGACCTGTACACGGCTGTACTATATAGTTTTGCCCGTTGTTTGCCACGGTCCCGCCGGCCTTCGCGGAGTCCGAGCAGGTGCCAGGACAGGGAGAACGCAGCGTTCCGTCTCGTGCACCTCCTGTCACTTGCGTCGACGCTATCCAGGTGGCCTTCCGCGGCCGGCAACCTCGCCGAGGCACACACGGTGCTAGCGCCGGTGATCTCCACGGCCACCGGGATCGGCCGCGTCACCAGCAGCTTCATCATCATGCTATCCCGGCGCCTCATGCCGACTTCCCCGTGCCTCGTCGGTTGCGGCGTAGCACGCCGGCGAGCTCTACAGCCCGCTCCACTACGATGCCACGATGGAAGCGTTCAGAGGCTGCACCCGCGTACAGCTTGTGGAGTGAACCAGTACGGGCTGGTCGGAGATGGGGAAGGGTTCATGGAGGCAAGGGCAAGAAGCGACGGGATTCATGGAGAGGGTAGTACTGCGAGGGGTATTTTTCTGGAATAAAACCAGTACGGGCTATGGAAGATAGATATGACAAGTGGGACCACATAGTCATTGGGAGCAAAGAGTTATCCTGGTAAGGATTAGCTTTTTCCTGGTGCACCAAACTGATGTACATTGGTATTAGGGTTGAGTTTGATCGGGATCAAAGAGGACAGGGTGTCGATTTTAGGGATTGAAAGGTGAGGGTTTGATTCCGACGAGACGTACGAGTTCAAGGTTTATTTCAGACTTCACTCTAGGACTAGGCGATAACGGCCGTGGGCCCGTGTTTGCATAAGCCCACGTACTCCATGTGTTTTTTAACGCAATATGATTGAGACTAGTGGATGTGGCGTGCCCTGGACGCGCCTCTTGAGGGGTGAGTTTGCACATCAATCTAGTTGTTTTAGTTGTTAACGTTTATGTGTAGTCCATATGAGCGCCAGTTGCTAAAAAAATACATTTAATAGAGATGCAGCCGTACAGTGTTCAGTCATAATGCAAGATATGTACATGGAAGTGCTGGTCAACTCATATGACGATTGTTGAAAACTGCAGCAACAGAGTGTTCCCTCATAAAGAAGAGTAAACTAATAGGTCTGTCATGGATGGCTGATCAGATACACAGCCATCCTTCCCTCTAGTCAACACAGGCATATAAAAAAATAGAAAAGGAGGATTATCCTCGGCCTCTGCATCAGAGTGATGCATGCAGCCCTAAGCATATCAGATTGCATGCAAAGAAAAAACTAACGGAGGTAATAACTGGTTACAACGGACTGAAATAAACAACCATGAACATAACAAAAATGCAGACGCCTAAAAACTAATTTACCAATAAATCCGATCTATTTGATCTAAAACAGGAAGAGTGGATAATGAAAAGAGCAAGATAATCCGTCATGGATCTTCCTAAAGGTCTTGCGCAGACGGTACAACACATAGATTAGCAAGGCCTTCTTGTTCCCAACAACATCCATCTAGATTATCTACTTACATTGCAGTGTTGATGTACATGTCCTTGAGGTCATCCTTGAGCTCCTGATTGCCTTTCTTCACGTGAAATAAAGCCTACAGATATATTAAGCAGCACAAGCATGTCAAACCTTGACAAACCAAAACGAAAGAGTATTTCTAGATACAGAAACGAAACACATGAATGGCACAAAGCCAACGACAAGAGGGACGCAAGATAGAAGCTCACCTGCGCGACGCTAACCTCGAATTTGGAGGGCTTGACGCCCTTGTTCTTCCGGATCTTCTTCCTGGCGGTGTACATCTTGATCAGTGTCGTTACATGAGATGAAATCAAACCTTTCTCTGCATCTTGAATCATATTGCAAATAGAAGTGCACGCAATCTGGTAAACAAACTACATTCCTATTTGGTTGTCCTTGCAAAAAATGATTGTTCTTTGATATGCATAAAACCGACAATTTTGTATGCCAAAATTTCTTTTGCAAACGGAAGGGTGATCTAATAGTACATTGAGGACTTAATGCCCAGCCATCTACAACACCCTCTGGATCAGACCAAAGAAGGTCCCACTTGGCACCATCATAAGGCACTTTCTGCTTGCGATCTATTATTCTGATCTGTTAGGTGCACATGATAATAGAATAACAGAAATTGAATGCATGAGCTACAATGCACAACCAATATATTTCTATTCACATTTGCAATTTGTCCACGTGTCATCTTATATGTTTTGTGCCCAATACAGCAAGTATGAATCCAAGCGACACCAGACAATACGTTCATAGCATCAAAACCTAAAAAAAAAGAAATGAGGTTTGGGGTTGGGGCCAAAGCAACTACCTGAACTCCCAAGAAATCTGCTACTAACCAAGGCTCTGACAGAAATGTGAGGCGACAATCAGCACCGAAGGTAGTTACCTAAAAAACAAATTAGGTAGTACACAAAAAATAGTCAATCAGGTGAATGTGAAGCAAAGAAAAACAAAGCTAAAATCCAAGAAAGAAATACCCAGCAAGGAGCCGAAATAGCCCAAGAAACAAAATCTGAAGATGCATTAGAGGCAAGAAGAAGAAACAAAAAAAGAATAAGACCTGAGCACGGGCAATCTATCATCCTTAAATCTTGGAGAAGAACTCCAAATTTTAACTAGAGGCCCTTTATGATCCTAAATAACTTACCGGGTGTCCAGGTCCATAGAAAATAGATAGCAAATTTATCCAAGTAGAAAAGAAACCTCACTTGAAGTATGACATTATAACAAACATGTGATGGGCAAATCATACGTAGTGTCATCTCCAGCATGCTTAATTCATCCTAGTAAACAGAGATGCCATCCTAGAATAAAGGAAAAACAAAACAACAAACTAATGTAATAACACGTCTAACAATCTAGAAATAGGGAGCGAGTAAAGGGAAATTACTGAAACATGGGGATGAGCTGATCACAGAGAGTATAACGCAAGGGGTAATAAATCAAAATAAATATCGAGAATATGTGGGAGGAAGTGGCAGCTCTACCTGGGCACGATATGGAGGAGGAGGCAGTGCTATCGACGGATGTTCATCACAGCAATCCCTTGGTGACATCACCGGCTGCACAACTCTGTGTTCCTGCAAGAAGGAGCACATACATAATGAGAGAGAGAGAGAGATGAGGCGGTGCCGGCGGCCCCGGCGACTCCTGGCCCCTTGCGCAGCTCCCCGGCAGCGCTACAACGGCACGAACGGCTTTCTCCCAGTGGCGCGGCCAGATCGTGGAATAGGTGGAGGTGATGATGGTGACGAAGGCACTTCCAGTGGCCATCGTCTACGAGTACGCAGAGCCGCGGAGGTGTCGTGGAGGAAGAGGAGGCGACGCACGAAGGACTGGCGTGCGGCCGCGACGATGACGGCGAGGGAACAGGGTTGTGGAGGCGTCCGGTTAGAAAGATGATGATGCGGAATCCAGGAAGCCATCTCCTTTGCCTACCGGTGGTCGTCGACGAGAGGACCGGAAGGGAAGAGGCAAGGGCAACAGGTGTTCATGGCGGAAGGTTGGCTTCGTGGGGAAGGCAAGAAAAGAAATTTTACCCGGTGAAGGCGTTACCCCAGGACGCATTTTATGCTCCCAATCGCTTCTTTTTCTTTACTTCAGCACATAAAACGGGGACATGGCTATCGCCAAGGTTCACCCTTGACACACACCTTAATGTGTTTAATCGTTCGAGCACACACTATTTTTTTCGCGAATATGTAAAGCATGCGTACCATTCCATTGATAAAAGAAAATTGGAACAAGCACAAAAATGTGATACAACACATGACGCGGATTCGTAAAAAAACACATGACACGGACACAAGAGACGTGAACATGATGATCTGAGTAGAGAAACAGGGGACACTCGGCTCAAAATGAGAAAAACACAGCAAAACTCGCCATCCTGAGAAGTAGCCCAAACTGTCGGCGTCCTGGGAACGGGGGTCCCAGACTTACCTACCTGCAGCCCACGGCGTGGCTCCACCAGCGGCCCTGTACGGCTCATCCTCATCAGCGAACACTCAAGACCCTCGTGAGGGGCCAAGCCCCGCGAGACGGACGACGCAAGACCTCCTCGGGGACGGCCTCACCAGGCTGGCTCGCGAGGGGCGAAGAGATCAAGGCGAGGGGCACCTCGCGAGGTCCCTCTGACGCAAGCCATGACGACCAAGGTCAGGCGGGCGCCAGCGCGCGCAGTGTACTCGTTTCCTCTTTGGTGCGAAAGAGGCAAGCGCAGGCGAGGAGTCCTGAGGCATCAGGCAAAGATTTCCATATTGCTGCAACAAGACCAAGACCAGCAGGACGGCAGGACGGAGGTCACCATGGAGCCTAGGACGGCGTCACCACCAGAGCTGCGACGCCCCCGATTTGACCATACATTAATCATACACGCAAACATGTACGATCGAGATCAGGGACTCACGGGAAGATATCACAACACAACTCTAGACACAAATTAAAATAATACAAGCTTTATATTACAAGCTCGAGGCCTCGAGGGCTCGAATACATAAGCTCGAATACACAAGAGTCAGCGGAAGCAAAAATATCTGAGTATAGACATAAGGTTAAACAAGTTTGCCTTAAGAAGGCTAGCACAAATTGGGATACAGATCGAAAGAGGCGCAAGCCTCCTGCCTGAGATCCTCCTAAACTACTCCTGGTTGTCGTCAGCGGCCTGCACGTAGTAGTAGGCACCTCCCGAGTAGTAGCATTCGTCATCGACAGTGGCGTCTGACTCCTGGACTCCAACGTCTGGTCATAACAAACGGGTATAGAAAAGGGGAAAAGGGGGAACAAAACAACCGTGAGTACTCATCCAAAGTACTCGCAAGCAAGGAGCTATACTACATATGTATTGGTATCAATGAATGGGGTAGTATACGTGGACTGAATTGCAGAATGCCGGAATAAGAGGGGGATAGCTAGTCCCGTCGAAGACTATGCTTCTGGCCGCCTCCATCTTGCAGCATGTAGAAGAGAGTAGATGGTAAGTTCACCAAGTAACATCGCATAGCGTAATCCTATCCGGTGATCCTCCCCTTGTCGTCCTATAAGAGAGCGATCACCGGTTATATCTGGCACTTGGAAGGGTGTGTTTTATTAAGTATCCGGCTCTAGTTGTCATAAGGTCATGGTACAACTCTGGATCGTCCTTTTACCGAGGGACACGGCTATTCGAAAAGATCAACTTCCCTATAGGGGTGCACCACATTTCCCAACACACTCGACCTCCTGTGGCCGGACACACTTTCCTAGGTCATGCCCGGCCTCGGAAGATCAACATGTCGCAGCCCCACCTAGGCACAATAAAGAGGTCAGCACGCCGGTCTAAATCCTATGGCGCAGGGGTCTGGGCCCATCGCCCATTTCACACCTGCACGTTGCGAACACGGCCGGCGAGCAGACCTAGCCTCCCTTATACAAGAGCAGGCGTTCCAGTCTAACCCGGCGCGCGCTGCTCAGTCGCTGACATCATGAAGGCTTTGGCTGATACCACGACGTCGAGTGCCCATAACTGTTCCCGCGTAGTTGGTTAGTGCGTATAGGCCAGTGGCCAGACTCAGATCAAATACCCAGATCTCGTTAAGCGTGTTATTTTGAAATAACCACGGATGCCGACCAGGGCCACGCCCATCTCTCTCCTAGGTGGTCTCAACCTACCCTGTCGCTCCGCCACAAAGATCCACTCAGAGGGTCGTCCGGACAAACGTCCTTTCGGACCCAATCCGTGAATCACTCGCGGGTACTCTACGAGCCGACCCGACTTTAGTCACCACAAGTAACATATAATATGTATAAGTATATACCCGTGATCACCTCCCGAGTGATCACGGCCCGATAGTATAGCATGGCAGACAGACAAGAATGTAGGGCCACTGATGATAAACTAGCATCCTATACTAAGCATTTATGATTGCAGGTAAGGTATCAATGACTGTAGCAACAAAGACAGGCTAAGCATCATGATAGGATTAACGGAAAGCAGTAACATGCTACTCTAATGCAAGCAGTAGAGAGAAGAATAGGCGATATCTGGTGATCAAGGGGGGCTTACCTGGTTGCTCTGGCAAGAAGGAGGGGTCATCGTCGATGTGGTCGAACACAGGGGTACCGACAGCGGTCTCGGGGTTTACCGGAAAGAAGTAACAGAGGGGAACACAATAAATAATAGAGCAATCAAAGCATCACAAGGTGTAACATGGCATTACGCGGTGCTAGAGGTGATCTAATGCAGGGATAGGTGATACCGGCGAAGGGGGGAAAACACCCGGGAAAGTATTCCCGGTGTTTCGCGTCTTCAGAAAGACGAACCGGAGGGAGAAAGTTGCATGTTCACTATGCTAGGAACATGTGGCGGACAAAAGGACTGCATATTTAGACGTCTCATCGTTCTAAGCAACTTTTATATATAAAACTTTTTCATCCGAACTACGGATTTATTTTATATTAATTTTTAAAGATTTAATCATTTAAAAAAATATTAATTCAAATTTTGGCAGAAATACTATTATTACATAGTAGTGTGCCAGCCACAGTCAATGACATGTGAGGCCAGGGAGCTGGGTTGACCCAGTCAACATTTGACTTGTCAATATGTGAATAGTAAAAGTGGATCCCGCATGTCATAGACTATACCTAAACAAATAAATAAATATTAACCTAATTAATGGGGTCCACATGTCATATGCTAGTAGCTAACCTAACTACTAATTAACCCTATATACTAATTGAACAGGGGGCGGCCTCACATCTAGTGGATGTGTTGCTATGGCCAACACAGCACGCACGGGCGCATGGCAAAAATGGCCATGGCCAAGCACCAGCAGCAGCCATCGGACGAGCAGTAAATAGCAGGAGGTAGCAGGCAGTGGCATGAGCAGCAGAGCAGCAGCATCGCGTAGCAAGCAGCAGGAGTAGCGCGGCAGCACCAGTACGCGGCAAGCAGCAACAACACAGCAGCGACAGTTAGGAGCAACAACAAAGCATGCATCGGCACCGGCAGCGACGTTCGACGCAGCAGCAGGCACGGGGCTGCGCGGGCGCGTTGGCTGGGCGGGCGGTGGACGCAGAGTGCGGCGTGGGGCGGCCAGGGTCACGGGCGAGCACGCGCGGTGCGAGCTCCGGTCATAGCGGTCAAGCACGGGAACGGCCTCATCAGCGACAGATCGAGGCAGCGAAAGGGGGGATCCGGGAGAGGAGCTCACTGTGAGCGCGATGGCGAGGCCGGGGAGGCCAGGGGCGGTCTGTAGCAGAGGCAATGACGACATGGTGGTGTCGGCCATGGTGGAGAAGACCGGTGATGGCGACGTCTATGCGGCGCCTTGGCTTGATTCGGTCCCCGGGACGGACGAAGTCGACCGTGGCGGACCTCCTCGACGTGCTCCCGCACGCCGGAGACGCCGGTGGCCGCGTCAACGACGAAGAGGCAACGGTCACCACGGATCTTTCGAGCTCAGATTCGGGCAGTAGAGGAAGGGGGCGAAGGGGGAATGAAAGAGGGCAGTTTAGGGTTTCCAGAGGACGTATATATAGCCTTGGGGAGGCAACGTGGTGGCCATCCACGGGCATGGCGCCCTATGTGCGCCACAACCTCCTATCTCCTATACAGAGGAGGAGGACGAGGTGGAGGTGGGCTGGGCTCCCACTGTGCACTCGAAGTCCAGCAGTGCAGTGTAACACTGGCCCATTTCCAATTTCTATTCTGTTAGCAATTTTTCTCTCTTGCTTTCTATTTTAATTTAGAATTAAATGAGTTTTGTTAAATCTGAGACTTGTCACATAATTCAAGCACATTACTATTAGGTGCCACAAAAAGTTTGAGGTCATATAAAAAGGTTTAAATATTTTTAGAAATCGAAAAAGGTCATGTACTGTGTTGTTGGTTCACTAAAATAATTTACAGGGGCAATTTGGAAATCCAAATAATGTTGAACTAGTTTTTTTATAATTGCTTTGAGATTATTTGAAATACTATGCACTATTTTATTTGCAACTTTGAAAATCTAAATATTTGACTTGCATTCAAATTGGATTTGAATTTAATTATTTTTTTATCAAGAGGCAATTGTCTTAGTAATTCTTGATGACAAGGCACCATTAGTTTGGGTTACCATAGCATGATTATCGCGGTGTTACAAATCTCCTCCACTACAAGAAATCTCGTCCCGAGATTTAGGAGGGGAGGGATTGGGTTATGAAAAATCTAACGGATCTTCTCTGTCTTGGTTGCTCTTCTTGAAGAGGTCGACCCATTATGTTGATGTCTTCATTTCTCTGCTTCAGGTCATCGTGATGAAGTCGGCGTTCTTTCTTTGGGAATTCCATTGTACTTACAAAAGAATAAAGGGTGGTTATTTCGGGAGAACGGACCTGCAAGGTTGACTATCTGGTAGCTAATGTCAGGGAATGTGGCGGAAAGTAACTCTCGAACTGAAAGTTAAGAAAATACCGAGAGCAAAGTAAGAAAGTACCATGAGATGTCTCAAGCGGGTAGGTAATCGTTCGAAAACTGAAACAAAGTGTAAAAGGGGGCCCAGAGCAATGGGAATAAGTTTGGTGTTTGATAACAGAATAGATCACTAGGCAGGTGGCCCGTGAATTACATACGAAGTCAAGCGCGAGGAATAACTTTGACAACAGGGTGTATAGGAGAGTCAAGTTTCGCTCATGTGGGACTGTGGGTTATGGGCCCACCATGTGGGTTAAAAGTAGGAAGGGCGATGACGTATTGCACGATCATGTAAGCAAGGCATGTCAGAGGATAGTCTATCAGTTATGTCGGCGACAACATCGGTACCAAGGGCGAGGGACGAAGAGACCCATTTTCCTGCTCGTTGAACGAGGCGGGCCAATAGGCAAAGTTCTCGTCCATTGGTGCTTACCGGAATGTCATCAACAAAAGTAACAGGGTCTTATTGACAGAGTGGTACAATGAGGTGTTTACATACTGCTTATATAATATAGATCACAAGAAGGTTTAAACAAACCAATGGAAAGGAAAAGTGATTATCAGGTTTAAACAGAATAATGGAAAGGAAAATGTGTATACACACATATTTCGGGGGTATATCCTTCCCAAGGGCAAGCGGAGCATGGTATCCATGACATGATAGAAAGTAGAAACCCATTTAGGTAAAGGGGGAGGAATCTCATGATATTACCCATACAATGGTGTTAGGATAAATGATAAAGAAAATTTAGCATTGTGCTTCAAATGTTCTTATTGAAAATCGGAGTACCACAGACAAGCTTCGAGATAGCATTGACATGGTCACTGGGTAAAGATCAGACTTTGGATACACAAAGGATCCATCAGGAACAACTTATAGAATAAGCCTTACAATTTCCTCATGGAAGAATGGATAACCTTGTTGAAAAGGAATCTATAACAATAGGGCCTCCGGTTAGGTGTGCTAGGCACGCCATCACCTTAATGGGTCCCGTAAAGATGTCGTAACTCCTGGAAATATGTTCCAACCATCATATCTGACCGAAATTCAGATATGATTGGGGTCAGGATACCTCAGACTCAGAATGCCCAAGAAGAAGAGGTGCAACACAATTGACGAGACGACATTATAGAATTCTCGGGAAACAAACTATGGAAGCGAGTTCTGAAACAAGAGTTCATCATTTAACCAAGGAGAGGACGAGGAGGTGGCTGATGAACTCAGCGACAATTCATTGAGATTTTCAAAAGATGAATTTCCACACTTATGTGAACAAGGAGATAACATTTGTCAGATCAAATGATATAATGAGGTATGCTCGAGGAAAACATACACAGTTAAACATTGGTTGAAAGGTGCACCCAAAATATGGGCTTAGGTAGCATGATCAATGTTAGAATGGTGATTCGATAACCTATGGTCTAAGAATAAAATATCGACCATTAACTTCAAAGCAATAAGGTTGCTAGAAGTTTTGAAGTCACACATCATAGTTCAATTATCGGTTTTCCAGTTAGAAACAACACGAGGACCAATGAATGAACGGATATGGTAAGAAGTATCTCCATATCAAGAATTCTTAAAATCTGGTGAAATTCTCACAATATTCTTGACATAGAAGATGGTAATACACCAAGGTAGAGCATAACCTAAGCTAGATAGCAAGGAAATCAAGGTACAACACAAAACATGAACAAGTTTGTGTTGGCGGAAGACAAGAATGTTGTCAATGATAACACAAATCATTAAGGGGCAAGGATGGTATTTCCCATCATGAATTCGATTGATATCCTGCAAGAGCTTAGAATGTTGATGATGATCACGACAAAATTGTCAAGAGATTTCATGAAGATGTAATCGATCGGCGATGACATCAAGTCAAAGGAATGATGAAGCGAAAGGTTATTGGAACCACGGGTACGTCACTAACTCGGAATCAAGCTTGTTGTTCAAGGAAAAATGACATGACGAGGGAAGTCGACATAAGCTTAGCTTATTGTCAAAAGATGTGCTCCGGTAATAAGGAACATGTGGCATAGTTAAAATTTAGCACGATAATGATATAGTCAATCAGGTTAGGAATGATGTGATGGAGCATTAACTTCTCAACAACAAAGTACTTGGAGTACTAAATCATAGTGTTGATTCGATTCACTAATCGGTGTTTTTGAGTGATGGACAATGCAGACCGACGGAGTGACTAAAATGGTGAGAGTAATATTCTATCAAGAATTCGTAGGAGATGGTGCAATGGCACGATATCCTCGAGATAACAGGGGCAGTACTCGAGGTAGATCATAATAGAGGTTGGGCAGGCGTATTCATCTATAGAAGACAAGTGCTTTAACTTGTCCGAGAAAGGGGATCAAAGATGGACAATCATGGTCGGAACCACGATTGCAAAGGATCAATTCACAGATACCATATGATATTTATCAAAGAAATAGTTATTATTACAAGAAGCTTCCATGATAAGATATACATCGTGTCCATGGGCATGAACACAAGGTTCAAGGTCGACTCCCACTTCTCCAATGCATGACCTTACATCCACTTCTCATCCTGGAAGAAGTCGTATGGTAGAAAATTATCTAGTAAAACACTAGAAGGCTATGACTTGTGAAAACCTTCGGGTTCATACGGTTTTTAGGGAAGTATAGGTTCAACCCATCGGGGCATCTTAGGAGCATAAACCACAATTTCAAGAATAAATAACACAAACTCGATAGTAGAGCATGCTTGAAAAAGCAGATGATACAATTTACCAAAGGCATTATGTATTCGAGGAAAGGCTCACTGAAAGTGCGTTATATCGACTAGAGGGGGGGTGAATAGGCCATTTTTATGAAATTCTTCATTGAGGAATTTGCCGGTGAGGAAATTCCTTAGCGAAGAACTACTAGCAGCTGAATAAGTACTCAAGAGTAAACATGACAGAATACAAGCATGGTCATCATGATGAAATGAAGACAGGCACAGAGTATTGAAAGCGTAATCACAAGATAACACAGGATGAAGACAAACAGACTGAAGAAATTGAACTGAGGAAATTGAGAAAGTCTTTAGTCAAAGTCTTCAAACACAGATATGAACAAACACACAACACAGTTATGAGGAAATGAAAGAGTTGAGTAAATAGAACCAGTAAGCTTGGTGAAGACAATGATTTGGTAGACCAGTTCCAACTGCTGTCTCAGTTGTACGTCTGGTTGGAGCGGCTGAGTATTTAAAATCGAGGACACACAGTCCCGGACACCCAGTCCTGAACACGCAGCTCAGGACACCCAGTCCTCACCGTATTCTCCTTGAGCTAAGGTCACACGGACCTCGCCCAATTACTCGTGATAAGTCTTCAGGAGACTTCCAAACCTTCACAAACTTGGTCACTCGGCGATCCACAATTCCTCTTGGATGCTCTAGACCATGACACCTAACCATCTGGAAGAAGCACAGTCTTCAAAGGTAACAAGCATCGGATCCACGCAGGATCAATCTCTTCAGTGATGCTCAATCACTTGGGGTTTGAAGGTGTTTGGGTTTGGGTTTTCGGTTTTTCCTCACTTGATGATTTTCGCTCAAAGTCCTCGGAGGATGGGTTGCTCTCAAATGACAAGTGTCAGTTTCTCTCGGAGCAGCCAACCAGCTAGTGGTTGTAGGGGGTGGCTATTTATAGCCTAGGGAGCAACCCGACATGATAAGACATAAATGCCCTTCGGTGATATGACCATTAGGTGGATAGATATTTTGGGACAGCTGGCGCATAGCACAGCAACGGTCAGAATTTTGAGTAGCAAAATCCTTAGGGCTATCATGTTCCTCACTGTGTAGGCAATCCGCACTGGCGAATTCCTAACTCCTCAGTCAGAACAAATTCCTCAGAGACTAGAAGAACTCCGTCTCTGTCACTGAAGAAATTGACTGAACTGTATGAGATTTCCAATGGCTTCACTCGAAGGGATTGGTAGGTGTAGGATTTTGAGTTGAGCATCACATAGAAAATTTTCCTTAGTATTTCCTCGACCCCCTTTAACAGTACAGTGTTTCCTATGACTCAAGAAAGATAAAATGAAACTACGAAAACAAAAGTCTTCACGCTTCATGTTCCTCGAACGAATACCAAGTCTTCAAGGTCACACCAATTTCTTCACTCTCAAAGTCTTCAGAAAGTCTTCAGAATACCAAAGTCTTTAGTCGAAGAACTTCATTTTTAGGGGTCAACTTTCTCTGTAAATATCAAACTCCTTATAGACTTATAGACCTGTGTATACTCACAAACGCATTAGTCCCTTAACCTATAAGTCTTCAATACAGCAAAATCACTAAGGGGCACTAGATGCACTCACAATCTCTCCCTTTTTGGTGATTGATGACAATATAGGTTAAGTTTTTAACGGGGATAAACATATGAAGTGTAAGTACTGATATTGAGGAATTTGATTGCAAGATATAGAAGAAATCCCCCTGAAGATGTGCATAGTGAGGAATTTGCTTTTGAAGCAATGCACACTTGAAGAATTGAATCATGGAGATCTCCCCCTATATCTTGTAATTCATACATGCATTTGACATATAACAGTGAAGAATTTGAAATGCATGATGAAATATGGTGACTGATGTAATTCAGCATGCGTGCAATAATATTTAATGAGGAATAGGCATGCAGAAAAACGTCTCAAGAGTATTAGAGCACCATCGGGTTTAAGTTTACAACTCGATCCAATAAAGTTTCAGAAGAACGAGAGTTGTAACTTAACAAAAAATGCCCATATAGAAAGACCCGCTTGAAGACTAACTCAAAATTCTCCCCCTTTGTCATCAAATGACCAAAAAGATTGAATATGAGGACTAACGCCCCTGAAGAATATCAAGTTGATGAAGGAGCGCCAGCGTTGTTGGGGTCGTTTGTTGTAGTAGGGCCTGCCGCAGTGTCGTCCAAGTCTTCATTTTCATCGGTGTCACGCGATGAAGAAAATGAGCTGACCACCAGAGAAGGAACCTTGACCTTCTTGAATTTCTTCGGTGGAGGTGCAGACCAGTCAAAATCTTCTTTGAGACCCATTTTCTTCAGATCATCTTCACCATACAGATGTGACAGGATGGCCTAGGTGCGACCGAAGACTTCATGGAGGTAGTAATGGTTTTTCTTCACTGTGTTGTGTGTAGCAGTCATGTTGTGAAGAAATGAACCAAACTGATGCTTAAATGCCTTCATCTATAACAGCTGGTGCCTTGCCCTTTCCATCAACTGAAGAATAGGTCTGCTTGAGGACTTCAATTGGGGGCAAGTAGCTGAGGTGATTCTGGAAATCAGCTTTGTAGTTGAGTGAAGACCTTGTCCTGAGGACTCTCATAATCCAAGGTGCATAAGGCTTCAGCTCAAACGGAGACAGTGCAACATTTGCCAGAGTCCTCATGAAGAAATCGTGATAATTGACATGAATGCCATGAACGATGTTGAATACCAGATTCTTCATGATGCCAACAATTTCCTCATCAGATGAGTCATGGCCTTTGCTAGGACTCATTGTCCTCGTAAGAATACGATAGACAGTTCTGGGCACATAAAGCAATTCCTTCACGAGGAATTTGGTCCTTGGTGCTTGACCTGGCTTCAAAGGTTTCATCAGCACCTACATGTAGTGATTTGTAAGCTCAGGTTCACTGTAGATGCAACGAGCTTCTTCAAGGGGAGGACTGAGTGGTAAGGCACGAAGCAATTCAGAAGCTGGTGCAGTGTAGTGAGTGTTTTCAGACATCCAGTCCAGCACCCATGAATTCACATCTTCAGAATCTCCTGTGATGTGCAGCGTTGCATAGAATTGAAGAATCAGTTCTTCATTCCAATCGCAGATGTCAGAGCAAAAGTTTAGCAGTCCAGCATTGTGAAGAACACTGAGGACTGGTGCGAAGCACGGCAGAGATTCCATATCTACGTGAGGAATATGCTCATGGTAGAAGATTTTCTCTTTGTTGAACAACACCGAGGAATAGAAATTGGCTTGACTAGCAGTCCAGAAACACCTCTTCCTAATGCGAGCAGAGTTATATGGGTTGTAATCTTCGAAGAATACGTGCTCGCCGAAGAAATCATCAGCCTTGAACTTTTGCTTGCGTGAGAATGGATCCTTTGGCTTGGGCAGAGGAGTGTCAGTGAGTTGCATCACGACCTCAGGAATCTCTATCGCAGGTTCTTCAGGCTGAGGAATTTCTGGTTCCTCCTCAGTGGCAGTCTGCGTCTTCAGTTGTTTAGCAGCAGCATTTTCTTCAGCACTAGTGGCTGGAATTTCCTCATGCACAGATGAAGTGGGGTGAGTTTTTTCAGAGCCCATTTGAACAGTTGGTGCAGGCGACTGAGGTATTTGCTGCAGCGGTGTGAATATTGGAGAGTTTGGATGCCGACTTTCCCAGAATTCATCACTGATTACGGGTGTGGAGTAGCCAACGTCCACATCTTCATCTTCCATTTCTTTAATGCCAGCCTCTTCAGCTGTGAACTGAGGCATGGGCGAGGAGATGACAGGTGTTGAAGGGATCGCATCCACTTCAATTTGTTCATCAATCTGCTCTGACGAAGCAGCAGAAGGAGTTTCTTCATCAGATCCACTGGGGATCACATATTCTTCATCAAAAGGAACAAGGTCCTTTGATGACCTGGTTGAGATAGGAACAACATCAATGGGATTTGCAAATGAACTTGTCATAGGCTTCATCTTCTTTGGAGCTGAAGAATCTGAAGTAGCTGATGCTTTCCTTTTCTTCACTGCAGCACGCTATGCAGCCTTGGTCTTCTTCACATCTGATGCAGATGGAAGGATTGAAGTTGAAGTTGGCGCAGGAGCAGCTGAGGAATCTGGTTGATTTTCTTCATTTTCTTCAGACACACCACTAGTGGGTGCCCTGGCAATTTCTTCAGCGGCTGGAATGCAGTCATCAGCCCTGGAAATCACATTTTCTTCAACAGCCTGATTGTCATCAGCGGTGCTGGCATTTTCTTCAGTAGGCTGAGCAGATGCTTCAGCCTGAGGAATTTCCTATTGCGTTGGGGCTATAACATTGGAGGTAAACTGTTATGTTATCTTTACAAATCTGACTTTGGCTCCCAGCCAGTCAGCATAATAGCGATCAAATTCATCACTCAATTTCTTGATTTCTGATTGGAGAGTGACAAGTTCTTCAGGTGAAAGCTTCAGAACATTTTGCTTCAGAAAGAGCTCTTTCTTGTACTGCGCTTTCTTCACTCTCCTCCCCTGTTCAAATTTCCATTTCTCTTCTTGTATGAAATGAGTCAGCATGTGACTTTGACCAGGAGTCAGCTTGAAATCAGGCATGGGAGTGTTGGGGTCCTTGTGCCAAACATTAATTTATTCAAGGATCAACTTGGGATCCAAAAGCAGTGGCACATTTGTTCCCTTGGCTTTAGCGGCCCGGACTTGCATGTCTCTGATTATTTGAGGACTTGGTCGAGGACCGCGTCCAGCAGTTGACTTTTTCTTCAGCAGTGAGGGGCCAGCTGAGGAACTTGGTGCAGCTGAGGAACTTGCTGAGACACCTGAGGCAATGGACATGCCTGTAGTCCTTTGGCACGAGGCGAGATGCACAGGTGCTGAGGACTTTGTTGGAACAGCTGAGTACTTTGGCGGAGGAGCTGAGGACTTTTGAGGAACAGGAGCAGCATGAGGAATTGGCCGTGAGGGCTTTGAGGATTCTGGCCGTGAGGGCATTGCTGAGTGACTTGGCCTTGAGGGCACTGTTGGTGAAGCACTTGGCTTGCGCGCAGGCTTCTTCGGCTTGACAGCAGAGGCCTCAGCAGAGGCAGCAGCAGCAGCAGAGTCTTCATTGAATTTCCTCACTGCTTCTCTGGCTTGCTTAGCCAACTTGGCTTGGCGCTTGGCCCATTCATCAGGATAGTCCTCACCGCGCTTGAGGCTGGTGGGATCTGCTATTTGGCAGGTGCCAATGGAGCTCTTGGGCATGGAGGATTGAGTGCGAATTTCTTCATGTACTTCGGAGTTACATACCTGTACTCCCTCCATTCTCTTGCCCATCTCCTTTCTATTTTCTGAATGCGCACCTTGCGCTGATTTTTATCTTCCTCAGCAGGTGTGCAGTACCCTGCATAGATGTCATCAGGGATCTCAAAGGCAGTCATAACCTCAGACTTCTTTCCTCCTTTCTGTGGCCTTTTACCATCAGCCATTTTCTTCAGTTGAGGAATTTGAACAATCGAATTCTCTGAAGAAATATGCAACTTTTCTTCGAGGAATGCTGCAAATGAGTTAAGTTGATGAGAACCTAATGATTCAGCAGCTGACATGAGCACCTGTGAACAGAGTATAGTTGCGAGGAATTTGGAGAGGTCATATGCGTTCTCAGAAGGTTTTTCAAAAAGAACAAGTTTGAGGAATTTGACCAAATGAGTCTTGAAGAATTTCACTAAGCGTTCTTTGTCTTAGGTTCCAGAGTTGTATAGGTCGAAGATCCACACAATTGAGGAATCTTGAAGAAAAATGATGCTTAGAGAAACGAATCAAGAACAGATGACTTGTGAGGTGTTTTAGTGTGTGAAGATATGAAGAAAAACACCTTTGAAGATTTCGTAGATAATCATTCGAATCAAGGAGGGTAGTAAAAGTAACTTTTAATTACCCTGAACGAAGAACACGACGAACTGGAGTGAGGAGATGTGAAGTTCGTCTGTGCAGATCTTCCACGCCCTAACTTGGCGGAGGAAGACGGCTACGACGGCGGCGGAGTGAAGATTTCCGCGGTCGGCGCGAGTACGTCGGCGACGAGGTCGAGGCAGTGAAGCTCTTCCTCACCAGCGGTGATGAAGTAGCGGCAGCGCTAGGGTTTGAGAAGCTCGAGCTGGAGAGAGAGATCGAGCGGAGTAAAAAAAGTGAGGAAGGGAAGGAGGGGTATTTATAGCCACGGTGAAAAACTGTTCGGACGAAGAAATTGGACGAATGTGCCCCTGACCCTTCTCATTCGCTTGACATGTGTCACCCACGTAGTGAGAAGTGAAGATCGTGTTAGATCGTTGGTGAGTGGATAAGTATATCGTGGGATGCGGAACAGTTTGAGCGGCAAAGCCGAAAATTTAGATAAGATAGGTTTTAAAGTTCCGTTCGCATTGACAAAGACACAGTGAAGATTTTGAACGAGTTTTAAATAGAACGCACATGAAGAATTTGTGAATATATTGGGTTGAGTATAGCATAGAGGGGAAGGGTCCGATCACATTCACTTAACAGAAAAACCAACTTGAAGAATTAACAATAAGTGAATGCTGTAGAGGACATAACTTTTGGTGAAGAAAAACGACGGAAGCAGTGAAGATAATGCAAAGTTGAAGAATATGAACAATTGAGGAATTTCAACTTTTGGTGCTAGCATCACCCACCGTATAAGAATGATGATTTCAGACACCGCGTACAATTATCGTAGGATTCTGAGAATCAAATTCTTCGTTAATTTCTTCACACTAAGAGTGTTATTCTTCATTGATTTGAAGAAAAATGTTTCTTCATGTGTTGCACATCTAAGTCATCAATTTTGCATAAGTGTTAGGATGAGTGTCCTTTTCAAAGAACATTCGAAGGTTCTAGGATATTTAGCTCACACCGCAACTTGCTAAATCTCTTCTCATCCAAGGGCTTTGTGAAGATATCGGCTAACTGTTCTTCAGTCTTCACATGCTCAATAGAAATGTCGCCCTTCAACACATGATCACGAAGAAAATGATGACGAATCTGAATGTGCTTTGTCTTCGAGTGCTGAACTGGGTTGTGAGCAATCTTGATGGAACTCTCATTGTCACAGTAGAGAGGCACATTCTTCACGTTGACGCCGTAGTCCTTGAGAGATTGCTTCATCCATAGCAATTAAGCACAGCAAGAACCAGCGGCAATATACTCAGCTTCAGCAGTAGATAGTGATACGCAGTTCTGTTTCTTCGAGGACCAACAGACTAAAGATCGTCCAAGGAAATGACATGTACCAGATGTTGACTTGCGGTCCACACGATCACCAGCATAGTCAGAGCCAGAATATCCAACGAGATCAAAAGCCGAGCCCTTGGGGTACTGACGGTGTCCTGGACTAGGGGGTACTCACCACGTCGTCTCCCTATCTGTTAGATTGGGCCGAGGACCCCCATGGCCGTATACTCATGGGCCAGTTCGGACAGCTGGCACATACATGGAAGATTCCACAAGACTTGGCGATCAAGACCAGGACTCCTCCCCACCGGCGTATTCGGCTAGGACTCTTGTTATCCCAGGCCTCTGGTGCATTATATAAACGGAGGCCAGGCTAGTCGATAGATCATATACATACAATCATACCATAGGCTAGCTTCTAGGGTTTAGCCTCTCCGATCTCGTGGTAGATCAACTCTTGTAATACTCATATCATCAAGAATAAATCAAGCAGGACGTAGGGTTTTACCTCCATCAAGAGGGCCCGAACCTGTGTAAAATATCATGTCCCCTGCCTCCTGTTACGATCCGCCTTAGATGCACAGTTCGGGACCCCCTACCCGAGATCCGCCGATTTTGGCACCGACATTGGTGCTTTCATTGAGAGTTCCGCTGTGTGATCGGCAAAAGGATCGATGGCTCGTCTGCAGGTCAACTGCGATGCCGGCATCTTCGTCGCCGGCTCGACTGGTCACCTTGGCTCGACCGAGGACTGTACTCCATCTTCGATCATCATGTTCGGATGAGGGCCTTCTTTAACATCAACTCCGATCTCTATCAAGATCATGGAGGAATCATCCATGGAGCTCGGGGGCTCAATGTCAACATTGCCCTTGGGCGACCGTGCTATTTTTCCGAACAGCAAACTTGTATCCGCTGCCACCACCTCTTAGAGCATCGCCTTGATGATCCCTTTGGTGGAATTTTGCGGAATTGAGTCTACAACAACCATGCAAAATTTCGTCGAGTTCCGATGGAGAAATCTCAGGAAATCTACGATATACCGGAGCCCTGTCAAATTTGGACGGGAATCTGGACGAGTTTAGAGCGTGGTCTCCTGATCCCAGCTCGGAGGTCCTTTGGAAGATCCAACCGTTCATCTACTGCGGAATTCCCATATCTACCACCCCTCCAAATTGCAGCTCGATCCGACGGTTCAAACTCCGGGAACCTTCCGATGAGTGGACCAATGCTCGGACCTTTTTCTGCGCGAATACGGATCCGACCCGAATTCATGTTTCTTTATGAACGTGATATTGGACAACCTTTTTAGAGGAATTCTCTTCTAGGGTATTATGCGTCGTTTTTAAACACGTGCCCGTAAATTTTTTAAGCCTCCCCTGAGGTCATCTTCATCATCATGCTGGTGTCAAACTAGTCCGGCAATATTGCTCCAAGACTGCCGACCTGCGCTAGACGCGTCGTCACTTTATTGAGCCGAGCTCAACTTCTTCGGATCTTCATCTCGGCAAGCCGAACAAGAGTTCGGCATCGCGAAGGATAAACCATCACCAACATTGCTGCACGGTCACTTCATCAAGCCGACATTGACCACGTCACGACCTGCATCGGCAGGGCCGCACTGTTGCTTCTTCAGGCCGGTGTCCATCACGCCGACCTACTTCGACTCACCGGCTGACATTGAGGCTTCGACATCTTGGCTGGACCGGGGGCTTCGCTATCTCTTCATCAACCTACTCCGGAGACTTCGGCGTCTCTAGCCAACCAGCTCCGTCACGTTAGCTAGGCCGAGGGCTCTGCCTCGGCGAGCCAACCTTTGCCAGCATCGCCCTGTCGTCGCTTTATCGCCCATCAGGCAATGGGTGTGCGGATCGAGTCCCAATTTTGGGAATCACCTTCCTTCGGATTGCTACAACAAATAAACCAGGTGCTTTTATTCCTAGTATTTTTTGCTTGTTTGGGTTCATTTTCCCAAAAAATTATTACTCTGGTTTGTCCATCATGTGTACACAGGTCTATCAAATGATGGCCGCACTAACGACGGTCGCTTGGTAGTTCGGTTAGTTTTCATAGATAGTCCAGCAAACACCGCATCCGGAACTCGGACCGACCTGTGAATTCAGGCTCCGCCACGCCTTTACCGCATCACGCCGACGCCCATGCATCGACATTGACTTCGGCACCAGACCATATTTCTTTTATTACTCACTTTGCATAAATTATTTATTATGCAACGATTTTTTTATTATTATTACTATTATCTCCGGTTTGCACTATTTTTTGTGCACAGGAAAATGATCCGGGGACTTCGGCGTCACTCTGCCGGCCTGCATTGACCGTGCTATGTCACCACTTCGGCGTGTCGAGCTCTCCGCTCCGCCACCTCGGGACCGGCTTGGGGGATGGAACCTTGTCCCGCATCAAGCTCGGACCGCGTCATCAATACCGAACACATTAACCAGCTAAGTCGCTTTCATGCTCAAAGTTTTAATTTTTAACTTGTGTTCGGTTCGACCAAGCATTATACTTTTTTGGCAAAAGTTGCTTGTAAAAAATCTCCTTGTCAAAACTTTGTTTGTGGCATGCAAATTCAAATACCCCGTTTATTTGGGGCTTCTTTTATGAAGCTTTTCCTCTTGCATATGATTATACTTGTACGGCTTCGTTCCTTGTTTGTGTATTACACCACAATATGCACCATATTGACTTAAGCGATTTGCAAGCTGGGTTGCCTGGCTCCTGTGCTTACCCCTACGTTCCCGATTGTTCGGCTAGGGAGTAAAGGGAGCACCTCTGCGATTGTCACGACCGGGTCCTCCGAGCTCTGACCTCAGACTGGGTGAAGCCGAAAGCTAGCGCTCTTATTGTTTTCAATCATGGTCGACACACAACGGAACGCATCAGTACAAAAAATCTATTGCACAAGTCTCATAGCAATAATGAGCATCGAAGAAAGGTATCAGTGGGGGTACTATTTTCTTCGAAGATGCTTCTTACACTTCATCTGTAATATAGCATAAGTTCCCTGAGCGCGCTTTGTCTGTTACAGCCTTATGGCTCAGTTGTCTGGTTATCGGAAACACTGTCGATATTCTCGACAGGTGGAGTACATAACACTTTTCGGTCCTTGACCGAAGAGGGAGAAGCCGACGGTCGGTTAAGACACGTTTAAAGTTCGGGTGAACAAAGATATGATATTAGTACTTCGGTACATACAATCATTATACATAAAATTCTTTTACCCAAGTCACTTGGGGGCTCTTAAATTTATATGAGCCGTTTTATAATAAGTGTTCTTCTTCTTAGTCGTTGCAAAGTTTTTATTACTATTATTATTTATCACTCCTTTTTTCGACACGAGCGTGTGGTCACTAGCCGGGGAGCCTAATTTCTCTCTCAAAGCCGCTAGAGTTTAGTTTGCTAAACTGGCCTAATGAGAAGTACTCCGCCCTCGGGATAGGAGGTTGGAGCCGTAGGCTGACCCGCTTGAAGTCTTGAGATAGGATGTGTCATGTTAAAGCACGACAGAAACACTTTTTTTTCTAAGGCCAATTTTCGGATTGGCACCGAACACTTGATCTTGTTCGAACGTCAGGTTTTTACTGACATTTTTTGGTTTTCCAAGCTTATGGCACTTTTAAACCATTTGTGTGTTTTCGGCACAAATCTCGCAGTGCAACGCCGGACACCTTTATAGATTCGGCAAAAACATTCTCGGATCTCACTATATATGCATTGGTTTCGAATTGTGTCTTCGGTCAATAGTTGGGTTGCCCGGCTCCTACGCTTGCCTCCTATGTTCCGCTTTGTTCGGCTAGGTGTGCAAAGGGAGAACCACTGTGATTGTGCTTCCAGCTCACATGGTTAAGCACCTCAGTGGAGAAAGCCGAAAACTGACTGTCACAATAAGCGTAAACTGGTCAGCAATCCGATGACGGTGTTAAATGTCTGGCCATTCATAACATTGGCCGAAGTGTTTACGGCTTGACCTCGACTGTCGCCGAACACTACCGGGGGCTAGTAACTGGCCTCCCAAACTAAATCCTCAATATTTTGCTCTTACATTAGAGCTGAGGTTTCATGATCATGCTCAGCATGACAACCCAAAGAAAGAAACCGATAGCGGGATTATTTTCTTTGGAAGACATTTATTATGTTAAATAGTGATATAACATATCTCTCTACGTACCTTTGTTTATAAAACCGTATGGCCAGATTGCCTTGTTTGTCGTAAATCTTTGCCCTTATAAAGGCTTTATAAAGTAGGACAAACACTCCTCGGCTACTGGCCGAGGAGGTGGAAGCCGATGGTCGGTCAACAAAGTTTTGTACAACGCGGATCCGAGCATTAATGATGTAAAGTACTTGGATACATAGAGTCATTACACATAATTTGTGATTTTACTATGGATATTGATCCTTAATTCGGCCACCCATGCCCGCATTAAGGCTCGAGGGCTACTGGGCTTCAGGCTTATTATTTACAAATATTAAAGGGGCACATCGATCCCCTGATCTGGTGTTGCCACCCGACCAGTGTCTCGGGGGCTACTGCATTGCCTGTACAATGCAGAAAATTTTAAGTGCAATACCGTTTCCGAGGAGATTATGATCCTCAGGTTGGTCGGCCGGACCCAACCCGAGTCTCGAGGACTGAGCACGCCGCTTTTTGTGTCCCGAAGTATTCTGCCGAGCTAGGACTTGATCCTTAGGCCGATTTTGCAAATCAACCTGAGTCTCAGCGGCTACTGGGATCAGCGGTCTTACGTCATCCTTCAGGTGCATCTTGGGTTTTAGACCGATACACACCTTGAGGGCTACTGGCTATATATCTCGGCAGAGAATAAATTGCACCAATCAAAATTATTGACAAAAAATCAGCCCATAGTCGGGGTGGTGCACCACCTCGGAAGCAGTCCGGCATAAAGCTCGGGCGCTAGTGGCTGGCTCCATAGAGGGCATTTCTAGCATTAAGCTCGGCTAAACTCCTTCAACCTTTTTGGACCAAGATGATCTATGACATCTTGGGTATAGTCCGGCGTTGGAGCTTGGACACAGTCCGGCATTGGAGCTTGGACACAGTCCGGCGTTGGAGCTCGGATACATTTCGGCGTTGGAGCTCGGAAGCAGTCCGACATTGGTGCTCGGCTGCAAAAGATACCTCGAATGCAGTCTGGCGTTAGAGCTCGGACGCAAGAGGACACTGCCTCCCGGGAAAAACTTTAAACCCGAGGTGAGGCATAGAAATAACAAGGCATTGATAAAGGCCGGAAACTTAAAGGGGCTCCTCAGATACCCGACGTGTAAACTCGTCGAATGCATTTCGGCGAGCCTCAAGATCGAAGATGAGAAGATTTGTTGAACTAGTTTTCAAGATCGACAACCGGAGATGAAGAATAGTTCGGAAGAATCGAGGAGCGTCCCTAACTTGAAGACCGGTTCAGGGGGCTACTGACGGTGTCCTGGACAAGGGGGTACTCACCACGTCATCTCCCGATCTGTTAGATTGGGCCGAGGACCCCCATGGCCGTATACTCATGGGCCAGTTTGGACAGCTGCCGCATACATGGAAGATTCCACAAGACTTGGCGATCAAGACAAGGACTCCTCCCCACCGGCGTATTCGGCTAGGACTCTTGTTATCCTAGGCCTCTGGTGCATTATATAAACCGAGGCCAGGCTAGTCGACAGATCATATACATACAATCATACCATAGGCTAGCTTCTAGGGTTTAGCCTCTCCGATCTCGTGGTAGATCAACTCTTGTAATACTCATATCATCAAGAATAAATCAAGCAGGACGTAGGGTTTTACCTCCATCAAGAGGGCCCGAACCTGGGTAAAACATCGTGTCCCCTACCTCCTGTTACCATCCGCCTTAGACGCACAGTTCGGGACCCCCTACCCGAGATTCGCCGGTTTTGACACCGACAGGTACCATAATCCAAGTGTTGGTGTGTGAGCTAGATATCGAAGAATATGCTTCATAGCCTTATGGTGTGATTCCTTCGGTGTAGCTTGAAATTGGGCACAGATGCAAACACTAAGCATTATATCTGGCCTAGATGCACATAAGTACAATAAGGAGCCAATCATGGAGCGGTATACCTTATGATCGAAGTCGATACCATTTTCATCAATGCATAGATGGCCATTTGTGGGCATAGGAATTTTGACGCCTTTGCAATCTTGCATGCCGAATTTCCTCAGTACATCCTTGAGGTATTTCTCCTGAGATATGAATATGCCGTTGCGTTGTTGACGAATTTGAAGACCTAAGAAGAATTTCAACTCTCCCATCATAGACATTTGATATTCTTCACTCATCATATAGGCAAATTCATCACTATAACGTTGGTCAGTACAACCAAAGATAATATCATCAACATATATTTGGCACACAAACAATTCACCATCATAAGATTTAGTGAAAAGAGTAGGGTCGAGTGAACCGTGTTTGAAGCCTTTCTTCAAGGTATCATACCACGCCCGTGGGGCCTGCTTGAGGCCATAGAGGGCCTTGTTGAGTCTGAAGACTTTGTCAAGATTCTTTGGATCTTCAAAACCTGGGGGTTGAGCAACATATACTTCTTCCTCAAGCTTACCATTGAGGAATGCACTTTTCACATCCATTTGATATAAAGTGATATCATGATGGTTAGCATAAGCAAGTAATATGCGAATAGCCTCAAGTCTAGCAACAGGTGCAAAAGTTTCATCGAAATCAATTCCTTCAACCTCTGTGTAGCCTTGAGCTACAAGCCGTGCCTTATTCCTCACCACAAGGCCATTTTCATCTTGCTTGTTGCGGTAGATCCACTTTGTGCCGATGATATTGTGCTTGCGAGGATCTGGGCATTTGACCAGTTCCCAGACATTGTTGAGCTCGAACTGATGTAATTCTTCTTACATGGCCTGAATCCACTCAGGCTCCAGAAATGCTTCATCTACCTTAGTGGGCTCTGTAATAGAGACAAAATCATAGTGCCCACAAAAGTTAGATAAATGTGAAGCTTTTGAGCGTGTGAGAGGACCTGGCGCTTTGATGTCATTGATGATCTTTTCAACTTGCACTTCTTTTGCAATGCGAGGATGAGCTGGTTGTCGTTGAGGAATTTCTTCAGCACCATTTTCTTCAGCATTTTCCTCAGGTGCATCAGCTCGACATTCTTCACGTTCTGGAATGAATTCTTCAGCAAATTCTTCAGTAGGAATGACATCCTTAGTAGCATTGAACTTGATAGTTTCCTCAGGTGCTGGTTCATCTATCACAGTAGGTAGGTGCTCTCTTTGTGAGCCATTAGTTTCATCGAACCGCACATCTACAGTTTCAACAACCTTGTGAAGAACGTTGTTGAAGACTTTGTAGGTGTGCGAGTCCTTTCCGTAACCAAGCATAAAACCTTCATGTGCTTTCGGTGCAAATTTTGAGTTGTGATGAGGATCTCTAATCCAACATTTAGCACCGAAGACTTTGAAATAACTTACATTGGGTTTCTTATTAGTGAGGAGTTCATAGGCAGTCTTCTTGAAGAATTTGTGAAGATTTTGTATCCATTTCATCAGACAATAGAACAGATAAAGCAGTAGGAGGACGTGAGAAATGAAAATTCATTTCTTCATGAATAGCTTGCGTCCTTTCAAGCATATTCAGGTCTCCAGCAATTTCATCAGACGTTTAAGTTCATCTGGAGACCTGATCCTACATAAGAGATTAGTTCTTTTTCTTCACCACCCACATCTGAAGGGGTGGCAAAGAGTTCATCATTCTACGAGATCCATAAGAGAAAGGTGGCATAGAAGCCAGTCCATTTCGTTTCACATAAGAGGGGTTAGAATAAGCATAAGAGTAAGCAGAGAAATTCTTCGAGGACTTATGGACATAGTGATTTGAAGAATAATGCACATATCCATAATCCTTAGATCTTCCCTGCGAAACAGATGGGTTAGCACGATGATGTTCATATGAGGACTTTGATCCTTTTGAGGAATATGATCCATGTGAGGAGTTTGGTCCGTATGAGGACTTGGATCCATATGAAGAATTTGATCCGTATGAGGAATTTGATCTGGGGTTCCTATTCTTCACAGGTGGCATCATGATGACATTCACCTAAAGATTTTCAAGGCATCTTTTGGGAACCCAGATTTTCTTCAGACCGTTCCTGCAGTTAGTGCCAACATATCTAGCAAATACTTCACCATTCTGATTTTTGAACAGTTTATAGTTGGAGTCAAATGACTCATCATCAGAATGAGGAGATTCACATGCAAATCCAGATAAGTTAGATGGATCAACTGGAGGTCCCTTTGCAGCAACCCATGTAGTTTTGGGGTACTGTTCAGGCTTCCAATATGTACCATCAGCATTGAGTTTCCTCTCAAAGGCAATACCCTCTTTCCTAGGATTCCTGTTGAGGATCTACTTTTTAAGCACATCACAAAGAGTCTGATGCCCTTTGAGGCTTTTGTACATGCCTGTCATGTAAAATTCCTTCAACCCTGCATCATCAGTGATATTGGCAATGTCCTCAAATGAGGAATTAGTGATAGCAGAGGCATGTGAAGAATTTGAAACATTTGCAGCATTTGAACATTCAGGTGAAGAATTAGTAGATTCACGTTCAATGCATTTCAAACATGGAGGAACAAATTCTTCCCGAGAAGCGCTGATTTGTTGAGCAAGTAATGAATCGCGCTCCTTCTGAAGATCTTCATAACTCACTCTTACCTTCTCAAGATCTTGCTTTCTTTGAAGAAATTCATAAGAAAGCTTCTCATGATCAGATAAAAGAGTGTTATGATGACTTTGAAGATTGTCAAACCTAGTCTAAAATCTTTGAAGATTTTTAGTCAAGGCTTTAGTGCGATCCATTTTTTCACCCAACATATCATCACTTTTGTCTAGCATGTTTTGAACCTTTTCTAAAGCCCTTTGTTGTTTTACAACAATCTTAGCAAGTTTAGAATAGTTGGGCTTAAGGTTTTCATCAGATTCATTCTCACTTGATTCAGATGAGGTATATTTGAGTACCTTGGCACCCTTTGCCATGAAGCAATAGGTGGGAGCGTAGTCATCATCCCCTTCATCAGCCTTGTTGGTGAGGTCATTTTCTTCAGTGTTGAAGATAGACTTGCTGACGAATGCAGTAGTGAGAGCTAGGCTCGCCACTCTGGATTCGGACTCCTCATATGACTCATCTTCCTCATTTTCTTCAGATTCAGCCTCAGAGTCCATTTCCTTGCCAATGAATGCCCTGGCCTTCTTGGAGCTGCTCTTCTTGTGATATGAAGGCTTTGAGGATTTTGATGATGAATATTTTGTGGATTTCTTCTTTTTATTCGCATCATCAGAACTGTAGTCCTTGTATTTCTTCTTCTTTGATTCCTTTTCCCACTGAGGACAATCTTGAATATAATGTCCAGGCTTCTTGCATTTGTGCAGAGCCTCCTCTTGTAGTCACTAGATGAGGAACCACTGCTCCTTGAGGGTCTTCCAAGGCGACCACGTCTTGAGAACTGTTGGAACTTCTTCACAAGCAGAGCCAGATCATGGCTTAGTTCTTCAGGATCAGCAAGGCTGCTACCAGAGTCTTCATCTTCGGACTCAGATACTGCCTTGGCCTTCAGTGCACGTGTTCTGCCATAGCTTGAACCATAGAGATCTCTTTTTTCAGCAAGTTGGAACTCATGAGTATTTAGCCTCTCGAGAATATTAGCGGGATCAAGTGACTTGTAATCAGCATGTTCTTGTATCATCAATGCCAGAGTGTCAAATGAGGAATCAAGCGATCTCAGCAATTTCTTCACCACCTCATGGTCGATGATGTCAGTGGCACCCAGTGCTTGAAGCTCATTTGAGATGTCAGTGAGGCGATCGAAGGTTTGTTGAATATTTTCATTGTCGAGTCTTTTGAAGCGATTGAAGAGATTGCGAACAACATCAACTCGAGAGTCACGCTGTGTTGAGACTCCTTCATTCACTTTGGACAACCTGTCCCAGATAAGCTTTGCTGTCTCCAAAGCACTCACTCTGCCATACTGTCCTTTGCTCAGATGGCCACATATGATATTCTTCTCTTGAGAGTCGAGTTGCTTGAATCTCTTCACATCAGCAGCATTCAGGGAAGGTGTGACTGAGTGAACACCATTTTCCATAACATACCAGAGATCGTTATCAATTGCTTCAAGATGCATTCGCATCTTATTCTTCCAGTAGGGGTAGTCCGTCCCATCGAAGGTAGGACACCCAGCAGAGACCTTGATCATACCTGCGGTCGACATAACTAAAACTCCAGGCGGTTAAACCAAAATCACACAGAACAAGGGAGTACCTTGCTCTGATACCAATTGAAAGTGCATTATATTGACTAAGGGGGGGGGGTGAATAGGCGATTTTTATGAAATTCTTCACTGAGGAATTTGCCGGTGAGGAAATTCCTTAGCGAAGAACTACTAGCAGCGGAATAAGTACTCAAGAGTAAACATGACAGAATACAAGTATGGTCATCATGATGAAATGAAGACAGGCATAGAGTACTGAAAGCGTAATCACAAGATAACACAGGATGAAGACAAACAGACTGAAGAAATTGAACTGAGGAAATTGAGAAAGTCTTCAGTCAAAGTCGTCAAACACAGATATGAAAAAACACACAACACAATTATGAGGAAATGAAAGAGTTGAGGAAATAGAACCAGTAAGCTTGGTGAAGATAATGATTTGGTAGACCAGTTCCAACTGCTGTCTCAGTTGTACGTCTGGTTGGAGCGGCTGAGTATTTAAACTCGAGGACACACAGTTCCAGACACCCAGTCCTGAACACGCAGCTCAGGACACCCAGTCCTCACCGTATTCCCCTTGAGCTAAGGTCACACAGACCTCGCCCAATCACTCGTGGTAAGTCTTCAGGCGACTTCCAAACCTTCACAAACTTGGTCACTCGGCGATCCACAATTCCTCTGGGATGCTCTAGACCATGACGCCTAACCGTCTGGAAGAAGCACAGTCTTCAAAGGTAACAAGCATCGGATCCACGCAGGATCAATCTCTTCAGTGATGCTCAATCACTTGGGGTTTGAAGGTGTTTGGGTTTGGGTTTTCGGTTTTTCCTCACTTGATGATTTTTGCTCAAAGTCCTCGGAGGATGGGTTGCTCTCAAATGACAAGTGTCAGTTTCTCTCAGAGCAGCCAACCAGCTAGTGGTTGTAGGGGGCGGCTATTTATAGCCTAGGGAGCAGCCCGACATGATAAGACATAAATGCCCTTCAATGATATGACTATTAGGTGGATAGATATTTTGGGACAGCTGGCGCATAGCACAGCAACGGTCGGAATTTTGAGTAGAAAAATCCTCAGGGCTATCATGTTCCTCACCGTGTAGGCAATCCGCACTGGCGAATTCCTAACTCCTCAGTCAGAACAAATTCCTCAGAGACTAGAAGAACTCCATCTCTGTCACTGAAGAAATTGACTGAACTGTATGAGATTTCCAATGGCTTCACTCGAAGGGATTGGTAGGTGTAGGATTTTGAGTTGAGCATCACATGGAAATTTTTCCTTAGTATTTCCTCGACCCCCTTTAACAGTACGGTGTTTCCTATGACTCAAGAAAGATAAAATGAAACTACGAAAACAAAAGTCTTCACGCTTCATGTTCCTCGAACGGATACCAAGTCTTCAAGGTCACACTAATTTCTTCACTCTCAAAGTCTTCAGAAAGTCTTCAGAATACCAAAGTCTTCAGTCAAAGAACTTCATTTTTAGGGGTCGACTTTCTTTGTAAATATCAAACTCCTTATAGACTTATAGACCTGTGTATACTCATAAACGCATTAGTCCCTTAACCTATAAGTCTTCAATACACCAAAATCACTAAGGGGCACTAGATGCACTTACACTCACAAGCTTATTGAATACGAAGGACGCTGTCGGATAAAATACAACAAAGGATCCGGTGGTCCACAAGGGATCTGATGTGAGCATCGGTACTCAACCAGAGGAAGAAAGAATGCAAGGAGATTAGATTATAGAAACAACTGACTAACTCAAAGCTCAAACGCAAAGGAATTATGATTTCCAAATCAAGGGATCAGAAGCTAACGCTCTGATTAAAGATGGATAAGTTGAGTAGGCTTGGGGGTACAATCAATGGCAATTTGATTGGTCGAGATCCAGCTCATGTTTAAAATGTCATTTGAGCCGGAAGGATGAATTCTAGGATTTGGTTGAGGATTGCAAGCATTCGTAACATATTGTATCAACGGACTCAAAATGATAATGACAAAGGATGACAATAAGATTACTAGACTTATGGTATTAACCATAATGCAAGCAAGCAAGAAATTCAAGAACAATAGGTTGTTGAGGATTTTTGGAAGATTGAATAGCATTTCGAAGACTTTTGTGAACACATGAATAACTGGGGAGAAACAAATCCTCCGTGAGTGCGAGGATTAATTTTTAGGTGTATTCAGGCGACAAGGAACTACAAGGCAGTAAGCACAAAGTTTTCTCGGAGCAATAGAGAGAAGTTCGAGGTATCCTGTAATAATAAGATCATCTGGGAATAAAAGTAAGAACGATGGGTGTATGTATTTATCCATAGGGATATTTTGGTGGTAGGGAATTACAAAAGCAATGGGCACAAAGTCTTGAGAGAACATCAGAGAGTATCTTCAGAATCTTCTGGTGCAGCAGATGATCATCGGTAATAAGGTGCTCTCAGGGTGAAAGTGATCACGAGATCCTAATGTTAGATTTAGCAAAATTCATTTAACCCGAATAGAATAGAGATTAGAGTCCTAGAGTATAGACGAGGAATAAAAGATCCTAATACCACCCAATGGCGACGTGGGCCCAGGGGCCACACAACCAAGTTAGTAAAAAAAATTTATTGACTAGACTCAACTTCGGCCAAGGAGTGTGGAAGGGGGATTCCTACAGGCAGTCGGCTCTAATACCAACTTGTGACGCCCCTGATTTGACCGTACACTAATCATACACGCAAACGTGTACGATCGAGATCAGGGACTCACGGGAAGATATCACAACACAACTATAGACACAAATTAAAATAATACAAGTTTTATATTACAAGCCAGGGGCCTCGAGGGCTCGAATACACAAGAGTCAGCGGAAGCAAAAATATCTGAGTACATACATAAGGTTAAACAAGTTTGCCTTAAGAAGGCTAGAACAAATTGGGATACAGATCGAAAGAGGTGCAGGCCTCCTGCCTGAGATCCTCCTAAACTACTCCTGGTCGTCGTCAGCGGCCCGCACGTAGTAGTAGGCACCTCCCGAGTAGTAGCAGTCGTCATCGACAGTGGCGTCTGGCTCCTGGACTCCAACGTCTGGTCACAACAATCGAGTATCGAAAGGGGAAAAGGGGGAGAAAAGCAACCGTGAGTACTCATCCAAAGTACTCGCAAGCAAGGAGCTACACTACATATGTATGCATTGGTATCAATGAATGGGGGTAGTATATGTGGACTGAACTGCAGAATGCTAGAATAAGAGGGGGATAGCTAGTCCTGTCGAAAACTACGCTTCTGGCCGCCTCCATCTTGCAGCATGTAGAAGAGAGTAGATGGTAAGTTCACCAAGTAACATCGCATAGCGTAATCCTATCCGGTGATCCTCCCCTCGTCGCCCTGTGAGAGAGCGATCCCGGTTGTATCTGGCACTTGGAAGGGTGTGTTTTATTAAGTATCTGGTTCTAGTTGTCATAAGGTCAAGGTACAACTCCGGGTCGTCCTTTTATCGAGGGACACAACTATTCGAAAAGATCAACTTCCCTGCAGGGGTGCACCACATTTCCCAACATGCTCGATCCCCTTTGGCCAGACACATTCCTAGGTCATACCCGACCTTGGAAAATCATCACGTCGCAACCCCACCTAGGCACAACAGAGAGGTCAGCACGCCGGTCTAAATCCTATGGCGCAGGGGTCTGGGCCCATCGCCCATTGCACACCTGCACATTGCGAACGCGGTCGGCGAGCAGACCTGGCCTCCCTTATACAAGAGCAGGCGTTCCAGTCCAACCCGGCGCACGCCGCTCAGTCTCTGACGTCACGAAGGCTTCGGCTGATACCACGACACCGAGTGCCCATAACTGTTCCCGCGTAGTTGGTTAGTGCATACAGGCCAGTGGCTAGACTCAGATCAAATACCCAGATCTCGTTAAGCGTGTTATTTGGAAATAACCACAGACGCCGACCAGGGCCAGGCCCACCTCTCTCCTAGGTGGTCTCAACCCACCCTGTCGATCTGCCACAAAGATCCACTCAGAGGGCCGTCCGGACAAACGCCCTTTCGGACCCAATCCGTGAATCACTCGCGGGTACTCTACGAGCCGACCCGACTTTAGTCACCACAAGTAACATATAATATGTATAAGTATATACCCGTGATCACCTCCCGAGTGATCACAACCCGGTAGTATAGCATGGCAGACAGACAAGAATGTAGGGCCACTAATGATAAACTAGCATCCTATACTAAGCATTTAGGATTGCAGGTAAGGTATGAATGACTGTAGCAACAAAGACAGGCTATGCATCAAGATAGGATTAACGGAAAGCGGTAACATGCTACACTACTCTAATGCAAGCAGTAGAGATAAGAATAGGCGATATCTGGTGATCAGGGGGGGGGGCTTGCCTGGTTGCTCTGGCAAGAAGGAGGGGTCATCGTCGATGTGGTCGAACACAGGGGTACCGACAGCGGTCTCGGGGTTTACCGGAAAGAAGTAACGGAGGGGAACACAATACATAATAGAGCAATCAAATCATCACAAAGTGTAACATGGCATTACGCGGTGCTAGAGGTGATCTAACGCAGGGATAGGTGATACCGGCGAAGGAGGAAAAACACCCGGGAAAGTATTCCCGGTGTTTCACGTTTTCGGACAGACGAACCAGAGGGAGAAAGTTGCATGTTCACTATGCTAGGAACGTGTGGTGGACGAACGGACTGCGTATTTGGATTCGTCTCGTCGTTCTGAGGAACTTTCATATATAAAACTTTTTCATCCGAACTACGGATTTATTTTATTTTAATTTTTAAAGATTTAATCATTTAAAAAATATTTCGAATTTTGGCAGAAATACTATTATTACATAGTAGTGTGCCAGCCACAGTCAATGACATGTGGGGCCAGGGAGTTGGGTTGACCCAGTCAACATTTGACTTGTCAACATGTGAATAGTCGAAGTGGATCCCGCATGTCATAGGCTATACCTAAACAAATAAATAAATATTAACCTAATTAATGGGGTCCACATGTCATATGCTAGTAGGTAACCTAACTAGTAATTAACCCTATATACTAATTGAACAGGGGGGCGGCCTCACATCTAGTGGATGTGTTGCCATGGCCAACACAGCACGCACGGGCGCATGGCAAAAATGGCCATGGCCAAGCATCAGCAGCAGCCATTAGACGAGCAGTAAATAGCAGCAGGTAGCAGGTAGTGGTAGGAGCAGCAGTGCAGCATCATCGCGTAGCAAGCAGCAGCACCAGTACGCGGCAAGCAGCAACAACACAGCAGCATCAGTTAGGAGCAACAACAAAGAATGCATCGGCAGCGGCAGCGACGTTTGACGCAGCAGCAGGCACGGGGCTGCGCGGGCGTGGCTGGCGCATTGGCTGGCCGGGCAGTGGACGCAGGGCGCGACACGGGGCGGCCAGGGTCACGGGCGAGCACGCGCGGTGCGAGCTCCGGTCATAGCGGTCAAGCACGGGAACGGCCTCATCAGCGACAGACCGAGGCAGCGAAAGGGGGGATCCGGGAGAGGAGCTCACTGTGAGCGCGATGGCAAGGTCGGGGAGGCCAGGGGCGGTCTGTAGCAGAGGCAATGACGACGTGGTGGTGTCAGCCATGGTGGAGAAGACCGGTGATGGCGACGTCTATGCGGCGCCTCGGCTTGATTCGGTCCCCGGGACAGACGAAGTCGACCGTGGCGGACCTCCTCGACGTGCTCCCGCACGCCGGAGAAGCCGGTGGCCGCGTCAACGACGAAGAGGCAATGGACACCATGGATCTTCCGAGCTCGGATTTGGGCAGTAGAGGAAGGGGGCGAAGGGGGAATGGAAGAGGGCAGTTTAGGGTTTCCAAAGTACGTATATATAGCCTTGGGGAGGCGACATGGTGGCCATCCATGGGCATGGCACCCTGGATGTGCGCCACGACCTCCTATCTCCTGTACAGAGGAGGAGGACGAGGTGGAGGTGGGCTGGGCTCTCACTGTGCACTCGAAGCCCAGCAGTGCAGTGTAACACTGGCCCATTTCCAATTTCTATTCTGTTAGCAATTTTTCTCTCTTGCTTTCTATTTTAATTTAGAACTAAATGAGTTTTATTAAATCTGAGACTTGTCACATAATTCAAGCACATTACTATTAGGTGCCACAAAAAGTTTGAGGTCATATAAAAAGGTTTAAATATTTTTAGAAATCGAAAAAGGTCATGTACTGTGTTGTTGGTTCACTAAAATAATTTACAGGGGCAATTTGGAAGTCCAAATAATGTTGAACTAGTTTTTTATAATTGCTTTGAGATTATTTGAAATACTATGCACTATTTTATTTGCAACTTTGAAAATCTAAATATTTGACTTGCATTCAAATTGGATTTGAATTTAATTATTTTTTTATCAAGAGGCAAATTGTCTTAGTAATTCTTGATGACAAGGAACCATTAGGTTGGGTTATCATAGCATGATTATCGCGGTGTTACAAGAGCCTTTGGTAGGCGAAGACCACCTTTTGTCAGGATAACTTGTATTAGTTGTCTCCCTTCAAATTCGCCCGTTGTTGGATCCCTTCCCGCCTACATTTGGGAAGAGGACCATGGCCTCTATAAATAGGACTAGCCACCACCGTAGTCAAGGATCGACTCATCTTGGATTGGATCCACTCCACCTAGGCCATCTCATCAGCTCATCGAGCTCAAGGACACCTCTCCTTAGGAGGCTGTTCTTCCCTTGTACTCGTTCATCCTCAGCCCAAGAGGCAATCCACCACACCACACTAGAGTAGGGTGCTACACCACAACGGTGGCCCGAACTAGTATAAACCCTGTGTCTTTTGTTCTGCGAGTTCGACGTGCTGAGCTTTGAGATTGTGGTGAGAGCGTGAGCTAGGGGGGAGAGATCTTCGTGCGCATCCCAGAGTTCGAACCTCAAGGATTTTGCCGGAACCCGAAATCCAACATTTGACGCGCCAGGTAGGGGGTGCACCGAAGCCTCTCCCACATCAGCAGACCCGCCAACGCTCTATAGCGCCGATGTCGGGCGACCCGAGGGCCGACGCCGACCACTGGGCAGCTTGGCCAGCCCGGGCGGCATCATCCGCCCAAGAAGACCTCAACTCCGTGCTCCAGGCGGGGCGCGCACCGCCAAACGCAGCGGGGCGCAGGCGGCGTGGTCCGACGCCTTCCACCCTTACACCGCGGCGCGCGCGCACCGCCGCAAGGGCCTCAAGCTACGCCACGATGATGGCGCCGCACACCCGACGGGAACAAGCGAACATGAGGGTCGCACTCACAATGGCGCGAGAGCTGCTGCGGTGCTAACTGATGGAGAGCGGCCGAGATGCATTGCTGGAGCGCGTTGCCGAGCTGTTGGACGCCGCAGACAGGGGTACGCTGCCTTTCTACTCCTTGCTTACGCCTCAGGCTGTGGCCGGATCGCACGGTGGGCCTCGTCGCGCCCGCGCACCCCCGGGCGCACTAGGAGGTTTCATCGGCATCGGCGCAACCAGCGGCGCCGGACACCCAACGACACATGTGCCTCCCCCGATGGGCGCATGCATAAGCATTGCCACCCACGGTTCCGGCAGGATGCCGCCCTACCATCCTCAGAGCGGCGCGCCGGGCCGGGCGACGGGGAGCGCGGGGCACTTCAGCGAGGTTTCCGGGGAGACGGCTCCGGAGGCTTATGTGCCCTGCATGATGGACCAGGAGTACACGCCGGAAGATGGCCCCGGCTCGTTCCTCGAGCCGGGTTGGGAAGAGGAGACGCTGGAAGTTGAGGCCTTCCAGGAGCCACCCGGGAGCCTTGCCGACCACGCCGGCGACAACAGCTATAGGGTACCACTAATCTATCAGGATCAGGCTTACGCTAACCATGGGGCGCAAGTGAATCAGGTCACAACGGTGGACGACGGCCCCAGCACGGCAGCCCCCCTTCCACCAGGGGAAGCACACTGGGGGCTGCATGGGAGGATCCGGGAGCAACGCCCCTCCCTGCACCGCATGGAGCAAGGCGTCGCCCGGAGGTAGGTCCTCTGCCGGGGAGGCACTAGAGAGCCTTCCCCCCGGCAGAGGGCCCATGGTTGCGGAGGGCACCGCTAGCGTCCCCTTTGCCCCTTGGCATCGTCCTGGTTTCCGGACGCCCCAACGGTGGTCGAGGGCGGCGCAAGGCGGGGCCCTCACCTGGCGGTATGAAGCAAGGCTCACGCCTGTGAAGGTCTGCGCTCATGACACTCTCACGTAATAATGAGTGGGGCTTTACATGCCTCGGAGTCTCTGGAGTGCCGCCCTCTGGTCTCGGGGGCTCCCGCCCACGTCCTAGTGGCAGCACTTAGCTCCGCGCTGGTGGGAAGACTAGACTAGGTGTCGGACACGGCTTTTCATTTGCTTTCCGTAGTTGGCTTGCCCCTTTTTTAATGGAAGTTCGCATTCTGGTGTTTCTTGTCATCTTGGTTTGATCGCCTTTTCCTCTGTTCTTCCCTCGGTTCTTTGTTTTGGCCCGTACTCTCCCTCACATGCCTCGCGAGGGGGCTGGATAGGTGCACTCGTGAGCGTTTTGTTTTTCCTGTTCTTCGCGAGGCACCCTCGCTCGAGCTCGCAAGATGGCGCTCCTCCCTTAATCCGTGCCCCTCGGGTACCGCGATGCGGAGCTCTGGGTCATGGCCGGCCGCGCCTACGACCTGGGCTTGGAAGAATAAAAGGTTCTTAACAAATTTTTGCAGTTCCTCGATGCCCCCAAGCCAACGACAAGGAGGTCTCACCAGGTACTGGGAGAGGCGCGCCTCATGAGGCAGAAACTGCTTCAGACACATCAAGCTAAGTTATCTCTAGACGCCTACATAAAACGTTGATACTGCAACACGACACAGGAACGATAAACATAACATAGCGACTTAGAAATCATGGTTCGTTGCACGCCCCTACATGGCCCCATACTTGTTTCTTTTTAAATGCAGGAAGGAAAGAACAAAACAAAATCAGCGTGCACCCCCGCGGCGGTTCGTGAGGGTAGGCCCTCGGCGCCCCCTGGACTCAACCAGACCCCTCCTCACGCTTCACTGGGGTGCGGCAACGAGACGATCTACTACTGCCTTTGAAGCGGGCGCGGCGGCTGGTCATAGCCGCCGCTGCTGGAGCTGTCGCCGGAGGAAGAGCCGTCGTAGCTGGACAAGCCGCGACCATCGCCGAGGACGAGTCCACCTTCATCCTCGTCACGACTGTCGCCAAGGCCGAGCACCTCGCCGTCGTTATCCTCGGGGTAGCATCCGACGCGGCGACCATCTTCCCCGAATACCCGCATGTAGAGGGTCTTGTCGCCGTCGTACTTGAAGTGGAGGGCACACGGCCTGCCCAGGCCGCGCGCGCGGGAAAACGTCTGCCAGCCGCGGGCCAAGGTTGCGTTGCCCGCGGCGGAGACCTCCACCGCGACTCACGAAGCCTTGCTGCAGCAGCCGTCTGCCTGCAGCCAGAGACCGCCTGAACCCGTGGCCAGCAGTTCGCCGACGAAGAAGCGCGGGAGTTGAAGCCGGGTGCCGGCCGGGTTCTCCGACCACACAATGAACTCCGGCAGCACCTCCGCCGAGGAGGCCGCGCAACCATGGCGCGCCTCACTTAGTCGACGGGGCTGCCATGACCTGGGCGACTCCCACCACGCGAGGAGGCGTCGCCGCGGCCGCAAGGGGCCACAGCGGGGGTCGCGGCGTGCTTACGTGGGCAACTGCGCCCCCTCTTGGGCGGCGGCGAGCCGGGCCCCTCCTGGCGGGCTTTCCCCTTTTCCGCGGCCGAGAACCTCTTCATCGGTGCCATGGGTGTCGCTGCAAACGATGAAGCAATAGAGGAGAAGCAATCAGAGCAGGAAGAAATGGGCGATGGGGGCTCCGCCCCCGTCCTCATTTATAGCAGGAGAAGGCCAACCGGCGACCTTCACGATCTAAGGTAATAATGACCTTTTTTCTGCATGCAACAGGTGAAGGAAATATGCCCTAGAGGCAATAATAAAGTTGTTATTTATATTTCCTTATATCATGATAAATGTTTATTATTCATGCTAGAATTTTATTAACCGGAAACTTAGTACATGTGTGAATACATAGACAAACAAAATGTCACTAGTATGCCTCTACTTAACTAGCTCGTTGAATCAATGATGGTTAAGTTTCCTAACCATAGACATGAGTTGTCATTTGAGTAACGGGATCACAACATTAGAGACTGGTGTGATTGATTTGACCCATCTGTTAGCTTAGCACGATGATCGTTTAGTTTATTGCTATTGCTTTCTCCATAACTTATACATGTTCCTATGACTATGAGATCATGCAACTCCCGAATACCGGAGGAACACTTTGTGTGCAACCAAACGTCACAACATAACTGGGTGATTATAAAGGTGCTCTACAGGTGTCTCTGATGGTGTTTGTTGAGTTGGCATATATCGAGATTAGGATTTGTCACTCTGATTGTCGGAGAGGTATCTCTGGGCCCTCTCGGTAATGCACATCAATTTAAGCCTTGCAAGTAATGTGACTAATTGTTTAGTTGCGGGATGATGCATTATGAAGCGAGTAAAGAGACTTGCCGGTAACGAGATTGAACTAGGTATTGAGATAACGACGATCGAATCTCGGGCAAGTAACATACTAATGACAAAGGGAACAATGTATGTTGTTATGCGGTTTGACCGATAAAGATCTTCGTAGAATATGTGGGAGCCAAAATGAACATCCAGGTTCCACTATTGTTTATTTACCGGAGACATGTCTCGGTCATGTCTACATAGTTCTCAAACCTGTAGGGTCCGCACGCTTAACGTTCGGTGACGATCGATATTATGAGTTTATGTGTTTTGATGTACCGAAGTTAGTTCGGAGTCCCAGATGTGATCACGGACACGACGAGGAGTCTCGAAATGGTCGAGACATAAAGACCAATATATTGGATGACTATGTTTGGACATCAGAAAGGTTTCGAGAGAGTTCGGGCATATACCAGAGTACCGGGGGGGGGGTACTGGAACCCCCCGGGGAGTCAATGGGCCTTAATGGGCCATAGTGTAAAGGAGGAGGAGGCGTCCAAGGTGGGGGAGCGCCCCCCAAGCCCAATCCGAATTGGGAAGGGGGGCCGGCCCCCCTTTCCTTCTCTCCTTCTTCCCCTTCCTTCCCTCTCCTACTCCAACTAGGGAAGGGGGAATCCTACTCCCACCGGGAGTAGGACCCCCCCTTGGGTGCGCCTAGGAGGCCGACCCCCTCGCCTCCTCCACTCCTTTATATACGGGGGAGGGGGAACCCCATAGACACACAGGTTGATCATTGATCTCTTAGCCGTGTGCGGTGGCCCCCTCCACCATAATCCACCTCAGTCGTATCGTAGCGGTGCTTAGGCGAAGCCCTGTTTCGGTAGCATCATCATCATCGTCATCACGCCGTCATGCTGAAGAAACTCTCCCTCGACACTCTGCTGGATCATGAGTTTGTGGGACGTCACCGAGCCGAACATGTGCAGATCGCGGAGGTGCCGTACTTTCGGTACTAGGATCGGTCGATCATGAAGACGTACGACTACATCAACCGCGTTGTCATAACGCTTCCTCTTACGGTCTACGAGGGTACGTAGACAATACTCTCCCCTCTCTTTGCTATGCATCACCATGATCTTGCGTGTGCGTGGGATTTTTTTTAAATTACCGCGTTCCCCAACAGTGGCATCTGAGCCAGGTTTATGCGTAGATGTTATATGCACGAGTAGAACACAGAGGAGTTGTGCGCGTGGGTATATACATATTTCTTGCCGTCACTAGTTGATTCTTGATTCAGCGGTATTGTTGGATGAAGTGGCCCAGACCGACATTACGCGTACGCTTACGCGAGACTGGTTCTACCGATGTGCTTCCCACACAGGTGGCTGGTGGGTGTCAGTTTCTCCAACTTTAGTTGAATCAGATTCAATGAACAGGGTTCTTTTTGAAGATCAAAATCAATCACTATACCACGTTGTGGGTTTTGATGCGTAGGTAAGAACGGTTCTTGCTCAGCCTGTAGTAGCCACGTAAAACGTGCAACAACAAAGTAGAGGACGTCTAACTTGTTTTTGCAGGGCATGTCGTGATGTGATATGGTCAAGACATGATGCTAAATTTTATTTTATGAGATGATCATGTTTTGTAACACAGTTATCGGCAACTGGCAGGAGCCATATGGTTGTCGCTTTATTGTATGAAATGCAATCGCCATGTTATTGCTTTACTTTATCACTAAGCGGTAGCGATAGTCGTAGAAGCAATAGTTGGCGAGACGACAACGATGCTTTGATGGAAATCAAGGTGTCAAGCCGGTGACGATGGTGATCATGATGTTGCTTCGGAGATGGAGATCAAAGGCACAAGATGATGATGGCCATATCATATCACTTATATTGAATGCATGTGATGTTTATCATTTATGCATCTTATTTTGCTTAGTTCGGCGGTAGCATTATAAGATGATCTCTCACTAAATTTCAAGGTATAAGTGTTCTCCCTGAGTATGCACTGTTGCTACAGTTTGTCGTACTGAGACACCACGCGATGATCGGGTGTGATAAGCTCTACGTTCACATACAACGGGTGCAAGCCAGTTTTGCACACGCAGAATACTCGGGTTAAACTTGACGAGCCTAGCATATGCAGATATGGCCTCGGAACATTGAGACTGAAAGGTCGAGCATGAATCACATAGTAGATATGATCAACATAGTGATGTTCACCATTGCAAACTACTCCATCATACGTGATGATCGGCATGGTTTAGTTGATATGGATCACGTGATCACTTAGATGATTAGAGAGATGTCTAATGGGACTTCTTAAGTAATTTGATTAATTGAACTTTAATTTATCATGAACTTAGTACCTGATAGTATTTTGCATGTCTATGTTGTTGTAGATAGATGGCCCGTGCTGTTGTTCCGTTGAATCTTAATGTGTTCCTAGAGAAAACTAAGTTGAAAGATGATGGTAGCAACTACACGGACTGGGTCCATAACTTGAGGATTATCCTCATTGCTGCACAGAAGAATTACGTCCTAGAAGCACCGCTAGGTGACAAACCTGCTGCAGGAGCAATGCCAGATGTTGTGAACACCCGGCGGAGCAAAGCTGATGACTAGTTGATAGTTCAGTGTGCCATGCTTTACGTCTTAGAACCGGGACTTCAATGAAGTTTTGAACGTCATGGAGCATATGAGATGTTCCAGGAGTTGAAGTTAATATTTCAAGCAAATTCCCGGATTGAGAGATATGAAGTCTCCAATAAGTTCTACAGCTGCAAGACGGAGGAGAATAGTTCTGTCAGTGAACATATACTCAGAATGTCTGTGTACCACAACCACTTGACTCAGCTGGGAGTTAATCTTCCTGATGATAGTGTCATTGACAGAGTTCTTTAATCACTGCCACCAAGCTACAAGAGCTTCATGATAAACTATAATATGCAAGGGATGGATAAGACGATTCCTGAGCTCTTTGCAATGCTAAAGGCTGCGGAGGTAGAAATCAAGAAGGAGCATCAAGTGTTGATGGTCAACAAGACCACCAGTTTCAAGAAAAAGGGTAAAGGGAAGAAAGGGAACTTCAAGAAGAATAGCAAACCAGTTGCTGCTCAAGTGAAGAAACCCAAGTCTAGACCTAAGCCTGATACTGAGTGCTTCTACTGCAAAGGGACTGGTCACTGGAAGCGGAACTACCCCAAGTATTTGGCGGAGAAGAAGGATGGCAAAGTGAAAGGTATATTTGATATACATGTTATTGATGTGACCTTACTAATGCTCGTAGTAGTGCCTGGGTATTTGATACTGGTTCAGTTGCTAACATTTGCAACTCGAAACAGGGGCTACATATTAAGCGAAGATTGGCTAAGGACGAGGTGACGATGCGCGTGGGAAATGGTTCCAAAGTCGATGTGATCGCCATCGGCACGCTACCTCTACATCTACCTTCGGGATTAGTTTTAGACCTAAATAATTGTTATTTGGTGCCAGCGTTGAGCATGAACATTATATCTGGATCTTGTTTGATGCGAGATGGTTATTCATTTAAAGCAGAGAATAATGGTTGTTCTATTTATATGAGTAATATCTTTTGTGGTCATGCACCCTTGATGAGTGGTCTATTTTAACTAAATCTTGATAGTAGTGATACACATGTTCATAGTATTAAAGCCAAAAGATGCAGAGTTGATAATGATAGTGCAACTTATTTGTGGCACTGCCGTTTGGGTCATATTGGTGTAAAGCGCATGAAGAAACTCCATTCTGATGGACTTCTAGAATCACTTGATTATGAATCACTTGGTACTTGCAAACCATGCCTCATGGGCAAGATGACTTAAACTCCGTTCTGTGGAACAATGGAGCGAGCAACAGAGTTATTAGAAATCATACATATTGATGTATGTGGTCCAATGAACATTGAGGCTCGCGGTGAATATCGTTATTTTCTCACCTTCACAGATGATTTAAGCAGATATGTAGGGGTGGAAACGGATCGGATGCGGATCGGATAGTGCTCTTGCCACTTCCATTTTCATATTTTCAAAACGAATACGAATCCGAATACAGATGTTATCGGATATGGATGCGGCTCGGATATTATTCGAATACGGATACGTATCGGATATTTTCTTGATTCGGAACGGATACGAATAATATCAACATATTGCTTAAGTAAATTAGTCGATAGCTATGTGACCTGAAATAATCAACTTGTGACATACAATAAGTCAATGATAAATAGGTTTATGAATAAATACTATTGTAATGCATAATAATTTATAAGTTTAATCATATAAAGAGTATTTGGCTTTTATGTTGGATAATTGGAATATTGGGTCTAGAATTTTGAAAATTACCTCCCATAATCTTATTCGGATACGGATATATCCACTTCCATATCCATATTTGTCTCAAAATCTCGTACCATAATTTATTTTTTATTTGTTTAATAAATCCGGATATGGATAATTTCCATTTCCATTTTGGTTCGGATGCGGATGTTTCAGATACGAATAGGCATTTTCTCGAATACGAATATCGGATATTTCAGATTATCCGCTACCAATTTCCACCCCTACAGATATGGGTATATCTACTTAATGGAACATAAGTCTGAAACATTTGAAAAATTCAAAGAATTTCAGAGTGAAGTGGAAAATCATCGTAACAAGAAAATAAAGTTTCTACGATCTGATCGTGGAGGAGAATATTTGAGTTACGAGTTTGGTCTTCATTTGAAACAATACGGAATAGTTTCACAACTCACGCCACCCGGAACACCACAGCGTAATCGTGTGTCCGAACGTCGTAATCGTACTTTACTGGATATGGTGCGATCTATGATGTCTATTACTAATTTCCGCTATCATTTATGATTTAGAGACGGCTACATTCACGTTAAATAGGGCACCATCTAAATCCGTTGAGATGACACCTTATGAACCGTGGTTTGGCAAGAAACCCAAGTTGTCGTTTCTTAAAGTATGGGGCTGCGATGCTTATGTGAAAAAGCTTCAACCTGATAAGCTTGAACCCAAATCAGAGAAACGTGTCTTCATACGATACCCAAAGGAGACTGTTGGGTACACCTTCTATCACAGATCCGAAGGCAAGATATTCGTTGCTAAAAATGGATCCTTTCTAGAGAAGGAGTTTCTCTCAAAAGAAGTGAGTGGGAGGAAAGTAGAACTTGATGAGGTAATTGTACCTGCTCCCTTATTGGAAAATAGTTCATCACTGAAATCAGTTCCAGTGATTCCTACACCAGTAAGTGAAGAAGCTAATGATCACGATCATGAAACTTCTAATCAAGTTACTACCGAACCTCGTAGGTCAACCAGAGTAAGATCCGCACCAGAGTGGTATGATAATCCTATTCTGGAGGTCATGTTACTTGACCATGACGAACCTACGAACTATGAGGAAGCGATGATGAGCCCAGATTCCGCAAAATGGCTTGAGGCCATGAAATCCGAGATGGAATCCATGTATGAGAACAAAGTATGGACTTTGGTTGACTTGCCCGATGATCGGTAGGTCATATAGAATAAATGGATCTTCAAGAAGAAGATTGACACTAACAGTAATGTTACTGCTACAAATCTCGACTTGTTGCACAAGGTTTTCGACAAGTTCAAGGAGTTGACTACGATGAGACCTTATCACCCGTAGCGATGCTTAAGTCCGTCCGAATCATGTTAGCAATTGCCGCATTTTATGATTATGAAATTTGGCAAATGGATGTCAAAACTGCATTCCTTAATGGATATCTTAAAGAAGAGTTGTATATGATGCAACCAGAAGGTTTTGTCGATCCAAAAGGTGCTAACAAAGTATGCAAGCTCCAACGATCCATTTATGGACTGTGATACGTCTCCAACGCATCTATAATTTTTGATTGCTCCATGCTATATTATCTACTATTTTGGACTATATTGGGCTTTATTTTCCAATTTTATATTATTTTTGGGACTAACCTATTAACCGGAGGCCCAGCCCAGAATTACTGTTTTTTTTGCCTATTTCAGTGTTTCGGATAAACAGAATATCAAACGGAGTCCAAACGGTATAAAATCTTCGGAAACGTGATTTTCTCACCAAACGTGATCCAGGAGACTTGGACCCTACTGCAAGGGATCAAAGAGGAGGTCATGAGGGTGGGGGGCGCCCCCCCTAGGGCGCGCCCCCTGCCTCGTGGACCCCTCGGTGCTCCACCGACATACTCCTTCCTCCTATATATACACACGTACCCCCAAACGATCAGAACAGGAGCCAAAAACCTAATTCCACCGTCGTAACTTTCTGTATCCACGAGATCCCATCTTGGGGCCTGTTCCAGAGCTCTGCCGGAAGAGGGCCGTCATCACGGAGGGCTTCTACATCATCCTAGCCCCTCCGATGAAGTGTGAGTAGTTTACCTCAGACCTTCGGGTCCATAGTTAGTAGCTAGATGGCTTCTTCTCTCTCTTTGAATCTCAATACAAAGTTCTCCCCCTCTCTTGTGGAGATCTATTCGATGTAATCTTCTTTTTGCGGTGTGTTTGTTGAGACCGATGAATTGTGGGTTCATGATCAAGTCTATCTATGAATAATATTTGAATCTTCTCTGAATTCTTTTATGCATGATTGGTTATCTTTGCAAGTCTCTTCAAATTATCCGTTTGGTTTGGCCAACTAGATTGGTAGTTCTTGCCATGGGAGAAGTTCTTAGCTTTGGGTTCGATCTTGCGGTGTCCTTACCCAGTGACAGAAGGGGCAACAAGGCACGTATTGTATCATTGCCATCGAGGATAACAAGATGGGTTTATTTCATATTGCATGAATTTATCTCTCTACATCATGTCATCTTGCTTAAGGCGTTACTCTATTTTTAACTTAATACTCTAGATGCATGCTGGATAGCGGTCGATGAGTGGAGTAATAGTAGTAGATGCAGAATCGTTTCGATCTACTTGTCACGGACGTGATGCCTATATACATGATCATGCCTAGATATTCTCATAATTATGCACAATTCTATCATTTGCTCAACAGTAATTTGTTCACCCACCATAGAATACTTATGCTCTTGAGAGAAGCCACTAGTGAAACCTATGGCCCCCGGGTCTATTCTCATCATATCAATCTCCATCACTTCAATATTTTTTTGCTATTTACTTTGCTTTTACTTTTTACTTTGCATCTTTATATCAAAAATACCAAAAATATTCTATCTATCAGATCTCACTCTCGTAAGTGACCGTGAAGGGCTTGACAACCCCTAATCGCGTTGGTTGCGAGTAGCTATCGCTTTGTGCAGGTACGAGGGATTTGAGCATGGGCTCCTACTGGATTGATACCTTGGTTCTCAAAAACTGATGGAAATACTTACGCTACTCCACTGCATCATCCCTTCCTCTTCAGGGAAAACCAACGCAAGCTCAAGATGTAGCAAGAAGGATTTCTGGCGCCGTTGCCGGGGAGTCTACGCAAAAAGTCAATATACCAAGTACCCATCACAATCCCTATCTCTCGCATTACATTATTTGCCATTTGCCTCTTGTTTTCCTCTCCCCCCAATTCACCCTTGCCGTTTTATTCGCCCTCTCTCTCTATCCTCCCTCTCTGTTTGCCTCTTTTGTCCGCTTGCTTTTTGTTTGCTCGTGTGTTAGATTGCTTGTTTGTCGCAATGGCTCAAGATACTACCAAATTGTGTGACTTCACCAATACCAATAATAATGATTTCCTTAGCACTCCGATTGCTCCTCTTACTGATGCTGAATCTTGTGAAATTAATACTGCTTTGTTGAATCTTGTTATGAAAGATCAATTCGCCGGCCTTCCTAGTGAAGATGCCGCTACTCATTTGAATAGCTTCATTGATTTATGTGATATGCAAAAGAAAAAAGATGTCAATAATGATGTCGTTAAATTGAAGCTATTTCCTTTTTCGCTTAGAGATCGTGCTAAAGCTTGGTTTTCATCTTTGCCTAAAAATAGTATTGATTCATGGAACAAATGCAAAGATGCTTTTATCTCTAAGTATTTTCCTCCCGCTAAGATCATATCTCTTAGAAACGATATTATGAACTTTAAACAACTTGATCATGAACATGTTGCACAAGCTTGGGAGAGAATGAAATTAATGATACATAATTGCCCTACTCATGGTTTGAATTTGTGGATGATTATACAAAATTTTTATGCCGGATTGAATTTTGCTTCTAGAAATCTTTTAGATTCGGCCATGGGAGGCACTTTTATGGAAATCACTTTAGGAGATGCTAATAAACTCCTAGATAATATTATGGTTAATTATTCTCAATGGCATACTGAAAGAACTTCTAATAAAAAGGTGCATGCAATAGAAGAAATTAATGTGTTGAGTGGAAAGATGGATGAACTTATGAAATTATTTGCTACCAAGAGTGTTTCTTCTGATCCTAATGATATGCCTTTGTCTACTTTGATTGAGAATAACAATGAATCTATGGATGTGAATTTTGTTGGTAGGAATAATTTTGGTAACAACGCTTATAGAGGGAATTTTAATCCTAGGCCATATCCTAGTAATCCTTCTAATAATTATGGGAATTCCTACAACAACTCTTATGGAAATTATAATAAGATGCCCTCTGATTTTGAATCTAATATTAAAGAATTTATTTCTTTGCAAAATAATTTTAATGCTATGATTGAAGAAAAAATGCTTAAGATTGATGATTTGGCTAGGAACGTTGATAGAATTGCTCTTGATGTTGATGCTTTGAAACTTAGATCTATTCTACCTAAGCATGATATTAATGAGTCTCTTAAAGCCATGAAAATCTCAATTGATGAGTGTAAAGAAAGAACCGCTAGGATGCGTGCTTCCAAAGATGCCTTTATTAAGTGTGTTCTTCCAATTCCTATGAAAATCAAGATGAAGATCTAAAAGTTATTGATGTGTCTCCAATTAAATCTTTATTTTGCAATGTGAATCTTGATGAAACTGAATATGATCTTCCCTTACCTAGAAGGCGTTCTAAAAATTCGGAGTATTTAGATCTTAATGATGAAATTGATGAAAGTGGGATTGAAAGAAATAAAAATCTAGATGTTGCTAAACCCACTATATTGGATTTCAAGGAATTTAATTATGAAAATTGCTCTTTGATTGATTGTATTTCCTTGTTGCAATCCGTGCTAAATTCTCCACATGCTTATAGTCGAAATAAAGCCTTCACCGAACAAATTGTTGATGCCTTGATGCAATTTTATGAAGAAAAACTTGAGTTGGAAGTTTCTATCCCTAGAAAACTTTATGATGAGTGGGAACCAACTATTAAAATTAAAATTAAAGATCATGAGTTTTATGCTTTGTGTGATTTGGGCGCTAGTGTCTCTACTATTCCGACTTTGTGTGATTTACTAGATTTCCGTAATTTTGATGATTGCTCTCTAAACTTGCATCTTGCGGATTCCACTATTAAGAAACCTATGGGAAGAATTAATGATGTTCTTATTGTTGCAAATAGGAATTATGTGCCCGTAGATTTCATTATTCTTGATATAGATTGCAATCCTTTTTGCCCTATTATTCTTGGTAGACCTTTCCTTAGAACGGTTGGTGCGATTATTGATATGAAGGAAGGGAATATTAGATTTCAATTTCCATTAAAAAGGGCATGGAACACTTTCAAGAAAGAAAATAAAATTACCATACGAAACTATCATGAGAGCCACTTATGGATTGCCTACCAAAGATGGCAATACCTAGATCTATTCTTGCTCATTATGCCTAGCTAGGGGCGTTAAACGATAGCGCTTGTTGGGAGGCAACCCAATTTTATTTTTTCCGTGCTATTTGCTCCTGTTTAGTAATAAATAAATTATTTAGCCTCTGTTTAGGTTGTGTTTTTTGTGTTTAATTAGTGTTTGTGCCAAGTAGAACCGTTGGGAAGACTTGGGGAAAGTCTTGTTGAACTTGCTGTAAAAAACAGAAACTTTAGCGCTCACGAGAACTGCTGCCATTTTTTTTAAAGAGTGATATTTAGTTAATTATTTTTGCAGATGATTAATAGATAAATTCCTCACGTCCAGAAATTTATTTTAGAATTTTTGGGGTTCCAGATCTTGCGCTAGCTACAGATTACTACAGACTGTTCTGTTTTTGACAGATTCTGTTTTTCGTGTGTTGTTTGCTTATTTTGATGAATCTATGGCTAGTAAAATAGTTTATAATCCATAGAGAAGTTGGAATACAGTAGGTTTAACACCAATATAAATAAATAATGAGTTCATTACAGTACCTTGAAGTGGTATTTTGTTTTCTTTCGCTAACGGAGCTCATGAGTTTTCTATTTTGAGTTTTGTGTTGTGAAGTTTTCAAGTTTTGGGTGAATTCTTTTGATGGATCATGGAACAAGGAGTGGCAAGAGCCTAAGCTTGGGGATGCCCATGGCACCCCCAAGATAATCCAAGGACACCAAAAAGTTAAAGCTTGGGGATGCCCCGGAAGGCATCCCCTCTTTTCGTCCACTTCCATCGGTAATTTACTTGGAGCTATATTTTTATTCACCAACATGATATGTGTTTTGCTTGGAGCGTCTTGTATTATTTGTGTCTTTGTTTTCTAGTATACCACAATCATCCTTGCTGTACACACCTTTTGATAGAGCCATACATGAATTAAAATTTGATATAATACTCTATGTGCTTCACTTATATCTTTTGAGCTAGATAATTTTGCTCTTTGTGCTTCAATTATATCTTTTGAGCTAGATAATTTTGCTCTATGTGCTTCACTTATATCTTTTGAGCTAGATAATTTTGCTCTTTGTGCTTCACTTATATCCTTTGAGCTAGATAATTTTGCTCTATGTGCTTTACCTAGATCTTTTAGAGCACGGTGGTGGATTTGTTTTAAAGAAACTATTGATCTCTCATGCTTCATTTAAATTATTTTGAGAGTCTCTTAATAGCATGGTAATTTACCTAATAATAATATGCTTGGTGTTATAGATTTGTGAAACTTTCTTTTGAGTGTGTTGAATACTAAGAAAATATTGAAGCATGATAATTGTTTTGAGATATGGAGGTGATAATATTAAAGTCATGCTAGTTGAGTAGTTGTGAATTTAAAGAATACTTGTGTTGAAGTTTGTGATTCCCGTAGCATGCACGTATGGTGAACCGTTATGTGATGAAGTCGGAGCATGATTTATTTATTGATTGTCTTCCTTATGAGTGGCGGTTGGGGACGAGCGATGGTCTTTTCCTACCAATCTATCCCCCTAGGAGCATGCGCATAATACTTTGCTTTGATAACTTCTAAATTTTTGCAATAAGTATATGAGTTCTTTATGACTAATGTTGAGTCCATGGATTATACGCACTCCCACCCTTCCACCCTTGCTAGCCTCTCTAATACCGCGCAACTTTCGCCGGTATCATGCACCTACCATATACCTTCCTCAAAACAGCCACCATACCTACCTATTATGGCATTTCCATAGCCATTCTGAGATATATTGCCATGCAACTTTCCATCATCTAGTTCATCATGACACATCCATCATTGTCATATTGCTTAGCATGATCATGTAGTTGACATAATATTTTTGGCAAAGCCACCGTTCATAATTTTCATACTAGTCACTCTTGATTCATTGCATATCCCGGTACACCGCCGGAGGCATTCATATAGAGTCATATCTTGTTCTAAGCATTGAGTTGTAAGAAAAATAAAAGTGTGATGATCATCATTATTAGAGCATTGTCCCAGTGAGTAAAGAATGATGGAGACTATGATTCCCCCACAAGTCGGGAGGAGACTCCGGACGAAAAAAAAGAGGCCAAAGAAGCCCAAATAAAAAAAAGAGAAAGGCCATAAAAAAGAGAGAAAAGGCCCAAATAAAAAAATGAGAGAAAAAGAGAGAAAATGAGCAAGCAAGTTGGATGCACACCCACTTAGTTTCTTTTTGAGCTTTCATATACTTATAGCTCTAGTGCATCCGTTGCATGGCAATCCCTACTCACTCACATTGATATCTATTGATGGGCATCTCCATAGCCCATTGATACGCCTAGTTGATGTGAGACTATCTTCTCCTTTTTTGTCTTCTCCACAACCACCATTCTATTCCACCTATAGTGCTATATCCATGGCTCACGCTCATGTATTGCGTGAAGATTGAAAAAGTTTTGAAAAAGTTAGAGTATGAAACAATTGCTTGGCTTGTCATCGGGGTTGTGCATGATTTAAATACTTTGTGTGGGGAAGATGGAGCATAGCCAGACTATATGATTTTGTAGGGATAACTTTCTTTGGCCATGTTATTTTGAGAAGACATAATTGCTTTGTTAGTATACTTGAAGTATTATTATTTTCTATGTCAATATAAACTTTTGTCTTGAATCTTTCTAATCTGAATATTCATACCACAATTAAGAAGATTTACACTGAAATTATGCCAAGTAGCACTCCGCATCAAAAATTCTCTTTTTATCATTTACCTACTCGAGGACGAGCAGGAATTAAGCTTGGGGATGCCTGATACGTCTCCAACGTATCTATAATTTTTGATTGCTCGATGCTATATTATCTACTGTTTTGGACTATATTGGGCTTTATTTTCCACTTTTATATTATTTTTGGGACTAACCTATTAACCGGAGGCCCAGCCCAGAATTGCTGTTTTTGCCTATTTCAGTGTTTCGGATAAACATAATATCAAACGGAGTCCAAATGGAATAAAATCTTCGGAAACGTGATTTTCTCACCGAACGTGATCCAGGAGACTTGGACCCTACTGCAAGGGATCAAAGAGGAGGTCACGAGGGTGGGGGTGCCCCCCCTAGGGCGCGCACCCTGCCTCGTGGGCCCCTCAGTGCTCCACCGACGTACTCCTTCCTCCTATATATACACACGTACCCCCAAATGATCATAACAGGAGCCAAAAACCTAATTCCACCTCCGCAACTTTCTGTATCCACGAGATCCCATCTTGGGGCTTGTTCCAGAGCTCCGCCGGAAGAGGGCCGTCATCACGGAGGGCTTCTACATCATCCTAGCCCCTCCGATGAAGTGTGAGTAGTTTACCTCAGACCTTCGGCTCCATAGTTAGTAGCTAGATGGCTTCTTCTCTCTCTTTGAATCTCAATACAAAGTTCTCCCCCTCTCTTATGGAGATCTATTCGATGTAATCTTCTTTTTGCGGTGTGTTTGTTGAGAACGATGAATTGTGGGTTTATGATCTAGTCTATCTATGAATAATATTTGAATCTTCTCTAAATTATTTTATGCATGATTGGTTATCTTTGCAAGTCTCTTCGAATTATCCGTTTGGTTTGGCCAACTAGATTGGTAGTTCTTGCCATGGGAGAAGTGCTTAGCTTTGGGTTCGATCTTGCGATGTCCTTACCCAGTGACAGAAGGGGCAGCAAGGCACGTATTGTATCGTTGCCATCGAGGATAACAAGATGGGGTTTATTTCATATTGCATGAATTTATCTCTCTACATCATGTCATCTTGCTTAAGGCGTTACTCTGTTTTTAACTTAATACTCTAGATGCATGCTGGATAGCGGTCGATGAGTGGATTAATATTAGTAGATGCAGAATCGTTTCAATCTACTTGTCACGGACGTGATGCCTATATACATGATCATGCCTAGATATTCTCATAATTATGCACAATTCTATCAATTTCTCAACAGTAATTTGTTCACCCACCGTAGAATACTTATGCTCTTGAGAGAAGCCACTAGTGAAACCTATGGCCCCCGGGTCTATTCTCATCATATCAATATCCATCACTTTTATATTGTTTTGCTATTTACTCTGCTTTTACTTTTTACTTTGCATCTTTATATCAAAAATACCAAAAATATTCTATCTATCAGATCTCACTCTCGTAAGTGACCGTGAAGGGCTTGACAACCCCTAATCGCGTTGGCTGCGAGTAGCTATCGCTTTGTGCAGGTACGAGGGACTTGAGCGTGGGCTCCTACTTGATTGATACCTTGGTTCTCAAAAACTGAGGGAAATACTTACGCTACTCTTCGGGGAAAACCAACGCAAGCTCAAGACGTAGCAGACTGGTGCAAGCCTCTCGGAGTTGGAATATACGCTTTGATAGTGTGATCAAAGCATATGGTTTTATACAGACTTTTGGAGAAGCCTGTATTTACAAGAAAGTGAGTGGGAGCTCCGTAGCATTTCTGATATTATATGTAGATGACATATTGTTGATCAGAAATGATACTGAATTTCTGAATAGCATAAAAGGATACTTGTATAAGAATTTTTCAATGAAAGACCTCGGTGAAGTTGCTTACATATTGGGCATCAAGATCTATAGAGATAGATCAAGACGCTTAATTGGACATTCACAAAGCACATACCTTGATAAAGTTTTGAAGAAGTTCAAAATGGATCAGGTAAAGAAAGAGTTCTTGCCTGTATTACAAGGTGTGAAGTTGAGTCAGACTCAATGCCCGACCACTGCAGAAGATAGAGAGAAAATTAAAGGTGTTCCTTATGCTTCAGCCATAGGTTCTATCATGTATGCAATGCTATGTACCAGACCTGATGTGTGCCTTGCTATCAGTTTAGTAGGGAGGTACCAAAGTAATCAAGGAGTGAATCACTGGACAGCGGTCAAGAACATCCTGAAGTACCTGAAAAGGACTAAGGATATGTTTCTCGTATGTGGAGGTGACAAAGAGCTTGTCGTAAATAGTTACGTCGATGCAAGCTTTGAGACTGATCTGGATGACTCTAAGTCACAAACCGGATACGTATTTTTATTAAATGGTGGAGCTGTCAATTGGTGCAGTTCCAAGCAGAGCGTCGTAGCAGGATCTACATGTGAAGCGGAGTACATAGCTGCTTCAGAAGCAACAAATGAAGGAGTTTGGATGAAGGAGTTCATATCCGATCTAAGTGTCATACCTAGTGCATCGGGTCCAATGAAAATCTTTTGTGACAATACTAGTGCAATTGCCTTGGCAAAGGAATCCAGATTTCACAAGAGAACCAAGCACATCAAGAGATGCTTCAATTCCATCCGCGATTAAGTCAAGGAGGGAGACATAGAGATTTGCAAGATACATATGGATCTGAATGTTGTAGACCCGTTGACTAAGCCTCTCTCATGGCAAAACATGATCAGCACCAAGACTCCATGGGTGTTAGAATCATTACAATGTAATCTAGATTATTGACTCTAGTGCAAGTGGGAGACTGAAGGAAATATGCCCTAGAGGCAATAATAAAGTTGTTATTTATATTTCCTTATATCATGATAAATGTTTATTATTCATGCTAGAATTGTATTAACCGGAAACTTAGTACATGTGTGAATACATAGACAAACATAATGTCACTAGTATGCCTCTACTTAACTAGCTCGTTGAATCAATGATGGTTATGTTTCCTAACCATATACATGAGTTGTCATTTGATTAACGGGATCACATCATTAAAGAATGATGTGATTGACTTGACCCATCCGTTAGCTTAGCATGATGATCGTTTAGTTTATTGCTATTGCTTTCTCCATAACTTATACATGTTCCTATGACTATGAGATCATGCAACTTCCGAATACTGGAGGAACACCTTGTTTGCTACCAAACGTCACAACGTAACTAGGTGATTATAAAGGTGCTCTACAGGTGTCTCCGATGGTGTTTGTTGAGTTGGCATAGATCGAGATTAGGATTTGTCACTCCGATTGTCGGAGAGGTATCTCTGGGCCCTCTCGGTAATGCACATCAATTTAAGCCTTGCAAGCAATGTGACTAATCATTTAGTTGCGGGATGATGCATTACGGAGTGAGTAAAGAGACTTGCCGGTAATGAGATTGAACTAGGTATTGAGATACCGACGATCGAATCTCGGGCAAGTAACATACCGATGACAAAGGGAACGACGTATGTTGTTATGCGGTTTGACCGATAAAGATCTTCGTAGAATATGTGGGAGCCAATATGAACATCCAGGTTTCGCTATTGGTTATTGACCGGAGAGATGTCTCGGTCATGTCTATATAGTTCTCGAACCCGTAGGGTCCGCACGCTTAACGTTCGGTGACGATCGGTATTATGAGTTTATGTGTTTTGATTTACCGAAGGTAGTTCGGAGTCCCAGATGTGATCACAGACATGACGAGGAGTCTAGAAATGGTCGAGACATAAAGATCGATATATTGGATGACTATGTTTGGACATCAGAAAGGTTTCGAGAGAGTTCAGGCATATACCGGAGTCCCGGGGGTTACCAGAACCCCCCGGGGAGTCAATGGGCCTTAATGGGCCATAGTGGAAAGGATGAGGAGGCGGCCAAGGTGGGAGCGCCCCCCCCCAAACCCAATCCGAATATGTAAGGGGGGCCGCCCCCCTTTCCTTCTCTCCTTCTTCCCCTTCCTTCCCTCTCCTACTCCAACTAGGGAAGAGGGAATCCTACTCCCACCGAGAGTAGGACTCCCCCTTGGGAGCGCCTAGGAGACGGACACTCCCCCCTCCTCCAGTCCTTTATATATGGGGGCACCCCATAGACACACAAGTTGATCATTGATCTCTTAGCCTTGTGCGGTGCCCCCTCCACCATAATCCACCTCGGTCATATCGTAGCGGTGCTTAGGCGAAGCCCTGTTCCGGTAGCATCATCATCACACCGTCGTGCTGACGAAGCTCTCCCTTGACACTCTGCTGGATCGTGAGTTCGTGGGATGTCACCGAGCCGAACATGTGCAGATCGCGGAGGTGCCGTACTTTCGGTACTAGGATCGGTCGATCATGAATACGTACGACTACATCAACCGCGTTGTCATAACGCTTCCGCTTATGGTCTACGAGGGTACGTAGACAATACTCTCCCCTCTTGTTGCTATGCATCACCATGATCTTGCGTGTGCGTAGGATTTTTTTTGAAATTACCGCGTTCCCCAACAACAGGGACTCGTCAAGTCGGGTAGTTGCCGAGGCAGCATGGTGAAGCGGAGACGCCCACGTCCCATCAATCGCCACGCGTCAACTGAGGCCGCAGGCTGTTGGGGCCCGTGGCGCTCCGCACTTGCCCCTTGGCTTCGCCTCGAAGCCAAGCCCTGGGGCTACTGTTGGTGTCGTGGGAACAGGGGTCCCCAGACTTGCCTGCGGCCCACGGCGTGGCTCCACCAACGGCCCTGTACGACCCATCCTCATTAGTGAACACTCAAGACCCTCGCGAGGCAGACGACGCAAGACCTCCTCGGTGGTGGCCTCACCAGGCTGGCTCACGAGGGGCGGAGAGATCAAGGCGAGGGGCACCTCGCAAGGTCCCTGTGACGCAAGCCATGGCGACCAAGGCCAGGCGGGCGCCAACGCGTGCAGTGTACTTGTTTCCTCTTTGGTGCTAAAGATGCAAGCGCAGGCGAGGAGTCCCGAGGCATCAGGCAAAGGCTTCCATATCGGTGCAACAAGACCAAGACTAGCAGGACGGCAGGATGGAGGTCACTATGGAGCCCGGGACGACGTCACCACCAGAGCCTTTGGCAAGCGAAGACCACCTTTTGTCAGGATAACTTTTACTAGTTGTCTCCCTTCAAATTCAGCCTTTGTTGGATCCCTTCCCGCCTACATTTGGGAAGAGGACCATGGCCTCTACAAATAGGACTAGCCACCACTGTAGTCAAGGATCAGCTCATCTTGGATTGGATCCACTCCACCTAGGCCATCTCACCAGCTCATCGAGCTCAAGGACACCTGTTGGTGTTAAAACCGGCGGATCTCGGGTAGGGGGTCCCGAACTGTGTGTCTAGGCCGGATGGTAACAGGAGGCAAGGGACACGAACTTTTACCCAGGTTCGGGCCCTCTCGATGGAGGTAAAACCCTACGTCCTGCTTGATTAATATTGATGATATGGGTAGTACAAGAGTAGATCTACCACGAGATCAGAGAGGCTAAACCCTAGAAGCTAGCCTATGGTATGATTGTTGTTCTATATGTTGTCCTATGGACTAAAACCCTCCGGTTTATATAGACATCGGAGAGGGTTAGGGTTACACAAAGTCGGTTACAATGGTAGGAGATCTACATATCCGTATCACCAAGCTTGCCTTCCACGCCAAGGAAAGTCCCTTCCGGACACGGGGCGAAGTCTTCAATCTCGTATCTTCATAGTCCAGGAGTCCGGCTGAAGGTATAGTCTGGCCATCCGGACACCCCCTAATCCAGGACTCACTCAGTAGCCCCTGAACCAGGCTTCAATGACGACGAGTCCGACGCGCAGATTGTCTTCGGCATTGCAAGGCGGGTTCCTCCTCCAAGTACTTCATAGAAGATTTTGAACACAAAGATAGTGTCCAGCTCTGCAAAATAAGTTTCCACATATTGCCATAGAGAGAATAACATTTACACAAATCTAATCCGCTGACGTATTCCGTAGTGTGACACACCACGGCCAAGCCTTTATCCGAGTAGTTTTATTATCCCACCTCAGCGCGTCATGCGAGGCGGTTTCCTTGGCACGTCTTGTTAAAGCAGAGATCGTGTCCCCTTATTCCGGGATTCTCATCAATATGGGCGTGGGTAACCCAACCGCGCCATTGATTACGGCGCTTGGAGATAAGCGAGTTTTACCAGGCTGGTGGGGACACGTAGTTGCGTCCACCCATATAAGGGGATAAGGATCCACCTTTTCACCTACGCCTTCTTCCTCCCTTGCTTATCCATTCTCGCACACTCGAGCTCCAGCGCCCAAGTCCGCACTCCCCACCTCAACCTTCTCCAGCCATGTCCGGAGCGGGAGGCAAGTGGATGGTCTCCTCCGTCACGGAGGGACACATCAAAAAATTGAGGAAGGCTGGATACTTGTCTAACGACATCGCGTACCGGCTTCCCGAAAAGGGGCAGCTCATCCCCACCCCTAGGCCCCATGAGAGGGTGGTGTTCCTCCCCCATTTCCTCGGCGGACTGGGCTTCCCTCTTCACCCATTTGTCCGGGGGTTCATGTTCTACTATGGCCTGGATTTCCACGATCTGGCCCCGAACTTTGTCCTCAACATCTTGGCGTTTATTGTCGTGTGCGAGGCTTTCCTCCGCATCCGCCCCCATTTCGGCCTATGGCTCAAGACTTTCAATGTCAAGCCGAAGGTGGCGCGCGGCAACCAGGCGGAGTGCGGAGGCGCCATGGTGGGCAAGATGCCCAACGTCTTATGGCTCGAGGGCTCCTTTGTGGAGACCCTGAAGGGGTGGCAATTAGGGTGGTTTTACATCACCGAGCCGCGCGACCCCGAATGGGTCATAGCCCCTGAGTTTCGATCCGGACCCCCTACGCGGCTCACCTCCTGGAAGGAGACGGGCCTGTCGTGGGGTAAAAAAGGAGAGCTGAGCGGACTCCAAACATGCGTCCAAACCCTGGTGGACAAGAAGCTCAAACTTGTCAACGTAGTCCAGGTTATGCTCATCCGCCTGATCCTCCCGTGTCAACAACGGGCTTTCAACCTGTGGGAGTTCGACCCGGCGCGGCACCGAACTCTGAGCAGGCTCTTCGACACGACGTACGAAGATGCCTGGAAGGTGCTTTTCAAGGGCGCCGAGGCCCCCGCATCCGCTACCGAGGATCACAGATTCAGTACGCAGTGTCACGCTCATGCGGTAAGCTATTTTTTCCTTTTACAGGGTATCAGTTTTTCATAGTTTGACTCCATGCGGGATCTAAGCTCCCTTACCTTTGATAGGATTGGCAGGAGATGTCCGGACAGATCAACTGTCCGGCTCCTTTGCCCGAAGGCCCAGCGGACGCTCGTTTGGCGAAGCTGCTGGTTCCGGCACCCCATGTGGTGCCGGAGAAGAAGGCCAAGAAGAGGGCCACAGGGACTCGAAAGAGTGCCCGGCGCCTGGAGGTGTCGGATCCCTCATCCGACGACTCCAAGACGCACTCCTCCCATGAAGACGAGGAGGAGTAAGAAGAGACCCCTCCCCCTCTAGCGGGGGAAGGGAAGAAAAGGAAGGCCGCCCCAGCTGGGGAGGCCGAAGGGTCCAAGAAGGGGAAAACCCTTCCTCCGGACTACTCCACCGACGCCGACGACGGAGGAGAGGAGTGGCCGCCCAGGGCCAAGCCCCTGGCTAAATCGTAAGTATCCGGATACCCGAGTAATTCATAGTATTCCTTTGTTGCACAACTTTCCCTTACATCGAATATGTTTATGTAGCCCACCCAAAGACCGACTCGACGCGTCGTCGAGCGGTTCACTGGACTTGTCGGATGTGAATTCGCTTCTGACGGCTTCCTCCCCCCGCCCTACGGATGACACCGAATTGTTGTCCCAACAGGTTCCAATCCGGGAGGAGGTGGTCCTGGAGGCGCCGCAAGGCGACCTCCCGGACCCCAGGAGTGAAGGGGACAGAACCCCCCAGGGCTCCAAGTCCGGCCCTAGGCCGGACACCGCTCCGGAACCTTCAAAGGTTCTAGAGTCCGGTGGGCGACCTCCTTCCAAGAGGAGCAAGCCCACCGTGCCGGGGACCCCCGTCCAACCGGAGGCGCCGGACAATCTGTTGGAGGTGCTCAAAGGCACCTCCATCAACGAGGGGCACCGCACCATTATGAGTGCGGTGGTCCAGAAGGTTTAGTCTGCCAAGAGCGGACTGACTGAAGCTTGTACTAGCCTTTTAAGAGGCTTTGAGGTAAGTAAAAAATGTGTAAATAATATTACCGCATAGACAGTAGCCCCTGATGCTCTGTTTGGCGTTCGGGAAGAAAAGCCGAATAGAGGATCAAAATGAAATTCGCAGGAGTCTAACAAAAAGGAGTCAATATGCGTATGCAGGCTTCTGTGCTGGCATCTGACGTACTGACTGCGGAAGTGGACACGCTAAAGCAGAACCTCGAGCAGTCCGAGCGAGAGCTCGGGTGTGCCAAGAAGCAGCTCGAGGAGAAGGAAGGTAAGAAATACCTTGTTAAATATATATAAAAAAGGTGCAATTGCAAAAAATGACAGGATCATCGTGGCTATTGTAGGGGCCACATCTGAGGTGGCGACCCTTAAGCAAGCGCTGGTCGAGGCCGAGAAGAGGGCGGCCGCGGAGCGCACCGAGAGGGAGAAGTATGAGGCCGAGGTTGGCAAGGTGCGGCAAGAGCTCCAGGCTCTCATGGAAAAACATGAGAGTTTGGAGCTTGACTCAAAGACGCGAGCGTCCGAGCTCGCGGTGGCTATTGAAAATGCCATGTCTACCAAGGCCGAATCCCAGAAGACCCTCCAGGAGTTGGATGAGGTGAAGAAGATAGCGGCGGGTAAGGCATTCTTTATGCAAAGCAAACACATAAACGTGAGTTACTTGTTACTTACCCGAATCCGGAGCTCTTCAGGAGCGTTCGCAGATCTTCCCCGGAGTGTGTCCGATGCCGCCACATTCTATCAAGCCGAGGAGGGCAGCTCGACAGAGAAGGTGTTCTGGTCTCAGTATGCTGAGGCCGGACACCCCGTGCCCCTGAGCGACCAGCTGAAACAACTGGTCGAGCTCCACAAGGCGGCCGAACAGGCCATGAAGGGCCTCATAGTTCGGCTGTGGCCTGGAGAGGCTCTGCCTGGGAGCTATTTCGGACTGGTGCGGCGGCTGGTGGAGGCTTGTCCAAGGCTCGAAGTCATCAAGCGTTCCGTCTGCATTGAAGGTGCCCGTAGGGCCCTTGCCCGTGCTAAGGTGCACTGGGGCAAGCTGGATGCTGAGAATCTTGTGAAGGACGGGCCACCGTCGGGGAAAGAGCATCGCAAGCCCGAGAATTATTATAAGGATGTTCTGAAGGGTGCCTGCCTTGTGGCAGATGAATGTTCTAGGGATGTAATTTTTGAGTGAAACTTGCTCGCTTTGTCCTGTGCGCTGAAAACTTGTTTATATGCGCTAAGCAATGCTGTTGGAATTTAAAATATTACCTTCTGTGCGGCTGTTTATCAATTCTGAGAGATGGCAAGTCGTTGGCTTCTGCCCCCGTGCCGCTAGTGCTGGGGTGTTCGGGGATAAACCTGAGCGCTCTTTTTCCCATGTTTGGGTCCTTCGAGGGAGGCGCTCAGCCCAACGAACAAGGCAATCGGACTATAATGCGTGAACACTCTCACTTAGCCATAGAATTCTATAATTTTAAATTTCGGTGAAGCCCCTGGTATTCGGAAGACTGAGTTCGGGGCGCTATCCACGCCTTGGCCGGACAGAGCCGGCTCCTCGCTCTAAGCGGCATAAGTCTTTAGGGACTCGAAAAACCTCTCGAACAGCGACCAGCTCTCGCTTCATCATGACTTTCAGTTTTAGCTTTCTCCACTGAGGTGCTCGACCCAGCTCAACTGGTGCACAATCGCAGTGGTTCTCCTAGTGCTACCTTAGCAGATATAGCGGAACGTAAGGCACCAAAACATAGGAGCCGGGCAAACCCAACTATTGACCCAAGACATGATTCGGAGCCGATGCATATAATGCTATAAGTTCGGGGTGCCGCACTTGTTAAAGTGTTCGGACTTCTCACACCATATTGAGGGGTACTAAAGCCCCTGGCGTATTTTGGCCGTACCAAAGTGTACGGGTGCAACATGTCGTTAAGGAACATATATAAAAAAAGAGTAATGCAAAAATAGACAAAAGCTATGCACTATTTATTAAAAAGGGTTGCGATCAAAGCAGAACGATACAAATTATGCGATAAGCAAAATGTTGGACTACTTAACATGTCCGTTCCAGGGGCAGGCTGCAGAATGGTATGCGAAACAGGTATACTGCTCGTGATAGGGACCACCTGGGAGTTCCGTAATGCGGCGTGGCTTGTCTGCTTCCCTGGTTCTTGCATCGTTTGTGCGATAATTGAACTACTGAACAGGCCTTCCGAAGAATGGAGTCCTGAAAGTAAGAGAAAATTAAAAAATCGGCAGCCCCTGGTGCGGTTTAAGCCGTGTTTCGGGCGTGCCGTGATGGTGCCCCTCCCCCTGTACCCATGGTATTTCTAGAGCGTAGTTATGTATGCGAAGCACTGAGGTTGCCTTTTTGCGAGGGCTGGGGTTGGGGCCGCATTGCTACGCCTGCTCAGATCATGCTAGGCGGTCTTGTTGTAGGTTACTCCGGGCGCGCTTGACGGTGTTCGGTCGTTTAATGGCCGGACTGGAGAACTGCCTGGAGAGGCTGCTTTGTACTTCCACTGCAAGGGCCGCTGTGTGCTCCTCCGTTCGGAGGGAGCGTTCGGTGTTTCCATTGACTGTAATTACTCCTCGAGGGCCTGGCATTTTGAGCTTAAGGTATGCGTAGTGCGGTACCACATTGAACTTTGCGAATGCGGTTCGCCCGAGCAGTGCGTGATAGCCACTGCGGAATGGGACTATGTCGAAGATTAACTCCTCGCTTCGGAAATTATCCGGAGATCCGAAGACCACTTCAAGTGTGACTGAGCCTATACAGTTGGCCTCCACACCTGGTATTACGCCTTTAAAGGTCGTTTTGGTGGGCTTAATCCTCGAGGGATCTATGCCCATTTTCCACACTGTATCCTGGTAAAGCAGGTTCAGGCTGCTGCCACCGTCCATAAGGACTCTAGTGAGATGAAATCCGTCAATAATTGGGTCTAGAACCAATGCGGTGAATCCGCCATGATGGATGCTAGTGGTGTGGTCCCTTCGATCAAAGGTGATCGGGGAGGAGGACCATGGGTTGAACTTTGGGGCGACTGGCTCTACCGCGTATACGTCCCTTAACGCGCGCTTCCACTCCCTCTTGGGGACGTGGGTTGCGTATATCATGTTCACCGTCCGCACTTGTGGGGGAAAACCCTTCTGTCCACTGTTGTTCGGCGGCCGGGGCTCTTCGTCGTCATTGCTATGCAGCCCCTTGTCTTCGTTTTCGGCATTTAACTTGCCTGCCTGCTTGAACACCCAACAATCCCTATTGGTGTGGTTGGCCGACTTTTCGGGGGTGCCATGTATCTGGCACAAGCGGTCGAGTATTCGGTCCAAACTGGACGGGCCCCTAGGATTCCTTTTGAATGGCTTTTTCCACTGACCGGATTTAGATCCCCTGAATCCGGCATTAACTGTCGTATCCTCAGCATTGTCGCCGTTAATGTGGCGCTTCTGCTTGTTGCGACGCGACCTGCCACTACTGTCCCTGGTATCCGAATTACCAGGGTTCTTGGTCATATTGTTGCTACGAGCAAGCCAGCCATCTTCTCCCGCGCAAAAGAGGGTCATGAGTGTCGTGAGTGCTGCCATAGACTTTGGCTTTTCCTTTCCTAGGTGCCGGGCAAGCCACTCGTCACGGATATTGTGCTTGAAGGCTGCTAGGGCCTCTGCGTCCGGACAGTCGACTATTTAATTTTTCTTTGTTAGGAACCGTGTCCAGAATTGCCTGGCCGATTCCTCTGGCTGCTGGATCACGTGGCTTAGGTCATCGGCGTCTGGTGGTCGCACATAAGTGCCCTGGAAATTGTCGAGGAATGCCGCTTCCAGGTCCTCCCAACAACTGATTGATCCTGCTGGCAAGCTGTTAAGCCAATGCCGAGCTGGTCCTTTAAGCTCGAGTGGGAGGTATTTGATGGCGTGGAGATCATCGCCGCGGGCCATGTGGATATGAAGGAGATAATCCTCGATCCATACCGCAGGATCTGTTGTGCCATCATATGATTCGATGTTTACGGGTTTGAAACCCTCGGGGATTTGATGATCCATTACTTCGTCTGTGAAGCATAGTGGGTGTGCGGCGCCTCTATACTGGGCTATATCACGACATAGCTCCAATGAGCTTTGTCTACTGTGTTCGGCCCTACCGGATTTATGTTCGGCGTGACGGTTATTGTCTCGAGTCGTGGGGCGCCCACGCGATCCGTAGATCGATCTTGTTTGCCTTGCCTTGTCCTCCAACATATCTTGCAGGTCTGGCGCATTTTCCCGTGCCTTGGTACGGGGTGCGGCTTGAGTGGAGGACCGAGAGGCCTCTCTGTCGCGGCCATGAGGTGGCCGGTTGGCCATATCAAGTGCTTCCTCCTCTAATCGGGGTAGCAACCTGCGCTTTGGGTAGCTCTTGGAGGGGCGTTCGAGTTCATGCTCTTCGACCGCAAGGACTTCAGTCCATCTGTCAACTAGTAAATCTTGATCAGCTCTAAGCTGTTGCTGTTTTTTCTTGAGGCTTCTTGCCATGGCCATAAGCCTGCGTTGAAAACGCTCTTGCTCGCGGGATCCTCTGGCACGACGAATTCATCGTCGTCGAGGCTTGCCTCGTCTTCGGAGGGAGGCATATGATTTTCTTCCTCGACCTCTCTGTCTGCCGCTCTCTCAAGAGGGCTGGTTTCTCCATCCTCCTGTGCTGAATCTTGCTGGAGGGGGTTTTCTTAGGCACTCTCTGGAGTATTATTATCTCCCGTGCTTGAATCACCGTATTTGTTTTGGCGGGATTTTGAGCGGCGCCGCTGACGCCGGCGCTTAGGCTGTTTCTTGGAGGGGTCATCCTCCACTGTTCCATCGCCATCTCCTTCTTTTGGGGTGTCCACCATGTATATGTCATATGACGAGGTGGCTTTCCAGGGCCCAATAGGCGCTGGTTCTTCATCGTCTCCATCATCGGCGTCCATACCGTCGATGTCTTCGGAGTCGAAGTCGAGCATGTCGGTTAAATCGTCGACAGTGGCTACAAAGTGGGTGGTGGGTGGGCTTTAAATTTCTTCATCGTCCGTATCCCAACCTTGCTGACCATAGTCCGGCCAGGGCTCTCCTGATCAAGAGAGAGACTTCAGTGTCTTCAGAATATCGCCGAAAGGCGAGTGCTGAAAGATGTCCGTGGCAGTAAACTCCATGATCGGCGCCCAATCGGATTCGATCGGCAGGGGCGCGGAGGGTTCAGAGTCCGGAGAGGAGTCCGGCTCATTGGAGTCACGAGTCTTGTGGAGTGCGGGGCTGGTGTTCGGCTCAATCGCCGTTTGAATTGCAGCCCCCGAGGCAGCGTCCAACCACCCATCCTCGATCGGCGCAGTTGGCTCTGAATTAAGGGTCGAAGCCGATGCGGGTGCGGCCTCCAGGGCACTGTTCGGCGGCAGAGCTAGATCATGGTCGTCATGACAGTGCGGCGCGCTCGGCAGTGGCTCGAATCCGTCGAAGATCAAGTCCCCGCGGATGTCAGCCGTGTAGTTTAAGCTTCCAAATCTGACCTGACGGCCAGGGGCATCGCTTTCGATCTGCTCCAGATGGCCAAGTGAATTGGCCCGCAGTGCGAAGCCGCCGAAGACGAAGATCTGTCCGGGGAGGAAGGTCTCACCCTAGACTGCATCACCATTGATGATCATAGGATCCATCAAGCCTGACGGCGATGACACAGAGGAACTCTCAATGAAAGCACCAATGTCAGTGTCAAAACCGGCGGATCTCGGGTAGGGGGTCCCGAACTGTGCGTCTAGGCCGGATGGTAACAGGAGGCAAGGGACACGAAGTTTTACCCAGGTTTGGGCCCTCTCGATGGAGGTAAAACCCTATGTCCTGCTTGATTAATATTGATGATATGGGTAGTACAAGAGTAGATCTACCACGAGATCAGAGAGGCTAAACCCTAGAAGCTAGCCTATGGTATGATTGTTGTTCTGTATGTTGTCCTACGGACTAAAACCCTCCGGTTTATATAGACACCGGAGAGGGTTAGGGTGACACAAAGTCGGTTACAATGGTAGGAGATCTACATATCTGTATCGCCAAGCTTGCCTTCCACGCCAAGGAAAGTCCCTTCCGGACACGGGACGAAGTCTTCAATCTCGTATCTTCATAGTTCAGGAGTCCGGCTGAAGGTATAGTCCGGCCATCCGGACACCCCCTAATCTAGGACTCCCTCAACACCTCTCCTCAGGAGGCTGTTCTTCCCTTATACTCGTTCATCCTCAGCCCAAGAGGCAATCCACCACACCACACTGGAGTAGGGTATTACACCACAACGGTGGCCCGAAAGAGTATAAACTCTGTGTCCTTTGTTCTCGAACCCGTTGGGTCCACACGCTTAACGTTCGATGACGATCGGTATTATGAGTTTATGTGTTTTGATGTATCAAATGTAGTTCGGAGTCCCAGATGTGATCACGGACATGACGAGGAGTCTCGAAATGGTTAATACATAAAGATCGATATATTGGAAGGTTATGTTTGGACATCGGAATGGTTCCGTATGAGTTCAGGCATTTACCGGAGTACCGGGGGGTTACCGGAATCCCCCGGCTAGTCAATGGGCCTTATTGGGAGAGAGGAGGAGGCGGCTAGTTGGAGGGCACGCCCCCAAGCCCAATCTAAATTGGGGGGGGGCTTTCCTTCCATCTCTCTCTCCCTCTTCCTTTTTCTCCTACTCCAACTAGGGAAGGGGGCAAACCTACTCCTACTGGGAGTAGGACTCCTCCTTGGGCGCGCCATAGAGAGGGCCGGCCCTCCCCTCCTCTCCTCCTTTATATACGGGGGAGGGGGGCACCCCATAGACACACAAGTTGACAGTAGTCTTAACCGTGTGCGGTGCCTCCCCTCCACAGATTTCCACCTCGGTCATATTGTTGTAGTGCTTAGGTGAAGCCCTGCGTCGGTAACTTCATCATCACCGTCATCCCGCCGTCGTGCTGACGAAACTCTCCCTCGGACTCAGCTGGATCAAGAGTATGAGGGACGTCACCGAGCTGAACGTGTGCAGATCGCGGAGGTGCCGTGTGTTCGGTACTTGGATCAGTTGGATCGCGAAGACATTCGACTACATCAACCGCGTTACTAAATGCTTCCGCTTTCGGTCTATGAGGGTACATGGACACACTCTCCCGCTCGTTGCTATGCCTCACCTAGATGGATCTTGCGTGTGCGTCAGAAAATTTTGAAATTACTGCGTTCCCCAACAGCTCTAGGGTACCAAGCACCCAAAAGTAAAAAGATCTCAAACTTCACTTCCACGTATCACCATGAAGAACTCAAACCAACGCACCAAATGCAATGCCAAGGGCACACGGAGTTCCCAAGTCCTTCTCTCCCAAATCCCACCACAACAACTAATGCTATGGAGGAAAATGATAGGAAGAGCAAGGAAGAGAACACGAATAACTCCAAGATCAAGATCCAAGGGGTTCCCCTCACACAGAGGAGAAAGTGGTTGATGGAAACGTAGATCTAGATCTCCTCTCTCTTTTCCCTCAAGAACTAGCAAGAATCATTAGAGGGATTGAGAGTTAGCAAGCTCGAAGAAGGTCAACAATGGGGGGAAGAACATGAGCTAGAAGAATTAGATCCATTGGGGAAGAAGACCCCCTTTTATAGGACACCACGAATCTGCCCATTATGTTGCAGAAAACACAGGAGCGGTACAACCGCTAGGCGTACCAGTACAACCGTGAAACATGGGTACCCTGCAGAAACCCTACTAAGCAGTACAACCGGCGGCGCGAGCGGTAGTACCGGTGTTGGGGAACGTAGCATGCAATTTCAAAAAATTTCCTACGCTCGTGCAAGATCTATCTAGGAGATGCATATCAACGAGAGGGGGAGAGTGTGTCCACTTACCCTCATAGACCGAAAGCGAAAGCGTTTGACAGCGCAGTTGATGTACTCAAACTTCTTCTAGATCCGACCGATCAAGCACCAAATGTATGACACCTCCGAGCTCTACACACGTTCAGCGCAATGACGTCCCTCGCCTTCTTGATCCAGCAAGGTGTTGAGGAAGTAGATGAGTTCCGTCAACACGACGGCATGGTGACGATGATGGTGAAGTGATCCATGCAGGGCTTCGCCTAAGCACCACGAGAATATGACGGGGCTTGTAAATTGTGGAAGGGGGCGCCGCACACGGCTAATGATTGTTCGTCTGTGTTCTAGGCGCCCCTCCCCACATATATATAGGTGGGAGGGTGGAGAGGCAGCCAGGGGTGCCCTAGGGTGGGCCGCCGCCCCTAGGGGCCCTGCCTTGATATGAGCCCCCTTTCCATGTATGCATGAAGGGGGAGGAAAGAGGGGGGGGGAGGGAAGGAAGTGGGAATCCTATTCCACACTTTCCTTTCCCTTCCCCCCTTTCCTTCTCCTCCTCCTATTGCCTTATAGGGCGCACCAGCCCCTTGTGGGCTGGTGTGTTCCTTCACAAGGCCCATATGGCCCATAGGATTGCCGGGGGTACCCGAAACACCTTCCGGTGACCCGGTAAGTACCTTAACACTTCCGGTGTCCGAATATCATCGTCCTATATATATCAATATTTACCTCTCAACCATTTCGATACTCCTCGTCATGTCCATCATCTAATCCGGGACTCCGAACAACATTCGGTCACCAAATCACATAACTCATATAATACTAAATCGTCATCGAATGTTAAGCGTGCGGACCCTATGGGTTCGAGAACTATGTAGACATGACCGAGACACCTCTCCGGTCAATAACCAACAACGGAACCTGGATGCTCATATTGTCTCCTACATATTCTACGAAGATCTTTATCGATTGAACCGTTATGACAACATACGTTATTCCCTTTATCATCGGTATGTTACTTGCCCAAGATTCGATCGTCAGTATCCACATACCTAGTTCAATCTCGTTACTGGCAAGTCTCTTTACTAATTCCATAATACATCATCTTGTAACTAACTCATTAGTCACTTTTCTTGCAAGGCTTCTTATGATGTGCATTACGATAGGGCCTAGAGATACCTCTCTGATACTCGGAGTGACAAATCCTAATCTCGATCTATGCCAACCCAACAAACACTTTCGGAGATACCTATAGAGCATCTTTATAATCACCCAGTTACGTTGTGATGTTTTGTAGAACACAAGGCATTCCTCCGGTATCCGGGAGTTGCATAATCTCATTGTTGAAGGAATATGTATTTGACATGAAGAAAGTAATAGCAATAAAAGTGAATGATCAATATGCTATGCTAACGGATGGGTCTTGTCCATCACATCATTCTCCTAATGATGTGATCCCATTCTCCAAATGACAACACACGTCTATGGTTAGGAAACTTAATCATCTTTGATTAACGAGCTAGTCTAGTAGAGGCTTACTACGGACATGGTGTTTTGTCTATGTATCCACACATGTATCGAGTTTACAGTTAATACAATTCTAGCATGAATAATAAACATTTATCATGATATATGGAAATATAAAACAACAACTTTATTATTGCCTCTAGGGCATATTTCCTCCAGTCTCCCACTTGCACTAGAGTCAATAATCTAGTTCACATCGCCATGTGATTTAGCACCAATAGCTCACATCTTTATGTGATTAACACTCATAGTTCACATTGCCATGTGACCAACACCCAAAGGGTTTACTAGAGTCAAATAATCTAGTTCACATCGCCATGTGATTAATGCCCAAAGAGTACTAAAGTATGATCATGTTTTGCTTGTGAGAGAGGTTTAGTCAATGGGTTTGCCACATTCAGATCCGTATGTATTTTGCAATTTTCTATGTCTACAATGCTCTGCATGGAGCTACTTTAGCTAATTGCTCCCACTTTCAATATGTATCCAGATTGAGACTCAGAGTCATTCAGATCAGTGTCAAATCTTGCATAGACATAACTCTTTATGACGAACTCTTTGTCACCTCCATAACCGAGATATATTTCCTTAGTCCTCTAAGGATAATTTTGACCGTTGTCTAGTGATCTATTCCTGGTTCACTATTGTACCCCTTGCCAAACTCATGGCAAGGCACACAACAAGTCTGGTACACAACATAGCATACTTTATAGAACCTATGGCTGAGGCATATGGAATGACTTTCATTCTCTCTCTATCTTCTGCCGTGGTCGGGTTTTGAGTCTTACTCAACTTCACACCTTGTAACACAGGCAAGAACCCTTTCTTTGACTGGTCCATTTTGAACTTCTTCAAAACTTTATCAAGGTATGTGCTTTGTGAAAGTCCTATAAAATGTGGTAATTGCTAACATGATTCGGACTGACTTAAGCATCGCTACGGGTGAGAAAGTCTCATTGTAGTCAACTCCTTGAACTTGTCAAAAACCTTTCACGACAAGTTGAGATTTATAGACAGTAACATTACCATCAGCGTCAGTCTTCTTCTTGAAGATACATTTATTCTCTATGGCTCGCCGATCATCGGGAAAGTCAACCAAGGTCCATACTTTGTTCTCATACATGGATCCTATCTCAGATTTCATGGCCTCAGGCCATTTATCGGAATCTGGGCTTATCATCGCTTCTTCATAGTTCATAGGTTCATCATGGTCTAGTAACATGACTTCCAGAACAGGATTACCGTACTACTCTGGTGCGAAACATGCTCTGCTTGACCTATGAGGCTCGGTAGTAAGTTGATCTGAAGTTTCATGATCATTATCATTAGCTTCCTCTCTAGTTGGTGTAGGCATCACAGGAATGGTTTTTCACTAATGTGCTACTTTCCAATTCGAGAGAAGGTGAAATTACCTCATCAAGTTCTACTTTCCTCCCACTCACTTCTTTCAAGAAAAACTCCTTCTCTAGAAAGGTTCCATTCTCGGCAACAAAGATCTTGCCTTAGGATCTGTGGTACAAGGTGTACCCAATTGGTTTCTTAGGGTATCCTGTGAAGATGTACTTCTCCAATTTGGGTTCGAGCTTATCAGGCTGAATCCTTTTGACATAAGTGTCGCAACCCCAAACTTTAAGAAACGACAGCTTAGGTTTCTTGCCGAACCACAATTCATACGGTGTCGTCTCAACAGATTTAGATGGTGCCCTATTTAACATGAACGCAATTGTCTCTAATGCATAACCCCAAAACGATAGTGGTAAATCTATAGGAGACATCATAGATCGCACCATACACTACAAAAAAATACACTTCCGTGATGATACGTGTTTGTCACAGTAGGTCATGTTTTCTGTCATGCATGTACATCCATGACAATTTTATGACAGAATCAAGATAGTCATACCTGTGCTGTCCTAGAAGTGTTCCATGACATTACAAAAATTATCATCACGGAAGTGTCCACTTCCATGACGATAAATCGCGCGTCACAGAAGTGCTTTCGTCAAGGGTGACTGACACGTGGCATACACGATAACGGGTCGCCATTAAGCTATCGGGTTCTGGTTTAGATCTAATAACCCGTTAACAACCCAGACCAATGGGGATTTTCCTCATGTAAAATTATCATTGGCTGGAGGAAACACGTGTCGGCTCACCGTTGGGACAAATGTCATCCACTCATTGGACAAAATGCACCAATGATACGTCGACACGTGGCACAGCCCAACAGAGGACCATTCCAGTGAAAAGGCCGACCCATTTGACTTGGTAAAAAGATAGCGGGCCAGCCCACAGAAAGCCTGTTAACGGCCTGTTCACACATAGCCCATTTACAGCTCGCTAACCCAGGGCCCGTTATGGCCTATCCGAATTTGGCCCAGTAGCATCATCTAGGCCATCCAATATGATTCAAGCCCGCCGTAACTTCCGGCCCATGTCTGGCCCATGACATCTTTCGACCCATATGAGGCACTTTGTAACTCTTGTCCCATTAACGGCCCGTGGCAAAACTGGCCCGTAATGAATAGTAGATCGCTTTATACCCATTAACGACCCATTATTCCATTAGGCCGTTTCAAGCCCATGTTATCTTTCGGCCTTCTTAGGGTCCATTTGTTCTTGGGCTCATTTCCAGCATTTAGTTACGTACGACCTATTTCTAATTGTCGGCCAAATTCAGCCTGTGGTTACAGTCGGCCCATTTGTGGCCCGTTAATCCGTTGGGCCATTTTCATAGCGTCATCAAATATGGCCGATTAACGATGGCCCGTTATGGTCAGCCCATGAATGGATGATTCCAACTCTAGCCCGTTTAAGGCCCATAATGCGGTCCGTTATTGGCCCATGTTTGGCCAATCGATCATACGGCCCGTAGAAGGCCCATTGATGCTACTCCCCGTAGGAGGCCCAGGGTCACTATAGTAAATATGTAGCCCGTGGTTATTGTGTCCTAGTTTTAAAAATAGGTTATTCCGGCCACTAGCAATCCGTAGAAAAAGAACTGCACTGACTACAAACAAACAAATAAACAAGACAACAAGGAAATAAATAAGCATCGCTAGGCTATCACGACTATTATACATATTACATCCACTAGGCATCAAAGTTCGCCACCAGTGCAAATATAGGGAACAAAGCAGCATATCACATACACTGGTTGTGAAAGTTGGTGACCAGTGCAAATAAATGCCACAGCAAAACAAGTCCAGAACTGAAACCACTTCAGAAGAGCTCAATAAACAATATCCTGGGTACCCATAATGTTGGCAAGATGCTTAGCAAGCTTATTAACTTTCTCTTGTTTGGCGCTTAAATCCTCCAGCGCTTGTTGTTGCACAAGAAAGTATGCATCTGAATTATGCAGGGACTTCCTCAGTCCTTCGGCTTCTTGCTGCAGCAAGCTGACTGATGCCTTTCAGCTTGTAACTGAGGCTGAAGAAGCCGACGTGATTCAGGCAGCGAGTTCAAAGAGCTTGTGCCAGCGGTACTGGCCAGTAACTCAAACACTACATCAATGCAGGACTGTGGGGTTTTCTCACTGTCTACAAGATCGTTTTATCACCTTTCTTGGAGACCAACAGGGTTGTCTCACTATCTTGAACCTTATCTGCATTACTTTCTCTACCATTGCATATTCTCCAATATTCTGTTCGCATACTACAAGAGAAACAAGCAGACACACCACAGGTTTAGCATGTAGTATACGAAACTCATTTTGGTAAACTGGTTCAGTAGTAAGGTGGGCAGGATAACATCATGAAACAAACATATATCTATGTACTATGGTCACTGTATTGTCCATATCATTCTAGTTTATGTTGCCAAATCAAGATAGAGACACAGTTCAACTCATATATTTGTAAGACACAGCAGCATAGACAGAATATAAGTGTGAGAAACTACACAACATTGGCAACACTTGTAATGTGCATCACATGAGAACATAACTGTTTATACAACTGAAACTGAAATCAACATAGAGCAAGGAGTTAGAACAACAATCCAATTAAAGAAATAGGTTTAAAACATACCTATTGCACCATTGGAGTTTCAATTGGATCCTTCAAATTCGAAAGTAGTTGGTATGAGTAAATACAATGATGCAACAACAAAGGAGTACTGACCATAGCTACGGAATCTGACCCGAGAACAGTTGCTCTTCTGCTTTAAACATGGAGTTTGGGTTCGCTGTGGTGGTGTTCGTGCTTTGGGCACTGCAGTTGCTTTACAAACTGCTCGTGTGGGGGTACTCTGTGGTGGACATGGTGCTTTGTCAACTAGAAGTGGGTTACTATCCGCTGCGGTTGGGGTTAGATGGGTTGTAGCTGGTTCTCTGCCCATTGGTGTAAGTGTGCAATCTGGAAGAGTCTCGATTATGTGTGGTGGGGCTAGTTTGTGGGCCAGCACAACCATGGTACTATCTGCATTGACGGGTAGCACTGTCTTTTGTGAAGAATGTGTTTTTGCTCCCTTAGATACTGCCATCACCCCCTCCAATTCAAATGGCTGATAAACAAGAAAAGAAATTAAACGTACAAACATTGTATGATAGACAGATGTGGTAATTCACATATATGTTGTCTAACCAAACAGGACAACATGACACAATTTCACATATATGATGCCTAACTAAACAGGATAGCATGACACAGTTTCAGATATATGATGGATAACTTAACAGGATATAATGGCATAATTCAACATATGATGAGTATCTAAACAGGATGACATGACAAAACTATATGATGTCTTTCTAAAATAGGTTGGGATGAAATAATTCACATACATGTTGTCTAAGTATACATGATGACATGATATAATTGACATAATTGATTCATATACTAAGAAGCTGGCACTCACATGTATGATCTCTAAACTAAGCATATGGAATTCAATATTGTGCATATGATGTCTAAATTAAGCAATGCAAGACACCATATGCATGATATGAGAAATATAAACATTGCAACTTAGAGCATACACCTCAGGTGGGATATAGGACTGGTCATCTGTCTCTGAATCCTCCTCTGAGGAGCTCCCTGTAACCATCGAGATATATGCTTCAACATGTACCATTGCCTGCTCTGAAGACCTTGTTTTCACTCCTGATTTTTCCATAACCGGCTCAAATGGCTGATACACATGAAGAGTAGTTCAATATACATAGATTGTCGACAAATGGAATACGTAATGAAAAAAAAGATGGCATGAGATAATTAACATATATGATGCCTGGCTACATGGCGGTGCATAATTCACGTATATGATAACTGGCTGCAAAACATGGCATTGCATAATTCACATATCTGATATAGAAAGCAAACATGAGGCATTCACACAAAGCATGTCTAATCTAAGTAGATGGCATGGCAATGCAAGACACCATATGCATGATATGAGCAATATAACCCTGCCAAGTTAGAGCATGGACCTGGGGGGGATATGAGTGGTCATCTGTCTCTAAATCCTCCTCTAAGGAGCTATCTGTAACCAGCAAGAAATCTGCATCGACGGGTAGCACTAACTGTTTAGAAGACCTTGTTTTCACTCCAGATTTTCCCATGACCGACTCAAATGGCTGATGCACAAGAAGAGTAGATGAATGTATAAACATTGTTGACAAATGGAATACATTATGAAAAAATATGGCACGATACAATTCACATATACGATGACTGGCTAAACAGGATGGTATTGCATGATTCATGTATATGATGCCTGGCTAAAGAAGATGGCATTGCATAATTACCATATACTCCATTCATTCCTAAATATTTGTCTTTTTAGAGATTTCAAATGGACTACCACATACAGATGTATATAGACATATTTTAGAGTGTAGATTCACTCATTTTGCTACATATGTAGTCACTTATTGAAATATCTAAAAAGACAAATATTTAGGAACGGTGGGAGTATGATATAGAAACCAAATAGGTGGCATTCACACAAAGCAAATCTAAACTAAGCTGATGACATAGAAGATGTATAATGTAAGCAATGTGAGGCGCCATATGCATGATATGACCAACATCAACGTGCCAGGTTAGAGCAAACACCTCAGGTGGTAAATAGGAGTGGCCGGCTCCCTCTGAATCCCCATCTGAACAGTTATCTTCCTCTGGAATACAATCTGGAATGGCGGGAGGGGGCCCACTTCGCCCACCATGGGGCGGTGTCTGCACGACATTATATTCCCACGCAACGGTCTTCTCTTTTTCTCTACATGTTCAGTACGATTGTGCATAATAAAAAAATAGTTAGATTTTGTAAGGCCTAAGGGGCGCATGCAGAAATCAAGACTGATGGTAGCAAATGAGTGGATAGATCCAAAACTAATGATAGCAGGTAGATTATAGCTTCAGTTTAAAAAGATACACAATGGATCATCTATTGTTTGTTGCCCACCCAATATGAACCACATACAAGACCCTAGATGAACCAGATAGTAGACAAATACTATTCGTTGCTACCTTGATATGTGCCCCACGGGCATTTTAAAACTCAAGTTTGAATGATAAAGTAGCAGGTAATAATAACCGATGTATAACGTAAGCAAACATGAAAGAGTGCGACCTCTCTTCCATAACTGTGTAGTCCTCAGGTTCATCTGCTCAGTCGATGATGGTAATGCAGTTGGCGTGGCTGCCGGCAACGGGGAAGATGATCTGAGGCGGCGAAAGAAAGTATGCAGGGGGAATCTCTGCTGTAGTGAATGCTTCTGTCGATGCTCCACCTCAGGTGGGGTGGATGACAGCACGGCAGGAGCAAGACATAACACACCGAGTTTTCTTTGGCGCCTATCTGAAAATGAAGTAAATCTGTAAGGGCTCCTTAGAATTGGAGGATTCTATAAACGCAGGGACAGGAAAAACACAGGAATATGATAGGAATGCATGTGCAAAACAGAGCATTTGGAAACATAGGATTTCTCTCAACCTGGGTGTTTGGTTCACATGAATTGGAAGAACACATGAATGGAGAAACATGGTCAAATTAAAGTCAAACCACGTGAAAATGAAAAAAAAGAATCTTATTATGCTAGTAATGCAATTAGTCTTATTCTTCATGCATATTAATTTGAAAAGGACGTCCAAGTGGATATTAAAATTTCTACGTTTTTTCTTTGAAAGAGACACCAAAGGAAAAAATCCTCCAGTTTTTCTTTGCTCCACTCCTTCTAACCAAATGCATGAATAGTAGTACCATAGCAAAGGATCCCTGAGGGGTCTACGTGAATGCAGAGTAACAAAGTGATGCGACGAGTGTACAACCTCTTTGGCATAGCCTTGTCGACCTCAACATCATTGGGTTGGACATGGAGGATGGTGGTGCTGGTGTGACTGCGGAGGCGGGGAAGAAGATCTGAGGCCTCTGGAAACAAAGCCGAGGGTACTACTCCGCTATGATGGACGGTTCCGTCGTTGGAGCAGCTCCGGTGAGGTGTACGACGGCGAGGCTGAAGCAGGACAAGATAGACAACGTTAATCTGAAGTGGGACTCTAATATCATCAGAAATAGATGATGTAAAATACATCACCGAAAAGTGCTAGATGTAAAATGCATCAGCCACGCCACGCCCGCTCCGACAGATGTTGTAAATAATGTTCACTCTAAACTTAACTGAAGAAACTGAACTTTACAGTCGAAACTCAATTTCACTGTCGAAACTGATTGAACTAGTAGCGGAGCATTGCAATAGATGTTTAGGGCATTCGAGCACTAGTAGCAGAGAAGCAGTGATCTAAATCAGCAGACGCTGGAGCAGGGAACACACTAGCAGAGAGCAAGTCGTGCAGCAGCATCGCGAGTGAGTGCTAAAGCAGCAACTCCTGTAGCTGCCGGAGGTCATGCAGTAGCAGCAGCACGAGGGAGAGCAAGAGCAGAGCAACAGCATGAACGAGAGCAAGAGCGGAGCACCAGCGCAACTGACGGCAATAGCAGAGTAGCAGCACGAACGAAAGCAAGAGTAGTGCAGCAGCGCGACCGACAGCAAGAACAGAGCCGCAGTGCGAGCGCAAGCCAGAGTAGCAGCAGCAGCGCTAGCGATAGCCGGAGCAGCTGCAGCTAGTGCCGATGTGGAAGTCACCACCGAGGAAGCAACGCCATGGGGGAGAGACGCCATGGATGAAGTGGCCGGCGACGGTGCCGTCGATGGAGACCCGCCATGGCTGCTCAGTATCGAGCACCGACAGCCCCGTGAGATCGAATAAAAGATAAAATGCAGTGGTGACTGCAGAACCTCCTTGGTGGTGCCGAGTTGGCCTCGGCTTCATCAGAGGAATTGGTGAGGGTGCCGCGGTTCCGGTGGGGTAGGTCAAGATGGTGCTGTGGGGATGGAGGTGGCGCGATAGATGAGGCGAACATCGGGGCAGCTCCTTGGAGGTGGAGGACAGGGCGGTTGATCCGGCGGGACGATGAGATCGACGACGGATCCTCATCTGGCGCGGTGGATGAGGGACGGCGAGGTGTTGCGGTGGACGACATCGTCGGGGAAGAGTCTCCGGTTGGGCGGCGGTCGGGAGGCCGACAGAGGAGCGTGGTGTCTCACAGGTTTTGGCGGCCTCAGTGTACGAATGGGGGGACAAAGGAGAAGGTAGGAGGAGCCATGGCTTAGGGACGCGCTGGTCCGAAATGTAGGGTAAGTTACCAGCGTACCCCCACTGGTTTTGACCACGCGACGTCGAGCCGGCATTTCCTGCTGAGGGGTAGAAGGGGGATTTCGCGTGTCTGGGCTGCGGGACCGATTTCAGATGAGGAGGGAGTTTTCGCGTGCGTCAAAATTTCGGGATAACAAGGCGCAGCACGGGTTGAAGAGGCGGGAGTTTCAAAGCAGATGAGGCAAAAGATACTCGAGCTTGAAAATTTCGGGATAACAAGGCGCGTATTCCATGTTCGACAGAACAAACTTAACGTGTACAAAAAAATTCATACAAGACACAAGAGAGTCATGTCCCCTTTTACTATATTGCTGTAAATGCCATTGAAAAAACTACAATAAAAATGTAAAAAAAATTGGGAGAACAAGATTACCCTGTACAGTACCAAATCGATTCGCACTTCCCTCAACAACAACAAAAAACAAATCAATTCCCACCAAAGTAAAGAGTCATGTCCCTTTTTATATGATTACAAATGCCAGGATCTCGAATTTCAATGTTTGAATCCACATTATGTTGAATTCGAATATATCGTTAGGTGACCTTGCGGTTTATAATGGATGTAGTCCTACATTTTGATCTTCCATCATGTATGAACATTTTACTCCACCCTATGAACATATATATTGTCGTGTACCATATGGACTAAATTTGAATCAATTTTCCTTATTTGAATACGATTGTTGTCAAGTTATACCATCATTTAAATATTATATTGATAACAAAAAACATGCATATAGGAGTAATCATATTTCACTATGAACTACATGTACCATACGATCTCCAATTCAAATATGTGTATCCATTTTATGTTGAATTCAAATCAGAGTACGTTGGCCTAGGTAGCGAGATGTTCGGGATAATCTAAACCCTGTTTTCATATGTATAATTTTTGGCTGAATTGGGACAAGTTTTGGTATAAGCTTCTTGCAAAACCGGAGATTCTCTCAACAAGCCTCGTGGTTCCGAGAGGGAACGTGTCACCTTTGTGTGCGAAACGATATACACTACCTCCCCCCTGATTTTCTTTGCAGAGGCAACATAGAACTATATGAGTGCCCTACTAAATTTTGGAATTATTCCTGGTTCGTTTGGCCTTTTTTATACATAAATTGAGTTTCTAGACATTTAATGTGCATAATTCAAATTTGAACTGCAAGCACATGCTCCGGTGCACCAAAGTTGGTTGAAAAATCACATGTATGTCCTTGGGTGAATTTGTAGGTCCCATGCAAGAAATGAGAATGAAATTCAAACATCTTGGCGTCGTGACTTGGCCGAGAACATCGAGAAACTTGGTTTTTAAATTCCTGTAAATCCAAAACTCGTCTGGAAATCATGAAACTTGGTATGGTGTCATGTAATGGCACTAACATGCTGTGGTAAAAAATTGGGCCTAATTGGAACAAGTTTTGGTATAAACTTCTTGCAAACCCGAGCTTCTCTCAAGAAGGCTCGTGGTTCTAAGAGGGAACGTGTCACCTTTGAGTGCGAAACGATATACGCCGTCCCCTTGAGTTTCTTTACAGAGGCAACATAGAACTACATGAGTGCCCTGTTAAATTTTGGAATGAGTCCGGGTTCGTTTGGCCTTTTTTATACATTAATTGAGTTTCTGGTCATTTAATGTGCATAATTCAAATTTGAACTACAAGCACATGCTCCCATGCACCAAAGTTGGTTGAAAATTCACATGTGTGTCCTCGGGAGAATTTCTTGGTCCCATGCAAGAAATGGGAATGAAATTTAAACATCTAGGCATCGTGGCTCGGCCGAGAACATTGAGAAACTTGGTTTTAAAATTCTTGTAAATCCAAAACACGCCTGAAAATCACGAAACTAAGCATGGTGTCATGTCATGGTACTACCATGCCGTGGTAAAATTTTTGGGCGAATAGGAACAAGTTTTGGTATAAGCTTCTTGCAAACCGGAGCTTCTCTCAAGAAGGCTCGTGGTTCTTAGAGGGAACGTGTCACCTTTGTGTGCATAATTAAAATTTGAACTACAAGCACATGCTCCCGTGCACCAAAGTTGGTTGAAAAATCACATGTGTGTCCTCGGGTGAATTTCTTTGGTCCCATGCAAGAAATGGGAATGAAATTCAAACATCTGGGCATCATGGCTCGACCGAGAACATTGAGAAACTTGCTTTTAAAATTCTTGTAAATCCAAAACACGCCTGAAAATCATGAAACTTTGCATGGTGTCATGTCATGGTACTACCATGCCGTGGTAAAAAATTTGGCCGAATAGGAACAAGTTTTGGTATAAGCTTCTTGCAAACCGGAGCTTCTCTCAAGAAGGCTCGTGGTTCTTAGAGGGAATCTGCCACCTTTGTGTGCATAATTCAAATTTGAAATAGAAGCACATGCTCTAGTGCACCAAAGTTGGTTGAAAAATCACATGTGTGTCCTCGGGTAAATTTCTAGGCACCATGTAAGAAATGGGAATGAAATTCAAACATCTGGGCGTCGTGGCTCGGCTGGAAACATTGAGAAACTTGGTTATTTAATTCCTGTAAATCCAAAACATGCATGAAAATCATGAAATTTGGCTTGGTGTCATGACATGGCACCAACATGCTGTGGTAATTTTGCTGTCCGATTTGCGAAGGCGCACACATTAACAATTTACAAAGTCATTTTGAAATAAGTGTTGTCACATTACAATCGGAAACACAAGTATTATTGAAACCATGGGTGTTCTACTTACCATTTACATGCCGCCACGCGTCCCGTTTTTTATTAGCTAGGAGGCGCCGTGCAAGGTAGCTATTTGAGTATGGGAGGCGTGTCATCAGACCCCCGCGCATGCTTATCGGGAGGAGAGCCCTTTGACCTCCATCTGCCGCCCATCTCTCTCCCAAGGTCTCCATTAATGGCGCCCGAGCCTCTGTTTAATGGCGTGGCTATGTCTCACTCGACTGAGATTTAAGAGAGAAAAAAGAAAATCTGAAAAGAAAATTTTGCACGGATCTTGATGCAAGATCTGATGGACCTATATAGCATCTATTGCGACTTATAGCAAGACTGATGAATATATAAGGACGGCGACAGTGGATAATAATTGTCTTACATAATTAGGAAGATAATAAAAAAAGCCACATGCGGCGACGCCCGAAATACACAAGGAAGAAGAAGGAAGACAACGATCTGGCTCGCTGATCTCTACTTTCTTGATGCGTTGCTACAGGCTGTGGGAACTAGGCTCCGCGGCGAGCGGCGATGAGCTCTGTCGTGTCCTCAAGACGCTGCTTGAGAGCATCCACAGATTCCTCCACCAGCCTTTGGCACTCGATGCAGAGCATGCCATTCTCGTCCATAAGTTTCTTGACGATGACACCGGTCCTCTTCAACAAGGCACTGGTCTCCTTGTGCTTCTCTACACTTTGGACGATCTTCGCCCTCAGCAGGTCGCGCTTGGCCCAGAGCCTCTCATTTCCCTCCCTTAGTTGCCAGATGACGCCGGTAGCCTGTTCAAATGAGGCTTTCATGTCGTCCTGCAACCTCGCATAGCCAGAGATCTGATCCATCTGGCTATGGACGATTGCATGCATGCGCCTGTAAGAGTCATTGCCTGCCTGCGAGACATTTTCCTAGGGTGCCGCGGCGCGACGGGACATCTCTGCTGCATTCATGGTGCGGCCGGACCAGTCTGCTGCATCACCGGCACGGCGGGACCTCCGTGCTGCTTCGGCGGCCCCACGGGACCTCTGTGCTGCTACTTCCGCGCGGCGGGACATGTTGGCTGCTTTCGCGGCGAGGCGGGACATTTCTCGTGCTTCCGCTTCCATGCTCGCCTCTCCCTGGTGGTAATCTGTAACATCCCAAAATTCTAAATTTTGGAGTGTTATAATAAATAGATAGATTTGATTGTTTGCTTGTTGTTGTGTGATTGATTGACTGAAAGTGAGTGCATTCAAAACTTTTTGAAAGTTAAATGAGAGGGAATAAAAGGACTTTCCCAAACTTTCATTTTTGCATTTTATGATCTCCGTGAATTCAAATTCTTTTCATCACAAAACCCTGGAGAGAAGATGACATGACTTCTTCCATTTATTTAAATGACAAGGGGTGTTGAAAATATTTGGATATCACTTGAAAATATTTCAAATTTAGAAACTTCAAGCAACTCAATGATTTTCATGAGAGAAGATAAAATGACTTCTTCAAATTATATGAAATATGAGTTGGGAGTTAAAAGGATCAAATTTAAAGTCCTTTTAGAAATTATTTTCAAATTGGAGTTATTCGAGTTTTATTCAAATTATTTTTCTCCAGAATTAAAATATATGGAAAATAGGGTAACATGATTCCCTACATCAGAAAATTGGAGAGAAATAAATTTGATTTCATTTTGGTTTTTTAAATGTTTTTTGTTGGATCTTAATAGAGCAGGAGCACTATTGGAATTATTAGAATTTGTGTGTATTTTATTTAATGCTAGAAAAATGTTCATGTCATAGAAAATCTTTTTCTGAAAATTTTGATATATTATATGCCTATATAATATATCTTTTTTTATTTATTTTGCTTTTTTTATCTGTCTGGAAAAAAACTTTCTGACAGGGCCGACCCAGCCAACCGGGCCAGGCCGCAGCCCAGCCCAACGCCGCGCGTCCCCGAGCTCCAGCAGGTCTCCGCCTCCTGCCTGCCACCGCCGTCGTGTCCTCCAAGGACACCGCGCCCCGCCACCTTTGCGTGTGCATTCTCTCTTTTGTGCAGCCCATGGACACTGCACATTCCTCCACACCTCGCGTCTCCCTGACCTCCTATAAAGCCGCCACCCTCTCTCTTTCTCTCCTCGCGTTGCGCCGCCGCCGCAGATCCTGTGACCGATCCGCGCCGCCGCCGCCGCCTTGCTTCGCCGCCCGCGCCGCTGCTTGCCTGCGCCGCCGCCTGCTAGCGCCGCCGGTCCGATCTGGTTTAATTTTTTTCAGTTTCGTTTTTTTTGTTAAACCCGATTTTGTTTTTATTAACCTAGTTATTTAGTGGATGTTCACTAGGTTAGCTCTGTTAGTGAATGCTTTTGTTCGTTAGGTCTCTGTGGCGAGCATTCACTCGATAGTTTTTTTCTTTCTTTTTATTTTCTGTCCAGGGACCTATTTGTAGTAGTTCTTTTACAGTTTAGCCCCTGGGTTTCAAGCGACCACATCTTTTTACTCGTTTGTCCAAATCCAAAGAAACCAACGCCCACTTCTTCTTTATGATCCCCTCTATCCAATAAAACAACTTGAACATGTTTTTGAAAGTTTTAAAATTTGAATTCAAACAGATTTGTATTCAAACTTCGTTTAATCATAAGTTGAGTTTTATAACTCTGATTTAGTTGATTCTTTTTGCCAAACGAAGCTCTTGACCTAAACTTTCTGATAAGGCCAAATTCACATAATTGTGGTACTATTAGAAATTGTTTTATGTTGCAAGAGTTATTTGCTTGGTTTTGATGTTTTTTCGAATCGTCTTCTTCGATCTTTCGGATCCTCTGAGTGATTGCTTATGTGTGGTTACTATTGCTTGCCTACGATAGATTGACCGGAGTGTGATGAGTAGATCTATCAAGAGTTTTGAGTGCAAATCATCTTCATCAACATTGCAGGCAAGTTCACACTTTGATCATATCCCTTTCATACCCAGTTTTTATGCATTAGTTTCACCCTCAAACATTGCATGAGTAGGATTGATAACATGTGGATATTGGGAAGTAGTTGATGAGGTAGGAACCTATCGCCCTGCGTTCAAACCTTGGGAGTTACTATTACGTTATGCTTATATTGCCATGCTATGCTAGTAGACGTGGATTGGGTGAGTGAAATCCATGACAGATGTGAGATTGATAATTTAATGGTTTATTTAAGGTGGCAACTTAAACACACATCTGGGTGGATTGAGGCACCTGGGTATTCCAGGATTGCCTGTTTTTTATGGACCGCCACCCAGGCTCAAAGGGATCATGAGATTATTCATACTAGAAACTTCCGTGTGCAGCCACAAGCTATTATGGGCTCTAGCATAGTTGATTAAGTCGTGTGAACTCTTACAGTGGTAGACTAGCAGATGTAGGGGATGTAGGTGGAACGGTCTACCCATCGTAAGGTGCAAACGCTTCTGAAAGACTGTGTCTCGGTCATCCGTTTCTCAAACACCATGCAGTGCGATAAATCCAACGGAGGAAATCGAGTCTTGTGGGGAAAAGTGTGCAAACCTTTGCAGAGTGTATAAACTAATCATGATTAGCCGTGTCCCCGGTTATGGACGTCTTGAGTATCTAGTACTTGGATTATCATGTGAATCTCATCATGTTACTTTAATTTAATTATTGTTGGGTTTAATGATGTTATTTAATTGGGATTGAGAATGCTGTCAACCATTCTCAATGTTTAACAACCACCATGATAGTTAAATAAAATTTATTCCTTTTGCAGTAGGGAAAACCTGGCTTTTCGCAAAAAGTATAACCATAGAGCTTTTCCACCAGCCAGATATGCATGTAGTGATAGCCTTTATTCATCATTCTCTATGGTGTGAATTTGCCAGTACGTTCAATGTACTGACCCTTTGTGGCTGCAACGTCTCATGTTGCAGGACCTCTTATGACGAGTAAGTGATACGTTAGTGTTACGATTTCCACACTCAACTTTGCCGTTGGTGTTGATGGGAATCCACAACCTTGTTACTTCCGCTATCTTGGATTGAGGTAATAGTATTTACGTTACTTTATACATGTGATTTACCTCTGTTATAAATCCTCGAGTACTGTGTGTGTCAGCATACCGATCCAGGGATGACACTTAAGCACAGAGACTTGATCCGTTCGGGTCGGGTCGCTACATAATCTCTTGACCCAGAACTCACGCTGGCCATGGAAGACGCAAAGGAAGGATGCTGAATGGCTTGTTTGTTTTTGTGGATGAGGAGTTGAGGAGGAATGTGCAGTCATCTTGGCATAGTAGTATTTATAACCGAGTACTAATACGCTCCTAAGTGGGAAACCATTTAGGTTGTGATCGGTGTGAACAGGTTTGCAATTAAATATAGCGTGGTAGTAGTAATTTGGAATGTGACGAGACGCAAGCTCAAAATTTATTGACGGTTCTAGTTTCGAAGTGCGGCACTATTCCTGTATGGCGTAATGTGGGCACGTGTCCTCGGCCATGGTGTAGCATATGCCATGGTACTTCTTTTTTTACTGCTGTGTACGTGCAATAACTGGCACCGTCGGATACATATCTTACGGTTATTGGGGCGTCAGGAATAGCCTCGTGGCGAGCTATAGACTACTCTTTTTTTCAGATGCATTACACCCATCTCTCAGGACTTCTTGCACACACCATCTCTAGCTCCCTAGGTCGATGCCACCCACATACACTTGTACTCTGAGTTTAGTACGTTATGCAGGAAGAGAAGAGGTGCACGCACACACTCGTCCTCTCTCACACACGCATCTGTAGCTACAAATTGTAGTGTTCTCAACCATCCGATTGGCTCTATCATATGTTTCATGTTGCTCCTTGGCCTTGAGATTGAGAAGTTTAAAACACAGAGGCTAACCTGGAGGCGCGAGGTTTTGGTTAATGTGCGGGCCGCACACGGCACCAACACGACATGAGCTTCGTCTGCCTGGTGCGCAATCGGGTGAGTTGTCCAAGTATAGACAGAACCAGGCCCTCTTTGGTATCTGTGCCTCAACTTATGTGCAGAGAAATTAGGATCGGAGGGAGTACTACTAGTAGTAGTACTACTTTGATGTGTCGCGTCAACTCACACAAGTATTCAACACTTCTTGAACAAACAAGCATATAAGCTGTTATACTTCTTACCCAAAGGATCTTTATATCCAACAGACACAAATATCCATTCGACTATTGAAATTACTTTAACTGCTAATCTGATGTCGAAGTAATTGTTGCATCGCCACCAAAACCCACCATCTCTTAAGCTAAAGTAGACCGAGCTAACCCCTATATTAGCATATTACTAAGATAAATAGAAGGCACTTTAGAATCATTTAGGAGGTGAGCTTGTCAATCTGAATGTGGAGGGACACCGTCCTCGACAACCTAGCCTCGGCCAACAGCTTGGACAGAACTGTGAAGAAGGTCAGCTCATGCACGACGACGTCGTTGGGATCCTTGCTGCTTGTCACCTCCATTTCCACCTTGACAGCGTCGGTCTTGCCATTGGGCTCCCCTGGTGGGCCGTTCGCCCACAACTTGGCCACGCAATGCGGCAGTGGGGATGCCCCTGCTCTGATGCAGATGACAGACACGACGATAGGCGCGCTGATGTTGAGCACGCCGCCGACCAAGAAAAATGCGCGGTCGTCCTCCTCCGCGAACAGCAAGAGCCGTGGCTCCAACAGTGGCACTTGCAGCTGGAGCACCTTGCCATACTGGATCCTACGCACAGGCATGGGATGCATGGTGTTGATGTGGTGGGAGAGCGCCAGCGACGGGCCTTCATAGCCGCAGACGGGCACGGGGCATTTGCAGGGTACGAGCGGACACACGCTCTGGTGATCGGCGAGCTTGTGGTAAGTGACGTAGAGCCCACAACCTTCGTGCGGGCACTCCACCATCATCGAGGAGAGGACGGCGTCTACCGCCGTGTTCCGCATGTCGAAGCCACCGCCACGGTCGCACTTCTGGCACTGCCGCTGGTTTCCGGGGCGCTCGATGCGGCAGTCCGCGCAGGCCAGGTGCCCTCCCTTGCACCACACAAATCAATCGAACAGCACATCAATAAAGAAACCTGCACCTTGCTCGATTAGCCGAACGGACGAGGTGTATTCGAACCTCATACACTGGAGGCTTCAAGGGGCGGAGGCACAAGGGGTAGTGGAGCAAGGTGAGGTCCATCGAGACCATAGAGAGCTCCATCGTCGGGTCCTGTTTCGTCGGCATGATCTCACCCTTCTCGTGCACAACAATCTCTCGCTTTAGGGCCGGGGCATTACAAAGCTTTACCATCACAGATTCATACTACTTCAAGGTGCATTAAATCAACACATGCAAGTATCAAAAGGAAAGTCACGGCATGCATGCATGCATGCATTGTAATTAATGCATCGATAAACGCAAATTATTGAAATATATCGAGTGCAATGCTTTGATGTGTCGCGTCAACTCGTACAACAAAGAGAAGTTTGATTCAATGCCATCTCCCTCACGGATGAGCTCCGGTGACTTAACTGCACCTGCCTTTGGCTATATGACAGGTGGGCCACCCACCTGTTGGGCCCACCTGTCATACACGCAAAGGCAGGAGCAGTAAGTCAATGAACCTGCGTCCCTCGCTCGCCCATGAGCATGGTGGCTGGCAGGACTAGGAGAAGCTTTCACTACACACTCTCCCTCCCGCACGCGGTGGACATGCAGCAGTTCATTCGGTGTCAGATTGCCAGAAATATACTGTAGCACTCCACTGCAGTAGTACTCCATCATCGTTCGACTTCCCGAAGAGGCGAAGAGCCAAGCACAGCCCGGACGCTCGTGTGGCAGTTTCATGTGTAGAGTAGTCTAGAATAGCGTGTACCGTGCCTCTAAGCTTAAAATCATTGGGGTCGGCTCCATGCTATGAGGCCGTCTCGAAGCATTTTTTTGATTAAAATAATCTTCTGGCCCTACCTGTCATCCTGGTGATTTTAGTTTGCACGCTCATCTGGTCAAGACAGGAATATATATCTTAATTTGTTATGGGGTAAATGTTAGAGGTTGCAGCAAATATATTGTACATTGCGGGTCTTTTAGCCAATTTTAGAGGCAAGCATGTGGGGCAAGTGCTATGATGTGTCGCGTCAACTCGTACAATGAGGAGAAGCTTGATTTTACTACTACACGCCTTCTCCCTCGCCCATGCACGCGGTGGCTCGCAGACGAGGACAAACTTTTGCTTATACTACAACAAGCTATCCCTCCCGCACGCGGTGGACGAACATGCAGCAGTGGATTCGTATAGCCCTGTTTGTAGAGATTTCAACAAGTGACTAGACTACACCCTAAATGAGTACATATGGAGCAAAATGAGTGAATCTACACAGTAAATAAACACGTAGTTCTCTCGTTTTCCTCTCCACCTTGGTCGTGGTGCACAATATTGAGTATACTAGTACTGACTAGTCTCTTTTTGACACGCATTTACGTTTTTTTGAACACAGTACAAACGCAAGCGCTCATATACACGCGCATACACTCACCCTGTGAACGCACACATGCACACCCTACCCCTATGAGCACCTCCGAAAGACTGAGCCGAGATATCATCTTGAAATTTACGAAGTCACCATAGGCACCTCGTCATCGACGGGAACGTCTCCCGGCACACATTTATGTTGATACGACTTGAATGCCAATGACGTAGGGGGTAGCGGTTCCCGAAACATTGAATGGTCAATGATGCCTTCGCACTCAAGTAGCATGCAGAGGTAGGAGTAAGTAATTGGAGAAGCAGAATGGAGCATGTGAATGCAATGCAGTTTGGACTGTCATATAAAGGCGCCACACCACTCCAATCCATCTACTCCTAGTCTCTGCACAACACTGCCCACTCCAATCCATCTACTCCTAGTCTCTGCGCAACACTGCCCACTCCAATCCAAGACCAAGACCAAGTGACCAGAAGCCACAAGCACCCATGGTGTCAACGGACGCGTGCGGCATTCGGCTGTGCCAGGTCATCCAACACGCTGACCTGCGGCCCCGCACCGTGGAGCGTTTCCAGACGGTGATGGCGATCGCCGGCGTCATAGCCCTCGTCGATGCCGGCTTCGCCTCTTGCATGCGCCAGATGATGGTTGACTCCATCCGTAGGTTCACCGCCATCAAGAAGCGCGCGGATGACCTTGCCATACTGCTCCATCCCACAAGCCCAGGCTCCTTGTTGCCTGCCACCCTCATCGGCCTCCAAGGTGACGAACTCTTTGAAGAACTGGTGGCCCTGCAGTTGCTGGAGGTCGTGATGAAGAATGTGCACCTCGAGACCGCGCTTGCCGCGCAGCGCCTCGCCATGCAAGAAACCGTCTATCTGCACATCCACGTCTACAAGGAAATCATCTACATAGGCCACTACAAGGCCAGCAAGGACATAAATATGTTGGCCTTCTTCGAGCGGTTGGAATCTTTGGACGCCATTATTCAGAAGCATGTCCACCTGGCCACAAAAGCCACTGCTACTTAGCCGCCGTTCGGTGGGCCGGCACCCTGACTCGAGGAGGTGGATGTCGTCGATGGATGCATCTTTCTTTTTGCCTCATGTAACCAGCACTGCATCGCCTTGTGGCCTTAATGTTTTATTAGTGTATGGCATTTTTATTCCACTCGTAAATGACATGTGTGATCCCTTGCTCTTATTTGGAGTTAATTATTTGTAGTATCACCGCAGTTGAGCAAACCGACCATCGGCAAATCCCCACACCGCCTACTGCGCGTCGGTTGAGTTTAGAATTAGAAGAGAGAAATGAGGGAGAAGAGCTAGCCGTAGCACGGACGCTGTTGTCAGATGGGACTCGTGTTGATAGAATAGGAGTACTGAGCACTCATACCTCTCTTTTTTGAGGAAAAAAAGTAGTCGTATGTCTAGTACCACTAGTTGGGTGCGTGCAACCTATACCTGTCATCACTTTAGGTCTCCTCTTCGAATCTTATTTGTTGGTTCTGAATCTTGCAAGCTGGGAAACACGGCATGATGATGCAGAGGACATCAACCATAACAAACTATTCAAACTTGGTAGTATTATATGTGTTAAAGTGCGACAAATGTGTTGATCGTGTACGTCCTGAGATTAATAATTCTAATTGTTGTGCATGTTGATCATATGGCATTGATAGGAAGAGCCAATGCATTGCTTATTTTAAGAATAATTTTCTATTAAAGCTAATTAAATTTAAGTAAAGTGACCACTAACACTTGATTACAGTACCAATACAGACCCGCTCATGAACCGACATGTGGCCGGAATAGGTTTCTTAATGGAGGCGTTTGAATGCGCTGAGGGTGCATGTTCTGTCAGGTGTGCAGCGGGCGAGGGAGGGGTAGTAACTGTTGTCGCTTGTACACACTCAGTTTACTATTGAATCCAGCCCCCCAAGAGCTTAAAAACGAAATGCCGCCACCGCCTATCCACTCGTTCACTTGAAGAGACTCCAATGGCGATCTGAGGGGTGAGCCTGCTGGATATGAACTTCAACAAGAAGTTCACCTTTGAGTTCGCCGTTAAGTCCCATGGCTGCACCAAGTTGAATGTGATGTACACCAACGATCCGGACTCGGTGAAGCTCTGCCTCGCCGAGTTCAAGTAGTACCTACTGAAGGAAATATGCCCTAGAGGCAATAATAAAGTTGTTATTTATATTTCCTTATATCATGATAAATGTTTATTATTCATGCTAGAATTGTATTAACCGTAAACTTAGTACATGTGTGAATACATAGACAAACAAAGTGTCCCTAGTATGCCTCTACTAGACTAGCTCGTTAATCAAAGATGGTTAAGTTTCCTAGCCATAGACATGTGTTGTCATTTGATGAACGGGATCACATCATTAGAGAATGATGTGATGGACTAGACCCATCCGTAAGCTTAGCACTATGATCATTTAGTTTATTGCTATTGCTTTCTTCATGACTTATACATGTTCCTATGACTATGAGATTATGCAACTCACGAATACCGGAGGAACACCTTGTGTGCTATCAAACGTCACAACGTAACTGGGTGATTATAAAGATGCTCTACAGGTGTCTCCAATGGTGTTTGTTGAGTTGGCATAGATCGATATTAGGATTTGTCACTCTATGTATTGGAGAGGTATCTCTGGGCCCTCTCGGTAAGGCACATGACTATGAGCCTTGCAAGCAATGTGACTAAAGAGTTAGTTGTCGGATGATGCATTTCAGAACAAGTAAAGAGGCTTGCCGATAACGAGATTGAACTAGGTATGATGATACCGACGATCGAATCTCGGGCAAGTAACATACCGATGACAAAGGGAACAACATATGTTGTTATGTGGTTTGACCGATAAAGATCTTTGTAGAATATGTAGGAGCCAATATGAGAATCCAGGTTCCGCTATTGGTTATTGACCGGAGATGAGTCTCGGTCATGTCTACATAGTTCTCGAACCCGTAGGGTCCGCATGCTTAACGTTCGATGACGATCAATATTATGAGTTTATGTATTTTGATGTACCGAAGGTAGTTCGGAGTCCCGGATGAGATCACGGACATGACGAGGAGTCTCGAAATGGTCGATACATAAAGATTGATATATTGGAAGACTATATTCGAACAACGGAACAATTCCGAGGTGTATCAGGTATTTTCCAGAGTACCGGGGGGGTTACCGGAACCCCCCAGGGTGTTATTGGGCCTCATGAGCCTATTGGTGGAAGAGAGGAGGCAGGCCAAGTTAGGGCACGCGCCCCCCGTAGCCCAAACCGAATTGGACTAGGGGGCGGCCTCCCTTTCCTTCTCTCCTCCCTCACCTTTCCCCTTCTCCTTGTTGGAATAGGAAGGGGGGGGGGCAAATCCCACTTGGAGTAGGATTGCCCCCCCATGGCGCGCCTCCTCCCCTTCACCGTCCTCCTCCTCCCTCCCCCCTTTATATACGTGGGAGGGGGGCACCCCAAAGGCACATCAAATTGTGTCTCAGCCGTGTGCGCTGCCCCCTTCCACAGAAGCACACCTCAGTCATATCGTTGTAGTGCTTAGGCGAAGCCCTGCGCCGGTTACTTCATCATCACCGTCACCATGCCATCGTGCTGACGAAACTCTCCCTCGGCCTCAGCTGGATCAAGAGTACGAGGGACGTCACCGAGCTGAACATGTGCAGATCGTGGAGGTGTTGTACGTTCGGTACTTGATCGGTTGGATCGCGAAGACGTTCGACTACATCAATCGCGTTACTTAATGCTTCCGCTTTCGGTCTACGAGGGTACGTAGACACACTCTCCACTCTCGTTGCTATACACCACCTAGATAGATCTTGCGTGATCGTAGGATTTTTTTTGAAATACCGCGTTCCCCAGCAGTGGTATCAGAGCCAGGTTTATGCGTATATGTTATATGCATGAGTAGAACACAAAGCGTTCTGGGCAATAATAGTCATACTGCTTACCAGCATGTCATACTTTGATTCAGCGGTATTGTTGGATGAAGCGGCCCAGACCGACATTACATGACCGCGTTCATGAGACTAGTTCTACCGACGTGCTTCGCACACAGGTGGCTAGTGGGTGTCTGTTTCTCAAGCTTTAGTTGAATCGAGTGTGACTAAGCCTGGTCCTTGTTGAAGGTTAAAACAACACACTTGACGAAAAATCATTGTGGTTTTTGATGTGTAGGTAAGAACGGTTCTTGCTAAGCCCGTAGCAGCCACGTAAAACTTGCAACAACAAAGTAGAGGACGTCTAACTTGTTGTTGCATGGCATGTTGTGATGTGATATGGTCAAGGCGTGATTATATAAATTGTTGTATGAGATGATCATGTTTTGTAACACAGTTATCGGCAACTGGCAGGAGCCATATGGTTGTCGCTTTGTTGTATGAAATGCAATCGCTATGTAATTGCTTTACTTTATCACTAAGTGGTAGCGATAGTCATGGAAGCAATAGTTGGCGAGACAACATCAATGCTCCAATGGAGATCAAGGTGTCAAGCCGGTGATGATGGTGATCATGACGGTGCTTTGAAGATGGAGATCAAAGGCACAAGATGATGATGGCCATATCATATCACTTATATTGATTGCATGTGATGTTTTATGCATCTTATTTCGCTTAGTACGGCGGTTGCATTATAAGATGTTCTCTCACTAAATTTCAAGGTATAAGTGTTCTCCCTGAGTATGCACCGTTGCTACAGTTCGTCATGCCGAGACACTACGTGATGATCGGGTGTGATAAGCTCTACGTTCACATACAACGGGTGCAAGCCAGTTTCGCACAAGCTGAATACTCGGGTTAAACTTGACGAGCCTAGCATATGCAGATATGGCCTCGGAACACTAAGACTGAAAGGTCGAACATGAATCATATAGCAGATGTGATCAACATAGTGATGTTCACCATAGAAAACTTCTCCATCTCACGTGATGATCGGACATGGTTTAGTTAATATGGATTACATGATCGCTTAGATGATTAGAGGGATGTCTATATAAGTGGGAGTTCTTAAGTAATATGATTAATTGAACTTTAATTTATCATGAACTTAGTACCTGATAGTATTTTGCATGTCTATGTTGTTGTAGATAAATGGCCTGTGCTATTGTTCCGTTGAATTTTAATGCGTTCCTAGAGAAAGCTAAGTTGAAAGATGATGGTGGAAACTACATGGACTGGGTCCATAACCCGAGGATTTTCCTCATTGCTGCACAGAAGAATTACGTCCTAGAAGCACCGCTAGGTGCAAAGCCCGCTATAGGAGCAACGCCAGATGTTATGAACGTCTGGCAGAGCAAAGCTGATGACTACTCGATAGTTTAGTGTGCCATGCTTTACGGCTTAGAATCGGGACTTCAACGACGTTTTGAACGTCATGGAGCATATGCGATGTTCTAGGAGTTGAAGTTAATATTTCAAGCAAATGGTCGGATTGAGAGATATGAAGTCTCCTATAAGTTTTACAGCTGCAAGATGAAGGAGAATAGTTCTGTCAGTGAACATATACTCAGAATGTCTGGGTACCACAACCACTTGACTCAACTAGGAGTTAATCTTCCTGATTGTAGTGTCATTGACACAGTTCTTCAATCACTGCCACCAAGTTACAAAAGCTTCATGATGAACTATAATATGCAATGGATGGATAAGACAATTCCCGAGCTCTTCGTAATGCTAAAGGCTGCGGACGTAGAAATTAAGAAGGAACATCAAGTGTTGATGGTTAACAAGACCACTAGTTTCAAGAAAAAGGGCAAAGGGAAGAAAGGGAACTTCAAGAAGAATGTCAAGCAAGTTGCTGCTCAAGTGAAGAAGCCCAAGTGTGGACCTAAGCCTGAGACTGAGTGCTTCTACTACAAAGGGACTGGTCACTGGAAGCGGAACTATCCCAAGTATTTGGTGGATAAGAAGGATGGCAAAGTAAAAGGTATATTTGATATACATGTTATTGATGTGTACCTTACTAATGCTCGCAGTAGCGCATGGGTATTTGATACTGGTTCTGTTACTAATATTTGCAACTTGAAACAGGGGCTACGGATTAAGCGAAGATTGGCGAAGATGAGGTGATGATGCGTGTGGGAAATGGTTCCAAAGTCGATATGATCGCGGTCGGCACGCTACCTCTACATCTACTTTCGGGATTAGTATTAGACCTGAATAATTGTAATTTGGTGCCAGTGTTAAGCATGAACATTATATCTGGATCTTGTTTGATGCGAGACGATTATTCATTTAAATCAGAGAATAATGGTTGTTCTATTTATATGAGTAATATCTTTTATGGTCATGCACCCTTGATGAGTGGTCTATTTTTGTTGAATCTCGATAGTACTGATACACATATTCATAGTATTGAAGCCAAAAGTTTAATAATGACAGTGCAACTTATTTTTGGCACTACCGTTTAGGTCATATTGTGTAAAGTGCATGAAGAAACTCCATACTGATGGGCTTTTGGAATCACTTGATTATGAATCACTTGATGCTCGCGAACCATGCCTCATGGGCAAGATGACTAAGACTCCGTTCTCAGGAACAATGGAACGAGCAACAGACTTATTGGAACGAGCATCATTGGTCCGGTGAGTGTTGATGCTCGTGGTGGGTATCGTTATTTTCTGACCTTAACAGATGATTTGAGCAGATATGGGTATATCTACTTGATGAAACATAAGTCTGAAACATTTGAAAAGTTTAAAGAATTTCAGAGTGAAGTGGAAAATCATCATAACAAGAAAATTAAATTTCTACGATCTGATCATGGAGGTGAATATTTGAGTTTTGAGTTTGGTCTTCATTCGAAACAATGCGTAATAGTTTCGCAGCTCACGCCACCTGGAACACCACAGCATAATGGTGTGTCCAAACGTCGTAACCACACTTTATTAGATATGTGCGATCTATGATGTCTCTTACTGATTTACCGCTATCATTCTGGGGTTATGCTTTAGAGACAGCTGCATTCACGTTAAATAGGGAACCATCAAAGTCCGTTCAGACGACACCATATGAATTGTGGTTTGGCATGAAACCCAAGTCGTTGTTTCTTAAAGTTTGGGGCTGTGATGCTTATGTGAAAAATCGGAGAAATGTGTCTTCATAGGATACCCAAAGGAGACTGTTGGGTACACCTTCTATCACAGATCCGAAGGCAAGATATTCGTTGCTAAGAATGGATCCTTTCTAGAGAAGGACTTTCTCTCGAAAGAAGTGAGTGGGAGGAAAGTAGAACTTGATGAGGTAACTGTACCTTCTCCCTTATTGGAAAGTAGTTCATCATAGAAATCAGTTCCAGTGATTCCTACACCAATTAGTGAGGACGCTAATGATGATGATCATGAAACTTCTGATCAAGTTACTACCGAACCTCATAGGTCAACCAGAGCAAGATCCGCACCACAGTGGTACGGTAATCCTGTTCTGGAGGTCATGTTACTTGACCATGATGAACGTACGAACTATGAGGAAGCGATGATGAGCACAGATTCTGCAAATGGCTTGAGGCCATGAAATCTGAGATGGGATCCATGTATGCGAACAAAGTATGGACTTTGGTTGACTTGCCCGATGATAGGCAAGCCATAGAGAATAAATGGATCTTCAAGAAGAAGACTGACGCTAACGGTAATGTTACTGTCTACAAATCTCGACTTGTTGCAAAAGGTTTTTGACAAGTTCGAGGAGTCGACTACGATGAGACCTTCTCACCCGTAGCGATGCTTAAGTCCGTCCGAATCATGTTAGCAATTGCCACATTTTATGATTATGAAATTTGGCAAATGGATGTCAAAGCTGCATTCCTTAATGGATATCTTAAAGAAGAGTTGTATATGATGCAACTAGAAGGTTTTTTCGATCCAAAAGGTGCTAACAAAGTGTGCAAGCTCCAGCGATCCATTTATGGACTGGTGCAAGCATCTTGGAGTTGGAATATACGCTTTGATAGTGTGATCAAAGCATATGGTTTTATATAGACTTTTGGAGAAGCCTGCATTTACAAGAAAGTGAGTGGGACCTCTGTAGCGTTTCTGATATTATATGTGGATGACATATTGTTGATCGGAAATGATACTAAATTTATGAATAGCATAAAAGGATACTTGAATAAGAATTTTTCAATGAAAGACCTCGGTGAAGCTGCTTATATATTGGGCATCAAGATCTATAGAGATAGATCAAGACGCTTAATAGGACTTTCACAAAGCACATACCTTGATAAAGTTTTGGAGAAGTTCAAAATGGATCAAGCAAAGAAAGGATTCTTGCCTGTGTTACAAGGTGTGAAGTTGAGTCAGACTCAATGCCCGACCAGTGCAGAAGATAGAGAGAAAATGAAAGTCATTCCCTATGCCTCAGCCATAGGTTCTATCATGTATGCTATTTGTGTACCAGACCTAATGTGTGACTTGCTATTAGTTTAGCAGGGAGGTACCAAAGTAATCCTGAAGTGGATCACTGGACAGCGGACAAGAACATCTCGAAATACCTGAAAAGGACTAAGGACATGTTTCTCGTTTATGGAGGTGACGAAGAGCTCGTTGTAAACGGTTACGTCGATGCAAGCTTTGACACTGATCCGGATGACTCTAAGTCACAAACCGAATACGTATTTTTATGGAATGGTGGAGCAGTTAGTTGGTGCAGTTCTAAGCAGAGTGTCGTGGCGGGATCTACATGTGAAGGGGAATACATAGCTGCTTCGGAAGCAGCAAATGAAGGAGTTTGGATGAAGGAGTTCATATCCGATCTAGGTGTAATACCTAGTGCATCGGGTCCAATGAAAATCTTTTGTGACAATATTGGTGCAATTGCCTTGGCAAAGGAATCCAGATTTCACAAGAGAACCAAGCACATCAAGAGACGCTTCAATTCCATCCACGATCAAGTCAAGGAGGGATACATAGACATTTGCAAGATACATACGTATATAAATGTTGCAGACCCGTTGACTAAGCCTCTCTCACGAGCAAAACATGATCAGCACCAAGACTCCACGGGTGTTAGAATCATTACTATGTAATCTATATTATTGACTCTAGTGCAAGTGGGAGATTGAAGGAAATATGCCCTAGAGGCAATAATAAAGTTGTTATCTATATTTCCTTATATCATGATAAATGTTTATTATTCATACTAGAATTGTATTAACCGGAAACTTAGTACATGTGTGAATACATAGACAAACAAAGTGTCCCTAGTATGCCTGTACTAGACTAGCTCGTTAATCAAAGGTGGTTAAGTTTCCTAGCCATAGACATGTGTTGTTATTTGATGAACGGGATCACATCATGAGAGAATGATGTGATGGACTAGACCCATCCGTTAGTTTAGTACTATGGTCATTTAGTTTATTGCTATTGCTTTCTTCATGACTTATACATGTTCCTATGACTATGAGATTATGCAACTCACGAATATCGGAGGAACACCTTGTGTGCTATCAAACTTCACAACATAACTGGGTGATTATAAAGATGCTGTACGGGTGTCTCCGATGGTGTTTGTTGAATTGGCATAGATCGAGATTAGGATTTGTCACTCAGTGTATCGGAGAGGTATCTCTAGTTTCTCTCGGTAATGCACATCACTATTAGCCTTGTGTAACATCCCGATTCTCGGAATGTTTAAGAGAAAGTTTTACAAAAATCAGGGCGAGAAAATTTCATTTGTTTTATTTGTTAACCAAGCTTAGATTAGACTTTTAGAATTTAATGGATTTAATTTGAACTAATGTGAACCGAAATTAAAATTTGAGTTTACTTCTTTTCTTTTCGTTGGGCTTTATTTTCTCCTCTTTGGCATATTTAAATATGCACCTTTGAATTTTCTTTGGTCCTCTGAAATCCGTTTGATATGTAATTGAGCTTCTTTTCCTTCTCTAGATTTTCCTAAAAGGAAAATAGAATTTCTTTTCCTTCCCTCAAAACTCAGGACCAAATTCCCTAGCCCATCATTTCTTTTTATTCCTGTGTGGAGCCCACTTTTTTTTATCTTCCACCGAATGGGCATAGGCTAATAGTTTGTTTTTTTATTTCTTTCCCTTCCTTTTACACATGGGCCCTTAGCCCATTTTCTTCAAGCAATGGCTGAATGTTTCTTCCTCACGTACATATATATATATATATATATATTCATATACAGAGAGAAAACGCTCAGACATGAAACGGCAAAAGTCATCGTTGCCTCCTCCTTTAATTTCCCTCTCTCTCGGTCTGTTTTATCTCCACTTGACTATCTCCCAAGTCCCAACGCCAGCCTCAAACTCTTCTTCTCCTCGTCCACTGACACGTACACGTACAGGAAGAGAAACTGCCAAGCACTCACGCTTGCTGCCTCCTGCCCTCCTTTATAATTTCCATAAGTGTCCACCGTTTCCAAAGATAAATAAACTGCCCCATCTCCATCGAGCGAAACCTCCTCTCCTTCCTCTTCCCTTTGTACGTTCGTTCTCAACCTACAGAACAGAAGAGAAAACCTACAGCCACCACACACACCCCTCCTCCAATTCCTTCAACTCTCAACCATTTCAAGTTCTCAAGATATGTAGAAGTGTGTCTTGATCTACTCTTCCAATCCCACCACTTGTCCTCCCCTCTCCCTTCTCTTTCTCTACAGAAACTCTCTCTCCAAAGAAACAGTGTTCCATGGACGTCGGTCCTCGATTCTGATGAAGGAGACCATCCCCGTCCATCTAGTTGCGTCAGAAGGTTCTCCTTCATGCATTAAATCCATTTAGGGAAGAAAGAACGTGATCCGTTCACCACACACGCAGAATTTCGCATGTCCGTCTACACTGTTCGTCAAGTTCTTCGCATCGTTCTGTCAAACTCGATGAGCCTCTATCAAATTCCTTTTGCACGTCTACTCGTCATCATCTACTGTATCCTGTAGACATCATCATTCATCCTATCTATACCGTTGCTCGCGTCGATGCATGGACGGATGGCATCAACATGTCGGCGTACTTTTTTTTAGTTCCTCAGATGATCTTGTGTTCAATATATGACTTGTTCCTCATGCCGATAATAGCCCCATGGCGGAGTTAGATCGCTAGTCTCATCAATAGGATTTTTAGTATAAATTTTGTTAAAGTCATTCTTGCCCAAGATTGAATGGGGTTTGTTCATCGGTTAATTTTTGTATTGATATGTTATTGTTTATATGTTTGCGATATGCCTAGGAGTGCATCCTATTGGTCTCATAATTTTTGCAAGTGACAAATGACTTATAGATTTATTTTTTTTACCGATTATAGTTTTTATTGTCGCAAGTAGATAGTATTTTGTTTGTATTGTTATTGTCTTGTGTTAGACATGTCTATAAATTTTAATATAGTTTTGTATGGTTTCATGTACATATTTCATGCCTAATCGTAGTAGTGTGTTATGCTTTTGTTTCATATTAGTCCTTGTGATTTGTTATCATGTTTAGTAGTCGATAGGTGAACTTTTGTGTTGATTTGATATTTTTATATGGTCATGACATGCCTAGGAGTCACTCCTAATCATTCCATAATTGTAGGAGTTAGGTGTGATTGTCTAGATTTATTGTAAGGATTTCTTTTAATCATTCCTTATAGTTTGTATGGTGTCACATGTTGTTTTATTTGTTCGAAATCATTGTCATGTCTACCATGGATGTTTATATATTTTATTGTATGTATTGTTGCATAGTTTCTGTATGCTAGATGTCAACTGAAATGATTTACTATTGGGAACTAGTATATGGTAGTTGTTGCATAGCTCATGGTTGCCTAGTGGTTCCTCTTATTTTGTAGACATGCAAGATTGCATGGTTTGATGATTTATGTCATGGTCGTATTTGTATTCTCATATTTACAATTTATTCCCGTGGCATATAACTTAGTTTCTTACATCATGGCAACTATAATGTGTGTTTATTTTTCCTTAGTCTATTACCATGCCATGTTTGGAATTTCTTAAAGCAGAATGCATTCTTTATTGAATGTTTTCCATGCATGTGTTATATCATTGCTAGTTTATACTTTATGATCGCGCATGTGGTTTTCCTTTGCTTAGTAGATACATGTTAGTAGTTTATGGTTTCATATATTTTAATTAAGAAGGATCCCTTCTTAGTTGATCAATACCATGATACAATGTTGTGATTGCATAACTAGGTTGTATAGCATGTCTATAGCAATTCATGTATTAGATCATGCCTAGTGGTGTATCTTATGTCTTTGCTACTATAGATTGTAACAAATAGAAGTGAATGTCATTTTGTTACTCATGCTAGTATAGTACATTGCTTGATGTCATGATCTAGTTCTCTGACTTGCCTAGATGTTTAGTATGGTATATCCATATGCTTATATGACATAACAAGTATGTAAGCTTGTGTGCTGTTACCATTCTTGATATTCATGTTAGTTGATATCAACTAAGTTATCTCATTGTTGTGAGTTGTATTCTATTGGTATCATACATTGGCATCTCGTGTGATGATCATTCACACTTAGCATTATATATTTGTATCTAGTTGTTGCATTGTTGTATATCTAGATGTCATTAATGCAAGTTATCTTTCATGTCTTATTATGTTTCATGTGCTATAATTTAGTACTTAGACCCTTGTGTTCCTTATATAAGCTTGACTTATCTCATGATAGCATTATGAGTGTTTGGCACATGTTACATTAGCTCATCACATGATTATGATAGTTTAGCTTTCAATAGATGAGTTGTGTCTTTCTCATATGCTTAGTGCACATTGTTGCTTTGTTGTTAATCATGTTGTGGTAATCTTTTTGCTAGAGGGCATTTGGATATTAGTTGTTTCCTTTATTATAAGGAGTGTCCTAGTTCAGTATCTTACCATGATCACTCATGTGTGTGTGATGCATGTGTAATTCGTTGAGACCTCTAGTGATTCTATACTCACATGCCATGTGTGAAGATGTGTCTTGATTGATTTATTTATTTAGTTTTGACCATTGTATTGGATTGGCTCTTGTTATAGCAATGCTCGCTATAGTTATTACGTTTGATGTTTAGTCTTTGCTTATTGTTAACCATTATAAATATTTGGATACATCCAAATATTTACTTGTGGTTGATTATTAATCTTAATCATATCATGCCTGGATAGTAGTTCACACTTTTGTTCCATGTATTGTATAGTTTCTTGTTAATTGTTTGACAAACGACTTGGTTTGTTATAATAGAGTTGATCCTATTTTATATTAATAATGTTGTAGGGTTAGACCTAGGTCAATTCGGCTCATGTTGTTGAGTGATGTTTGATTTCTTAACTAGTATGGTTTGTAATGTTTGTTCCTTTATCTTACGGAACTATTGCCTTTTGAATTATTATATAGTTGATGTATATGTTTGACTACTATTGACCATTATAAATATTTAGATTCTATCTAAATATCTATTTGTGGTTAACTATTACCTTCATCATGTCATGTTGTAATTGTGTGGTTAAATGCATAGGATGGTTCCTTTTCATGTGTGTTGATGCCATTGTGTTTGTTAGATACTAGTTTCCTATATAGTTTGTCGAGATGTGTAGTGGGCACTACTAGTGTTTAATTGCATATTCGTATTGGAACATTAGTCTTGATCGCCAAGTATTTCTTAGCTGTGTCAACCTCAACCATGCCACTTCAATGAATCCTCTCTCTTACATCCAATCGTGCTACCTCATTTCGGAGTCTCCATCTTGATCAATATGTTGCTATCCATCCACTCTTAAATTGTTTTGGATGTTATTTGGATTTGTTATTGCTTTGGTATTTATTTGTTTGTCTTTTGCTATCATTACGACGAGTAGGGAGTGACGACGGTGTTGGACATGGACAGAACAGGTTACCGAAGAAGGACTCAACAACAAAGGCATGCCTCCTTCTTTGATCATACTTATCCTCTGGTTTACAAAATTGCATTGAGTTTTATTGTTACTATGTGCATGCTATTTTAATTCTCGTAGCTAGCGTGTCGATTGACACATTACCTTGAACCGCTTGTCGCCTATTTACTTGACACCTGAGTAGAATTATAAGGTTCCCGTAGAGTAGAAATGCTTAGCCATGCTTATCACCCTATAGGTGCCTTGTTGAATGACCTCTGAGTCATTGACAGTTGAAAATTAACGCTGAGCTTGGCCTATTGGCCCTTGTTGACCATCCCTATCCTCTTCTACTCTAGGTGAAACTTACCATCTGAATACTGGCGCGAGCGACAGCTGAATCAAGGATTGAAGGAGCGATTGGCCGCCCTTCACGGGTTGAAGGGGGCAATCAGTCGTCCGTGCCGCATCAGGCCTAATAAGTCTTGGATTTGAAGATTGTGTTAACAGTACAGCCACATGCTATATGGGCACTGGCTTGGTTGATTAGTTAGTTCACTCTTATTTTTGTCTTCGCCGTACCGCAGATGGGATAGCTGCCTTGCGAGGAGTGTCCTCGGCACAAAAGGGGGGCCTAGACTGTGAACTACGGTTACTTCCTGTTGAAACCTAGTGGGCTTGGCACAATAAGTTTGGTCTAATGAAAGACCTCGTCACAATCTCCCTGCCAGTATACCAAATGGTGTACTACGCCAGCGGCCACTGGTGGCAACAAGTCAGGATTGTGTCGTGTGGGTAAAGTGTACAACCTCTGCAAAGTGTAAAACTATTCGAATAGCCGTGTCCACGGTCAAGGGCTACACATGAATCTTTCTTGACGTACAAGACCTGTCTTGCTTATTCCCTCTTTGCCCCTATTCTTGGAACCTATGAAGAGTGTGAGTTGATCGAGGATCCTCACTTGATGAAAGTTATTCTGGAGATAAAACATGTTTTCATGTAAAACTGCTTTTATCCAACTGCTTTATTTGTCAAACAAAATTAGCTTTATGCAAATGAGCCATATAGCCTTCCTTTGAAGCCACATGTAGCTATTAGGTCCTTCCCCATGGGAGGCATGTTGAGTACGTAATGTACTCATGGCAATAATTTTGTTGACAACAGAGTTGCATGAAGATGAAGGTGATGACTACGACTACTATGGTGATCCGTAGGAGTGAGGTCACGTGGACTACATCGACTGCCTGTGGCTGAGATGGAGTCTCTACGCATTGTACTTTTTGATGTTTTTTCTGAATGTAATAAGTGTCATGAGACATTTATCTAGGCATGCCTTGTGGCAAGATATATTAAAATCGTAATACCTTTTATGTATTATGCAATGATATCATTTCACTATGTTGTCAACAATGATCCTGGGGTTGACAAATATACACAGGATGTCTGGAAGTTAATTCCGGGTTCTCACAGAAGTGGTATCAGAGCCGATGTCGACCTAGTCATGTGGCCTTAGTTAGAAATGGAAAGCCTTAGGGACTATTGTTATAAAAAAACTATTTCGAAAAGGATCATTCTCGTACTCTTCCCCTTCACTATTGCTATTGTCATCTCATCTTATTCAAATGAAATTTAAACTCTACCTCTCTACCATCTTCTTTGTAGTATGTGAAACCCTTTTCCCTAACCCTTGGTGTTGAAAAGTCAGAAGCTTCATACAATGTGCCAAGAGTTTCAAGATAACTTCATCCCCTGGAGCTTTGAGTAGCAACATTTTTCCAAGAGAAGACACTTCGAGACCTCAAGAAAGCAACAACCATCGATCATGATCAAATCGTCAACGTTGAAGATTAGCCCCAAGATTTATTGTGACCAGCCATATAGGATTAGGTTGGTTAACACCCTTGTAGTGATGGAACTCGTAGCTTGGAGACGCAAAACCTTTCTTGTGTGAGTATTGTCTGCATATTTTTGGTGTTTTCCTATGCAGTCATACAAAACCCTATTTGCCAAAATGAGTTGCTTTTGAGTTCGTTCTGGATATCTTTATGGCTATCTCAGTGGTATCTTTGTTTGCCTTCTGGGGTATCTCCGCCTTTTGTAGGATTCTTTTACTCCTCTTATGTTCTTTCCCTCTTCTCTATAAACCCTAGAGGTCACCTTGAGATGAACAAAGTTGCAACAACCCACTTGGAGATCTATTATGAAAGTGAACCCTATGGAAAACCTCTTTTAAGGGGGTAGTTGATGGTGATTTATGGCGAGATCAAAGATTTGAAGACCTTCATTTGCAAATAATACGAAGATTTGAAGACCTTCACTGCACCCACTATATAAGTTCAACCTGAATAGGGATCAATGAGTCTATCCACACCGATGCTTGGCCTACAGAAGAAGAGAAGTACCAAAGAATGTTCAACAACTTGAGGATGCTATCAAATTACCATCGCCAAGACTGAAGGACTACTTCCAAGCTTTGAGCAAGTTGGAGACACTATCAACAATCAAATTATCTCCAACCAAGACCCCGAAGTTGCTTGCCACCAAGATCAAAACCAATCGTGATTCCATAAGTTACATAGAAGAACTATGTCGAGGGCAAAAGCTAACCCAAACCCATTCTCTTTAGTCAGCCTGAATCTCAGGGATGAGATTCCTTTTAAGAGGGGTAGACTTGTAAAATCCCGATTCTCGGAATGTTTAAGAGAAAGTTTTCCAAAAATCAGGGCGAGAAAATTTCATTTGTTTTATTTGTTAACCAAGCTTAAATTAGAATTTTAGAATTTAATGGATTTAATTTGAACTAATGTGAACCAAAATTAAAATTTGAGTTTACTTGTTTTCTTTTAGTCGGGCTTTATTTTCTCTTCTTTGGCATATTTAAATATGCACCTTTGAATTTTCTTCGGTCCTCTGAAATCCGTTTGATATGTAATTGAGCTTCTTTTCCTTCTCTAGATTTTGCTAAAAGGAAAATATAATTTCTTTTCCTTCCCTCAAAACTGAGGACCAAATTCCCTAGCACATCATTTCTTTTTATTCCTGTGTGGAGCCCACTGTTTTTTAATCTTCCACCGAATGGGCATAGGCTAATAGTTTGTTTTTTATTTCTTTCCCTTCCTTATCTATTTCCTTTTCCACATGGGTCCTTAGCCCATTTTCTTCAAGCAATGGATGAACGTTTCTTCCTCATGTACATATATATATATATATATATATATATATATATATCTATACATATACATATACATATACAGAGAGAAAACGCTCAGACATGAAACAGAAAAAGTCATCGTTGCCTCCTCCTTTAATTTCCCTCTCTCTCGGTCTGTTTTATCTCCACTTGACTATCTCCCAAGTCCCAACGCCAACCTCAAACTCTTCTTCTCCTCGTCCACTCACACGTACACGTACAGGAAGAGAAACTGCCAAGCACTCACGCTTGCTGCCTCCTGCCCTCCTTTATAATTTCCATAAGTGTCCACCGTTTCCAAAGATAAATAAACTGCCCCATCTCCATCGAGCGAAACCTCCTCTCCTTCCTCTTCCCTTTGTACGTTCATTCTCAACCTACAGAACAGAAGAGAAAACCTACAGCCATCACACACACCCCTCCTCCAATTCCTTCAACTCTCAACCGTTTCAAGTTCTCAAGATATGTAGAAGTGTGTCTTGATCTACTCTTCCAATCCCACCACTTGTCCTGCCCTCTCCCTTCTCTTTCTCTACAGAAACTCTCTCTCCAAAGAAACAGTGTTCCATGGACGTCGGTCCTTGATTCTGATGAAGGAGACCATCCACGTCCATCCACTTGCGTCAGAAGGTTCTCCTTCATGCGTTAAATCCATTCATGGAAGAAAGAACGCGATCCGTTCACCACACACGTAGAATTTCGCATGTCCGTCTACACTATTCGTCAAGTTCTTCCCGTCGTTCTGTCAAACTCGGTGAGCCTCTATCAAATTCCTTTTGCACGTGTACTCGTCATCATCTACTGTATCCTGTAGACATCATCATTCATCCTATCTATACCGTTGCTCGCGTCGATGCATGAACGGATGGCATCAACATGTCGGCGTACTTTTTTTAGTTCCTCAGATGATCTTGTGTTCAATATATGACTTGTTCCTCATGTCGATAATAGCCCCATGACGGAGTTAGATCGCTAGTCTCATCAATAGGATTTTTAGTATAAATTTTGTTAAAGTCGTTCTTGCCAAGATTGAATGGGGTTTGTTCATCGGTTAATTTTTGTATTGATATGTTATTGTTTATATGTTTGCGATATGCCTAGGAGTGCATCCTATTGGTCTCATAATTTTTGCATGTGACAAATGACTTATAGATTTATTTGTTTACCGATTATAGTTTTTATTGTCGCAAGTAGATAGTATTTTGTTTGTATTGTTATTGTCTTGTGTTAGACATGTCTATAAATTTTAATATAGTTTTGTATGGTTTCATGTACATATTTCATGCCTAATCGTAGTAGTGTGTTATGCTTTTGTTTCATATTAGTCCTTGTGATTTGTTATCATGTTTAGTAGTCGATCGGTGAACTTTTGTGTTGATTTGATATTTTTATATGGTCATGACATGCCTAGGAGTCACTCCTAATCATTCCATAATTGTAGGAGTTAGGTGTGATTGTCTAGATTTATTGTAAGGATTTCTTTTAATCATTCCTTATAGTTTGTATGGTGTCACATGTTGTTTTATTTGTTCGAAATCATTGTCATGTCTACCATGGATGTTTATATATTTTATTGTACGTATTGTTGCATAGTTTCTGTATGCTAGATGTCAAATGAAATGATTTACTATTGGGAACTAGTATATGGTAGTTGTTGCATAGCTCATGGTTGCCTAGTGGTTCCTCTTATTTTGTAGACATGCAAGATTGCATGGTTTGATGATTTATATCATGGTCGTATTTGTATTCTCATATTTACAATTTATTCCCGCGGCATATAACTTAGTTTCTTACATCATGGAAACTATAATGTGTGTTTATTTTTCCTTAGTCTATTACCATGCCATGTTTGGAATTTCTTAAAGTAGAATGCATTCTTTATTGAATGTTTTCCATGCATGTGTTATATCATTGCTACTTTATACTTTATGATCGCGCATGTGGTTTTCCTTTGCTTAGTAGATACATGTTAGTAGTTTATGGTTTCATATATTTTAATTAAGAAGGATCCCTTCTTAGTTGATCAATACCATGATACTATGTTGTGATTGCATAACTAGGTTGTATAGCATGTCTACAACAATTCATGTATTAGATCATGCCTAGTGGTGTATCTTATGTTTTTTCTACTATAGATTGTAACAAATAGAAGTGAATGTCATTTGGTTACTCATGCTAGTATAGTACATTGCTTGATGTCATGATCTAGTTCTCTGACTTGCCTAGATGTTTAGTATGGTATATCCATATGCTTATATGACATAACAAGTATGTAAGCTTGTGTGCTGTTACCATTCTTGATATTCATGTTAGTTGATATCAACTAAGTTATCTCATTGTTGTGAGTTGTATTCTATTGCTATCATACATTGGCATCTCGTGTGATGATCATTCATACTTAGCATTATATATTTGTATCTAGTTGTTGCATTGTTGTATATCTAGACGTCATTAATGCAATTTATCTTTCATGTCTTATTATGTTTCATGTGCTATAATTTAGTACTTAGACCCTTGTGTTCCTTATATAAGCTTGACTTCAGTTATTCTGACTGGTTCTCCTGGACCCCACTTAACAGTACGGTGGTTCCTATGACTCAACACAAAAGAAAAAGAACTACGAAAGATCTAAGTCTTCGAGCTCCATAGGCTTCATAACGTGTCTTCTTTTGTCATAGTCTTCAATGTGAATATCTTCATATCCCACCTTTGGCTTCAACGTCTTCATACATTTTTAGGGGTCATCTCTGGTAGTAAAACCGAATCAATGAGGGACTTCTACCTGTGTTATCCTGCAATTCTCACAAACACATTAGTCCCTCAACTAGGTTTGTCGTCAATACTCCAAAACCAACTAGGGGTGGCACTAGATGCACTTACAGTCTTTCTCATATGCTTAGTGCACATTGTTGCTTTGTTGTTAATCATGTTGTGGTAATCTTTTTGCTAGAGGGCATTTGCATATTAGTTGTTTCCTTTCTTATAAGGAGTGTCCTAGTTCAGTATCTTACCATGATCACTCGTGTGTGTGATGCATGTGTAATTCGTTGAGACCTCTAGTGATTCTATACTCACATGCCATGTGTGAAGACGTGTCTTGATTTATTTATTTATTTAGTTTTGACCATAGTATTGGATTGGCTCTTGTTATAGCAATGCTCGCTATAGTTATTACGTTTGATGTTTAGTCTTTTCTTATTGTTAACCATTATAAATATTTGGATACATCCAAATATTTAGTTGTGGTTGATTATTAATCTTAATCATATCATGCCTGGATAGTAGTTCACTCTTTTGTTCCATGTCTTGTATAGTTTCTTGTTAATGTTTGACAAATGACTTGGTTTGTTATATAATAGAGTTAATCCTATTTTATATTAATAATGTTGTAGGGTTAGACCTAGGTCAATTCGGCTCATGTTGTTGAGTGATGTTTGATTGCTTAACTAGTATGGTTTGTAATGTTTGTTCCTTTATCTTATGGAACTATTGCCTTTCGAATTATTATATAGTTGATGTATATATTTGACTACTATTGACCATTATAAATATTTAGATTCTATCTAAATATCTATTTGTGGTTAACTATTACCTTCATCATGTCATGTTGTAATTGTGTGGTTAAATGCATAGGATGGTTCCTTTTCATGTGTGTTGATGCCATTGTGTTTGTTAGATACTAGTTTCCTATATAGTTTGTCGAGATGTGTAGTGGGCACTACTAGTGTTTAATTGCATATTCGTATTGGAACGTTAGTCTTGATCGCCAAGTATTTCTTAGCTGTGTCAACCTCAACCATGTCACTTCAATGAATCCTCTCTCTTACATCCAATCGTGCTACCTCATTTCGGAGTCTCCATCTTGATCAATATCATGCTATCCATCCACTCTTAAATTGTTTTGGATGTTATTTGGATTTGTTATTGCTTTGGTATTTATTTGTTTGTCTTTTGCTATCATTACGACGAGTAGGGAGTGACGACGGTGTTGGACATGGACAGAACAGGTTACCGAAGAAGGACTGAACAACAAAGGCATGCCTCCTTCTTTGATCATACTTATCCTCTGGTTTACAAAATTGCATTGAGTTTTATTGTTACTATGTGCATGCTATTTTAATTCTCGTAGCTAGCGTGTCGATTGACACATTACCTTGAACCGCTTGTCGCCTATTTACCTGACACCTGAGTAGAAGTATAAGGTTCCCGTAGAGTAGAAATGCTTAGCCATGCTTATCACCCTATAGGTGCCTTGTTGAATGACCTCTGAGTCATTGACAGTTGAAACTTAACGCTGAGCTAGGCCTATTGGCCCTTGTTGACCTTCTCTATCCTCTTCTACTCTGGGTGAAACTTACCATCTGAATACTGGCGCGGGCGACAGCTGAATCAAGGATTGAAGGAGCGATTGGCTGCCCTTGACGGGTTGAAGGGGGCAATCAGCCGTCCGTGCCGCATGAGGCCTAATAAGTCTTGGATTTGAAGATTGTGTTAACAGTACAACCACATGCTATATGGGCACTGGCTTGGTTGATTAGTTAGTTCACTCTTATTTTCGTCATCGCCGTACCGCAGATGGGATAGCTGCCTTGCGAGGAGTGTCCTCGGCACAAAAGGGGGGCCCGGACTGTGAACTGCGGTTACTTCCATGTTGAAACCTAGTGGGCTTGGCACAATAAGTTTGGTCTAATGAAAGACCTCGTCACAATCTCCCTGCCGGTATACCAAATGGTGTACTACGCTAGCGGCCACTGGTGGCAACAAGTCAGGATTGTGTCGTGTGGGTAAAGTGTACAACCTCTGCAAAGTGTAAAACTATTTGAATAGCCGTGTGCACGGTCAAGGGCTACACATGAATCTTTCTTGACGTACATGACCTATCTTGCTTATTCCCTCTTTGCCCCTATTCTTGGAACCTATGAAGAGTGTGAGTTGATCGAGGATCCTCACTTGATGAAAGTTATTCTGGAGATAAAACATGTTTTCATGTAAAACTGCTATTATCCAACTGCTTTATTTGTCAAACAAAATTAGCTTTATGCAAATGAGCCATATAGCCTTCCTTTGAAGCCACATGTAGCTATTAGGTCCTTCCCTGTGGGAGGCATGTTGAGTACGTAATGTACTCATGGCAATAATTTTGTTGACAACAGAGTTGCATGAAGATGAAGGTGATGACTACGACTACTATGGCGATCCGTAGGAGTGAGGTCACGTGGACTACATCGACTGCCTGTGGCTGAGATGGAGTCTCTACGCATTGTACTTTTCGCTGTTTTTTACTGAATGTAATAAGTGTCATGAGACGTTTATCTAGGTATGCCTTGTGGCAAGATATATTAAAATCGTAATACCTTTTATGTATTGTGCAATGATATCATTTCACTGTGTTGTCAACAATGATCCTGGGGTTGACAAATATACACAGGAGGGTCTGGAAGTTAATTCCGGGTTCTCACACCTTGCAAGCAATGTGACTAAAGAGTTAGTTGCAGGATGATGCATTATGGAACGAGTAAAGAGACTTGTCGGTAACGAGATTGAACTAGGTATGATGATACCAATGATCGAATCTCGGGCAAGTAACATACCGATGACAAAGGGAACAACGTATGTTGTTATGCGGTTTGACTGATAAAGATCGTAGAATATGTAGGAGCCAATATGAGCATGCAGGTTCCGCTAATTGACCGGAGATGAGTCTCGGTCATGTGTACATAGTTCTCGAACCCGTAGGGTCCGCACGCTTAACGTTCGATGACGATCGATATTATGAGTTTATGTGTTTTGATGTACCAAAGGTAGTTTGGAGTCCCGGATGAGATCACAGACCTAATGAGGAGTCTTGAAATGGCCGAGACATAAAGATTAATATATTGGAAGACTATATTCGGACACCAGAACAGTTCCAAGGTGTACCGGGTATTTTCCGGAGTACAGGGGGGTTACCGGAACCCCTCGGGGGGTTATTGGGCCTCATGGGCCTATTGGTGGAAGAGAGGAGGCAGGCCAAGGCAGGGCGCGCGCCCCCCTAGCCTAAACCAAATTGGACTAGGGGGGTCGGCCCCCCTTTCCTTCTCTCCTCCCTCACCTTTCCCCTTCTCCTTGTTGGAATAGGAAGGGGGGGGGGCGAATCCTACTTGGAGTAGGATTGCCCCCCCCCCATGGCGTGCCTCCTCCCCTTGGCCGACCTCCTCCTCCCTCCCCCTTTTATATACGTGGGAGGGGGCACCCCATAGGCACACCAAAGTTTCTCTTAGCCGTGTGCGGTGCCCCCCTCCACAGAAACACACCTCGGTCATATCGTTGTAGTGCTTAGGCGAAGCCCTGTGCCGGTAACTTCATCATCACCATCACCACGCCGTCGTGCTAACAAAACTCTCCCTCGGCCTCAGCTGGATCAAGAGTTCAAGGGACATCACCGAGCTACATGTGTGCAGATTGCGGAGGTGTCATACGTTTGGTACTTGATCGGTTGGATCGCGAAGGCGTTCGACTACATCAATCGCGTTACTTAACGCTTCCGCTTTCTGTCTACGAGGGTACGTAGACACACTCTCCCCTCTCGTTGCTATCACTCGTACAACGCCGTTCTAAAAAATTGGTTTTTAACCCATTTCCGCGATGGCATTTGGAACCATCGCCAAGTGAGTGTGTGCGATAGGGTGTCCTTCCCACACGACCCAGAAATCGCCGGGGATAGGCCCTCCTGGGACCCAGGCTGGGGCTGTGTGCGATCAGGCGAGGCATCGAAACCCAATCATTTCCATAGTTATGTACATCCCACACGGTGAATCCGATAAAATCATTTCCGTAGGCATGTACATCCCACACGGTGAATCCCAGAAAATCATTTACGTAGGTATGTTATGTACATCCCACACGGTGAATCCTAGAAAAACATTTCCGTAGGTATGTATATCACACACAGTTCTTTGTGTGGAAACGTTTGTGCAAGGTGGCCTAACGCAAATTGTTCGCCGCCGGAAGCCGTGTGTGATTGTTAGTTGATCGAACACGCCTACTTTCTAGAAACCGTGCAGGTTGTTTGAGTTCATCGCCCACGGTGTTGTCTGAGTAACCGTTTGCAATAGAAAACCCAATATGCAGGATAATTAGCCTATTATTGATAATCCATGTACTAATAAAACTGATATTTCTTATAAAACACGACAGATATTTCATATCCGTATAAAAGAAACCATGATTTCATAATCGAATTACATCAGATAGCTTCGGCACTCAGTTATGCCATTACACAATAGCACCAAGTTTCACATTCAGCATGAAAAACCTTTGGAAAGTAGCATGATACACGGTAAATAGACAAATGAATCTCATCTGGGAAACTGCAGAAGCGGAAGGCAAATATTGAGCCTTCAGTGATGTTCAATGTCCTTGCAACTTTAGGCCAGTGGCTATGGATAATTGCCCGCCCAACCTTCATCCTCTTCAACAAGACTTCAATATTGTACCGTGGGTGTTGAATGAATACCTTCCTCGCCTCTTGACCATGCAGGTGGTTTGAGAGGTATCATCGGTGAACTACTTTGAAAAGTACTAAAAACAAAGCTATGCATAAATCACTGTTGTAAATTTTGAAATGGCGCAAGGGGTAAAAACAAGGTAAAAGAGTTGGTACCATCCTATAGTTGACTGATGTCTTCTTCATTGTGCAAACAAAGATCTTGCTGTTATTCGTCGCAAGTTTCTTCATCCTAACAATCTTTCTGAGTTTCTTGACTTGAATAATATTCATGGACATCTCATTTCCCCACATGCAAAGTGGGTCGAACAGTGGGTCTAAGCCTCTCACAGCAGGACCTACTTGTGCAAGACCAAATTCTAAGAAACCTAAATATTAGTATGATTCCTGCAACTGCACAATAATGTGCTATTAGCCAAAGTACCTTGCTTGAACAAACCTCGATGGTAAACTGCAGTGTCTCCCATTGTTTCCCCGTAACACACATAAGGAAGATCTTGATCAGGTTAACTGAGAGTTGCCATACTATCAGTAGAATATGTGTTGAGTATAGCCAAATTCGATTGGTGTCACATGCATAACAATACAAAATTGTACCCACAACAAATTAAAATCAAATTGCAGAACTGAACCAAACAGTTAAATGGACAGCAGACCAAATGAACTAAAATAGTTAACTGAGCACGACATTGCAGAATAGAAACATGTACTAGAAGATAAGACTGTTAACAAAACAAAGAATGCTTGAGAATAGTACTACGAAATGTAGCAATTGTTGGACCAAAGTGTTAACTGAACATTACATTACAGAGGACCAAACTATTAACTGAACATCAGATTGCATATTAACATTACAGAGGACAAATCACTAGAAGGCACTGGTGGTGGCCTCGATAAAACGTCACGAGCTGTATTTTAAAGTAGACATCCGCATGGCGGTGTCAACGGTGGCCTCGAAGAAAAGGTGCTCCTCCAAGATCTGGCGGTCGACACGCATGTCAGCCATAGTGACCTCGTTTGCATGTGCGACCGCATGCTAGTCACCTCCACGTTATACTGCATGTAAAATGGCTGTGGCAGCGCTTAATTGGAGGAGGGGGCAATGATTTCGATGGAAGGTGTCGCTCTGTCGGTCGGGGCATGTGGGACGGGAAAGGAGGAGGATGGTGTGGGTGGGGTGTGGATTACCTAACCATATCGATGAGGCCGCGCAGCAAGAAGAAGGCTCGGCGGTGAGGAGGCCGCACAACAAGAAGAAGGGTCGCCGCCGAGGAGGCGGAGCTGCAGGAAGAAGGGCCACCGGCGAGGAGGCGGCACTGCAAGAAGAAGGGTAGCCGGCGAGGAGGCGGCGCTGCAAGAAGAAGGGTCGCCGGCGAGGAGGCTAAGCTGCCAGTAAGCAGCAGCGAAGGTTTGAACTTGGAAAGCAAGGAGGAACAGTGGAAATGTGGCTTTTGGTAGGAGGGAGGGGTGGGGAGATAGATATTTCTGCGGTGGCCAAAAAATTTCGCTCGGTGCCACGAGAAACTAGCGCACAAGTGTGGTTCAAGCGGGGGTGGTGGACTGTAGACAACGAAGCTTCCTGCGTAAGCCAGACAAGACGATGCGCCAAGATATTTTATATCGCATCCCACACGATTCTTTCTAGTAAACTGTTTGTGGTATATTTGATTTTTTTCATTATATTTTGAAAGACAGAATGATGTTACGGAGGGAAAGCATGGTGTTTGGATTGCTAGAACATTTACGTACAGTGAACATGCAACTAGTATATGAGTGTCGTGTTTAAATTTGGAATTATTCCGGGTTTGTTTGGCATTTTTATGCATTAATTGAGTTTCTGGGCATTTAATGTGCATAATTCAAATTTGAACTACAAGCACATGCTCCAATGCACCAAAGTTGTTTGAAAAATCACATGTGTGTCCTTGGGTGAATTTCTAGGTCCCATGCAAGAGGTGGGAGTGAAATTGAAACATCTGGGCGTCGTGGCTTGGCCGGAAAGATTGAGAAACTTGTTTTTTAATTCCTGTAATTCCAAAACTCGCCTGAAAATCATGAAACTTGGCATGGTGTCATGACATGGCACCAACATGCTGTGGTAATTTTTTTGGCCGAATTGGGACAAGCTTTGGTGTAAGATTCTTGCAAACCGGAGCTTCCCTCAAGAAGGCTCGTGGTTCCGAGAGGGAACGTGTCACCTCCGTGTGCGAAACGACATACGTACAATGCCTTCTCTTGCCTTAATTTTTTTACACATGCAGATTAGACTAAATAGAAGTACCGTGCTAAATTTTGGAATTATTCCGGGTTCGTTTGGCCATTTTTATGCATTAATTGAGTTTCTACACATTTAATGTGCATAATTCAAATTTGAACTACAAGCACAGGCTCCAGTGCACCAAAGTTGTTTGAAAAATCACATGTGTGTCCTTGGGTGAATTTCTAGGTCCCATGCAAGATATGGGAGTGAATTTCAAACATTTGGGTGTCGTGGCTCGGCCGGAAAGATTGAGAAACTTGGTTTTTTAATTCCTGTAATTCCAAAACACGCCTGAAAATCATGAAACTTGGCATGGTGTCATGACATGGCACCAACATGTTGTGGTAATTTTTCTGTCTCATTTGCGAAGGCGCGCACATTAACAATCAACAAAATCATTTTGGAACAAGTGCTGTCACGTTACAAATCGGAAACACAAGTATTATTGAAACCGTGGGCGTTCTACTTACCAATTACGTGCGGCCACATGTTCCCTTTTTTATTTGCTAGGAGGTGCCGTGCGGGGTAGCTATTTGAGTACAGGAGGCGTGCGATCAGACCCCTGCGCGTGCTCATTGGGAGGAGAGCCCTTTGACCGCTACCTGCGCGCACCTCTCTCCCAACATCTCCATTAATGGCACCCGATCACCTATTCTATGGCATGGCTATATGTCTCACTGGATTGAGATTTAAGAGAGAAAAATGAAATCTGAAAAGAAAGTTTTGCACAGATCTTGATGTAAGATCCGACGGACCTATATAGCATCGACCATGACTTATAGCAAGGATGATGAATATAACGACGATGACAGTTACATATTTAGAAACATAATTGAAAAAAGCCACATACAGCAACGCCCGAAATACACAAGGGCAAAAGAAGAAGGAAGACAACGATCTGGCTCGCTGATCTCTACTTTCTTGATGCGTTGCTGCAGGCGCGGGAACTAGTCTCCGCTACGAGCGGCAATGAGCTCTTTATTGTGCTCAAGATGCTGCTTGAGAGCATCCACGGATTCCTCCACCAGCCTTCTGCGCTCGATGTGCAGCATGGCATTCTCGTCCATAAGTTTCTCAACGATGATGCCGGTCCTCTTCAACAAGGTAGTGGTCTGCTCCTACTGCTCCGCACTTCCGACGATTTTCACCCTCAGCAGGTCGCGCTCGGCCCGGAGCTTCGCATTGCTCTCATTTAGTTGCCAGATGACGTCGGTAGACTATTCAAACGAGGCTTTCAGGTCATCCCGCAACCTCGCCCACCTGGAGATCTGATCAATCTGCCTAAGGACGAGGGTACGCATGCGCCTGTAAGAGTCCTCGCCTACCCGCGAGACATTTTCCTAGGCCGCCGCGGCGCAGGAGGACATCTCTGCATTGGCGGCACGACGGGACATCTCTTCTGCTTCTGCGGCATGGCCGGACCAGTCTGTTGCATCGATGGCGCAGCGGGACCTCCGTGCTATTTTGGCGGTGCGGCACGACCTCTCTGCCGCTACGGCTGTGGTGCGGGACATGTTGGCTGCTTTCGCGGCGAGGCGGGACATCTCTCGTGCTTCCGCTTCCAGGCTTGCCTCTCCCTGGTGGCAATCTCTCGACCCAGAACTCACACTGGCCATGGCGTACGCAAGGGAACGATGATGAATGACTTGTTTGTTTTTGTGGATGAGGAGTTGAGGAGGAATGTGCAGTCAGAGTAGTAGTATTTATAACCGCGTAGTAATACGCTCCCAAGTGGGAAACCGTTTAGCTTTTGATATGTGTGAACAGGTTTGCAATTTGGAATGTGACGGGAGGCATGCTCAAAATTTACTAACGGTTATAAGTGCGGCACTATTCCTGGAAGGCGTAACGTGGGCACGTACGCCTTCTCGGCCGTGTATGTGGCGCTTGCACCATATGGTGCGCCGCAATAGGCAATGTCAGCACACGTCTTGTTCCAACAATCGTGTGCGCTCGTTATTACCATCGCACACGCTTCTTTTAATTAGAATGTGTGTGCCCGTCTAGCGCACACACGTTCATCTATCTAACTGTTTCAGTTTGTTGTGGCTAATCGCAAACAGTTCATCCATGTGAAGTGTATGCCATCAATCACAGACACTTTGATCTAGCTGACCCGTTTTTGTTCTATTGCCTAATCGAAAACAGTTAATCCTTTTGAAGCGTATGCCCTCAATCACACACACCTTGAGATGGCTGACCGTTTCTTTTGTGTTTCCTAATCACAAACAGTTCATCCGAGTGAACCGTATGTTGTATATCACACACGCCTTCATCAGGCTGCTCGTTTCTTTTGTTCCGCCTCATTGCACACAGTTCATTGGACTGGACGGTATGCCCTGAATCGCACACGCAACTAAAATCTGAACCGTGTTTGATGGCTCCTCCATCGCAAACATTTTGCACCTTTTTTGACGATTCTTTTACACCACCGTTTGCTATTATTGCATCGCACACAGTTTCGTCGAAGGGTCTCTGATGGTAGTGTCGCGTTAGAAGCATCCTGCAGTAGTGTATGCATCTCCTCGATAGATCTTGCGTGATCATAGGAATTTTTTTTGAAATACTGCGTTCCCCAACACCTATAGGACGAGAAAGCACAAGGTCGCAGGACTAGACCTTGTGCCCATCCATTTGTCTCCTGACAAGGACCAGCGGATCGCGGTTGCCTAGGTATGCGTGCGGGATGAGGTTCTCGTCTGCCACTACTGTAGGGCCATCAGAGGTTCTAGAGCATTCGCCCGTTTCATCGGCAGCGCCGACTGCACCTTCACTGCGGTGGAGAGAAGGAAGAACGCGACGATTCAGCCATATGGTGCAACAAGCTTGTCGACATCCTAAAGCAATACAAGATCATCGGCAACGGGCAAGAGAAGGACTCCGTGGTTGACCTCGCCGAGACCATCATCGACCCCTGCTACGCCAACATGAAAGAAGACAACAATACCAAGGACCTGAACACGTGGGAGGTACCTTTGAATCTAGCCTACATAACCTACAAGGCCAAGGACGCATACGCATGCTACGACATGTACAGGAGGATCTTGAACATGAGGGCATATCTGCTTCCCGTAACCGACGAGTACACATACAACCGCAACATCATGATCAAGCGTGCTAGGAAGGTCTAGATGTTGTACTTTATATGTTTAAGCACATTTATCATCCGAGTGTTTCATGCATTAGCCTATGTGTCATAATTATCTGTTTTGTCCAAAATATTTCTTCTAAGAACCCATTAACTTGTTTGCTTTTTTAGTGTCTATTTGCTTATGTATGTAACTAGTTCACTCGGCTACCGTGCTTTGAATCTCCTTCCTCCTAACATATTTCCCTTCTCAGGTGGACCCAGCAGGTCTCATACACAGACATATGGGACCAACCACCTATCCATTTGTATTTCTTTATTTGTTCAATCTTTTGTCCTCTTCCTATACCGCGCTTGGCCATCAGAGCCTATAGCGTTGGCCAAGCCATCCCTCTACTCCCACACATTGTCCGGCGGCGGCAGCTCCACCGGCCCACCCTGCACCCGAACAAGTCAACCCTTGTACTCCCGTCCGCCCGCGTCTTCCCTCGCTCCAGTTCGTTCGGTCCGAGATCTCCACATCATCCTCCGCCTTGGTGCTCTCGCCGCGGCACCGTCGTCTGTCATTCCCAACATGGTTAGTAAAACAAGAGGAATCGGGAGGCAACTGTTCGTCGAGGGGCAGACAGTCCCGGGCCCACCAGGTCCATGTCCTAGGTTTTGTTGTTTAACATGGGCAGCCCACGACATGTTTCAACGTTTTTTGGATCCAGCAGGTATCAAGCGGCCTCTCGGCCTCCCAACCTAGCTTTTCTATAACATGAGCACCCCAAGTTATGTTTGTTTTTTCAAGATGACGCACAGCTCAGTTCTATTTTTCTATAAGAATGCAAAACTGAACCTATTTTTCCCTTCTATAATACTATATATATATTTATATCTTCTTTTATTAAATATATATATATATAATAGAAACAAGATAATGTTCCATTAAACCTGTCGTTCATCCAACCATTTTATAGACCTTCCCACTTGCTTTATTTTTCGTTTTCATTAATCCTATATCTGAATTTTCTCCCACTTTGTTTTTCGATGTAAACTGAGTTTTCTCCCAGTACTTTTCCCTAGAACCAACTCAACTGTCTCACGTCTAGCCTAAAAAATAATAATACCCCACGTCCTATTAACTCATCAAATTAAAATGATATTTTATTTCGTAAATTGAAAGTTCTTGCAAAATAATAATAATAATTGTTTATATATAACTTGGCAAGTTAACTCCTAGTGATCGCGTACATAAGCTTGCAAAGATTTTACTGACCAATGCAGTAATAGACATGCAATCATGTGTTTATGTTTTTATAACATTTCTTCGTCCAGGCCAACATGATATTTTCAACCAGCCCAGCAAGTCCGTGGATTTCGAGAAAATGCAAATGGGCTTTAAATTCTACCATAATATATAAACGGGCTGCATAGATGCTACATCATTGTTTCACCCAGCCCACTAAATGGACTAAAAAAACCAAATGGACTGGCTGACATGTGGGCCAGTAGGTCGAAGCCTAAGCACTTTCGTAAAAAATAAAAATACAAAGGTCGAAGCCTAAGCAAGGCGTTGGATTTACATCCAACGACCGACATTCTTCTTCAATCTCTTGTCTTCTTCCCCCAGCGCTTTCGGGACCGCCTGCTCTAGCCTCCGACGTCTAGCGGTGCTGTTTTGCGCGCCTCGCAACGAAACGCCACCCCGCCAACGGCCAAGCCATCCCTCCACTCCGCACATCCTGTTATTCTCTGCCGATTGTAGGCCCACCCCGCACCCGAACTAGTAAAGTTTCCCACTCCTCTCCGTCCACGACTCCACTTCCACGTCTTCCCCATCTTTGGGTCGTTCCAGTCTGGGGCCTCGCCATCGTCCACCGCCTCGCTGCGCTCGGCGCGGCGTGGTCAACAAATGAGAGTCATCGGAAGAGGACCGTACGTGGAGAGCCTAACGGTTGGGACCCACGAGGTCCATGGTCGCACGTAAGGAAAGTTCCTCCTTATTAAGCTAAAAAATGTTTCATCCCCCTGATAGCTGCGACCCATTGGCTGTATCTTCACATGGAAGGAAGTGCCTCCTTGGTATACGAAAAAAACTATTCCTCCCGATGACAGCTGGGACCCGACAGATTTGGTGGCTGACTTGTGGGCCTACTAAGCGAACATGTATGCAGGGCTTTGTCAACTTAATCAACAAATGATTCTAGCAGCTGGACCGTTGGATGTTAATCCAACAACCGTGCTCCTTCTTCAACCTTTGTTCTTGCTCCTGTCTCCCATGGGTGGCAGTGCTACCGCGCACCCGAACCAGTCAAGTTTCCCACTCCTCTCCATCTGCTACTCCACTGCCGCGTCTTCCCCATATCCGGGTCATTCTAGTCTGAGGTCTCGCCGTCGTTCACCGGCCTTGGTGTGCACGACACGGTGTGGTCAACATGGTCAACAAACGAGAGTTATCGGAAGATGACTGTACGTGAGAGGCTGACAGTGGGGATGCACCACGCCCATGGACGCATGCATGCAACTGCATCCTTTTTACCCTGAAAAATAATGTTTTCTCCCCCTGACTGCTGGGACCCACCATCTACATCTTTGCATGCAAGGAAATGCGTCCTTATTATGGGAAAAAAATATTCCCCCTGATAGATGGGACCCAGGAGCTATATCTTCGCACGCAAGGAAGTGCGTCCTTATCCTCCCTGACAGCTGGGATCTACCCGGTCGAAGCATACGTACCATTGTCTGTCTTGTCGTGAACGTGTACGTACATGCTGGTCGATCGATCGCTCTGCAATGATGAACCGTGGCCGAGTAAGTAGCAGCACATGTCATAGTAGAGCCCCCCACGTAGCAGTTCAGACTATCCCGTCTAAACCGTGTACACGTACATACAACCACACACCAAAAATACGGCCACGTACGTACATACAGGTGGGGTCTCGAACACCTACTTGCGCATACGTACGACAAGGGCTCGTGTACATGGTTGGGTCGAAACAGAGAAACTGCGTTGTCATGTTCATCGGGAGCCAACTGGCTTGGACGGAACAACTGATCGAAACGAGACCTAGCGTACTGCAGGACGGAGGAAACGACCTTGTGTTCGACTGGCCATGGTCGGAACGGGATCCTATTCATCGGGAGCGATCTGGCGTACCGCAAAACGGAGGAAACAGACTTCTCTTGGACCGTCGAAACGGGGTCCTGTTGATCGGGAGGGGTGTGGTGTACCGTGAAACGGAGGAAACAGACTAGTGTTGGAGCGCTACGGTCGAAACAGGGGTCCTGTTCATCTGGAGGGGTGTGGCGTGCCGCAAAACGGGACTCCACTGTATATTGTTCATCTCCACCGTTGACCTCCTTCAGCCTCCACGGGCTACTGTTCATCCATCGTCGACATCCTCCAACCTCCACCTGCGACTGTTCATCCACGGGCTCCTGTTCATCCAGCCTCCACCGCTCCTCCACCGGCTACTGTTCAACCAGCCCTCTCCACGGGGTCCTGTTCAACCACCCTCCACCGGCTACTGTTCAACCAGCCCTCCATGGGTCCTGTTCATCCAGCCCTCCACGGGGTCCTGTTCATCCACACCCAACTGGCTCGATCGGGGACCTGTTCATTCAGCGGCAACGACCTCTACTACCATGAGGTCCCACCCCTGACCAGGAACTGTTCATCCACCCCCAACAACGCTCACTGTTCATCAAGAGGCAGCATCGATCAGCTTCAGTTAGCAGCAGTAGCGAAGGAATCACTCGTGTTCAGTTAACAGCAAGGGATCGATCGGGGTTCAGTAACGTAGCTAGTGCAATCGCTTGGGTTCAGTTAGAGCCCAACACCTCACTCAGGTTCAGTTAGAGCGCAACGCCTCACACACATGCGCGTATGTGTACAAGAGAAACGCGCAAACCTCCGTGCATCGCTCGGCCCCGACCACCCACCATAACCGGGAACTCACCGGTATTTTCCTCGCCCTCACTTCTACCATGTTTTTTTCCGTCATGGACGACCCAAAGAATGTCATGTAGCTACGTCTCCGGCCCGCCCAGGATGAAAAGCCCATTTTCTGTCATGATTTCTTGTCATAGAAGTAGGAGCCCACCACATCTATGATGATACCGGGTTTTGTCACAATTGTCGTCATAGAAGTGTCATAAGCATGACAGGAAAAAATTTCGTTCGGCCCAAAATGTCAAGGATGGGTCTTTTTTTGTAATGATATCTAATAAAGTACAATTACGACATTCGGACACACCATTACACTGTGGTGTTCGAGGTGGCATGAGTTGTGAAAGAATTTCACATTGTTTTAAATGAAGGCCAAACTCATAACTCAAACAGTCACCTCTACGATTAGAATGTAGAAACTTTATTTTCTTGTTACGATGATTCTCCACTTCACTCTAAAATTCTTTGAACTTTTCAAATGTTTCAAACTTGTGTTTCATTAAGTAGATATACCCATATCTGCTCAAATCATCTGTGAAGGTCAGAAAATAACGATACCCGTCATGTGCCTCAACACTCATCTGACCGCATACATCGGTATGTATTATTTCCAATAAGTCACTAGCTCGCTCCATTGTTCCAGAGAATGGAGTTTCAATCATCTTACCCATGAGGCATGGTTCACAAGTATCAAATGATTCATAATCAAGTGATTCCAACAGTCCATCTGCATGGAGTTTATTCGTGCGCTTTACACCAATATGACCTAAACGACAGTGCCACAAATATGTTGCACTATCATTATCAACTTTGCATCTTTTGGCATAAATATTATGAATATGTGTATCACTATGATCGAGATTCAATAAACCATTTACATTGTGTGTATGACCATAGAAGGTTTTATTCATGTAAACAGAACAACAATTATTCTCTGACTTAAATGAATAATCGTATAGCAATAAACATGATTCAATCATATTCAAGCTCAACGCAAACACCAAATAACATTTATTTAGGTCCAACACTAATCCCGAAGGTAAAGGGAGTGTGCGATGGTGATCATATCAACCTTGGAATCATTTCCAACACACATCGTCACCTCGCCCTTAACTAGTCTGTGTTCATTTTGGCAACTCTTGTTTCGAGTTACTAATCTTAGCAACTGAACCGGTATCAAATACCCCGGGGTTACTATGAACACTAGTAAAGTACACATCAATAACATGTATATCAAATATACCTTTTATCGGATTTCGGGTTCCGGCAAAACCCTTGAGGTTCGAACACTGGGGTGCGCACGAAGATCTCTCCCCCATCTCTAGCTCGCGCACATCATGATCTCACGGCCTAGCTCGAAGAACCCAAAGAATACGAGACACAAGAGTTTATACTGGTTCGGGCCACCGATGTGGTGTAATACCCTACTCCAGTGTGGTGTGGTGGATTGCCTCTTGGGCTGTGGATGAACAGTTACACGGGAAGAACAACCTCCTAAGGTGTAACGCCCCGATGCTGATGTGCCAGGTGTCGTCTAGTTATTCGTTGTTGTTGCCTTGTCATTGCTTGCGTGTCATGCATTGCATATCATGTCATCATGTGCATTTCTTTTGCATACATGTTCGTCTCATGCATCCGAGCATTTTTCCCGTTGTCCGTTTTGCAATCCGGCGCTCCTATGTCACCCGGTGTCCCTTTCTACCTCTTTTCATGTGCGGGTATTAAACATTTCCAGATTGGACCGAGACTTGCCAAGCGGCCTTGGTTTACTACCGGTAGACCGCCTGTCAAGTTTCGTACCATTTGGACTTCGTTTGATGCTCGAACGGTTAACCGAGGGACCGAGAAGGCCTCGTGTGTGTTGCAGCCCAACACCCTTACAATTTGGCCCAAAACCCACCTAAACCCTCTCCATCATCTCGGTCGTTCGATCACGATCGCGTGGCCGCAAACCGCACCTCATTTGGACTCTCCTAGCTCCCTCTACCTATATATTTGTGCTCCCCTCCCGAAATCCGCGTAGATGAAACCCTAGCTTCTTCCCCTCGCGCCGCCGGACAAAAACTGCCCACCGCCCGGACATGTCCGCCGCCTCCGCCACCTCACTCCGGCGAATCAGGCGTTGCCACGTCAGCTTCCCTGCCGCCTCAGCCACTCAGGGGCCGCCACTTGTCGCCGCCGCCGTCCCCGCGCCCCCAGGCCCGAGACGCCCAGATCCGGCCCGCCCGGCCCGGATCCGCCGCGCCGCCCTCCTGACCGGGCCACGCTGTCCGCCCGTCTTCTTCTTCGCGCCCGGTCGCTGGAGTTGCTCTGCGCCACCGGATCTCCGCCGCCGCACCGCTGCTTCTCCGTCCCCGCGCAACGCCGCGCCGCCCGAGCTCGCCGGTCGACGTCGTCCGCCGCGGCATGCCGCCCGGCCACCGCCTCCGTTCACCGGCGTCGACCACCGTCGTCTCCCGCCACCGCATCGCTAGAGCAAGCGCCGTCCTTTCTCGCCCTCGCCTCGCCGGAGTTCGAAGTCCGGCCGGATCCGGGGAGTGGGATGAGATCCACCACTCCCCCGAACCAAACGGCGCCGCCCCGCGTCCCGGATCTCGCCATCCCGCTTCGTCCGGTTTTGTTGACTTTTACCTCGAGGGTATAATTTCTACTAAGTCCCTGAGATTTCCAGATTCAAATGCCCATGTTCATCATGCCGTAACTTTGCATCCGTAGCTCTGTTTTGCGCGTCTAGCATATCAAAATGTTCGTCTCAAAGAGTACATAATTTCATCTCATTGCATCATTTTCATTTGAGCTCATCTCGATGCCCGAAATGCTGTTGGAAGAGAGCTATTTGAGTTAATTGTCAGATCTGCTGCACCAAATAGCTATTTGTCATTTTTGCCCTGAGCTCTACATGTGTTTTGTTATATGCCATGCCATCTTTCCAGAGGTGCTATCCATGTATCTTTGTGATATGTGTGGTGACTAGCACAAGCTTGCAAAGTGGTGCATTCGTTAATGCTGATTTCAGGGACTCAGAATTTCACCAAGTCCTTGATCTGTTTTTATCAATATGCCATATGTTCATGCTGTTTCCTAGTGATCCGTGCCTCTTTTGAGGAGGACCAGTAAGGTTGTTTTGTTAATCTTGTGGTGCTCTATCCATCCATGTCTTTTTTTGCAATTATGGAGCACCCTAGCTTGAGTCAATCGAGCTCTACTTTTGCTATTTCGTGAATCTGGACAGATTGTCTACTTGTTAGCGATTTTGCCGAGGATGTTGTTGTTGATCCGTGCATGCTATTTTGTTGTTATTGCCATGTCTAGCTTATATAATGCGTACTCTTGATGGGTGTATGCTTAGATTGTCATGCCTTGCTCTATAGTGAGTGCATCGAGTTCGTAAACATGCCTACTTGGTATCTGATTTGCATGCTCCAGTTTTTCTCTAAGTCTGTAAACTGTTTATGTTTTTGCCATGTTCACATGCTTGCAATTGTATTCTCTGATCCCTTTTGGCTCAAGGTCACTAAGGGACTTTTGTTAAGCTCTTTGGGTAGCTCCACGCCATGCTTTACTTTGCCATGTTAAGTTCCTGTAGCATATAGTTTTATTGCTCGAAAGTGTGCTAGCTGATCTGAAATTCCAGGCTAGTGTTAATTTCACTGTCTGAAACCTGTTTACCAATTGCTCTTTTGCCATGCTTGTTTGAACCTGTTAATGGCTGAATTGGCCGTAGCTCAGTGTTCATCTTTTGTCAAGCATAATGAATGGATCCCTGCCATGTATTTTGTTGCCATGTTTGTTTGTTGTAGCTTAATTATCTCGATGCATTTAGATGGCTACTTGCTGTATATCGCAGACCGGTGTCATATTTGAATTGCTTGCCATTTCCAAACCGTGACTCCGATTCCAGCGTTCTTTATATCGTTTTCAAGCGATTTCATCTCACCTTTCTAGTGGCACACTTGGATTTCCATGCTGATGCCAGGTTCATTCATTCCTTGTCAAATCATGCATATGCATCGCATACCGCATCTCGCATATCATACCATGTTCATGTGTGGATTGTCTACTATGTTGTGTGCTTCTTTCTGGTGTTTGCTTCTTCGGGTTGGTTCCGGTAACGTCGCGTTTGTGAGGACCCGTTCGACTACGTCCGTTTGTCTTCTTCATGGACTCGTTCTTCTTCCTTGCGGGATTTCAGGCAAGATGACCATACCCTCGAAATCACTTCTATCTTTGCTTGATAGTTGCTCGCTCCTTCGCTATGCCTATGCTATGATACCTACCACTTTCTTATCATGCCTCCCATATTGTTGAGCCAAGCCTCTAACCCACCTTGTCCTAGCAAACCATTGTTTGGCTATGTTACGCTTCGCTCAGCCCCTCTTATAGCGTTGTTAGTTGCAGGTGAAGTTTGGAGCTTGTTCCATGTTGGAACATGGATTTTTTGTTGGGATATCACAATATCTTTTATTTAATTAATGCATCTATATACTTGGTACAGGGTGGAAGGCTCGGCCTTATGCCTGGTGTTTTGTTCCACTCTTGCCGCCCTAGTTTCCATCATCTCGGTGTTATGTTCCCGGATTTTGCGTTCCTTACGCGGTTGGGTTATAATGGGAACCCCTTGACAGTTCGCCTTGAATAAAACTCCTCCAGCAAGGCCCAACATTGGTTTTACCATTCACCACCTAGCCTCCTTTTCCCTTGGGTTAGGCCAGCCCAAGGGTCATCTTTATTTTAACCCCCCTGGGCTAGTGCTCCTCTGAGTGTTGGTCCAACCGAGCGATGTCCGGAGCTACCAGGGGCAACTCTGGGCTGGCCCACCCGACATCTTGCTCATACGGTGTGCCCTGAGAACGAGATATGTGCAGCTCCTATCGAGATTTTTCGGCACATCTGGGTGGTCTTGCTGGTCTTGTTTTACCATTGTCGAAATGTCTTGTAACCGGGATTCTGAGCCTGATCGGGTCTTCCCGCTAGAAGGAATATCCTTCGTTGACCGTGAGAGCTTGTGATGGGCTAAGTTGGGACACCCCTGCAGGGATTTGAACTTTCGAAAGCCGTGCCCGCGGTTATGGGCAGATGGGAGTTTGTTAATGTCCGGTTGTAGAAAACCTGAAGTTGACCTTAATTAAAACACATCAACTGCGTGTGTAACCGTGATGGTCTCTTCTCGGCGGAGTCCGAGAAGTGAACACGGTGTTGGAGTTATGCTTGACGTAGGTTGTTCTAGGATCACTTATTGATCATAGTTTCTCGATCGTGCTTTGCCGTCTCTTCTCGCTCTCTTTTGCGAACAGGTTAGCCACCATATATGCTAGTCGCTTGCTGCAACTCCACCTCATACCTTTACATTAACCATAAGCTTAAATAGTCTTGATCGCGAGGGTGCGAGATTGCTGAGTCCCCGTGGCTCACAGATACTTCCAAAATCCAGCTTTCAGGTGCCGATGAGTCCATGCAGATGACGCAACCAAGCTCAGGAGGAGCTCGATGAAGATCTTGTCCTTTGTGTTGTTCCGTTTCCAGTTGATCAGTAGTGGAGCCCAGTTGGGGTCGATCGGGGGCCTTGTCGCATTTGGGGTTCTTCTTTTATTTTGGTTCCGTAGTCGGACCTTGATTGTATCTGGATGATGTAATGCTTTATTCATGTATTTGTGTGAAGTGGCGATTGTAAGACAACTATGTATCCCTTTCCCTTATGTATTACATGGGTTGTGTGAAGATTACCTCACTTGCGACATCGCTTTCAATGTAGTTATGCCTCTAAGTCGTGCTTCGACACGTGGGAGATATAGCCGCATCGAGGGCGTTACAAGTTGGTATCAGAGCCTTCCCCGACCTTAGGAGCCTCCCTGCTTGATCGAATTAGCGGCCGAGTTGAGTCTAGAAAAATGTTTTGAGTCATTTAGGATTTATATATCGAAGAGTTTAGGAATTCTTTTTACTCCCCAGTCCTTTCATCGCTCTGGTAAGGCATCCTGACGTAGAGTTTTGTCTCTTCTCTTCTCAAATTTCACTAAAAAAAATTTAGGATCACACGAGTATCTTGGAATCGTTCCGATGGATTTGTGACGAGAACATTGTTCTTGGTGCCTCCTGTCATTTAGGGGTTGTGGCAGTGTCCAGGGAGTTGAGCTCCGAGGTGTTGTCGTCACAATTTTATCGTTGCAGTTCTGGAATACCTGAGTTTAGTACGCCGACATCGAAAATCTCTTTTATGCAGTTGTTGGTGAGATAACCTCGACGCCACCCAGTACTGGGGCGGGAGTTCGGGAGTATTGCCATAACTCGTATAACAGATGCTTTTCGAAGGTTGAGGTAGATGATTTCCGAAGATTTCTTGGTTATGTGTTGAAGGATGGATATAGCTGGATGTAGGATTTGTTAGTTTTGGGTGAGATATTATGCTTCCCCTGTATCCCCAACACCTGATTGCATAACCGAAAAATTTCGGGAGTTTATAAGTGGGAATTCAAGTAGCTCTTAGGATATCTTTCTGACAGATGTATGATATGAAATTGGGGTTCGACGTCTAGTGGTCCGCCTATTCACGGTTGGTTTTACAGTGGTCTCGTTGTGTCTTAAAGAGTCCTTGGCTATGCCGACTCGGGGACGCTTCGTATGTCATGTGCACTGCCTTGTACATGATGGTGCTGTACGATCGAGCCCGTGTAGGCCCCACCACGAAAACTTCGGACGAAATCTCTATCATATGTTTGTTCTGGCTTATTCTGCAAGCCAATCTTTTGTTTTGCTTCGAGTTGTGGTATTCGAGTTGCTTCGAAGTCAAATGTTGATTCCATACCTTCTCTAATGTTGTTCTCATACTCCGATGCGAATGCTAATCCTTCTTGATCATCAAGATTGTTTTTGTCAATCCTTGTCAACCGGTGTGTTTCTCTTCAAGTGGATCCGATCATTTCAACTTCTGCAAGATCAAGTATCAGTTCTTCTCAACGGTGTTTGTTTCATCCGTCTCCAAGTTACCTTTGTTTTTCCCGCCCACCCACCCTTTTTCCTCAAGGACTCAGATTTCCTAATCAAGCATCCTTTTATTCATGTGAAGTCTCTTCTTTCTTGTCAATCAATGTTCTACCCGGTGGTTCACAAGAAGATGCTCTTCTAGTTCGTCATTCCTCACTCATTTTTCTTCTCCGGTGGATTCAATTCAAGCTTTCGGTGTAATCATATTCTTTTCCGTATTTCAATGTTTTCTCATGCCGGTGTACCTCATAATCATTCATGTCTTGCTATTCATTTGTTCCGGTGCCCTGAAGATATCTCAGAAGGCTCGTCTTGTCATCCAAGATCCGTTCAACCTATTTCGAGGTTATTATCCCATTCAAGCCATTTAATTCAACCGGTGCAATCTCTCCTTCAAATAGTTCAACGGTGTATCTTTTGAGTGGGCCCTAACCCACAGGTCTTTCTCCAGGATCTTACCTGACTCTTCTTATTTTACCGGAGTTTTTCTCAAATCTTCTAAAGTTTGACGTAAGAATGAATTATCATCAGTCAGATGTGTTTCTCCAAGATCTTTCAAATTCTTTTCATCATTGGATCAACTTTGCCATTCTTCATTCCGGTGTGCCTTAATAATTTATGGTGTTGTTTCTCATCGTCATTCTCGGATTTGAAGACCGAAGAAGATTTTCTCTTTAATCTTGCTCCATTCTCTTCAAGATTCGTGATTCTAGTTTGTTGCCATCCTCTCATAATTATTTTCGATTGTGAGATACTCTTTTCATCCTTCCGGAGCAATCCAGGAGCCTTTTCAGTTTGATCATCTGGAGCCCATCATTTCAGGAGACTTATTCATTCTCGGCTTTCAGCTATGGTAGTGATATCTAATCAGTTCGTGATCCCTTCGTTCTCATGTATCTAGATTCTCTCAAGCATCTTCGTTCATTTGCAAATTCTTCCCGGTGATTCGTTATCTTTTATTCGTTCTTTTTTAATTCTTACGGTGGTTTGCTCAAGAGTTCTCTTCCTTCTTCATCATATCAATTCATTCGTTGTTCCAATCCTACCAGTGGTTCGTTGACGACCTTCCCAAGTTGACGTTATATCTATCTTAATCCTTTCTACGAGAATAAGTAGTATGCCAAATCCGTTGCTTGTCATCAATTTAAATTGGTGAAGGATAAGCATAATGTAATTCTTATTCTTGTTTCATCGACTGAACTCAATTCCCTATTTCGGAGGCTCATCAAATTCCTGATTTCAATTGTTCATCTTCTCTTTTTCCGGAGTTCCAAGCTCTCGCAATTACATCACCACGGAGATTCATTTAAATCATTGCAAGGCTTCAACCTTATTCTTTTCATCCTCCATTACGATTGATCATTTCTTTTGTTACCGGAGTTCTTCATGAAGGTGCTACATGATGGTTAATCAAGGATTTAATTCCTTCTTGAAGTTTCCATTGAGATTCTTTTCACAGGAGCTCAAGCATTCTTCATCTTGCAATCCGGAGTGCAAATTCTTTCTACCATATTATCGGAGGTGGTATTATGTCATTCTTGATAATTTGAACTCATGTTTCATGATTCACATATTATTAAGAATGAGGTATTTTAAATCCATCAATCTCGTCATTGGAGTTATCTAGGGTAATTGTTCACCTAAAGCCTTCCCTAAGGATTGTTGCTATTTATGGTGCTCATAAATGATCCAATTTCTTCATCTATCCTCCCGGTGTAATAGCTTTCTCGTCTCCTTGTTCATACCAATCCAATTCTATTCCCGTGAGTGGCAGGTTGTCACCTCATATTTTGAGATGTCTCCTATAAGTACATATCAAGCTTATCCTTTTCGTTGTTGGTTTTCCAACAATTCCGTTCGACCCATCTCCTAAAGATGCTTTCAAGCTCATTTGAGGTAGAAGTTGGCATTTTCTTCTCAATTCTCCATTTCAATTATCTATCTTCTATTCTTTCGTTCCGGAGGCATTGTGATGTTGTTATTTTCACCCATCGTCTCGTTTTGTCAAAGATCATGTTCTTTTCATGCTTAACCTTTTAACCGGAGTGTTGTGCCCTCTGCTCAAGTTCTCTCATCGTATCAAGTTTCATATCTCTTTTCAACTGGAGTGCTGTCCGAATTTGTTCTTCCTTGTTACTCTTCCCTACCAGAGTGTTTGCAACTTTGTTCATCTTCGTTGTATTCTTTCATTCAAATTTGCTCAACCTTGCAAGGTTCTTTGGGTTCAATCGTCTGTCAAAGAAGCAACTTAGTTTTACCTCTTATCTTTCTCTTCCGTTTCCCCCCGGTGCCATTCTAGATCTCGGGGCGAGATCCTCTCGTAGTGGTGGAGTGTTGTAACGCCCCGAGATCGATGTGCCAGGTGTCGTCCAGTTATTCATTGTTGTTGCCTTGTCATTGCTTGCGTGTCATGCATTGCATATCATGTCATCATGTCCATTTCTTTTGCATACATGTTCGTCTCATGCATCCGAGCATTTTTGCCATTGTCCGTTTTGCAATCCGGCGCTCCTATGTCACCCGGTGTCCCTTTCTACCTCTTTTCGTGTGCGGGTGTTAAACATTTCTGAATTGGACCGAGACTTGCCAAGCGGCCTTGGTTTACTACCGGTAGACTGCCTGTCAAGTTTCGTACCATTTGGACTTCGTTTGATGCTCCAACGGTTAACCGAGGGACCGAGAAGGCCTCGTGTGTGTTGCAGCCCAACACCCTTCCGATTTGGCCCAAAACCCACCTAAACCCTCTCCATCATCTCGGTCGTTCGATCACGATCGCGTGGCCAAAAACCGCACCTCATTTGGACTCACCTAGCTCCCTCTACCTATATATTTGTGCTCCCCTCCCGAAATCCGCGTAGATGAAACCCTAGCTTCTTCCCCTTGCGCCGCCGGACAAAAACTGCCCACCGCTCGGACATGTCCGCTGCCTCCGCCACCTCACTCCGGCGAATCAGGCGTCGCCACGTCAGCTTCCCTGCCGCCTCAGTCACTCAGGGGCCGCCACTTGTCGCCGCCGCCGTCCCCGCGCCACTGGGCCCGAGACGCCCAGATTCGGCCCGCCCGGCCCGGATCCGCCGCGCCGCCCTCCCGACCGAGCCGCGCCATCCGCCCGTCGTCTTCTTCGCACCCGGTCGCCGGAGTTGCTCTGCGCCACCGGATCTCCGCCGCCGCGCCACTGCTTCTCTGTCCCCACGCAACGCCGCGCCACCCGAGCTCGCCGGCCGACGTCGTCCGCCGCGGCACGCCGCCCGGCCACCGCCTCCGTTCGCCAGCGTCGACCACCGCCGTCTCCCGCCATCGCATCGCCGGAGCAAGCGCCGCCCCGCCGCCGTCCTTTCTCGCCCTCGCCTCGCCGGAGTTCGAAGTCCGGCCGGATCCGGGGAGTGAGATGAGATCCACCACTCCCCCGAACCAAATGGCGCCGCCCCGTGTCCCGGATCTCGCCATCCCGCTTCATCCGGTTCCGTTGAATTTTACCTCGAGGGTATAATTTCTACTAAGTCCCCGAGATTTCCAGATTCAAATGCCCATGTTCATCATGTCGTAACTTTGCATCCGTAGCTCCGTTTTGCGCGTGTAGCATATCAAAATGTTCGTATCAGAGCGTACATCATTTCATCTCATTGCATCATTTTCATTTGAGCTCATCGTGATGCCCGAAATGATTTTGGAATAGAGCTATTTGAGTTAATTGTCAGATCTGCTGCACCAAATAGCTATTTGTCATTTTTGCCATGATTATTGTGTGCATGATATGCCCCTGAGCTCTACATGTGTTTTGTTATATGCCATGCCATCTTTCCAGAGGTGCTATCCATGTATTTTGGTGATATGTGTGGTGATTAGCACAAGCTTGCAAAGTGGTGCATTTGTTAATGCTGATTTCAGGGACTCATAATTTCACCAAGTCCTTGATCTGTTTTTATCAATATGCCATATGTTCATGTTGTTTCCTAATGATCCGTGCCTCTTTTGAGGAGGACCAGTAAGGATGTTTTGTTAATCTTGTGGTGCTCTATCCATCCATGTCTTTGTTTGCAATTATGGAGCAACCTAACTTGAGTCAATCGAGCCCTACTTTTGCTATTTCGTGAATCTGGGCAGATTGTCTACTTGTTAGCGATTTTGCCGAGGATGTTGTTGTTGATCCGTGCATGCTATGTTGTTGTTATTGCCATGTCTAGCTTATATAATGCGTACTCTTGATGGGTGTATGCTTAGATTGTCATGCCTTGCTCTGTAGTGAGTGCATCGAGCTCGTAAACATGCCTACATGGTATCTGATTTGCATGCTCCAGTTTTTCTCAAGTCTGTAAACTGTTTATGTTTTTGCCATGTTCACATGCTTGCAATTGTATTCTCTGGTCCCTTTTGGCTCAAGGTCACTAAGGGACTTTTGTTAAGATCTTTGGATAGCTCCATGCCATGCTTTACTTTGCCATGTTAAGTTCCTGTAGCATACAGTTTTATTGCTCCAAAGTGTGCTACCTGATCTGAAATTCCAGGCTAGTGTTAATTTCACTAAGTCTGAAACCTGTTTACCAATTGCTCTTTTGCCATGCTTGTTTGAACCTGTTAATGGATGAATTGGCCGTAGCTCAGTGTTCATCTTTTGTCAAGCATAATGAATGGATCCCTGCCATGTATTTTGTTGCCATGTTTGAGTGCTGTATCTTAATTATCTCGATGCATTTAGATGGCTACTTGCTGTATATCGCAGACCGGTGTCATATTTGAATTGCTTGCCATTTCCAAACCGTGACTCCGATTCAGGCGTTCTTTATATCGTTTTCAAGCGATTTCATCTCACCTTTCCAATGGAACACTTGGATTTCCAAGTTGAGTCCAGGTTCATTCATTCCTTGTCAAATCATGCATATGCATCGCATACCGCATCTCGCATATCATACCATGTTCATGTGTGGTTTGTTTACTATGTTGTGTGCTTCTTTCTGGTGTTTGCTTCTTCGGGTTGGTTCCGGTAACATCGCGTTTGTGAGGACCCGTTCGACTACGTCCGTTTGTCTTCTTCATGGACTCGTTCTTCTTCCTTGCGGGATTTCAGGCAAGATGACCATACCCTCGAAATCACTTCTATCTTTGCTTGATAGTTGCTCGCTCCTTTGCTATGCCTATGCTGCGATACCTACCACTTGCTTATCATGCCTCCCATATTGTTGAACCAGGCCTCTAACCCACCTTGTCCTAGCAAACCGATGTTTGGCTATGTTACCGCTTCGCTCAGCCCCTCTTATAGCGTTGTTAGTTGCAGGTGAAGTTTGGAGCTTGTTCCATGTTGGAACATGGATTTTTTGTCGGGATATCACAATATCTTTTATTTAATTAATGCATCTATATACTTGGTAAAGGGTGGAAGGATCGTCCTTATGCCTGGTGTTTTGTTCCACTCTTGCCGCCCTAGTTTCCCTCATGTCGGTGTTATGTTCCCGGATTTTGCGTTCCTTACGCGGTTGGGTTAAAATGGGAACCCCTTGACAGATCGCCTTGAATAAAACTCCTCCAGCAAGGCCCAACATTGGTTTTACTATTCGCCACCTAGCCTCTTTTTCCCTTGGGTTAAGCCAGCCCAAGGGTCATCTTTATTTTAACCCCCCCGGGCCAGTGCTCCTCTGAGTGTTGGTCCAACCGAGTGATGTCCGGAGCTACCAGGGGCAACTCTGGGCTGGCCCACCCGATGTCTTGCTCATCCGGTGTGCCCTGAGAACGAGATATGTGCAGCTCCTATCGGGATTTGTTGTCACATCTGGGTGGTCTTGCTAGTCTTGTTTTACCATTGTCGAAATGTCTTGTAACCGGGATTCCGAGCCTGATCGGGTCTTCCCGCTAGAAGGAATATCCTTCGTTGACCGTGAGAGCTTGTGATGGGCTAAGTTGGGACACCCCTGCAGGGATTTGAACTTTCAAAAGCCGTGCCCGCGGTTATGGGCAGATGGGAATTTGTTAATGTCCGGTTGTAGAAAACCTGAAAGTTGACCTTAATTAAAACACATCAACCGCGTGTGTAACCGTGATGGTCTCTTCTCGGCGGGGTCCGATAAGTGAACACGGTGTTGGAGTTATGGTTGACGTAGGTTGTTCTAGGATCACTTCTTGATCATAGTTTCTCGATCGTGCTTTGTCGTCTCTTCTCACTCTCTTTTGCGAACAGGTTAGCCACCATATATGCTAGTCGCTTGCTGCAGCTCCACCTCATACCTTTACCTTTCCCATAAGCTTAAATAGTCTTGATCGCGAGGGTGCGAGATTGCTGAGTCCCCGTGGCTCACAGATACTTCCAAAATCCAGGTTGCAGGTGCCGATGAGTCCGTGCAGATGATGCAACCATGATCAGGAGGAGCTCGATGAAGATCTTGTCCTTTGTGTTGTTCCGTTTCCAGCTGATCAGTAGTGGAGCCCAGTTGGGGTCGATCGGGGGCCTTGTCGCATTTGGGGTTCTTCTTTTATTTTGGTTCCGTAGTCGGACCTTGATTGTATCTGGATGATGTAATGCTTTATTCATGTATTTGTGTGAAGTGGTGATTGTAAGCCAACTATGTATCCCTTTCCCTTATGTATTACATGGGTTGTGTGAAGATTACCTCACTTGCGACATCGCTTTCAATGAGGTTATGCCTCTAAGTCGTGCTTCGACACGTGGGAGATATAGCCGCATCGAGGGCGTTACATAAGGAGAGGTGTTCTTGTGCTTGGCGAACTTGTGCGAGGCTATGGATGGAATGGCCCCGATCTAATATGTCCCTCTACGGTGGTGGCTAGTCCTCTCTATAGAGGCCCCGGTCCTCTTCCCAAATATTGAGCGGGAAGGGATCCCACAATGGCCAAATTCGAAGGGGGACAACTAGTACAAGTTATCCTGACAAAAGTAGTCTTTGCCTGCCAAAGGCTCTGGTGGTGACGCCGTCTTGGGATCCGCGGTGACCTTCGTCCTGCCATCCTGCTGGTCTCTGTCTTGTTGCACCGATATGGAAACCTTTGCCTGATGCCTCGAGACTCCTCGCATGCGCTTGCCTCTTTAGCACCAAAGAGGAAATGAGGACACTGCACTCGCTGGCGCCCACCTGGCCTTGATCGTCATGGCTTGCATCACAGAGACCTCGTGAGGTGCCCCTTCCCTTGATCTCTCCGCCCCTCGCGAGCCTGCCTGGTGAAGCAGCCCCCGAGGAGGTCTTGTGTCGTCCGCCTCGGGAGGCTTGGCCCCTCGCGAAGGTCTTGAGTGTTTGCTGGTGAAGACGGGCCGTACAGGGCCGCTGGTGGAGCCATGCAGCGGGCTGCAGGCAGGCAAGTCTGGGGACTCCTGTTCCCAGAACACCGACAGTAGCCCCCGGGCCCAAGGCGCGCTTAGACTTGGCTTCTAGGCGAAGCGAAAGGGCAAGTGCAGAGCGCCGCGGGCCCCAATAGCCTGCGGCCCCGCTCGACGCATAGCGATCGATTGGACGTGGGCGGCCCTGCTTCCCCACGCAGCCGTGATATCCGCCTGGCTAGGCGGCCATGACGTCCCACACGGTTATTTCCCTATTGCTGGCAACACATTCCCTGACTCCTCCACTTCTTCGAACCTCAGCTTCCTCTCCCAATCCGACCTAAGCTCAGTCCTCTCCATCACCATGGCGCCGAACCGGAGGGAGAAAGGGAAGAAGTCCCTGTCCTCAGCCAGCCCGCCTTTGGCCGTCGAGCCCGCCGTCGGCTGATCGCGGGTGCTCAACCAGGAGGCCATGGAGAAGGTCCTCCTTGCACTCGCCACCAGCTTCAACGAATGGGGAGAGACAGTGGCCTAGCCCACGTCCCGAGCTTCTATCGATAGAACAGCCACCGAGGTCCAATTCTTCATTGACGCCCTATGGGCTGGCCTGGTCCCTCCCTTCTCCGCCTTCTTCAACCCGTACTTTCTCATTACCAGATTCATATGCTGCACCTAGATCCCAAATCTGTCACACCTCGAGGTCCTGGCGGGCGACCCCTCGCCAGCCGATATGCCACTGGAGGGCAGTCTCTTATATCGTTGCTCAAACAGGGTGGAGTTCGCGGGGCAGATGCCCCCCTTTGACGAATGGGGGCTACATCCGGTCGACCTTGAGGGGTCCCACGAGAACCCCGTCACCGTGGTTCCCCTCCTTGTCGCCGGCGCTGAACTTGCCCCAAGAGTGGACGCAGGGTGGCAAGCACCACTAGAGGCCGGAGGCGCGGGTGCCAAGGTGTTGACGCCGCCCGTGGCTCCTGAGGCGCTATCTCTGGGAGCCCGTGACTCTTGTTTGGCGTGGCAGTTGAGGGGGCGACGCAATCTACTGCTCCTGAGGTTGAAGCTCCCGAGGCCTCAGGAGGTCGTCGCGAGGAGGAACCCGATGGCTCTCCCCAGCTTGGCGCTCCTAAGGGAGCTTCACCAGCCGCGCCCTGCGCTGGTCGCCACATCCAACGCTTCGGCCGGCTTCGTGTAGACTTCGATGCGCTCCGCAAAAGGAAGGGGTCCCCAAGCTGCAGCAGCGGCGCGTTCCGGGCATTGAAACAGAGGAAGTACATTGCCATAGATGAGTAAGTACCTTATCTTTGTAATTCCTCGAGTACCGCTTCCCTTCCTGACGGTGGCGCTTTAGGATCCCATCTGCTAAGGCCATGAAGCCTCCCGGGAAGCAACCTTTCCTGCCTCGGATCTCTCGCTGGCTTTGAGCGTCCCAAGCCAGCATGCTTCCCCTGGCGCGAGGTCGGCCAGAGAGGCAGAGACGCTAGCTTGGCGCCTCGAGCCTGTGCTCCTGCCGTCTCTTCTTCGTGGCCTCGCCGGGGGTGCGACGAGTGTGCCAAGGGATCCTCCTTCGGTTGTAGATGGTGGCTGGATGGCTTCGGCCTTGGTTTCTTCTTCGAGTAGCGAGCCTCGACTCAACCGGGCTCCCGCCGAAGCCCAGTCGGCGATCCGGGGGGGGGGGGTGGGGCAGCCCCCAGCCTCCTGCGAAGGGAGCGAGCCACTCCGGATCCCGTCGGCGACCCCCGCTGTGGAGGACGGAATCGGATGTGTGCTCAAGTTTGCGCACGAACGGAGTGTCGTCCGCCACGAGCTCTCTCGGGAGGCGATGGGTGCGATGAGCCGGCTTGGCAGAGAACTCATGGATGTAGACGCGCGCCTCTAGGCCGAGGGTCTTCGGCTGATGGAGGAGTGGCATAAACTGAAGGTGGCCACCAACCTCGGGTGCCACTAGAGCAAGCTTAATAATGCGAAGGCCGAGGCGTCTCTTGCGGCCTCGCGCGAGGCCTGCGCTTGAGCCTTGGAAGAAGCCCGGGAAGCTGATCGTCGCCACGAGATCGCAGAGAAACGCGCGTGGGAGCTCCAAGCCTGGAGTGCCTCCCTGGAGCAGCAAGTGGAGGCGCGTAAGGCCGCCCTAGCGTCGATGAAGGGGACTCCTACCGAGGAGGAAGAGATCTTGAGGTGCGAGGAAGCGCTTCCGCTGGAAGCCATGGAGCGCAGCCTTGAGCTTGAGCGGTTGGAGACGAGGGAGCGCCAAGTCGCCCAAGCGGAGGATGTTGTCGGCGCGCGCGAGGCCAAGGCCCAGGCGGAGGTCGATCACCGGGTGGCCGAGGCTCACACGGATCTTGTGGGCAGGTACGACTTGAAGGTGAAGCTCGTGGAAGCCGAAGAAGTGGGCAGGACTACTGCCCTTAAGCCGGGGTTGGCTGAGGCGGGACAACACGAGCAAGCCGCTGCAGCCGCCCTGATCTCAGTGCAAGATGAGCTGGCTTCCGCCCGCACCGAGTTGCTTTCTCTTTAGCAGCGGGTCGCCAGCGTCGAGTCCTCGCGTAGCAGAGCAGGGAGGAAGCGCTCCGGCAGCGGACGCTGGAGCGCGAGCACGCTGACATGCTCCAAAGTCTCAGGATCAGAGCCAACACGGCGCTGGGCACCATCTGCGACGAAGATGCTCCTCATCCCACTCGAATGATTACGCCAGTCACCTCCTCTTCTTCACTGATGTGGTGACACGCCTGGAGAATCGATCCGAGAGGGCTCGCGAGCTTATTGAAGAGAGGGGCCGTGGCCTGCTCAGGCGTGCGCTCTCCCGTGTCTTCAGGCACCTCTAGAACACCTACCCCAACTTTGATTTTGATGCCTCCATTGCCCCTGTGCATGAGGCCATCCAGGGCAACCTGGCGCACTGGGTAGAAGACAATGTGGATGCTCTAGCCAGGGCCTTCACCTCCGAGGACGACGCAGTGGTGGTCGCGGAGGATGAAGGTGACGTGGTCGACGATGGTGTGGGCGACGCCGGCAATGGTGACGGTGATGCCAGCGATGGTGATGGTGATGCCAGCGATGGTGACGGCGATGCTAGCGACGCGTCTGAGGGCGACCCGGAGGACGCGGTGAGCGATATGTCCGATTAAGCCCGTGCTTCCCTATCATTGATCCTGCATGTGAAAGCTCGGGCACAGCCCCGAAAGTTGTAAGAGCATTTTGGGAGGGGGATCCCCTCATGTAAACAGATTACTACCTCTATTCCTTAGGCCAAGCTGGATATGTGTTTTAATGAGCCCGCGAGTCCCCGGCGAGCTTACTGCTGCAGTTTACCTTAGTCAGGGCCAGTTCCCGACCGTCTCGTGAGGTCGTGAGCTTCTGAGGGGCCTGCCGATCCGTCCAAGAGGGCCTCGCGAGAAGCAAGCGCCAGTCATGGAAGGATGTGCATGCAGCGCGCGTGTGCCGCCCCCGGCCCCCGCTCGCGAGGAGCTCGCGAGGGGGGAGGCAGCAGGTGCGAACCCCTAATCAGGGCAAGGAACGAGATTGCAAGAAATCATACAAATGAGAAAAGGCACCCCCTGCGCATACCAATGAAAATTCAACTTCAAATTTAAATCCAAAGCCAGAAAACATGGCTAGAGAAAAGACATTAAAAGCAAATAGCCACGTCCGGCGCCTAGTCTAGTCTTCTTGTCTTCTCACCAGTGCGGAGCTAAGTGCTGCCACTAAGACGTGGGAGGGAGCCCCCAAGGCTCGAGGGCGGCACTCCTGAGACTCCGGGGCGTGTATAGCCCCACTCATTATTACGTGAGAGTGTCATGAGCGGAGATCTTCACAGGCGCGGGCCTTACTTCATATCGCCAGACGAGGGCCCCGCCTTGCGGCACCCTCGACCACCATTGGTGCATCCAGAAATCAGGACGAAGCCAAGGGGCAAAGGGGACGCCAACAACACCCTCGGCGACCACGGGTCCTCTGCCAGGGGTAGGCTTACCGGCACCTCCCGACAGAGGGACTACCTCCGGGGGATGCCCTGCTCCGCGCGATGCGGGGAGGGACCTTACTCCCGGCTCTGCCCCTATAGCCCCCAGTGCACTCCTCCTAGTGGAAGAGAGGCCGTTGAGCTGGGGCCGCCATTCGCCGTTGTGACCTAATCCTCCTGCGACCCATGGTTAGCGTAAGCTTGCTCCTGAGAGATTAGTGGTACCCTGTAGCTGTTGTCGCCGGCATGGTTGGCGAGGCTCCCGAGGGGCTCCTGGAAGGCCCCAGCTTCTAGAGCCTCCTCCCCCCAGCCTGGCTCGAGGAACGAGCCAGGGTCGTCTTCCAGTGCATACTCCTGGTCCATCACGCGAGGCACGTAGGCCTCCAAGGCCGTCGCCCCAAAGACCTCGCCAAAGTGCCCCACGCTCCACGTTGCCTGGCCCAGCGCGCCGCCCTGAGGATGGTAGGGCGGCACTCCGCTAGGGCCGCAGGTGGTAACGCTCATGCCCGCGCTCATCGGAGGTGGCGCGGGTGCGATTGGGCGTCCGGTGCTGCTGGTCGCGCTGGTGTCGATGAAGCCTCCTGGCGCACCTGGGGGCACGCGGGCGCGGCGAGGCCCACCATGTGATCTGGCCACGGCCTGAGGCGTAAGCATGGAGCAGAAGGGCGGTGCTCCCAAGGCTGCGGCGTCCATTAGCTCGGCGACGCGCTCCAGCAATGCATCCCGGCCGCTCTCCATCAGCCGTCATCGCAGCAGCTCCCGAGCCACCGTGAGCGCGGCCCTCATGTTTGCTTGTTCCCGTTGGGTGTGCGGCACTGTGGCCGCAGCGTGGCTGCCCACGCTTGTCGTGGAGCAAGGGTGGATGGCGTTTGACCATGCCGTCCGCGCCTGCAGCGTTTGGCGGTGCACGTGCCACCTGGGGCACAAGGTTGAGGTCTTCTTGGGCGGACGGCGCCGCCCGGGCCGACCAAGCTGCCCAGCGGTCGGCGTTAGTCCTCAGGTCGCCGGATGTCGAAACCGCAGAGTGTCGGTGGATCAACTGGCGGAAGAGAAGCTCCGACGCACCCCTACCTGGCGCGCCAAATGGTGGATTTTGGGTTCCGGCAAAACCCTTGAAGTTTGAACACTGGGGTGCGCATGAAGATCTCTCCCCCCCTCTCTAGCTCGCGCACATCATGATCTCACGGCCTTGCTCGACGAACCCAAAGAACACGAGACAAAAGAGTTTATACTGGTTTGGGCCACCGATGTGGTGTAATATCCTACTCCAGTGTGGTGTGGTGGATTGCCTCTTGGGCTGTGGATGAACAGTTACAATGGAAGAACAGGCTCCTGAGGAGAGGTGTTCTTGTGCTTGGTGAACTTGTGCGAGGCTATGGATGGAATTCCCGATCCAATCTGTCCCTCTACGGTGGTGGCCACTCCTCTTTATAGAGGCCCCGGACCTCTTCCCAAATATTGAGCGGGAAGGGATCCCACAACGGCCAAATTCGAAGGGGGAAAACTAGTACAAGTTATCCTGACAAAAGTAGTCTTTGCCTGCCAAAGGCTCTGGTGGTGACGCTGAGGGAGTCCTGGATTAGGGGGTGTTCGGGTAGCCGGACTATACCTTCAGCCGGACTCCAGGACTATGAAGATACAAGATTGAAGACTTCATCCCGTGTCCGGATGGGACTTTCCTTGGTGTGGAAGGCAAGCTTGGCGACGCGGATATTCAAGATCTCCTACCATTGTAACCGACTCTGTGTAACCCTAACCCTATCCGGTGTCTATATAAGCCGGAGGGTTGTAGTCCGTAGGACATCAACTCCATATACAACAATCGTACCATAGGCTAGCTTCTAGGGTTTAGCCTCCTTGATCTCGTGGTAGATCTACTCTTGTACTACCCATATCATCAATATTAATCAAGCAGGAGTAGGGTATTACCTCCATCAAGAGGGCCCGAACCTGGGTAAAAACATCGTGTCCCTTGTCTCCTGTTACCATCCGGCCTTGACGCATAGTTCGGGACCCCCTACCCGAGATCCGCCGGTTTTGACACCGACATTGGTGATTTCATTGAGAGTTCCTCTGTGTCGTCGCCTTTAGGCCTGATGGCTCCTTTGATCATCAACAACGATGCGGTCTAGGGTGAGACTTTTCTCCCCGGACAGATCTTCGTCTTCGGCGGCTTCGCACTGCGGGCCAATTCGCTTGGCCACCTGGAGCTGATCGAAAGCTACGCCACTGGCCATCAAGTCAGGTTTGGAAGCGTAAATTACATGGCAGACATCCGCGGAGATTTGATCATCGACGGATTCGAGCCACAACCAAGCGCGCCACACTGTCTCGCGGGGCATGATCTAGCTCTGTCACCGAATAGTATCCCGGAGGCCGCAAACGCACCAGCTCTGACCCTTAATTCGGAGCCAGTTGTGTCAATCGAGGATGAGAGGTTGCACATCACCTCGGGGGCTGCGATCTCAAAGGCGATCAAGCCGAACGCCGGCCCCACACTCCGCGTGACTCACGACTCCGAGGATCCGGACTCCTCTCCGGACTCCGAACCCCCCGCGCCCCTGCCGATCGAATCCGATTGGGCGCCAATAATGGAGTTCACCGCCGCGGACATCTTTCAGCACTCGCCTTTTGGCGATATCCTGAATTCTCTCAAGTCTCTCTCTTTATCAGGAGAGCCCTGGCCGAACTGCGGTCAGCGAGGATGGGATACGGACGATGAAGAAATTCAAAGCCCACCCACCACGCACTTGGTAGCCACTGTCGACAATTTAAACGACGTGCTCAACTTCGACTCCGGAGACATCGATAGCATGGATGACGATGCAGGAGATATCGATGAACCAACGCCCATAGGGCATTGGACAGCCACCTCATCTCACGATGTGTACATGGTGGATAACCCTAAAGGAAGCGACAACAAGGAAAAAGGGGATGGAACGGGAGATTGACCCCCCGAAAAGCAATCAAAGCGTCGGCGTAAACGCCGACCCAAGCCCCGCCTCGATAAAAACCCAGCCATAGAGCAGGACGAGCCGGTAGACGATGAGTAGGCCTTAGAGAAACCGTCTGAACAGGGCAACACAGATAGAGAAACCGAACATGCCTCCTCCGGAGAAAACGGCATTCCGGACGAGCTCACGCCAGATAAACCCATGGAGCAGAAGAATCTCCATGAGAGGCTCGTTGCAACTGCACGCAGCCTGAAAAAGCAGAAGCGAAAGCTAAAAACAGCGGAAGATGCGCTCCGGATTAGATGGAGCAAAGTAATCAATACCGCAGATAAATACGGCGACGGTAGCCGCACTAAAAGCTATCCGAAAAAAAGCTACTGCCTGAATTCGACGAAGAGGCCCTAGAGCCCTCGCATTCAAAAAATAAGAAAGCCACACGGTCGGATAGACGACCCCATAAAGCGGCAAGCGGCGCCGCACTTAAATCGGCATGCGACCCACCTAAGGATTCGCATCATGGCCCAGTTAGGTCCATTTATGGGCCAAGAAAGCAAGCTCTCGTAAGCAATGCAATAAAGCCATCATCAGAATCTGGCACACCCAAATACAGGGGCGCCGCACACCCCCTATGTTTCACCGATGAGGTCCTGGACTATGAATTTCCAGAGGGATTCAAACCCGTAAACATAGAGACATATGATGGAACAACAGACCCTAGAGTCTGGATCGAGGATTATATCCTCCACATACACATGGCTAGAGGAGATGATCTCCACGCCATAAAATATTTACCCCTTAAGCTTAAAGGGCCAGCCCGGCATTGGCTCAAAAGCCTTCCTGAAAACACAATTGGAAGTTGGGAAGAGCTCAAGGATGCTTTCTGAGCAAATTTTCAAGGGACCTATGTCCGCCCTCCGGATGCAGACGATCTTAGTCACATAACTCAACAGCCCGGAGAATCAGCTCGGCAGTTCTGGAATAGATTCCTCACTAAAAAGAATCAGATAGTCGACTGTCCGGACGCCGAAGCCTTAGCAGCTTTCAGGCATAATGCCCGAGACGAATGGCTCGCCAGACACCTCGGCCAAGAAAAGCCAAGAACAATGGCCGCACTAACAAGCCTCATGACCCGCTTTTGTGCAGGAGAGGACATCTGGTTGGCAAGGTGCAGCCCCAGCGACCCAAGTACATCCGAAACTAGGGATGGAAACGGAAAACCGCAACGCAACAAGGACCGTCGCCGGACTAAGGAAAAAAGTCCGAAGAGCACGGCAGTCAATGCTGGATTTAAAGGTTCACGACAAAATCAGACAAAACCACCCCTCCAGGATAACAGGGACGATCCATCAAACTTAAATAAAATCCTGGACAGGATATGTCAGATACACAGTACTCCCGGGAAGCTTGCTAACCATACCCACAGAGATTGTTGGGTTTTCAAACAATCCGGCAGACTCAATGCCGAACACAAGGGGCTCGACACACCAAGCGAAGATGAGGATGAACCCCAAAAGCAGAGCACCAGGAAACAAAAGAACTTCCCACAAGAAGTAGAAACAGTGAACTTACTTCACATAACAAAACGTGCGACGCCCATAAAGGTACGCACCACACGACCTATCCCCAAAGGGTCCCGCCACTGGTTGTCAAAACCAATCATCTTCGATCAGCTAGATTATTCCAGAAATATCAAGAATGCAGGCTGGACTGCCTTGATACTCGATCCAATAATTGGCGGACTCTGGTTTTCAAATGTCCTTATGGACGGCGGCAGTGGACTAAACCTGATATATCAGGATACAATCCATCACATGGGGATAAACCCAGCAAGAATCCACCGCAGCAAAACCTCCTTTCAAGGGGTAACACCTGGTCCGGACACCCATTGTATGGGTTTTCTCTGGCTCGAAGTTATATTCGGCTCTGCCGATAACTTCCGCCGTGAAAAGCTGACCTTCCATATCGTCCCATTCTCAAGTCGCTATCAAGCACTACTGGGACGCGAAGCTTTCGCCCGCTTTAACACAATACCACATTATGCATCTCTCACGCTTAAGATGCCCGGTCCACGAGGCATCATCTCTTTGAAGGGGGAGCACTAAAGTGCGCCTCCCCAAGCAGAGGACTGTGCGGCCGCTTTGACAGCCCCACAGTAAAATGGCCTCACCGGCCAAAAAACTTCGAAATAGGTCATTAAAGACCATGAACGCGGATAGACGAGTTCGGGAAAAATCATCATTGATGCAGGCTTAGTGGCCATATACCCCCACTAGGGGCTCCATGCATATACAATAAGAGACAATAAAGCTCAATTTTATATATTTTACTTTATACTTGGTTTATTTTAAACTTTTGTTCGGCACGACCCGTTTTCAACTCAGTTCCTCTCTTTTACAGATGAATGTCTTGCGGCGCCCGTCCAAGATACGGCACAACGGAGACACAGGCGCAGACGTGTAGTAGGGACCCGTCCTAAAGGATTCTTTTTAGATTAAGACCCTGCGTAAACCTTTTTTACTGTCTCTTGTTGCTACACATCCCCTGGTTTTTTCTGATATAACCAAGGAGGAGGCTGGCGTCTTGGCATGTGGCCACGTCAGAATTTTTGCACGTACCTGGACACTAGGGGCTTTTTAATAAAGAGTGTTGTTTCACCCGCACTCATAAAGACCGAACACCTTAGGGAGTGTTCGGCGTCGCGAGTTTTGGCATTATATGCATCAGCTCCGAATCATGTCTTTGGTCAAATGTTGGGTTGCCCGGCTCCTGAGTTCGGCTACCTTACGTTCCCTCTATCGGCTAAGGTAGCACCAAGAGAACTACTGCGATTGTGCCCCGGTTCAGCCGGGCGAGCACCTCAGTAGAGAAAGCCGAAAACTGACTGTCATGATGTAGTGTGAGACTGGTCAGCCACTCGATGACCTATCGAAATCTATCGGATTCCTCCACTTTAACGAAGGGCCGCTTCCCGGTTAGGCACATACGCGCCCCGAACTCGGGCGAGCGTAGTCGCCACCAAGGGGCTACCTAAATAGTCTCACTGTCAAGCTCCTATGGCTAAGTGAAAGTGTTAAAGCATTATAGTCCGGTTGCCTGGCCCACTGCGCTATCACCTCCTTTGTAGGACCAAGACGTTGGGTTAAGTGTGAAAATGCGTCTTCTGCGAGCACCCCCGCACTATGTGCGTGGGGGCTGAAGCCAACGACTGCCATCTTTCAGATTTTGTATATATATATATATATATCTTAAAACGGCCGCACAGGAGGTGTTCCAAATACTTGAAGGCACAAGTATAAAAAGGCCACTACAGTTTATCAAAATATTACTTTATAATTACATATGCTATCATAACATAGCATCTTTCGAGCACCGCGTCTCTATTACACGAGCGCCTTCAAGGACTTCCTGAAAATAGTGCTCGGAGGGTACTCGGCTTTTGTCTGAATCTCGGGATGCAACAACGGTGGTCTCCATCTCTGCCCAGCATGTCTTGACACGGGCAAGAGCCATCCTTGCGCCCTCTATGCATGCTGACCTCTTCATTGCATTAATACGCGGCACCATGTCAAGGAATTGCTGCACCAAGCTGAAATAACTCTTCGGCTCCGATCTCCCCGGCCACATATGACCCATGACGTCCTTCATGGCGAGTCCGGACAACCTATTCAGTTCGGCCCATTGAGCCAAACGATCGTCCACTGCCAGTGGACGCTCTGGATTGTGAAACTGCGACCAGAAAAGCTTTTCCACTTCGCGATCTTTCTGATCTCGAAAGTGTTCGGTCGCATCAGCAGCATTCGCTGCCAAATCCAGATAGGTATCCTCCATACTCCACATCCAGTCCAACGGAGCAAACTTCGGATCGCAAAATTTCCTTCGCAGCATAAAGGGCTTTCCAGCCACAATCTGTTCGGCCTGACGCAGCTCCTCCTTCGCAGCTCTCATCGCAGAGCGCGCGTCCTTGGCATTGGCAACGGCCTTCTCTAAGTCCGTCTGTTTCGCCTGGTCTTCTTTCTCAAGAAGTCTGCAACGGTCTGCAGTGCTCTTTAGCTTTTCGGCCATCTCGGCCATCTCTTCCTTGCTTCGGCAATGAGCAGCCTGTTCGGCTCTCAGCTCTTCAAGGGCTTTCATGGCAGCCGCATCACTTTCTCTAGCTTGTTCTTTAGCTCGGGCAAGTTCTGCCCTAAGACTCTCCACGGCGGCCGCACCATCTGCGTCAAGCACACACATCGTAAGACACTGGCATAAAACTCTTCTTATCTGATGCCGCTCGAGGAATTACATACCTTGAGCCTCATCAAGCCGCTTGTTGACAAGCGCGATGTCGGCATCTGCCACGTCCAGTTGCCGCTTTAGTTCGGCAAAATCATCCGTTCGGCTCGATTCCGGACACCCTGCCGCCTACATTCAAAGGCGACACCTTAGACCTGGGATTATGATCCTCCGCGTGCCGTCATTTCTTGACGACGCGCAGAGTCTCAGGGGCTACTATCTACACAGGGCGCATCTTATTCATGCGCAACTAACAAAAGTGTACATTATCTAATGTACCTCAAAACCCGTCAGTAAACTTTTGACGGCCTCATGCAATCTACTCTCTGCGGATGAGATCCTTTTAATCACCGTGCCCATCAATGCACGGTACTCCTCCGAGATAGAAGCTCGCCCCAGCAGAATCTTTAGCTCCTCTGGCCGAGCACCAGACGGTGCCGGACTTGTCCCACGACCTCTTTCGAAGGCCGGACGCGGAGAACCTCGGGGGCCACATAGCTATCTTCCGCCCCTGCCGGATTCGGAGAAACCCTCCGCGACGACACCTCAGGGTCGCCCGCCTCGCTAGGCGGCATGGCAGGGGGAGGCGTCCTGCTCTCCATCATCTTCAGAAGGAGATCCCCCGAAGACGAGCTCTGCTGAGAAGGGCTGAGGTCCGAGCTAGAAGGTAAAAATTCGGTTAATCTTCTCGGATATAAATCAAGGATTTCCCTCATCCCTCAAAAGGAAAATCTTTCTCTACTTACGGCTCGCCGGAGGGCTGATCCCCTTGAGGGCGTAGTCCGGTCGAGGAATTCCCCAGCGTCGGACCCTCTGACGAGGATTTTCCCCCCGCTTCGAGGCCATGGTTTCCGGGTCGTCAGAGGCGGCTCTCTTCTTCCCCTTAGGAGAGGAATTTTCGGTTCCTCCCTTCGGAGCAGCCTCCTTCGAGGAGGCCATAGTTTCCTTGTCCTCCCCCTTGCTTCCCTCCAAAGGCATTATCTCCAGCATCCTGACCAGCACGGGATCCGGCCTGGTTTCGGGAAGGGGAGCCAGACACCTGATCAGCTTTGCCTTCGCTATCCACTCCTGTTTAAAAGGACGACTCTTTTAGGGGCAAGTTTATGACAATTATACGGATAGAAGGTCCGGGCACAAGGTTGCTTACTTGAGTATCCGGGCGATTGCAGCTTAGGCCTGCGTCCTCGGTTAAATACGGACACATCTCTTGTGATCCGAAGAACAGTTTATACATCTCCGCGGGCGTTGCGCCCATGAAATTCTGGAGAGCTCGCGGTCCCTCTGGATTAAACTCCCATAGGCGAAGGGAGCGACATTTGCCGGGCAATATTCGGCGAATCAGCATGACCTGTGTCACCTTGACCAGGCTGAGGTCTCCTTCCAAGAGATCCTTAATGCGACCCTGTAACAAGGGCATGTCTTTGGGCAAACCCCAATCTAACCCTCTGTTGACCCATGACGCTAGCCGTGGTGGGGGACCCGAGCGAAAGGCAGGAGGCGCCACCCACTTGGTGCTCCGGGAAGCGGTGATATAAAACCACTCTCGTTGCCACAAGCCTAGCTCCTCTTGAAAAGAGCCCTCGGGCCATGGAGCATCAGCATTTTTGCTTATAACAGCGCCTCCGCACTCTGCGTGCCATCCCTTGATCATCTTCGGCTCCACTTTGAAGGTCTTGAGCCATAATCCGAAGTGAGGGGTAACACGGAGGAACGCTTCACACATGACAATAAACGAGGAGATATGGAGGATGGACTCCGGAGCTAAGTCATGGAATTCCAGCCCGTAATAAAACAGCAGTCCCCTCACAAAGGGATCCATTGGGAAGCCCAACCCCCGAAGGAAGTGAGACATGAACACCACGCTCTCACCGGGTTGGGGACTGGGAATGACCTGCCCTTGAGCAGGCAACCTATGCGAAATTTCGCCGGTCAGGAACTTAGCCTCCCTCAACTTTAGTACGTCCTCCTCCGTGACGGAGGAGGGCGTCCATCGGCCTTGAAGGTCAGAACCGGACATTGTCGAAGGTCCGAAGCGCCAGGAATCTGGAGCCTAGGGTGTTGGAACTCGAGGCGACGGGCGAACTCGCTTGAGATTGAAAAAAGGAGTAAGGCCTTGGTCTCTTTATAAGAGGTTGAATACCAAGAGCCCTCCCCATAACCGTTCGGGACTCGTCTTTAATCGAGGAAACGTGCTAACGGGCACGGTTGGGTTACCCACGTCCGTACTGATGAGAATCCCGTAAAAGGGGTACACGATCTCTGCTTTGACAAGACGTGCCAAGGAAACCGCCTCGCAAAACGTGCTGAGGTGGAAAAGTAAAAACGATTCGAGTAAAGGACTTGGCCGTAGTGTGATGACGCACTGCGGAATACGTCAGCAGATTTGATTTGTGTTAATATTATTCTCTCTATGGCAATATGTGGAAACTTATTTTGCAGAGACGGACACTACTCTTGGTGTTTACGATCTTCTATGAAGGACTTGGAGGAGGAACCTGCCTTGCAATGCCGAAGACAATCTGCGCGCCAGACTCGTCGTCATTGAAGCCTGGTTCAGGGGCTACTGAGGGAGTCCTAGATTAGGGGGTGTTCAGGTAGCCGGACTATACCTTCAGCCGAACTCCAGGACTATGAAGATACAAGATTGAAGACTTCATCCCGTGTCTGGATGGGACTTTCCTTGGCATGGAAGGCAAGCTTGGCGATGCGGATATTCAAGATCTCCTACCATTGTAACCGACTCTGTGTAACCCTAACCCTATCCGGTGTCTATATAAACCGAAGGGTGGTAGTTCGTAGGACATCAACTCCATATACAACAATCGTACCATAGGCTAGCTTCTAGGGTTTAGCCTCCTTGATCTCGTGGTAGATCTACTCTTGTACTACCCATATCATCAATATTAATCAAGCAGGAGTAGGGTATTACCTCCATCGAGAGGGCCCGAACCTGGGTAAAAACATCGTGTCCCTTGTCTCCTGTTACCATCCGGCCTTGACGCACAGTTCGGGACCCCTTACCCGAGATCCGCCGGTTTTGACACCGACAGACGCCGTCTTGGGCTCCACGGTGACCTCCGTCCTGCCGTCCTGCTGGTCTTGGTCTTGTTGCACCGATATGGAAATCTTTGCCTGATGCCTCAGGACTCCTCACCTGCGCTTGCCTCTTTAGCACCAAAGAGGAAATGAGGACACTGCGTGCGCTGGCGCCCGCATGGCGCCCGCCTGGCCTTGATCGTCATGGCTTGCATCATAGAGACCTCACGAGGTGTCCCTTGCCTTGATCTCTCCGCCCCTCGTGAGCCTGCTTGGTGAAGCAACCCCCGATGAGGTCTTGTGTCGTCTGCATCGCGAGGCTTGGCCCCTCGCGAGGGTCTTGAGTGTTTACTAGTGAAGATGGGCCGTACAAGGCCGCTGGTGGAACCACGCAGCGGGCCGTAGGCAAGCAAGTCTGGGGACCCCTATTCCCAGAACGCCGACGCCTTTGTTCACTTTGCCATCCTTCATATCCGCCATGTATTTTGGGTAGTTCCATTTCCAGTGACCATTCCCTTTGCAGTAGAAGCACTCAGTTTTAGGCTTTGGTCTAGCTTTGGGCTTCTTCACGGGAGTGACAACTTGCTTGTCATTCTTCTTGAAGTTCCCTTTCTTTTCCTTTGCCCTTTTTCTTGAAACTAGTGGTCTTGTTAACCATCAACACTTGATGTTCTTTCTTGATTTATACCTTCGCCGATTTCAGCATCGCAAAGAGCTCGGGGATCTTTTTCGTTATCCCTTGCACATTATAGTTCGTCACGTAGTTCTAGTAGCTTGGCGATAGTGACTAGAGAACTCTGTCAATCACTATCTTATCTGGAAGATTAACTCCCACTTGATTCAAGTGATTGTAGTGCCCAGACATTCTGAGCACATGCTCACTAGCTGAGCTATTATCCTCCATCTTGTAGGCAAAGTACTTGTGAGAGGTCTCATACCTCTTGACACGGGCATGAGTCTGAAATGCCAATTTCAGCTCTTGGAACATCTCATATGCTCCGTGCCGTTCAAAACGTGTGAAGCCCCGATTCTAAGCCGTAAAGCATGGCCCACTAAACTATTAAGTGGTCATCATATCGAGCTTGCCAAACATTCATAATGTCTTCATATGCTCCTGCAATAGGTATGTCACCTAGCGGTGCATCAAGGACATAATCCTTCTATGCAGCAATGAGGATAATCCTCAGATCACGGACTCAGTCCGCATCATTGCTACTATCATCTTTCAACTTAGTTTTCTCTAGGAACATATCAAAAACATAGGGGAGCTACAACATGAGCTATTGACCTACAACATAATTTGCAAATATGACCAGGACTAAGTTCGTGATAAATTAAAGTTCAATTAATCAAATTACTTAAGAACTCCCACTTAGATAGACATCCCTCAAGTCATCTAAATGATACATGATCCAAATCAACTAAACCATGTCCAATCATCATGTGAGATGGAGTAGTGATCAATGGTGAACATCTCTATGTTGATCATATCTACTATATGATTCACATTCGACCTTTCGGTCTCCAATGTTCCGAGGCCATGTCTGTACATGCCAGGCTCGTCAAGTTTAACCCGAGTATTCTGCATGTGCAAAACTGTCTTGCACCCTTTGTATGTGAATGTAGAGTCTATCCCACCCGACCATCACGTGGTGTATCAACACGACAAACTATCGCAACGGTGCATACTCGGGGAGAACACTTATACCTTTAAATTTAGTGAAGGGATCATCTTATAATGCTACCGCCGTACTAAGCAAAATAAGATGCATAAAAGATAAACATCACATGCAATCAAAATATGTGACATGATATGGCCATCATCATCTTGTGCTTTTGATCTCCATCTCCAAAGCATCGTCATGATCTCCATCGTCACCGACTCGACACCTTGATGTCCATCATAGCGTCATGGTCGTCTCACCAACTATTGCTTCTACAGCTATCGCTAACGCATGGTGATAAAGTAAAGCAATTACATGGCGTTTGCAATTCATACAATATAGACAACCATAAGGCTCCTACCGGTTGCCAATAACTTTTACAAAACGTGATGATCTCATACAATAATGTATATCACATCATATCTTGACCATATCACATCACAACATGCCCTGTAAAAACAAGTTAGACGTCCTCTACTTTGTTGTTGCAAGTTTTACGTGGCTGCTACAGGCTTCTAGCAAGAACCGTTCTTACCTATGCATCAAAACCACAATGGTGATTTATCAATTTTTCTGTTTTAACCTTCAACAAGGACCGGCCGCAGTCAAATTTGATTCAACTAAACTGGAGAAACACACACCGCCAGCCACCTTTATGCAAAACTAGTTGCATGTCTGTCGGTGGAACCGATCTCATGAACGTGGTCATGTAAGGTTGGTCCGGGCCGCTTCATCCAACAATAACGCCGAATCGAAATAAGACATTGATGGTAAGAAGTATGACGATCACCGCCCACAACTCTTTGTTTTCTACTCGTGCATATCATCTACGCATATACATGACTCGGATGCCACTATTGGGGAACGTAGCATGCAATTTCAAACAATTTCCTACGCTCATGCAAGATCTATCTAGGAGATGCATAGCAATGAGACGGGGAGAGTGTGTCCATGTACCCTCGTAGACCGAAAGTGGAAGCATTTGACAACGCGGTTGATGTAGTTGAACTTCATCTAGATCCGACCGATCAAGCACCGAACGTACGACACCTCTGAGCTCTGCACACGTTCAGCGCGATGACGTCCCTTGCCTTCTTGATCCAGCAAGGTGTTGAGGAAGTAGATGAGTTCCGTCAACACGACGACATGGTGACGGTGATGGCGAAGTGATCTGCGGAGAGCTTCGCCTAAGCACCGCGAGAATATGACGAGGTTGTAAACTATGGAAGGGGGCGCCGCAAACGGCTAATGATTGTTCACCTGTGTTCTAGGCGCCCCCTCCCCACATATATATAGGTGGGAGGGGGAGGAGAGGCAGCCAGGGGCGCCATAGGGTTGGCTGCCACCCCTAGGGGGGCTGCCTTGCCCTGAGCCCCCCTTTCCATGTATGCATGAAGGGGGAGGAAAGAGGGGGGTTGAGGGAAGGAAGTGGGAATCCTAATCCACACTTTTCTTTTGTTGGGGAACGTAGTAATTTCAAAAAAAATCCTACGCACTCGCAAGATCATGGTGATGCATAGGAACGAGTGGGGAGAGTCGTCCACGTACCCTCGTAGACCGTTAAGCGGAAGCATTATGACAACGCTGTTGATGTAGTCGTACGTCTTCACGATCGACCGATCCTCAGTACCGAACGTACGGCACCTCCGCATTCAGCACACGTTCAGCTCGGTGACGTCCCGCGAACTCACGATCCAGTAGAGCTCGAGGGAGAGTTTCGTTAGCACGACGGCTTGGTGACGATGTTGATGAAGCTACCGTCGCAGGTCTTCGCCTAAGCACCGCTACAGTATGACCGAGGTGGATTATGGTGGAGGGGGCACCGCACACGGCTGGGAGAGATCAATGATCAACTCGTGTGTTCTAGGGTGTCCCCCTGCCCCCGTATATAAAGGGGAAAGGGGGGAGGCCGATCGGCCCTCCTAGGGCGCGCCAAGAGGAGGAACAGAAGGGGAAAGGGGAGAAGGAAGGAGAGGGAGGAAAGAAGGAAAGGGGGCCGCGCGCCCTGCCTCCTCTCTTCCACCACTTGGCTCATGAGGCCTAATACTTCTTCCCCGTATTCCTGTAACTCCCCGGTACTCCGAAAAATACCCGAGTCACTCGGAACCTTTCTGATGTCTGAATATAGTCGTCCAATATATCGATATTTACGTATCGACCATTTCGAGACTCCTCATCATGTCCCTGATCTCATACGGGACTCCGAACTGCCTTCGGCACATCAAATCACATAAACTCATAATACCGATCGTCACCGAACTTTAAGCGTGCGGACCCTACGGGTTCGAGAACTATGTAGACATGACCAAGACACATCTCTGGTCAATAACCAATAGCGGAAACTGGATGCTCATATTGGTTCCTACATATTCTACGAAGATCTTTATTGGTCAAACTACATAATGATATACGCTGTTCCTTTTGTCATCTATAAGTTACCTGCCCGAGATTCGATCGTTAGTATCTTAATACCTAGCTCAATCTCGTTAGCGGCAAGTCTCTTTACTCGTTTTGTAGTGCATCATCCCGTAACTAACTCATTAATCGCATTTCTTGCAAGGCTTATAGTGATGTGCATTACCGAGAGGGCCCATAGATACCTCTACGACAATCAGAGTGACAAATCTAATATCGATCTATGCCAACTCAACAAGTACCATCGAAGACACCTGTAGAGCACCTTTATAATCACCCAGTTATGTTGTGACGTTTGGTAGCACACAAAGTGTTCCTCCAGTAATCGGGAGTTGCATAATCTCATAGTCACAGGAACATGTATAAGTCATGTAGAAAGCAATAGCAGTAAACTAAAACGATCAAGTGCTAAGCTAACGGAATGGGTCAAGTCAATCACATCATTCTCTAATAATGTGATCCCGTTAATCAAATGACAACTCATGTCTACGGTTAGGAAACATAACCATCATTGATTCAATGAGCTAGTCAAGTAGAGGCAAACTGGTGACACTCTGTTTGTCTATGTATTCACACATGTACTAAGTTTCCGGTTAATACAATTCTAGCATGAATAATAAACATTTATCATGATATAAGGAAATAAATAATAACTTTATTATTGCTTCTAGGACATATTTCCTTTAGTCTCCCACTTGCACTAGAGTCAATAATCTAATTCACATCTTTATGTGATTAGTTCACATCTCCATGTGACTAATACCCAAAGGGTTTACTAGAGTCAATAATCTACTTCACATTGCTATGTGATTAACACCCAAAGAGTGGTCATGTTTTGCTTGCGAGAGAAGTTTAGTCTATGGGTCTGCAACATTCAGATCCGTATGTATTTCACAAATTTCTATGTCTACAATGCTCTGCACGTAGCTATTCTAGCTAATTGCTCCCACTTTCGATATGCATCCAGATTGAGACTTAGATTCATCTAGATCAATGTAAAAAGATTGCATCGACGTAACTCTTTATGATGAACTCTTTTTATGACCTCCATAACCGAGAAATATTTCCTTAGTCCTCTCAGGATAATTTTGACCGCTGTCCAGTGATCTACTCCTAGATCACTATTGTACTCCCTTACTAGAATCATGCTAAGGTATACAATAGGACTGGTAAATAGCAAAGCATACTTTATAGAACCAATGACTGAGGCATAGGGAATGACTTTTCATTCTCTTTCTATTTTCTGCCATGGTTGGGTTTTGAGTCTTTACTCAACTTCACACCTTGCAACACAGGCAAGAACTCCTTATTTGACTGTTCTATTTTGAACTACATAAAAATCCTGTCAGGGTATGTACTCATTGAAAAAACTTATCAAGCATCTCGATCTATCTCTATAGATCTTGATGCTCAATGTGTAAGCAGCTTCATCGAGGTCTTTCTTTGAAAAAATCTTTTCAAACACTCCTTTATGCTTTCATGAAAAATTCTACATTATTTCTGATAAAAAATATGTCATTCACATATACTTATCAGAAATGCTGTAGTGCTCCCACTCACTTTCTTGTAAATACAGGCTTTACCGCAAGTCTATAAAACCATATGCTTTGATCAACTCATCAAAGTGTATATTCCAACTCCGAGATGCTTGCACCAATCCATAGATGGATCGCCGGAGCTTGCTCATTTTGCTAGCACCTTTTAGGATCGACAAAATCTTCTGGTTGCATCATATACAACTCTTCTTCCAGAAATCCATTCAGGAATGCAGTTTTGACATCCCTTTGCCAAATTTCATAATCATAAAATGCGGCAATTGCTAACATGATTCGGACAGACTTAAGCATCGCTACGGGTGAGAAAGTCTCATTGTAGTCAACTCCTTGAACTTGTCGAAAACCTTTCGCAACAAGTCGAGCTTTGTAGACAGTAACATTACCGTCAGCGTCAGTGTTCATCTTGAAGATCCATCTATTCTCGATGGCTTGTCGATCATCGGGCAAGTCAACCAAAGTCCATAATTTGTTCTCATACATGGATCCCATCTCATATTTCATAGCCTCAAGCCATTTTGCGGAAGCTGGGCTCACCATCGCTTCTTCATAGTTTGTAGGTTCATCATGGTCAAGTAACATGACTTCCAGAACAGGATTGACATACCACTCTGGTGCGGATCTTACTCTGGTTGACCTACGAGGTTCGGTAGTAACTTGATCTGAAGTTTCATGGTAATCATCATTAGCTTCCTCACTAATTGGTGTACGAATCACTGGAACTGATTTGTTTGATGAACTACTTTCCAATTCGGGAGAAGGTACAATTACCTCATCAAGTTCTACTTTCCTCCCACTCACTTCTTTCGAGAGAAACTCCTTCTCTAGAAGGTGTACCCAATAGTCTCCTTTGGGTATCCTATGAAGATACCCAAAGGAGACTGTTGGGTACACCTTCTATCACAGATCCGAAGGCAAGATATTCGTTGCTAAGAATGGATCCTTTCTAGAGAAGGAGTTTCTCTCGAAAGAAGTGAGTGGGAGGAAAGTAGAACTTGATGAGGTAATTGTACCTTCTCCCGAATTGGAAAGTAGTTCATCAAAGAAATCAGTTCCAGTGATTCCTACACCAATTAGTGAGGAAGCTAATAATGGTTACCATGAAACTTCTGATCAAATTACTACCAAACATCATAGATCAACCAGAGTAAGATCCGCACTAGAGTGGTACGGTAATCCTATTCTGGAGGTCATGTTACTTGACCATGACGAACCTACGAACTATGAGGAAGCGATGATGAGCCCAGATTCCGTGAAATGGCTTGAAGCCATGAAATCTGAGATGGGATCCATGTATGAGAACAAAGTGTGGACTTTGGTTGACTTGCCCGATGATCGGCAAGCAACAGAGAATAAATGGAACTTCAAGAAGAAGACTGCCACTGATGGTAATATTATTGTCTACAAAGCTCGACTTGTTGCGAAAGGTTTTCGACAAGTTCAAGGAGTTGACTACGCTGAGACCTTCTCGCCCATAGCGATGCTTAAGTCTGTCCAAATCATGTTAGCAATTTCCGCATTTTATGATTATGAAATTTGCCAAATGGATGTCAAAACAGCATTCCTTAATGGATATCTTAAAGAAGAGTTGTATATGATGCAACCAGAAGGTTTTGTCGATCCAAAAGGTGTTAACAAAGTGTGCAAGCTCTAGCGATCCATTTATGGACTGGTGCAAGGCTCTCGGAGTTGGAATATATGTTTTGATAGTGTGATCAATCCATATGGTTTGATACAGACTTTTGGAGAAGCCTGTATTTACAAGAAAGTGAGTGGGAGCTCTGTAGAATTTCTGATATTATATGTGGATGACATATTGTTGATGGGAAATGATACTGAATTTCGGAATAGCATAAAAGGATACTTGAATAAGTATTTTTCAATGAAAGACCTCGGTGAAGCTGCTTATATATTGGGCATCAAGATCTATAGAGATAGATCAAGACGCTTAATTGGACTTTCACAAAGCACATACCTTGATAAAGTTTTGAAGAAGTTCAAAATGGATCTGTCAAAGAAAGGGTTATTGCCTGTGTTACAAGGTGTGAAGTTGAGTCAGACTCAATGCCCGACCACTTCAGAAGATAGAGAGAAAATGAAAGTCTTTCCCTATGCCTCAGCTATAGGTCCTATCATGTATGCAATGCTGTGTACTAGACCCGACGTGTGCCTTGCTATTAGTTTAACAAGGAGGTACCAAAGTAATCCAGGAGTGGATCACTGGACAATGGTCAAGAACATCCTGAAATACCTGAAAAGGACTAAGGATATGTTTCTCATTTATGGAGGTGACAAAGAGCTCGTCGTAAACGGTTACATCAATGCAAGCTTTGACACTAATCCAGATGAATCTAAGTCACAAACCGGACACATATTTATATTGAATGGTGGAGCTGTCAGTTGGTGCAGTTCCAAGCAAAGCGTCGTGGCGGGATCTAAGTGTGAAGCGGAGTACATAGCTGCTTCGGAAGCAACAAATGAAGGAGTTTGGATGAAGAAGTTCATATCCGATCTAGGTGTCATACCTAGTGCATCGGGTCCAATGAAAATCTTTTGTGACAATACTAGATCAATTGCATTGGCGAAGGAATCCAGATTTCACAAAAGAATCAAACACATCAAGAGATGCTTCAATTCCATCCGCGATCAAGTCAAGGAGGGACACATAGAGATTTGCAAGATATATACGAATTTGAATGTTGCAGACCCGTTGACTAAGCCTCTCTCGCAAGCAAAACATGATCAGCACCAAGACTCCATGGGTGTTAGAATCATTACTATGCGATCTAGATTATTGACTCTAGTGCAAGTGGGAGACTGAAGGAAATATGCCCTAGAGGCAATAATAAAGTTGTTATTTATATTTCCTTATATCATGATAAATGTTTATTATTAACCGGAAACTTAGTACATGTGTGGATACATAGACAAACAGAGTGTCCCTAGTATGCCTCTACTAGACTAGCTCGTTAATCAAAGATGCTTAAGTTTCCTGACCATAGACATGTGTTGTCATTTGATGAATGGGATCACATCATTAGAGAATGATGTGATGACAAGACCCATCCGTTAGCTCAGCATATATGATCGTTTAGTTTATTGCTATTGCTTTCTTCATGACTTATACATGTTCCTCTAGCTATGGGATTATGCAACTCGCAAATACCGGAGGAACACCTTGTGTGCTATCAAACGTCAGAACATAACTGGGTGATTATAAAGATGCTCTACAGGTGTCTCCCATGGTGTTTGTTGAGTTGGCATAGATCAAGATTAGGATTTGTCACTTCGTGTTTCGGAGAGGTATCTCTAGGCCCTCTCGGTAATGCTCATCACTATAAGCCTTGCAAGAAAGGTGACTAATGAGTTAGTTGTGGGATGATGCATTACGGAACGAGTAAAGAGACTTGCCAGTAATGAGACTGAACTAGGTATGATGATACCGACGATCGAATCTTGGGAAAGTAACATACCAATGCCAATGGGAACAACATATGTTGTTATGCGATTTGACCGATAAAGATCTGCGTAGAATATGTAGGAACCAATATGAGCATCCAGGTTCCGATATTGGTTATTTACCGGAGATGTGTCTTAGTCATGTCTACATAGTTCTCGAACCCGTAGGGTCCAAACGCTTAATGTTTGATGACGATTTGTATTATGAGTTATGTGATTAGATGACCAAAGATTGTTCCGAGTCCCGGATGAGATCACGGACATGGTGAGGAGTCTCTAAATGGTTGAGACATAAAGATTGATATATTGGACGATGTTATTCGGACACCGAATGAGTTCCGAGAGGTACCGGATAATTATCAGAGTGCTGGAGGATTATCGGAACCCCCCGGGGGAACTAACGAGCCTTGATGGGCCTTGGTGGGAAGAGAGGAAGGGCCACAAGGGGTTGGCCACGTCCCCCCCCCCTTGGGTCTGAATTGGACTAGGGGAAGGGGGTGGCGCCCCCATTTCCTTCCCTTCCCCCTCTTCCTTCCTTCCTTCTCCCCCCTTTCCTCTAGGTGGAATCCTACTAGGACTTGGAGTCCTAGTAGTACTCCCTCCTCCTGGCGCGCCCTACAGGGCCAGCCGGCCTCCCTTCCCCTCCTTTATATAAGGGGGTAGGGGGGCACCCTAGAACACAAAAGTTTCTCTTAACCGTGTGTGGTGCCCCCCTCGACAGTTACACACATCGGTCATATCATCGTAGTGCTTAGGCAAAGCCCTGCGCTGGTAAATTCATCATCACCGTCACCACGCCGTCGTGCTGACGGATCTCTCCCTCGTCCTCAATTGGATCAAGAGATCGAGGGATGTCATCGAGCTGAACGGGTGCTGAACGCGGAGGTGCCGTACGTTCGGTACTTGGATCGGTTGGATCACGAAGACGTTCGACTACATCAACCGCGTTACTAAACGCTTCCGCTTACGGTCTACGAGGGTACATAGACACACTCTCCCCGCTCGTTGCTATGCTTCTCCTAGATAGATCTTGCGTGATCGTAGGAAATTTTGTGAAATACTACGTTCCCCTACACCTTTATCATCGGTATGTTACTTGCCCGAGATTCGATCGTCGGTATCCACATACCTAGTTCAATCTCGTTACCGGCATGTCTCTTTACTCGTTTTGTAACACATCATCTTGTAACTAACTCATTAGTCACTTTGCTTGCAAGGCTTCTTATGATGTGCATTACCGAGAGGGCACAGAGATACCTCTCCGATACTCGGAGTGACAAATCCTAATCTCGATCTATGCCAACCCAACAAACACCTTCGGAGATACCTGTAGAGCATCTTTGTAATCACCCAATTACGCTGTGACATTTGATAGCACACAAGGCATTCCTCCGATATCCGGGAGTTGCATAATCGCATAGTCGAAGGAATGTGTATTTGACATGAAGAAAGCAATAGGAATAAAAGTGAACGATCAATATGCTACGCTAACGGATGAGTCTTGTCCATCACATCATTCTCCTAATGATGTGATCCCGTTCTTCAAATGACAACACATGTCTATGGTTAGGAAACTTAACCATCTTTGATTAACGAGCTAGTCTAGTAGAGGCTTACTAGGGACACGGTGTTTTGACTATGTATCCACACATGTATCAAGTTTATGGTAAATACAATCCTAGCATAAATAATAAATATTTATCATGATATAAGTAAATATAAAACAACAACTTTATTATTGCTTCTAGGGCATATTTCCTTCAACCGGTTGAAAGGCGTAACCGGAACAACCGCTCCACCACCACTCAACAACCGCTTTAAAACAGAGAGGAGTCACCCCCGAGTGGTAGTTGAGACGGTGGTTGCACCGGTGCAACCGCCAAGACTGAGCATAGGTGGTGGCTAAGTCCCGAGTGGTACAACCACTCCGAACACCGGTCGTTCCGCTCAAAACTAATTGACTAGACCTACCGGGCCACCACCACCCAAGTACACCCCACGACAGAGCCAAGTCTGGTGGTAGGGCGGTAGTGGGCCCTGATACGTCTCTGTCGTATCTACTTTTCCTAATGCTTTTCCTCTTGTTTTGGACTCTAATTTGCATGATTTGAATGAAACTAACCCGGACTGACGCCGTTTTCAGTAGAACTACCATGGTGTTGTTTTTGTGCACAAATAAAAGTTCTTAGATTGGCATGAAACTTTTTGGAGATGTTTACGGAATAAAAGAAAAATAATGGAGCCAAGAACCACCGGAGGGGGGCCATGGGTGAGCACAACCCACCAAGGTGCTCCCCTTCCTGGTGCGCCCAGGTGGGTTGTGCCCACCTGGTGGCCCCACAGACCCTGATTCCAACGCTATAAAATCATTTTCCAAAGAAAAAAAATCAGGGAGAAAGAATTATCACGTTTCACGAGACAGAGCCGCCGCCGCCTCCTCTTCTTCACCAGGAGGCTAGATTTGGAGTCCATTTGGGGCTCTAGAGAGGGAGATCTTCGATCTTCGTCATAACCAACCCTTCTCCATCGGCAATTCCATGATGCTCCCCACTGGGAGTGAGTAATTCCTTTGTAGGCTCACTGGTCGATGAGGACTTCGATGATATTCATCATGTAATCGAGTTAGTTTTGTCAGGGCTTGATCCCTAGTATCCATTATGTTCTGAGATTGATGTTGCTATGACTTTGCCATGCTTAATGCTTGTCACTTTTGGCCCGAGTGCCATGATTTCAGATCTGAACCGTTTATGTTATCACCATTATATCTATGTTCTAGATCCGATCTTGCAAGTTATAGTCACCTATTACGTGTTATGATCCATAAACCTCGGAGTGATAGTAGTCGGGATTAGTCGGGATACTTTCTAGTGATGACCATAGTTTGAGGAGTTCATGTATTCACTATGTGCTAATGCTTAGTTTCGGGTCTCTATTAAAAAGAGGCCTAAATATCCCTTAGTTTCCATATGGACCCCGCTGCCACGGGAGGGTAGGGTAAAAGATGTCATGCAAGTTCTTTCCATAAGCATGTATGACAATTTACGGAATACATGCCTACATTATATTTATGAACTGGAGCTAGTGCCGTATCACCCTAGGTTATGACTGTTATATGATGAATATGTCGGATTTTAGGTTCTGCGGACCCTTGAGAGGTTCGAACTCTGGGGTGTGTGTGAAGAACTCAACCTCACCAGTCTGCCTACTCGCTATCTCACGGCCTAGCTCGACGAACTGGAAGGAAACGAGACACATTAGTTTACCCAGGTTCGAGCCACCTTGCGGTGTAAAACCCTACTCCTGCTTTGTGGTGGATTGGCCTGGAGGGGCTGAGGATCAACTAGTACGGTAGGAGAACAACCTCGGGAGGAGGTGTGTTCTTGTGCTCGAGAGAGGTGGTGAGCTGGTGAGGATGGAATGGATTGGATCCAGTCTCTCTTCCTGGTCCCCTGCTCTATGGTGGTGGCTAGGTCCTATTTATAGTGGCCTCGGTCCTCTTCCCAAAATGAAGGAGGGAAGGGATCCCACAACGGCCAAATTCGAAGGGAGACAACTAGTTCCTGACAAAAGTAGTCTTCGCCTGCAAGGCTCCTGGTCGTGACGCTGCGGTGGGCTCGGCCATGACCTCCATCCTGTCGTCCTGGCAGTCTTGGTCTTGTTGCAGGAGAATGAAAACCTTTGGCTGATTCCTTGGGACTCCATGACCATGATTGCCTCCTTAGCACCGAAGAGGAAACTGTCGTCCTGCGCCCGCTGGCGCCCGCCTAACCTTGGTCGCCATGGCTCACGTCATGTGAACCTCGTGTGGTGAGGCTTACATGGATATCTCCGCTCCCCAGGAGTTAGCCTGAGGAGGTGGCTCCTTCTGGAGGTCTTGGTGTCTTTCGCCTCGCGAGGCTTGGCCCCTTGTGAGGGTCTTGAGTTGTTGATGCTGAAGGTGGGCCGTACCAGACCATCGATGAAGCGACTCCATGGGCCACAGGCAGGCATGTCTGGGTACCCTGTTTCCCAAAACACTGACAGTAGCCCCCGGGCCCAAGGCGCGCTCAAACTTGGCTTTGAGGTGAAGCCAAAGGGCAAGTGCAGAGCGCCGTGGGCCCTAACCGCGTGCGGCCTTCGTCGATGCATGGCGATTGACGGGACATGGGCATCTCCACTTCCCCATGTAGCCTCGATAACTGCTAGGCCTGGCGGCCACCCGTTGTTAGCGCAGCTCTGCCTTCATTGCTCATCGTGCCTTCCCTTAGCTCCTCCTCTCCTCTGCGAACCCGCACCTCTCCCCACAGATTCGATGCTGGCGCCAACCCTCTCTCGCCACCATGGCCCCTCGGTCGAAGAAGAAGGGAAAGGCCTGCGCTTTGGCTGAATCCCGGCCAGTTTTGGAGCCTACTCTTGAGCGGTCGATGGTGATCAACCACGAGGGGCTGGACAAGGTCCGGCCGGCCCTGGCCGCCGATTCCAATGAGTGGAAGGCAACGATGATCTGGCCTGCTTCCCGGGCCATGATTGACATGGAAGCCACCAAGATCCCCATTCATCTCCATGCTCTCTTGGTTGGCTTGGTTCCCCCTTTTTCTGATTTCTTCAATGTCGTGATCTCACACTACTAGATTCAGGCGCTGCAACCCCCAATCCATCCTCCTCCTTGCTGTCTTCGCCTTCCTATGCGAGTCTATGGTGGGCATTGCTCCCTCCGTTGCCTTGCTCCGCCATTCCTTCTTGCTCCGCTAATCGACGCCCGCCAGCACTTGGGATGCGTGGCCTTCCATGCTGTGGCAGCGATGGATGGCTTGAGCATCGACTTTGCGCTCCGCCTAGATGTGGAGGTGTTCCAGAAGCAGTGGGTGTACGTGGATGCCGGCACGCTCAACCCCCTTCTCCTGCTCCCGCGAGTGCCGGCGGCACCCAGCTCCGGCTGGGGGCATGTGAAGCTTGCCGACCACTGGCTTGCCCATGTCTGGTCCAGGCTGGCCAGGTTGAAGAAGGTTGGGGCAACGGTGCCGATGCTGGTGAAGGATTTTCGTTCGGTGGCGCATGACTCCGCTCCAGCGCCATTCGCGCCCAATGTGGGCCTTCACTGGCAGCAAGGACCGAGGGAGTCCTGGAATAAGGGGTCCTCGGGCGTCCGACCTGTTAGTCATGGGCCGGACTAATGGGCTGTGAAGATACGAAGACCGAAGACTATACCCATGTCCGGATGGGACTCTCCTTGGCGTGGAAGGCCAGCTTGGCGACCGGATATGTAGATTCCTTGCTTTGTAACCGACCTTGTGTAACCCTAGATCCTCCTGGTGCTTATATAAACTGGACGACTTAGTCCGGAGGGGGAGATATTCATTACCACAGTCATACGAGCTAGACCTCTAGGGTTTAGCCATTACGATCTCGAGGTAGATCAACTCTTGTAATACTCATATTCATCAATATCAATCAAGCATGACGTAGGATATTACCTCCATAGAGAGGGCCCGAACCTGGGTAAACATCGTGCCCCTATCTCCTGTTACCGTCGACATTAGACGCACAGTTCGGGACCCCCTACCCGAGATCCGCCGGTTTTGACATCGACATTGGTGCTTTCATTGAGAGTTCCACTGTGCCGTCGACGAAAGGTTCAATGGCCCCTTCAATCGTCGATAGTGAAGGTGTCCAAGCAGAAACTTTCCTCCCCGGATAGATCTTCGTGTTCGGCGGCTTTGCACTGCAGGCCAACTCGTTTGGCCACCTGGAGCAGATCGATAGTTACGCCCCTAGCCATCAGGTCAGATTTGGGAGTTTGAACGATGTTGCAGACATCCGTGGAGATTTAATCTTCGCCGGATTCGAGACCGCGGCGACCGCTCCCGGTCACCTTGACAAACATGACCTGAATCTGTCATCAGACCGCACCCAGGAGATAGCTCCTGTGACCACTTCGGCCTTAGATCCAGAGCACACTGCGGCATTCGAGGATTGGAAGCTCAACCCTGCCACGGAGGCCACAGATTCCCTGGTGTTGGAGCTGCACATAGACTTGATCTCACACGATACCTGTGCCACCAGAACTTCGAACTCGTCTATGGCCATAAGTTCCGAACCATGTGGGCCCGCGGATGCCGAACCTGATCGTTTATTGATCTTCGAATTCAGCATCGTAGACATCTTCCAGCACTCGCCTTTGCGCGACACGCTAAACTCATTAAAAAACCTGTCCTTGACGGAGGACTCACAGCCGAACTATATCCGGCCCGAACTAGGGGCTGATGGTGGAGAATTTTGCTTCCCACCCGCCACCCACTTCATAGCCACGGTCGAGGATTTGACCGACACACTTGATTACGACTCCGAGGATATCAACGGTATGGACGATGATGTCGGACAAGAAGAGGCCCAGAACCCGCCATTCACCGGACGCTGGACGGCCACTTCCTCGTATGATGTATACATGGTGGATGCACCAAAGGAGAACAGCGACGATGACAAGGAAGATCCAGCTGAGGATAAACCTTCCGAAATACAATCCAAGCGCCGGCGTCAGCGGCGCCGCTCTAAGTCACGCCGCAGCAAAGACAGCAGCACCGGCATAGGAGAAGATAACACTCCAGAAGGTGCCGAATACAACGAAGACCCCGTTGAAACAGCTAATGAACAAGATGAACGGGAAGATGGGCAGGCTAGCCCTGGTAAGCAGGCCACGCACGAAGACTCAGAGGACGGAAGTTATCTTCCGCTCTTCGAGGATGAGGTGAGCCTCGGCACAGACGATTTCATCGTGCCTGAGGAACCTCTTGAGCAGGAGTGCTTCAAGCGCCAGCTAATTGCCACCGCAAGGAGCCTGAAAAAGAAGCAGCAGCAGCTTCAAGCTAACCATGATCTGCTCAATGATAAATGGACCGATGTCCTAGCAGCCGAAGAATATGACCTCAAGCGCCCAACCAAAAGCTATCCAAAGCGCAAATTGCTACCTCAGTTTGACGACGAGGCACCGGAATACATACCTCCATCGTACAATGTGGCTGACCGACCACCAGATGGTCGGGACAAAATGGCAACTCACGCCGAACACCAGCCAGCCCCGCCTCATCGCACAGGTAGAGGTAAATTAGCCCACGGTCATACATATGACCTCCGGCAAAACCTGAACAATAAAGCAGTACATACCAGATCAATCTACGGATCGCGAGGACGTGCCTTGACACGCGACGACGGCCACCTATTCGGACGTGACAAACTTAGTCATGCGTGGGCTGAAAACTGCAGACGGACGCCATCAGAGCTACGTCGCGATACGACCCGATATAGAGGCGCCACACACCCTCATTGCTTCATTGATGAGGTCCTGGATCATGAATTCCCAGAAGGGTTCAAACCCGTGAATATAGAATCATACGATGGAACCATGGACCCTGCGGTGTGGATCGAAGACTTCATTCTCCACATTCAGATGGCCCGCGACGATTACCTCCATGCCATCAAATACCTCCCTTTAAAACTCAAGGGGCCAGCTCAACACTGGCTCAACAGTCTGCCTACAAATTCTATTGGCAGCTGGGAGGACTTGGAAGAGGCCTTCTTTGATAACTTCCAAGGTACATATGTTCGACCTCCGGATGCTGATGACTTAAGCCATATAGTTCAACAGCCCGAAGAGTCCGCCAGGAAATTCTGGACTAGGTTCTTAACTAAAAAGAACCAAATCGTCGATTGTCCAGATGTCGAAGCCCTAGCAGCCTTCAAACACAGCATCCGTGACGAATGGCTCGCTCGCCACCTCGACCAAGAAAAGCCAAAATCCATGGTAGTCCTCACGACACTCATGACCCGCTTTTGTGCGGGCGAGGACAATTGGTTGGCCTGTAGAAAAAACAATGCAAGCGGCGCCGGCAACCCTAAAGTTAAAAACAACAAATACAAGCCTCGACGCAATAGATACAAGCATCGAAACAATAGTGATAACACCGAGGACACAGCAGTCAATGCCGGATTCAGTGGCTCTAAGTCCAGTCAGCGGAAGAAGCCGTTCCAAAAGAACAATTCAGGCCCATCCAGCTTGGACCGCATACTTGATCGTCCATGCCAGATTCATGGCACCCCAGACAAACCACCCAATCATACAAATAGAGATTGCTGGGTTTTTAAACAGGCCGGCAAATTAAACGCCAAGAACAGGGAAAAGGGATCGCAAAGAGAGGACGATGACAAAGAGCCCCAGCAACCGAACACAGGGGACAAAAGAAGTTTCCCCCTCAGGTCAAAATGGTGAACATGATATACGCTACCCACATCCCCAAGAGGGAGCGCAAGCGTGCGCTCAGGGACATCTACGCGATAGAGCCAGTCGCCCCAAAATTTAATCCATGGTCGTCATGCCCGATCATTTTTGATCGCCGGGATCATCCGAGCAGTATCCGTCACGGTGGCTCAGCCGCACTGGTCCTAGACCCAATAATTGATGGGTTCCACCTGACTCGCATCCTTATGGATGGAGGTAGCAGCCTCAATCTGCTCTATCAGGATACAACGCGAAAAATGGGCATTAACCCATCATGGATCAAGCCCACCAGGACTACCTTCAAAGGAGTCATACCAGGTCTAGAGGCCCAGTGTACGGGCTCAATCACACTAGAGGTTGCCTTCGGATCTCCGGACAACTTCCGAAGCGAGGAGTTAATCTTCGATATCATCCCCTTCCGCAATGGCTATCACGCACTGCTTGGACGAACTGTGTTTGCTCGATTCAACGCAGTACCACACTATGCTTATCTCAAGCTCAAGATGCCCGGTCCACGTGGCATCATAACGGTCAATGGAAATACGGAATGCTCCCTCCGTACAGAAGAGCACACAACTGCCTTAGCAACAGAAGTACAGAGCGGCCTTCTCAAGCAGAACCTTAATTTGACTGCCGAGCCCATGGACACCGTTAAGAGGGTCCGAACTACTTTGTAGTAGGAGAGCTTGGCTCGTCAGGAGCTTGACTATCAATCCGGCCTCCGTCTCAGTCCTGATCAAGTGGTGGCATTTGTGTCGCGCGTACATAACTACGCACTCAAAATACCATGGGCATCGACGGAGGCATAGCTAGCCTGTGGTCCATAGTACGGCTCAACTGACATAGGATACACACATAATTTCACTTTTACTTGTTTCCTTTTCAGGTCTCAATCCCACAGGCACCATCTAGTGGTCTGGTCATTGGTCCTCTTGAAGGATAAACACACCAAGACGGCGAGAAACGCAGACATATGGGGGACTTTTTAGGTGATTCCGTTAACGATAACTCTACCTGTTTTCAGGACCCACATGCAGCTCTCCCTTGGTTTCGGCATGTAAAATAGCCTGTTGCTTATTGCACTACCTGTATCCATGCGCCTTGACGTACTAATTAAATTACAATGAGAAAAGTTTGCGGCTGGAGTTGTAGGACCCTAGCTTTTTACCTTCGTACCTTTTCTGTTTTCTTTCTCTTTTTCAGCTCCCCTGTGGATAACCCTATTAGGTAGCACCCATACACTTTGGTACATTTGATGTTTGCCAGGGCCTTCATTGCACCGCATGTCACGGCAACAAAAGTCCGAACACTTTTTATAAGTACAGTTCGGCACCTCGAATATAGCATTATATGCATTAGCTCAGAATCATGTCTTTAGTCAATAGTTGGGTTGCTCGGCTCCTGTGCTTGCCACCTTACGTTCCGTTATACCGGCTAAGGTAGTAAAGGGAGAACTACTGCGATTGTGCCTTGGTTTATCCAAAGGAACACCTCAGTAGAGAAAGCTGAAAACTGACAGTCATGATGCAGCGAGAGCCGGTCAGCTGTTCAGAGGTTACAAATCGTTGGAGATTTCTTCCGCATTACGCGAACGATTGGTACTTCTCGATCAGACGCTTATAGCACTCTAGTTAGGATACTAGGGCCTGCGCCCATGTTTTTATTGCCGAACTCCTATGGCTAAGTGAGGGCGTTATAGCTGCATAATCTGGTTGCCTGGTTCGTTGCGCTAAACAACTCCTTCAAGGACCATCTAATTGGATCAAGATTGTTTAGATTCCATCCCGAACACCCCCGTACTACCTATGTGGGGGCAGAAGCCGACGACTGGTTAACCCTCAGATTTCATACAACACGGCCGCACAGGAAGTAAAAATTTAAAAACATAACCAGCATTATATTGCACAATCACTTTGTTTTATCATACAAGGTAGAGGGAGCTCGAATACATTCATTCAAAGATCGGGTGTGCAGTGCTCCTTGCCCTCAGGCGGCCCCTTGGTCGCCAACTTGACGGCGTCCATCTTCGCCCACCAGACCTTGACATAGGAGAAGGCCAGACGTGTGCCTTCAATGCAGACGGACCGCTTGATGACGTCCAGCCTAGGACAGGCATCAAGCAGCCTCTTCACGAGGCCGAAGTAACTGGTGGGTATAGCTTTGGCTGGCCACAACCGGATTATTAAATCCTTCATGGCCAGTTCGGCCACCTTGTGCAGCTCGACCAACTGTTTTTGTTGATCACTGAAGGGCACCGGATGTTCCAGTGCAAGATATTGCAACCAGAACAGCTTCTCCGGGGACCCCCTTCTTCGGCTTGGAAGAACTCTGCTGCGTCGTTCACACAGCGTGGCAGATAAACAAAAGTCCCTGGAGAACTCCGAATCCAGGTTAGTAAAATATATTTCCTCTTCACATTCTTGCTTTGCATATTGAATGCCTTACCCGTCGCGATCTTACTGGCGTCCTGGATCTCCTGGAGGGCGCCCTAGGCTTCACTCCGGGCCGTCTCCGCACTCTTACGAGCCTTGACGAGTTCGGCCTCTTGAGCCGACGCATTGTGCTCCAAGGTCTCGCACTTCCTCACCGCATCTTGGAGCTCCTGTTGGACTTCATTGCCCCGGGCCTTGAGCCTCTTACGGGCAGCCTGCTCCATGACAGGCTTCCCCTCGGCTTCGACCAGGGCCATTTTCAGGGCCTCGACCTCGGTCGTCGCCTCTGTACACATGATGGCATTTCGGTCATTGCATATCATTTTCCTTTTTTCAAATACATAACAGGTTATTACTTACCTTGTTTTTCCTGGAGCTGCCTCTTCACCTGGCGCAACTCCTCCTCGGCCTTCGCCAGTTTCTGCTTCAGTCCAAAGACTTCGGCAGTATACAAGGCCGCGGCCAACAGCGACGCATGTGCATACATTTCAAACAAATTTATTTAGTTTCCTGCAATAGGAGATTGATCCTCTGTCCGTTTTTTTCTTTCCGAACGCCGGACAGTGTCTTAGGGGCTACTGTCTATATTGGGATTTTCTCCTTTTTGCGCCGCTTACCTCAAAACCTGTCAACAGGCTACTGCAAGCTTCGGTTAGTCCACTCTTAGAAGACTGAACCCTTTCAATTACCGTGCCCATAAGGACACGGTGCTCATCCACAATGGAAGCGCCTCGCAGCGCTTCCAGCAGATTATCCGGTGCCCCTGGTTGGATAGGGGTCACCAGGGGAATATGCATCCCCCTTCTTTCGAAGGAGGTTGCGTGCCAGATTCCGGAGTTGCATCGGACTCCGGAATCGAGTCCGACTAAGGGCCGAACTGAATACGGCCCTCCCCACCAGTCTCCATGGGGATTGACTCCCCCTGGTGTCCGGCGACGGGGGTTTCGCCTTCTGGCACCTCCTGAGCCTCTCCCCCGCCTGGAACAGTCCTTCGAGATAGCACCTTTGTATCGTCCTTGGCCTTGGGGGAGTGAGCGTCGGCGGTGAATTGCTGGCCATCGCCTTTGAGTCCAGCGAACCTAGTGATGAGGATTGATTGGAACTGTCGTGGGCTGGACTGCAATAGCATAACTAATTATATCAATGCAATGAAGGGGAAAGATTTGGTTTATGGGCAGATATGGGTTTTAGCACTTACAATGCGGCCCGAGGCTTAGTGCGGGGGCGTCTCTCCGGACTACTGTCGACGTCCCACGCGGTGTTATCCGCAAGGGAGCTCTTCCCTTTCTTGGACGTCTATGCCTCCAGATTCACCGAAGCCGCCCTCTTCTTCCTCCCCCCATCAGGGGGAGGGTTGTTCTCCTCCTCCTCTTCATCGTCGTCGTCTTTGGTAGTGGAGGAGCGGGTCTTATCTTTGGACGTCGCGTCCGAAGCGCCCCTACGGTGGGGGCCGCTTCGGACCCCCTTGGCCTTCCTTGTGGCCTTCTTCTCTGGCGCTTTATAGGGCGCTCGCACCAGCATCTTCACTAAACGCGGGATGACTGGTTCTTCAGGCAGTGGAGCCAGACATTGGATCAGCTTCGCCTTCTCCGTCCACTCCTGAAGAAGCCATGATAATAAAGGCTTAGACCTCATCCTTGAAACAAGCAAGTAAGGGATGCAGTAAGAATAATATACCTCGTTGGCGAGGTGGTTGGTGTCATGCCCGCGGTCGGAATTTGTGGCTGACGGTGTTTCGTTGCCCTTAAAAAGCAACCTCCAGGCATCTTCGTGAGTGGTTTCGAAGAGCCTCTTTAGGGTATGGTGCTTCTTTGGATTGAACTCCCAGAGAGGGCGGCTTCGGCTTTGGCATGGAAGAATCCGGCGAACTAGCATCACCTGGATTATATCGACGAGTTTGATATCTCTATCCACCATGCTTTGGATGCGCGTCTGCAGCACTGTCAGATCGTCTGACGGACACCAGTTTGGGCCCTTCTCGACCCAGGAGGTGAGTCGCATGGGAGCACCATAGTTGAATTCGACAGTTGCGGCCCAGGTGGTGCTGCAGGGCTCTGTCATATAGAACCAATGTTTCTGCCATTCTTTTACAGTCTCCACGAAAGTGCCTTTCGGCCAGGAGACATTGGCCAGCTTGCTCACCATGGCGCCTCCGCACTCCACGTGCTGGCCATCCACCACCTTCGGCTTCATTATGAAGACTTTGAGCCACAACCTGAAGTGGGGCTGGATGCGAAGGAAGGCCTCACACACGACGATGGATGCCGAGATGTTGAGGAGGGAGTTCGCGTATAGATCATGGAAGTCTATCCCGTAGTAGAACATCAGCCCGCGGACGAAGGGGTGGAGTGGAAATCCTAACCCACGAAGGAAATGAGGGATGAATACTACCCTCTCGTTGGGCTTCGGCGTGGGAACGATTTGTCCCTGGGTCGGAAGGCGGTGGGCGATTCCCTTCGCCAGGTACCCGGCTGCCCGAAGCTCGGCGATGTCCTCCTCCTCGACGGAGGAGGCCATCCACTTGCCTTGACCTCCGGATCCGGACATGGTTGAGTGCTTGCTCGAGATAGAGAAGATGAGAACTTGGGTGCTAGAGCACAAGAGTGGAAGGGCAGAGAAAGAGCGAAGACGTGGGTGAAGAAAAGGGATTTTTATCTCATTATAAAGGTAGTAAATATTGATCGCCTCCCCACTCGCCTTAAAATTCGCCTATTCCCAAGGGATTTGTAAACGGCATGGTTGGGTTACCCACGCCCGTATTGATGAGAATCCCGCAATAAGGGGACATGATCTCTGCTTTGACAAGACGTGCCAATGGAAATCGCATCTCGAAACACGGGATGGCAAACAAAATGTTTCGATATAGTAACCGGGCAGACGTGATGTCATGTTGTAAAAAAGTTGTCAGCAGATTGGATTCGTGAAATATTATATTCTCTCTATGGTTGTGTGTGGTGTGAGTTACAGGTCCGGACACATCGGTATGTCCGAAGACTGTTTTGGAGTTCGGAAGGAGGAACCCGCCTTGCAATGCCGAAGACAGATCTACGCGCCGGATACCTTGTCATTGAAGCCAGGTTCAGGGGCTACTGAGGGAGTCCTGGACTAAGGGGTCCTCGGGCGTCCGGCCTGTTAGCCATGGGTCGGACTGATGGGCCGTGAGGATACGAAGACCGAAGACTGTACCCGTGTCCGGATGGGACTCTCCTTGGCGTGGAAGGCAAGCTTGGCGACCGGATATGTAGATTCCTTTCTTTGTAACTGACCTTGTGTAACCCTAGATCCTCCCGGTGCTTATATAAACCGGTGCTTATATAAACCGGAGGACTTAGTCCAGAGGGGGAGATATTCATTACCATAGCCATACGAGCTAGACCTCTAGGGTTTAGCCATTACGATCTCGAGGTAGATCAACTCTTGTAATACTCGTATTCATCAATATCAATCAAGCAGGACGTAAGGTATTAGCTCCATAGAGAGGGCCCGAACCTGGGTAAACATCGTGCCCCTGTCTCCTGTTACCGTTGACCATAGACGCACAGTTCAGGACCCCCTACCGAGATCCGCCGGTTTTGACACCGACAAGGACCCCATGAGGCTTTGGGTGCCTGCGCTTCCTTCCAAGACACTGTGCACGATGCTCGAGCTTCTGACGGGCGATCCAATGCCAGCTGCGCTTCCGGAGGAGGGTTGCCTTCTGTACCAATGCTCAAACAAGGAGGACTTCATGAAGAAGATGCCCCTTTTTGACGAGTGGGTGTTGCGCCCGAAGGGCCTTGAAGGGCCCTGCAAGAATCCCATGATCGTGGCTCCCTTGTTCATTGATCCTGCGACGCTCGCCCCGGATATGGATGCAGGGGGGCGAACACCACCGGGTGCCGCTGAGGCAATTGCTGGGGAGCGGGTGTTGTCAGGCGCCCCCGAGGTAGCCGTTTCTGAAGCTCTGGCGAGCGCCCCTGAGGGAGCTGATGGAGAGCTGGTGCGGCCCAATGCTCCTGAGGCGGTTGCCCCCGAAGCTCGAGCAAGTAGCCCTGAGGTGGCTGCTGGTGGGCAGGTGCGGCTTGATGTTCCTGAGGCTGCCGCCCAAGAAGCCCCGTCAAGTGCCCCATATGCCGGGAGTCACCCCAAACTTTGGCCATCTTTGCCTGAACCTTGAAGCACTCCGCAAGAGGAAGGGGCCTCCGAGCTGCAGTGGTAACGCCTACCGGCCACTGAAGCAAAGGAAGTACACAGCCATTGATGAGTAAGTACCTTATCTTCGTGATTTCCCACGTGTTGTGTCACCTCCTGACCCCGGTTCTTCAGGATCTCCCCAGCTGTGGCAATGAAACCTCTTGCAAAGCAGCCTCCGGAAGTCCATGGTCCGCTCGTGGTTCCAAGCCCTAGCACCAGACGCCCGCGTGAGGCGCGGGGCCAGTTCACGAGGGGGATGCACCGCTGGGGGCCGTGAGCCGGTGCTCTCGGCATTCTTCCTTTGTGGCCAGTCCTAGGGCACAGGGGGCGTGCCGAGGGCTCCACCACTGGTCATCACCAGAGGCTGGGCGACCCCACCATCGGCTTCATCTTCAAGCAGCGAGACAGTGCCGCCCGGTGCCTCCGCCGAGGCCCGCAGAGCGACCGGGAAGGCACGGGCCTCCAGCCCCCTACGGGAGGTAGGCGAGCCGCTCTGTGCCTTTCTGGCAGCCCCCACGTGGAGGATGAGCTTGACTGCGCGCTGGAGCTCACGCGCAGGCGCAGTGCCGCCTATCATGAGCTTTTCCGTAAGGCTATGGGCACGCTGAGCCGGCTTGGAGGAGAGCTTGCCGATGTCGACGCCTGCCTTGAGACGGAGGACCTCCGCTTGGCACACGAGTGGCTCCAGCTGAAGGTCGCCATCAACCTTGGACATCTTCAGCACGATCGTGCCCGTGCGAGCGCCGCAGTGTCCCTCACAGACTCTCGTGAGGCTTGCGCCCGTGCTCAGGAGGATGCCAGGGATGCCGACCTCCGTCGTGAGGCGACGGAGGAGCGGGAACTTCAAGCTTCGAACACCACTCTCGAGCGGCAGATCCAAGCGCGCAAGGCCGCCCTGGCAGCATCACTGAGCAAGGCCCCCTTCAATGAGAAGGAGGTCTAGGAACGCGAGGAGGCACTGGTGCTGGAGGTCTTGGAGCACAGCCTGGAGCTTGAGCGGTTGGAGGTGAGGGAGCGCCAGGTAGCCATGGTTGAGGACGCCATCGCCACTTGGGAGGCCAGGATCCAGCAGGAGGTCAACCGGAGGGTGGCGAAGGCTCGCGCGGCTCTTGCCGACGAGCACCGCCTGAAGTTGGAGCTCCTGGAGGCCGAGCTTAAGGGCAGGACCACCGCCCTCAAGATGAAGTTGGACGCCACGGAACAGCATGAGAGGGCTGCCAAGGAGGCTCTGGACTCCACCCAAGCCGACCTGGCCTCCGCTCGAACTGACTTGTCTTCACTTCAGCAGCAGGTCAAGGCCGTTGCATCTCGTGCGGAGCAGACCGAGAATGAGGCATGCTGCCATCGGACGATGCAGCGCTAGCGTTCCTAGATGCTCCAGGCCCTCAGGGTCAGGGCCAACCAGGCTTTGGGCACCATCTACGAAGAGAGCGTCACCCATCCGAACGAGGATGACGACGCCAACCATCTGCGCTTCTTCACCCAAATCGTGACCCGTGTGAAAGACCGAGCCATGCTGGCTCGCCAGCTTGTTGAAGAGAGGAGTCGCAGCCTTATCAGGCGTGCATTCTCGCGAGTCTTCAGTCACCTCCTCAACCTTGACCCTCACTTCGACTTCGATGCTGCCATAGCCCCCGTGCCCCAGGTCATCCAAGACGACCTGGCGGGCTGGGTGGCCAACCATGTGGACGACCTGGTCGTGGAGTTCGCTCCCGAGGATGACACAATTGTGATTGCAGCTGATGGGGGCGGTGCTAATGGCGACGATGAGGATGATGCCAACGACAGTACAAGCGGCGTGGATGAAGACAATGTAGACGGTGCCAGAAGCAGCACGTCCAACTAGGCGTGTATTTCCTTTTTGCTCTAACCTATATGGAAAAACCTTCGGGCACGGCCCTGCGAGGCGTGAAAGCATTTTTTGAAGGGAGAGCCCCTTATAATTTATGAAATGACAATATGCCTTAAAATAGGGCTTGGAACGTGTCGCCGTGGACCTGGGAGGGGAGTAGTTGTCGTGATTTATCTCTGGTATTGTGGGTCCCAAGGGGGCCCTGTCATTGTAGAAGCGCCCTCCTCCTGAGGTGAGCCCTCCAGGGGCTCGTGAGGTTTCGGCCCTCCTGAGGAGCCTGCTGGCCCACCCAAGAGAGCCTCGCGAGGATCCGTTTGTCGGATTACGGCAAGGTGTGCGCGTGGTGGTCCTGAGGCGGTTGCATCTTTGACCCCCCCCCCCCCCCGCGGGGGGGGGGGGGCTGGCATCGCCCAGGCTAGCCCGAGCGTACTCGACGCGCGCATACCACACCAGCCCCTGCTTGTGGGGTGCTCGCAGGGGGTGGCAGGCGCGAGCCTCACTCTTAAACACGAAGCCAGATAGCTAGAAACCACCACGAGCCAAGAAAACTCCCCCCGTTTTAACAAATGCAAGGAACTCCAAATCTCATTCCAAAAGACGGCAAGTTGGGTTACCGAAAGAGGGCAAAAGCAAACAGCCGTGTCCAGCGCCTAGCTACTCTTCTTGTCTTATCACCAGCGCGAAGCTAAGTGCTTCCACTGGGCATGGGCATAGTCATTGTGGGACAGTGTCGACGGCCAGTGCGGAGCATGGTGCTTCCACTTGGACATGGGTGGGAGCCCCCGTGAGGCCCGAGGGCGGCACTCAGGAGACTCCGGGGCGAGTACAACCCCACCCATTATTACGTGAGAGTGTCACGAGCGGAGACCTTCACAGGCACGGGGCCTTTCTTCATGGCACCTGACAAGGGCCCTGCCCTGTGCCTCCACCGACCACCGTTGGGGCGTCCGGAAACCAGGACGTGAGCATGGGGCAAGGGGGACGCTCGCGGTGCCCTCGGTGGCCGCAGGCCCTCCGTTGGGGGAAGGGCTCGCTGGCACCTTCCCCGGCAGAGGACCTACCTCCGTGCAGCGCCTTGCTCCATGCGGCACGGGGGAGGCCCTGGCTTGGGGCTCCCCCCGCGCAGCCTCCATTGCACCCCGCCCGCCGGCAGCAGGGCCATTGACCTGGGGTCCCTGCTTGCCGCCGTGGCTTGGTTCACATGCGGTCCATGCTTAGCGTAATCGTGCTCCTGAGATATTGGCTGTACCCAGTGGCTGTTGTCATTGAAGATGTCGGTGAAGCTTTGGGGCGGCCGTGGAGAGCCTCGGCTTCATGTGCCCCCGACACCCAGCCTGGTGAGGGGAACTGGCTGAGGCCTTCTCCTGGCGTGTACTGCAGGTCCACCATGGGGGGTACGTAGGCGTCTGTGATTGCCGCGCCAAGGTCGCCGCCTGGCCGTCCCATGTCGTTGGCCACCAGGCCAGGCGCCAGGTTTCGTTGGGTGTAGGATGGCGCCCCGGTGCGGTCCCAAGAGGGACCGCCCGAGCTTGCCTCGCCCGGGGGTGGCACAACTTGGGTAGGATGAGCGGCACTGCGGGTCAGGTCGGCACCGTCAGGCTCCCCAAGTGCTCCAAGGAGGGGCACGCCGATGTGATGACGGCTGGCACGCGCCCCCGGCATCGTTTGCGACATAGGCAGGGTGCAGAAGGGTGGCGCGCCCTTGCAAGTCGCATCAACCAGCTCAGCGTCCCGCTCTAGCAGGGCATCACGGCCGCCTTCTGCCAACCTGCATCACAGCAGCTCTCATGCCACGTTGAGCGCGGCTTGCATGTTCGTCTGCTCCCGGCAAGTGTGCAGCGCCATCGCCGCGGCGTAGTTCGAAGTTCGTGTGGTGGCACAAGTACGATGTGGCGCGAGGGCGGGCAGCGGCGGCCCACGCCGCCCGCGACCGATGACATTGGGTGGCGTGTGGGCCACAAGGAGCGTGGAGTGGAGATCCTCTTGGGCAGACGACACTACTCGGGCAGGCCGAGCAACCCAGCTCTCAACATGAGCCCTTGGATCATCAGCCATGAGAAAGGCGGGATGGTGGCAGATCGACTGGAAGAAGAGGGGCTCCGACACACCCCTACCTGGCGCGCCAAATGTCGGATTTCAGGTTCCACAGACCCTTGAGAGGTTCGAACTCTGGGGTGCGTGTGAAGAACTCAACCTTCAAAGTCTGACTACTCACTATCTCACGGCCTAGCTTGAGGAACTGGAAGGAAACATGACACAACAATTTACCCATGTTCGGACCACCTTGCTGTGTAAAACCCTACTCTTGCTTTGTGGTGCATTGGCCTCGAGGGGCTGAGGATGAACTAGGTCAGTGGGAGAACAACCTTGGGAGGATGTGTGTTCTTGTGCTCGAGAGAGCTGGTGAGCTAGTGAGTATGGAATGGATCCGATCCTGTCTCTCTTCCTGGTCCCCTGCTTTATGGTGGTCGCTAGGTCCTATTTATAGTGGCCTTGGTCTTCTTCCCAAAATGAAGGCGGGAAGGGATCCCACAACGGCCAAATTCGAAGGGAGACAACTAGTACAGGTTATCCTGACAAAATTAGTCTTCGCATGCAAAGCTCCTGGTCGTCACACCGTTGTGGGCTCGGCGATGACCTCCGTCCTGCCGTCCTGGCGGTCTTGGTCTTGTTGCACGAGAATGGAAACCTTTGGCTGATTCCTTGGGACTCCGTGTATGTGCTTTCCTCCTTAGCACTGAAGAGGAAACTGTCGTCCTGCGCCCGCTGGCGCCCGGCTGACCTTGGTAGCCATGGCTCACGTCATTCGAACCTCGCGAGGTGAGGCTTACATAGATATATCTGCTCCTCAGGTGCCAGCCTGAGGAGGTTGCTCCTTCTAGAGGTCTTGGTGTCATCCGCCTAGCGAGGCTTGGCCCCTCGTGAGGGTCTTGAGTTGTTGATGCTGAAGGTGGGCCGTACCAGGCCATCGATGAAGCCATGCTGTGGGCCGCAGGCAGGAAAGTCTGGGTACCCCTGTTCCTAGAACGCCGACAAAATATCATCCAACGAATTTCTCTTATATTGTTCTTCTTAAGTTACTACTGCTGCTGTTACCATTACACTTGCTACAAAACCATTGCTATCACTATTATTGTTATTATTGCTATCGCCACTACTATCAAAAAAATCATATTACTTTGTTACTGATCACTTTGCTGCAGATAATTAATCTCCAGGTGTGGTTGAATTGACAACTCAGCTACAAATACTTGAAAATATTCTTTGGCTCCCCTTGTGTCGAATATATAAATTTGGGTTAAATACTGTACCCTAGAAAACTGGTGCAATTTGATAACCCACAAGTATAGGGGATCGCAACAGTTTTCGAGGGTAGAGTATTCAACCCAAATTTATTGATTCAACACAAGAGGAGCCAAATAATATTCTCAAGTATTAGCAGCTGAGTTGTTAATTCAACCACACCTCGATAATTCAATATCTGCAGCAAGGCATTTAGTAGCAAAGTAATATGATAGTAGTGGTAATGGTGGTAATAGTAATATTTTTGGTTTTATAGTGATTGTAACAGTAGCAATGGAAAAGTAAATAACCGATGAACAATATATGAAAAGCTCGTAGGCAATGGGCTAGTGATGGATAATTATGTCGGATGCGATTCGTCATGCAATAGTTATAACATAGGGTGACACAGAACTAGCTCCAGTTCATCAATGTAATGTAGGCATGTATTACGAATATAGTCATACATGCTTATGGAAAAGAACTTGCATGACACCTTTTGTCCAAGCCTCCTCTGGCAGCGGGGTCCTATTGGAAACTAAGGGATATCAAGGCCTCCTTCTAATAGAGTACCGAACCAAACCATTAACACATAGTGAATACATGAACTCCTCAAACTACGGTCATCACCGGTAAGTATCCCGATTATTGTCACTTCGGGGTTAACGGATCATAACACATAATAGGTGCCTATAGACTTGCAAGATAGGATCAAGAACTCATATATATTCATGAAAACATAATAGGTTCAGATTTGAAATCATGGCACTCGGGCCCTAGTGACAAGCATTAAGCATAGCAAAGTCATAGCAACATCAATCTCAGAACATAATGGATACTAGGGATAAAACCCTAAAAAAACTAACTCGATTACATGATAAATCTCATCCAACCCATCACCGTCCAGCAAGCCTACAATGGAATTACTCACACACGGCGGTGAGCATCATGAAATTGGTGATGGAGGAAGGTTGATGATGACGATGGCGACGGACCCCCCCCCCCTCTCCAGAGCCCCGAACGGACTCCAGATCAGCCCTCCCGAGAGAGTTTAGGGCTTGGCGGCGGCTCCGTATCGTAAAACGCGATGAATCCTTCTCCCTGATTTTTTCTCCCCAAACACGAATATATGGAGTTGGAGTTGAGGTCGGTGGAGCACCAGGGGTCCCACGAGGCAAGGGGCGCGCCCAGGGGGGTAGGCGTGCCCCCACCCTCATGGACAGGGTGTGGGTCCCCTGGCCTTGATTCTTTTGCCAGTAAATTTTATATATTCCAAAAATAATCTCCGTTGATTTTTAGGTCATTCCAAAAACTTTTATTTCTGCAGAAAAATAACACCATGGCAATTCTGCTGAAAACAGCGTCAATCCGGGTTAGTTCCATTCAAATCATGCAAGTTAGAGTCCAAAACAAGGGCAAACGTGTTTGGAAAACTAGATACGACGGAGAAGTATCAACTCCCCCAAGCTTAAACCTTTGCTTGTCCTCAAGCAATTCATTTGATAAACTGAAAGTGATAAAGAAAAACTTTTACAAACTCTGTTTGCTCTTGTTGTTGTAAATATGTAAAGCCATCATTCAAGTTTTCAGCAAAGAATATGAACTAACCATATTCACAATAACATTTAGGTCTCATGTTTACTCATATCAATGGCATAATCAACTAGCGAGCAATAATAATAAATCTCAGATGACAACACTTTCTCAAAACAATCATAATATGATATAACAAGATGGTATCTCGCTAGCCCTTTCTGAGACCGCAAAACATAAATGCAGAGCACCTTTAAAGATCAAGGAATGACTAGACATTGTAATTCATGGTAAAAGAGATCCAGTCAAGTCATACTCAATGTAAACTAACGATAATACATGCAAATGACAGCGGTGCTCTCCAACTGCTACTTTTTAATAAGAGGGTGATGACTCAACATAAAAGTAAATAGATAGGCCCTTCGCAGAGGGAAGCAGGGATTTGTAGAGGTGCCAGAGCTCGGTTTTGAAATAGAGATGAATAATATTTTGAGCGGTATACTTTCATTGTCAACATAACAACCGAGAGATCTTGATATCTTCCATGCTACACACATTATAGGCGGTTCCCATGCAGAATGGTAAAGTTTATACTCCCCCACCACCAACAAGCATCATTCCACGGCTTGCCCGAAACAACGGGTGCCTCCAACTAACAACAATCATGCGGGAGTTTTGTTTGCAATTATTTTGATTTGATTTTCTTAAAGCATGGGACTGGGCATGCCGGTGACCAGCCATTTTCTCGCGAGTGAGCTACGGAGTCCACTCCTCTTGAGAATAACCCGCCTAGCATGGAGGATACAGACAGCCCTAATTGATACATGAGCTATTCGAGCATACAAAACAGAATGTTTATTTGAAGGTTTAGAGTTTGGCACATACAAATTTACTTGGAATGGCAGGTTGATACTGTATATAGGAAGGTATGGTGGACTCATATGGAATAACTTTTGGGGTTTATGGAGTTGGATGCACAATTAGTATTCCCACTTAGTACAAGTGAAGGCTAGAAAGAGACTGGGAAGCAACCAGCTAGAGAGCGACAATAGTCATGAACATGCATTAAAATTAATCAAAACTGAATGCAAGCATGAGTAGGATATAATTCACCATGAACATAAATATCGTGAAGGCTATGTTGATTTTATTTCAACTACATGCGTGAACATGTGCCAAGTCAAGCCACTCGAATCATTCAAAGGAGGATACCACCCCATCATACCACATCACAACCATTTTAATAGCATGTTGGCACGCAAGGTAAACCATTATAAACTCCTAGCAAATTAAGCATGGCATAAGCAACTATAATCTCTAATTGTCATTGCAAACATGTTTCATTCATAATAGGCTGAATCAGGAATGATGAACTAATCATATTTACAAAAACAAGAGAGGTCGAGTTCATACCAGCTTTTCTCATCTCAATCAGTCCATCATATATCGTCATTATTGCCTTTCACTTGCACAACCGGATAGTGTGGATAATAATAATAGTGCACGTGCATTGGACTAAGCTGGAATCTACAAGCATTTAATACACGGGAGAAGACAAGGTAATATGGGCTCTTTGTTAGATCAACAATAATGCATATGAGAGCCACTCAACATTTTCATCATGGTCTTCTCCTTTCGACCCCCAAAGAAAAGAAAAGGAACCAAACTATTTACACGGGAAAGCTCCCAACAAGCAAAAGAAGAACGAGAAATCTTTTTGGGTTTTCTTTTTTACTTACTACTACTACAAGCATTGAAAGTAAACTAGCTAAAAGCTACAACTAATTTTTTTGGTTTTGGTTTTTCTTAAGGTTTTTCAAACACACAAGAAGAAAGCTTAAATTAAACTAGCATGGATGATACAATGAAAAAGTATGAGCACCGACAACTGGCATGAGTGTGTGAACATGAATGTAATATCGGTGAGAGATACGTACTCCCCCAAGCTGAGGCTTTTGGCCTAAGTTGGTCTATGCCCAAGGATCAAAGCTGCTCTCTCTGGTGTACTGAGGAGGATCCTCAGTCTGCCACTGGTTGGCGATCTCCTCCGGATTCCACTAATAAATAGACTGACGGTCAGGATCAAGTGGTGGCTCCGGCTCGGGCTTTGGAGCTGACGTCAGGCTCTGGTAGGCATGAATGGCCTCCGGAAGAACAAGGTACATGCTTGAAAATATGTTGAACAAAGAGGGCGCAGGCAAGCTAATAATCTCACAATGATTTTTGTTAAATATCAATTTATATTTGAGTATCTTCTTCTTATCCTTAACAATAAACTCATGTGCTACCATACTCTTATAATCTAGAACAATTGGAGGCAGCAACTTTTCCTCTTCCTCATAATGCCTGATAGGTATGTTAAAGTGTGCAGCAAGGCGCGAGGCAAAGATGCCTCCGAGGACAGGGCCCTTAGTACGACTCAGATTTAACCGTTTAGCAACAATAGCGCCTAAACTGAAAGTAATATCATGAAACAAGGCATGGCGCAAAATAACAATATCAGGAGCACTAAGGTGTCCACAGTTCCCGCGACCAATTAAGCATCTACTAGCAAATATTGCAAAGTAACATAGAACAGGAAAATGTATGCTAGTGATTCTTGCATCGGAAACTTTCCTCGTTTCCCCTACAGCAATTGTATCAATAAATCCCTCCACATCATTACGACGTGGTTCCTCTATGCTGCCCTCAAAGGGTATCAAATAGACCCGGCAAAAATCATAAAGTGACATCTCCTTATGCTCATCATATAAATAGAATTCCACCGAGGGTGGCGATCTTCTAGCATGGAAATGAAAGTTTTGTACAAAAATATTGGTGAGTAAGAGATACTGTTCACGCTGGTCGTGGAGGAAGGCGGTGAGGCCTGCACTCTCAGCCAAATAATAAAAATATTCATAAATCCCGGCTTCTCTTAAGAACTCATCACAAGGCCATTCACACGGCCGAACCTTCGTAGTATGAGGGAGATTATACTTGGGCTTCTTATTCTCTTCACTTTGCTTATCCTTCGAGCTTCGGCTCGATGAGCCCCTCAAAAATCTCTTCATCTTTTTCTGAAATTTTTTGTTAACTTAAAATAAAAGTGAACCAAACTCAACAAAATTGATAGAAACTACTCCTACAAGTGTCTCGAGGCTATATCATGCATTAAAACTACTTTTGACCACATAAATTTGACACGCAAGCTCAAGAACAGGGTCACCTAAGCAAGAAAAATTTGCAATAAACAAAGCACTAGAACAAAAACTAATTGGACCATTGGAGGAGTCACATACCGAAGAACAATCCCCCAAAGCAGTTTTGTGAATGGAGCTTTGAGCAAGGAGATCGAAAATGGCAGCAAGATGAGCTAGAACACGGGTTTGAGCTGGTGGATGATTTTTTTGGAGGAAGACGAAGTGTGTGGGTGCAAGAATAAGTGGAGGGGACCCACGTGGGGTCCACGAGGCAGGGGGCGTGCCCAGGGGGTAGGGCGCGCCCTCCACCCTCGTGGGCACATGGTGGGTCCCCCTGGTGTCTTCTCAGTGCCAATAATTCTTAAATATTCTGGAAAAAATCATATTAAATTTTTAGGGCATTTGGAGAACTTTTATTTTCGGAGTATTTTTTATTGCAAGGATAATTCAGAAAACAGATAGAAAATAATATGTTTACTTCATTTAATATAAATAACAGAAACTAAAAGGAGGGTACAGAAGGTTGTGCTTTCTAACTTCATCCATCTCATGCTCATCAAAAGGAATCCACTAACAAGGTTGATCAAGTCTTGTTAACAAGCTCATTCCGAATCGCATGAAACCGGAGAAATTTTGAATAACACTAGGTTACCTCAACTGGGATATGCACATCCCCAACAATAAGAGTATCATATTTCTTCTTGACAGTAGGAAGAGGAAATTCAAAACCTCCAATAGTGATTGTTGGAATTTTTCCAATAGAATTGTTACTGTGTACTTGAGGTTGTTTCCTCGGAAAGTGTAACGTATGCTCATTACCATTAACACGAAAAGTGACATTGCCTTTATTGCAATCAATAACAGCCCCTGCAGTATTCAGAAAGGGTCTACCAAGAATAATAGACGTACTATCATCCTCGGGAATATCAAGAATAACAAAGTCTGTTAAAATAGTAATGTTTGCAACCACAACAGGCACATCCTCACAAATACCGACAGGTATAGCAGTTGATTTATCAGCCATTTGCAAAGATATTTCAATAGGTGTCAACTTATTCAAATCAAGTATACGATATAAAGAGAGAGGCATAACACTAACACCGGCTCCAAGATCACATAAAGCAGTTTTAACATAGTTTCTTTTAATGGAGCATGGTATAGTTGGTACTCCTAGATCTCCAAGTTTCTTTGGTATTCCACCCTTAAAAGTGTAATTAGCAAGCATGGTGGAAATTTCAGCTTCCGATATCTTTCTTTTATTAGTAACACTATCCTTCATGTACTTAGCATAAGGGTTCATTTTGAGCATATCAGTCAAACGCATACGCAAAAAGATAGGTCTAATAATTTCAGGAAAGCGCTCAAAATCCTCATCATCCCTTTTCTTGGATGGTTTAGGAGGAAAAGGCATGGGTTTATGAACCCACGGTTCTCTTTCCTTACCGTGCTTCCTAGCAACAAAGTCTCTCTTATCATAACATTGATTCTTTGATTGTGGGTTATCAAGATCAACAACAGGTTCAATATCTACATCGTTGTTATTGCTAGGTTGAGCATCAACATGAACATCGTAAGTAACATTATCACTAGGTTCATGTTCATTACCAGATTGTGTTTTAGCATCAGAAATGGAAATATCATTGGGATTCTCAGGTGTGTCAGCAACAGGTTCACTAGAAGCATGCAAATTCCTATCATTTTTCTTCTTCTTCTCATAAGAACTAGGTGCATAAACATTAGTTCTCTGAGAATCTTTCTCAATTCTCTTAGGATGGCCCTCAGGATACAAAGGTTCCTGAGACATTTTACTCCCTCTAGTCATAACTCTAACAGCATTATCATTTTTCTTATTATTTAATTCATTGACCAAATCATTCTGAGCCTTAAGTACTTGTTCTACTTGAGTGGTAACCATAGAAGCATGTTTACTAATAAGTTAAAGTTCACCTTTAACTCTAGACATATAATCACTCAAGTGTTCAATCATATAAGCATTGCGTTTCAATTTTCTACCAACATAAGCATTGAAGTTTTCTTGTTTAACAATAAAATTATCAAACTCATCTAAGCATTGGCTAGCAGACTTATAACGAGGAATATCACCTTCATCAAACCTATAGAGGGAGTTTACCTTCACTACCTGTGTAGGGTTATCAAGACCATGTATCTCTTCAATAGGTGGTAAATTCTTAACATCTTCAGCTTTAATACCTTTTTATTTCATAGATTTCTTTGCCTCTTGCATATCTTCAGGACTGAGAAATAGAATACCTCTTTTCTTCGTAGTTGGCTTAGGAGTTGGTTCAGGAAGTGCCCAATCATTTTCATTACTCAACTTATTATTCAATAGCAATTCGGCTTGATCAACGGTTCTTTCCCTGAAAACACAACCAGCACAACTATTCAGGTGGTCTCTGGAAGCATCGGTTACTCCATTATAAAAGATATCAAGTATTTCATTTTTCTTTAGAGGATGATCAGGCAAAGCATTAAGTAATCGGAGAAGCATCCCCCAAGCTTGTGGGAGAATCTCTTCTTCAATTTGCACAAAATTATATATTCCCCTTAAAGCAGCTTGTTTCTTATGAGCGGGGAAATATTTAGCAGAGAAGTAATAAATCATATCGTGGGGACTACACACACAACCAGGATCAAGAGAATTAAACCATGTTCTAGCATCAGCCTTTAATGAGAACAGAAACAACTTTAAGGATAAAGTAATAGCGAGTTTTCTCATCATGAGTAAACAGGGTGGCTATATCATTTAATTTAGTAAGATGTGCCACAAAAGTTTCAGATTCATAGCCATAGAAAGGATCAGATTCAACCAAAATATTTAACTCAGTATCGATAGAGAAATCATGATCCTTATTAGTAATAAAGCTAGGTGAAGTAGCAAAAGCAGAATCATGTTTCATTCTAGCATTCAAATATTTTTCTTTCAGCTTAGCTAATAATTTCTTAAGATCATATCTATCATTGCAAGCAAGAAAGTCTCTAGCAGTTTCTTCATCCATAACGTAGCCCTCAGGCACGACAGACAATTCATATCTAGGGGGAGAATCTTCATCATCACTTTCATCAATATTATCAGTTTCAATAATTTCATTCTCTCTAACCCTAGCAAGTTCTTCATCAAGAAATTCACCTAGTGGCATAGTATTAGCAAGCATAGAAGTAGTTTCATCATAAGTATCATGCAAAGCAGAAGTGGCATCATCAATAACATGCGACATATCAGAATGAATAGCAGGAGTAGGTCTCGCTAGTTTACTCAAAACAGAAGGTGAATCAAGTGCAGAGCTAGATGGCAGCTCCTTACCTCCCCTCGTAGTTGAGGGAAAAATATTGGTTCTTTTATCTTTCAAGTTCTTCATAGTGATCAGCAGATATAAATCCCAAGTGACTCAAAGAATAGAGTTATGCTCCCCGACAACGGCGCCAGAAAATAGTCTTGATAACCCACAAGTATAGGGGATCGCAACAGTTTTCGAGGGTAGAGTATTCAATCCAAATTTATTGATTCAACACAAGGGGAGCCAAAGAATATTCTCAAGTATTAGCAGCTGAGTTGTCAATTCAACCACACCTGGATAACTCAATATCTGTAGCAAGGTATTTAGTAGCAAAGTAATATGATAGTAGTTGTAACAGTGGTAAAAGTAATTTTTTTTTGGGTTTATAGTGATTGTAACAGTAGCAATGGAAAAGTAAATAAGCGAAGAACAATATATGAAAATCTCATAGGCAATGGACCAATGATGGATAATTATGTCGGATGCGATTCCTCACGCAATAGTTATAACATAGGGTGACACAAAACTAGCTCCAGTTCATCAATGTAATGTAGGCATGTATTCTGAATATAGTCATACATGCTTATGGAAAAGAACTTGCATGACATCTTTTGTCCTACCCTCCCGTGGCAGCGGGGTCCTAGCGGAAACTAAGGGATATTATGGCCTCCTTTTAATAGAGTATCGGACCAAGTGGCACAGTAGTATCAAGCATAGAAGTAGTTTCATCATAAGTATCATGCATAGCAGAAGTGGCATCATCAATAACATGCGACATATCAGAATTAATAGCAGAAGCAGGTTTAGGTGTCCCAAGTTTACTTAAAACAGAAGGTGCATCAAGTGCAGAGCTAGATGGCAGTTCCTTACCTCCCCTTGTAGTTGAGGTTTAAATTTTGGTTCTTGGATCTTTCAAGTTCTTCATAATGATAAGCAGATATAAATCCCAAGTGACTCAAAGAATAGAGCTATGCTCCCCGGCTATGGAGCCAAAAAATAGTCTTGATAACCCACAAGTATAGGGGATCACAACAATTTTCGAGGGTAGAGTATTCAACCCAAATTTATTGATTCTACACAAGGGAGCCAAAGAATATTCTCAAGTATTAGCAGCCGAGTTGTCAATTCAACCACACATGGAAACTTAGTATCTGCAGCAAAGTGTTTAGTAGCAAAGTAATATGGTAGTAGTGGTAATGGTAGCAAAAGGTAACGGTAGCAAAAGTAATATTTTTGTTGTTTTGTAGTGATGATAACAATAGCAATAGAAAAGTAAATAAGCAAAGAACAATATATGGAAAGCTTGTAGGCAATGGATCGGTGATAGAGAATTATGCCGGATGCGGTTCATCATGTAACAGTCATAACCTAGGGTGCCACAGAACTAGCTCCAGTTCATCAATGTTATGTAGGCATGTATTCCGAATATAGTCATACGTGCTTATGGAAAAGAACTTGCATGACATCTTTTGTCCTACCCTCCTGTGGCAGCGGGGTCCTAGCGGAAACTAAGGGATATTAAGGCATCCTTTTAATAGAGTACCGGAATGAAGCATTAACACATAGTGAATACATGAACTCCTCAAACTACGATCATAACCGGGAGTGGTCCCGATTATTGTCACTTCGGGGTTGCCGGATCATAACACATAGTAGGTGACTATAGACTTTCAAGATAGGATCAAGAACTCGCGTATATTCATGAAAACATAATAGGTTCAGATTTGAAATCATGGCACTCGGGCCCTAGTGACAAGCATTAAGCATAGCAAAGTCATAGCAACATCAATCTCATAACATAATGGATACTAGGGATCAAACCCTAACAAAACTAACTCGATTACATGATAAATCTCATCCAACCCATCACCATCCAGCAAGCCTACGATGGAATTACTCAAGCACGGCGGTGAGCATCATGAAATTGGTGATGGAGGAAGGTTGATGCTGACAATGGCGACGGATTCCCCCTCTCCGGAGCCCCGAACAGACTCCATATCAACCCTCCTGAGAGAGTTTAGGGCTTGGCGACGGCTCCGTATCGTAAAATGCGATGAATCCTTCTCCCTGATTTTTTCTCCCCGAACACGAATATATGGAGTTGGAGTTGAGGTCGGTGGAGCACCAGGGGCCCATGAGGCAGGGGGCGTGCCCAGGGAGTAGGCGCGCCCCCACCCTCGTGGACGGGGTGTGGGCCCCCTGGCCTTGATTCTTTCACCATTATTTTTTATATATTCCAAAAATAATCTCCATTGATTTTCAGGTCATTCCAAGAACTTTTATTTCTACACAAAAATAACAGCTTGACAATTCTACTGAAAACAGCGTCAGTCCGGGTTAGTTCCATTCAAATCATGCAAGTTAGAGTCCAAAACAAGGGCAAAAGTGTTTGGAAAAGTAGATTCGACGGAGACGTATCACGATCCCCTATACTTGTGGGTTATCAAGACCTTTTTCTGGCGCTGTTGCCGGGGAGCATAGCTATATTTGTTGAGTCACTTGGGATTATTATCTATTTATCATTATGAAGAATCTGAAGGATACCAGGACTAAGATATTTTCCTCTAAGACGAGGGGAATTAACGAACTGCTATCTAGCTTTGCACTTGATTCGCCTTCTATTTCGAATAAACTTGCAACACCACCACATGTTATTAATCCTGATATGTCGCAAGTTATTAACGATGCTACTTATATGAATGCTACTCATGATGATGCTAGTACCTTGCTTGATGATGGTGTGCCACTAGGTGATTTTCTTGATGAACAAATTGCTAGAGCTAAAGAGAATGAAATTACTGAAATTGATGAGATCATTGAAACTGATGAAATACTTGAAATTGATCAAATACTTGGAACTAAAAATCTTGAAACACCTATTAGACCTAGCCACAATTTCATTCTCAACAGAAGGAACTACAGAAAGTTCATCTCCATAAGCATAATTCATATTGGCATCTTGGCCACAAGCATAGCAAGCATCAATTTCATAAAAAAAGGATATTTGAAACGAATCCAAGGGATCATAGCATTCATACTTCGGTAAGCATGAAGGGAAATTAAACAATGTATGAGTCGAAGAGTTACTCTCATTAGAAGGTGGGCACGAGTAGCTAATCCGTTCTTCCTCCTTTTGTTCTTCGCTCTCCTCATCATCTTTTTCATCCAGTGAGTTCACAGTGTCATCAATTTCTTCTTCCATAGATTCTTGCAAAATATTAATCTCTTCTTGGACAGCACATGCGTCCTCAATATATTCTTTAACATAAACATTAGAAGCATAGTTTTCATAGCAATATTTAAGTGTGGAAAAATTTCTAGATTTGTAAAGAGTAGCATCATACTTTTCAATTAAAGCAACAATTTCATAGGCACCCATGAAAGAAACAAATTCTTCAATTTATTCAATATCATAGTAATTATAAACACCTTTGGCATAAGAAGATACAATTCCATTATCCTTAAACTCACATTGTAAGGGACAGTGTTTTTAGGGTCTTCAGAACAATAAGTAAAATCATGTATTTCGCATAAATTCCAAGCATAACAATGGAAATTATTAATATGATGCCATAAGAGTTTCCCTTTTTGAGATAAGCAGTGCCGGGCAAATTTTTGAGACTCACTGGCAAAGCAGGCTGATCTGTCGTCTTCGTACGTCTCCAGCCCTTCAATGAGACCCTCGAAGAAATGTGTTAGTTTGACGTTTAGGCCTCATGATCGTTGACGGAGAAAGTCCAGCTCTTCATATTCATATTGGCGATCTCGGAGGAGATGCACTCGGTGAAGGAAATATGCCCTAGAGGCAATAATAAAGTTATTATTTATTTCCTCATATCATGATAAATGTTTATTAGTCATGCTAGAATAGTATTAACTGGAAGCATAATACATGTGTGAATACATAGGCAAACATAGTGTCACTAGTATGCCTCTACTTGACTAGCTCGTTGATCAAACATGGTTAAGTTTCCTAGCCAAATATATGAGTCGTCATTTGATTAACGGGATCGCATCATTATTAGAATGATGTGATTGACTTGACCCATTTGTTAGCTTAGCACTTGATCGTTTTAGTTTACTGCTATTGCTTTCTTCATGACTTATACATGTTCCTATGACTATGAGATTATGCAACTCTCGAATACCAGAGGAACACTTTGTGTGCTACCAAACTCCACAACGTAACTGTGTGATTATAAAGGTGCTCGACAGGTGTCTCCGATGGTGTTTGTGGAGTTGGCATAGATCAAGAATAGGATTTGTCACTCCGATTGTCGGAGAGGTATCTCTGGGCCCTCTCGGTAATACACATCACTATAAGCCTTGCAAGCAATGCAACTAATGAGCTAGTTGCGGGATGATGCATTACAGAACGAGTAAAGAGACTTGCCGGTAACGAGATTGAGCGAGGTATTGAGATACCGACGATCGAATCTCAGGCAAGTAACATACCGATGACAAAGGGAACAACGTATGTTGTTATGCGGTTTGACTGATACAGATCTTCATAGAATATGTAGGAACCAATATGAGCATCCAGGTTCCGCTATTGGTTATTGACTGGAGAGATGTCTCAGTCATGTCTACATAGTTCTCGAACCCGTATGGTCCGCACGCTTAAAGTTCAGTGACGATCAGTATCATGAGTTTTTGTGTTTTGATGTACCGAAGGTAGTTCGGAGTCCCGGATATGATCACGGACATGACGAGGAGTCACGAAATGGTCGAGACGTAAAGATCGATATATTGGATGACTATGTTCGGACACCGGAAGTGTTTCGAGAGGTTACAGACATATACCGGAGTACAGGGGGATTACCGGAACCCCCCAGGGGATGTAATGGGCCTATTGGGCCTTAGTGTAGAAGAGGAGGGGTGGCCAGGGCAGGCCGCACACCCCCTCCCCCTCTAGTCTGAATTGGACAAGGAGGGGGGGGGGCGGCGCCCCCCTTTCCTTCCTCCTCTCTCTTTCCCTTTCCCCTTCTCCTACTCCTACTAGGAAAGAAGGAGGCCTATTCCCGGTGGGAGTAGGACTCCCCCCTTGGCGCACCCTCCTCCTGGCCGGCCGCCTCCCCCTAGCTCCTTTATATACGGGGGCAGAGGGCACCCCAAAGACACACAAGTTGATCATTGATCTCTCCCAGCCGTGTGCGGTGCCCCCCTCCACCATAATCCATCTCGGTCATACTGTAGCGGTGCTTAGGCGAAGCCCTGCGATGGTAGCTTCATCAACATCGTCACCACGCCATCATGCTGAAGAAACTCTCCCTCGAGCTCTACTGGATCATGAGTTCGCGGGACGTCACCGAGATGAACGTGTGCTGAATGCGGAGGTGACATACGTTCGGTACTGAGGATCAGTCAATCGTGAAGACACACGACTACATCAACCGCGTTGTCATAACGCTTCCGCTTAATGGTCTACGAGGGTACGTGGACGACTCTCCCCTCTCGTTGTTATGCATCACCATGATCTTGTGTGTGCGTAGGATTTTTTTTTTTGAAATTACTACATTCCCCAACAGTGGCATCCGAGCCAGGTTTATGCGTAGATGTTATATGCATGAGTAGAACACACGTGAGTTGTGGGCGATACAAGTCATACTGCTTACCAGCATGTCATACTTTGGTTCGGCGGTATTGTTGGATGAAGCGGCCCAGACCGACATTACGCGCATGCTTACGCGAGACTGGTTCTACCGAGGTGCTTTGCACATAGGTGGCTGACGGGTGTCAGTTTCTCCAACTTTAGTTGAACCGAGTGTGGCTACGCCCGGTCCTTGAGAAGGTTAAAACAACACTAACTTGACGAACTGTCATTGTGGTTTTGATGCGTAGGTAAGAACGGTTCTTGCTCAGCCCGTAGCAGCCACGTAAAACTTGCAACAACAAAGTAGAGGACGTCTAACTTTTTTTGCAGGGCATGTTGTGATGTGATATGGTCAAGACATGATGCTATATTTATTGTATGAGATGATCATGTTTTGTAACGGGGTTATCGGCAACAGGCAAGAGCCATATGGTTGTCGCTTTATTGTATGCAATGCAATCTCCCTGTAATTGCTTTACTTTATCACTAAGCGGTAGTGATAGTCATAGAAGCAATAGATGGCGAGACGACAACGATGCTACGATGGAGATCAAGGTGTCGCCCCGGTGACGATGGTGATCATGACGGTGCTTTGGAGATGGAGATCAAAGACATAAGATGATGATGGCCATATCATATCACTTATATTGATTGCATGTGATGTTTATCCTTTATGCATCTTATTTTGCTTTTTTTAACGGTAGCATTATAAGATGATCTCTCACTAAATTTCAAGGTAAAAGTGTTCTCCCTGAGTATGCACCGTTGCGAAGGTTCGTCGTGCCGAGACACAACATGATGATCGGGTGTGATAAGCTCAACGTTCATCTACAACGGGTGTACGACAGTTTTGCACACGCAGAATACTCAGGTTAAACTTGAGGAGCCTAGCATATGAAGATATGGCCTCGGAACACCGAGACCGAAAGGTCGAGCATGAATAATATAGTAGATATGATCAACATACATTGAAAACTACTCCATTTCACGTGATGATCGGTTATGGTTTAGTTGATATGGATCACATGATCACTTAGATGATTAGAGAGATATCTATCTAAGTGGGAGTTCTTAAGTAATATGATTAATTGAACTTAAATTTATCTTAAACTTAGTACCTGATAGTATTTGCTTGTCTATTTTATTGTAGATAGATGGCCCGTGCTGTTGTTCCATTGAATTTTAAAGTGTTCCTTGAGAAAGCAAAGTTGAAAGATGATGGTAGCAATTACACGGACTGCGTCCGTAACTTGAGGATTATCCTCATTTCCGCACAGAAGAATTACGTCCTGGAAGCACCGTTAGGTGCCAGGCCTACTGCAGATGCAGCTGATGACATTAAGAACGTCTGGCAGAGTAAAGCTGATGACTACTCGATAGTTCAGTGTGCCATGCTTTACGGCTTAGAACCAGGACTTGAACGACGTTTTGAATGTCATGGAGCATATGACATGTTCCTGGAGTTGAAGTTAATATTTCAAGCAAATGCCCGGATTGAGAGATATGAAGTCTCCAATAAGTTCTACAACTGCAAGATGGAGGAGAATAGTTCTGTCAGTGAGCATATACTCAGAATGTCTGGGTACCATAACCACTTGACTCAACTGGGAGTTAATCTTCCTGTTGATAGTGTCATTGACAGAGTTCTTCAATCACTGCCACCAAGCTACAAGAGCTTCGCGATGAACTATAATATGCAAGGGATGGATAAGATGATTCCCGAGCTCTTCGCAATGCTAAAAGCTGCGAAGGTAGAAATCAAGAAGGAGCATCAAGTGTTGATGGTCAACAAGACCACCAATTTCAAGAAAAAGGGTAAAGGGAGGAAGAAAGGGAACTTCAAGAAGAATGGCAAACAAGTTGCTGCTCAAGAGAAGAAACCCAAGTCTGGACCTAAGCCTGAGACTGAGTGCTTCTACTGCAGAAAGACTGGTCACTGGAAGTGGAACTGCCCCAAGTATTTGGCGGATAAGAAGGATGGCAAGGTGAAGAAAGGTATATGTGATATAACTGTTATTGATGTGTACCTTACTAGAGCTCGCAGTAGCACCTGGGTATCTGATATTGGTTCTGTTGCTAATATTTGCAACTCGAAACAGGGACTATGGATTAAGCGAAGACTGGCTAAGGATGAGGTGACGATGCGCATGGGAAATGGTTCTGAAGTCGATGTGATCGCCATCGGCACGCTACTTATAGCCCACAAGTATAGGGGATCGCAACAGTTTTCGAGGGTAGAGTATTCAACCCAAATTTATTGATTTGACACAAGGGGAGCCAAAGAATATTCTCAAGTATTAGCAGCTAAGTTGTCAATTCAACCACACCTGGAAACTTAGTATCTGCAGCAAAGTGTTTAGTAGCAAAGTAATATGATAGTAGTGGTAACGGTAGCAAAAGTAATATTTTTGGTATTTTGTAGTGATGATAACAATAGCAACGGAAAAGTAAATAAGCGAAGAACAATATATGGAAAGCTCGTAGGCAATGGATCGGTGATAGAGAATTATGTTGGATGCGGTTCATCATGTAATAGTCATAACCTAGGGTGACACAGAACTAGCTCCAGTTCATCAATGTTATGTAGGCATGTATTCCGAATATAGTCATACGTGCTTATGGAAAAGAACTTGCATGACATTTTGTCCTACCCTCCCGTGGTAGTGGGGTCCTAGCGGAAACTAAGGGATATTAAGGCCTCCTTTTAATAGAGTACTGGAACAAAGCATTAGCACATAGTGAATACATGAACTCCTCAAACGACGGTCATCATCGGGAGTTGTCCCAATTATTGTCACTTCGGGGTTGCCGGATCATAACACATAGTAGGTGACTATAGACTTGCAAAATAGGATCAAGAACTCCCATATATTGATGAAAACATAATAGGTTCAGATCCAAAATCATGGCACTCGGGCCCTAGTGACAAGCATTAAGCATAGCAAAGTCATAGCAACATCAATCTCAGAACATAGTGGATACTAGGGATCAAACCCTAACAAAACTAACTCGATTACATGATAAATCTCATCCAACCCATCACCGTCTAGCAAGTCTACAATAGAATTACTCACGCACGGCGGTGAGCATCATGAAATTTGTGATGGAGGATGGTTGATGATGACGATGGCAACTGATTCCCCTCTCCGGAGCCCCGAACGGACTCCAGATCAACCCTCCCGAGAGATTTTAGGGCTTGGCGGCGGTTCCATATCATAAAACGCGATGAATCCTTCTCCTTGGTTTTTTTCTCCCCAAAAGTGAATTTTTGGAGTCCAGGTTGAGGTCGGTGGAGCGTCAGGGGGCCCACGAGGCAGGGGGCGCCCAGGGGGGTAGGGCGCGCCCCCACCCTCGTGGACAGGTGGAGGCCCCCCTGACGTGGATCTTCCTTCCTATATTTTTTATATATTCCAAAATAATTCTCTGTTGCTTTTCAGGTCATTCCGAGAACTTTTATTTCTGCACAAAACTAACACCATGGCAATTCTACTAAAAACAGCGTCAGTCCGGGTTAGTTCCATTCAAATCATGCAAGTTAGAGTCCAAAACAAGGGCAAAAGTTTTTGGAAAAGTAGATACGACGGAGACGTATCAACTCCCCAAGCTTAAACCTTTGCTTGTCCTCAAGCAATTCAGTTGATAAACTAAGAGTGATAAAGAAAAACTTTTACAAACTCTGTTTGCTCTTGTTGTTGTAAATATGTAAAGCCAACATTCAAGTTTTCAGCAAAGATTATGAACTAACCATATTCACAATAACATTTAGGTCTCATGTTTACTCATATCAATGGCATAATCAACTAGCGAGCAATAATAATAAATCTTGGATGACAACACTTTCTCAAAACAATCATGATATGATATAACAAGAGGGTATCTCGCTAGCCCTTTCTGAGACCGCAAAACATAAATGCAGAGCACCTTTAAAGATCAAGGACTGACTAGACATTGTAATTCATGGTAAAAGAGATCCATCCATAGTCATACCCAATGTAAACTAATAGTAATGAATGCAAATGACAGTGGTGCTCTCCAATTGGTGCTTTTTAATAAGAGGATGATGACTCAACATAAAAGTAAATAGACAGGCCCTTCGTAGAGGGAAGCAGGGATTTGTAGAGGTGCTAGAGCCCAGTTTTGAAAAAGATATGAATAATATTTTGAGCGGTATACTTTCATTGTCAACATAACAACCAAGAGATGGCGATATCTTCCATGCTACACACATTATAGGCGCTTCCCAAACATAATGCTAAAGTTTATACCCCCCCTCCACCCACAAGCATCAATCCATGGCTTGCTCGAAACAACGAGTGCCTCCAACTAACAAGAGTCATGGGGGAGTTTTGTTTGCAGTTATTTTGATTTGATTTGCATAAAGCATGGGACTGGGCATCCCGGTGACCAGCCATTTTCTCGTGAGTGAGGAGCAGAGTCCACTCCTGTTGAGAATAACCCGCCTAACATGAAAGATACGGACAACCCTAGTTGATACATGAGCTATTCGAGCATACAAAACATAATGTTTATTTGAAGGTTTAGAGTTTGGCACATACAAATTTACTTGGAACAGAAGGTAGATACCATATATGGGTAGGTATGGTGGACTCATATGGAATGACTTTGGGGTTTATGGAATTGGATGCACAAGTAGTATTCCCGCTTAGTACAGGTGAAGGCTAGCAAAAGACTGGGAAGCGACCAGCTAGAGAGCGACAACAGTCATGAACATGCATTAAAATTAATCAACACCGAATGCAAGCATGAGTAGGATATAATGCACCATGAACATAAATATCATAGAGGCTATGTTGATTTTGTTTCAACTACATGCGTGAACATGTGCCAAGTCAAGCCACTTGAATCGCTCAAAAGAGGATACCACCCTATCATACCACATCACAACCATTTTAATAGCATGTTGGCACCCAAGGTAAACCATTATAAGCTCCTAGCTAATTAAGCATGGCATAAGCAAGTATAATCTCTAATTGTCATTGCAAACATGTTTATTCATAATAGGCTGAATCAGGAACGATGAACTAATCATATTTACAAAAACAAGAGAGGTCGAGTTCATACCAGCTTTTCTCATCTCAATAAGTCCATCATATATCGTCATAATTGCCTTTCACTTGCACGACCGAATAGTGTGGATACTAATAATAGTGCACATGCATTGGACTAAGCTGGAATCTGCAAGCATTCAATTCAAGAGAGAAGACAAGGTAATATGGGCTCTTTGTTAGATCAACAATAATGCATATGAGAGCCACTTTGACATTTTAATTATGGTCTTCTCCTCTCGACCCCCAAAGAACAAGAAAATAAATAAAACTATTTACATGGGAAAGCTCCCAACAAGCAAAATAATAACGAGAAATATTTTTGGGTTTTCTTTTTAATTATTGCTACTACGACATGGAAAGTAAACTAGCTAAAAGATACAACTATTTTTTGTTTTTCTTAAGGTTTATTAAACACACAAGAAGAAAGCATAAAAAGGAAAATAAACTAGCATGAATGATATAGTGAAAAAGTATGAGCACCGACAACTAGCAATGAGTGTGTGAACATGAATGTAATGTCGTTGAGAAATACGTACTCCCCCAAGCTTAGGCTTTTGGTCTAAGTTGGTCTATGGCCACGGCTGGCCTGGCGGATATCCAAAGTTGTAGCTGGGGTCGTACTGAGATGCAGCAGCTATTGCCTCATGAGCTACAGCTTGGAGACGGGCTGTCTCCGTCCTCCTCTTATACTCGTCTGCCTCCTCCCTAGTTATAACATATCTCCCTTTTGCCTGAAAGTAAAAGAAAGCAGGAGTAGGGAGAGCGACGTGATAGGTGCGTCGTCTATCAAAGATTAGTCAGTACTGGAGGAACTGATCGTTCCTCTCAACAAACTGATGATGAACCATGGCCTCATAATCTAAATAAACAGGAGGCAACTCTATATCATACCCACATCTGGGTATGTCAAGAAAATTAGCTAGACGGGTTGCATAAATTCCACCAAAGAAATATCCATTAAATCTATTATTATGCAACCTACGTGCAACAATGGCTCCCAAATTATAATGTTTATCTCCTAATATAGCACTCCTGAGAACATTGAGGTCAGGGACACACATATGACATGCTTCATCCTTACCATTTATGCACCTACCTATGAAGAGAGCAAAATAATGTATAGCAGGAAAATGAATGCTCCCTATGGTAGCTTGTGTTATGTCTCTAGATTCCCCCACAGTTATACTAGCAAGGAAATCTCTAAACTCAGATTTGCGAGGCTCACTAGTGCTGCCCCATTGTGGAAGTTTGCAAGTAGTATTAAATCCTCTAAGTCCATAGTATAAGAATTTTCATAAAGATCTAATAGGACAGTTTAAGAATTGCATGATGATGAAAATTCAAACCTCCTCACAAAGGAATCAGTGAGATAGTGGTATTGGCGGCACTTATCTGCCTCGAAGCTCTCAAGATTGGCATTACGCACATACGCGTTAAATTCTTCCTTGATTCCTGCTCGATCCATAAAGTCCTCTGACGGCCATTCACAAACCTGCACATGAGCTTCCCTTGGTGGTTCCTCATCGACATCTCGCATTGCGAGCCTGGGTCCTTGCTTCCTTGAAGGACCACCTCGGTACATTTTCCTAAACATATTTCTTCCTCTGAAAAATTTCTGCAATTTTTAGTAACTTCAAAATAAAAGTGAACCAAACTCAACAAAATTGATAGCAACTACTCCTACAAGTGCCTAGAGGCAATATCATGCATCAAAACTACTTTTGACCATATAAATTTGCCATCCAAGCTCAAGAATAGGGTCACCTAAGCAGCAAAAATATGCAATGAATAAAGCACTAGAACAAAAACTAATTGGACCATTGGAGGAGTCACATACCAAGGAACAATCCCCCAAAGCAGTTTTTTGAATGGAGCTTTGAGCAAGGAGATCGAAAATGGCAGCAAAATGATCTTGGCCTCGGGTTTGAGCTGGTTAGTGATCTTTGTGGGAGGAAGAAGGAGTGTGTGGTAGCTAGAATAAGTGTAGGGGAGCCACCATGGGCCCACGAGGCAGGGGCGCGCCCTGCACCCTCGTGGCCAGGTGCTTGCTCCCCCTGCTGTGTTCTCAGTGCCAGATATTGTCAAATATTCTAGAAAAAATCATATTTAATATTCAGGGCATTTGGAGAACTTTTATTTTCGGGGTATTTTTTATTGCATGGATAATTCAGAAAACAGACAGCAATTACTATTTTTGCTTTATTTAATATAAATAACATAAAGTAAAAAGAGGGTACAGAGAGTTGTGTTTTCTAAATTCATCCATCTCATGCTCATCAAAAGGAATCCACTAACAAGGTTGATCAGGTCTTGTTAACAAACTCATTCTGAATATCATGGAACCGGAGAATTTTCGAATAACACTAGGTTACCTCAACGGGGATATGCACATCCCCAACAATAAGAATATCATATTTCTTCTTGACAGTAGGAAGAGGAAATTCAAAACCTCCAATAGTAATAGTTGGAATTTTTCCAATAGAATTGATACTATGGACTTGAGGTTGTTTTCTCGGATAGTGTACCATATGCTCATTACCATTAACATGAAAAGTGACATTGCCTTTGGTGCAATCAATAACAGCCCCTGCAGTATTCAAAAAGGGTCTTCCAAGAATAATATGCATACTATCGTCCTCGGGAATATCAAGAATAACAAAGTAAATTAAAATAGTAACGTTTGCAACCACAACAGGCACATCCTCACAAATACCGACAGGTATAGCAGTTGATTTATCAGCCATTTGCAAAGATATTTCAGTAGGTGTCAACTTATTCAAATCAAGTCTACGATATAAAGAGAGAGGCATAACACTAACACCGGTTCCAAGATCACATAAAGCAGTTTTAACATAGTTTCTTTTAATGGAGCATGGTATAGTTGGTACTCCTGGATCTCCTAGTTTCTTAGGTACTCCACCCTTAAAAGTATAATTAGCAAGCATGGTGGAAATTCCAGCTTCCGGTATCTTTCTTTTATTTGTAACAATTTCTTTCATGTACTTAGCATAAGGGTTCATTTTGAGCATATCAGTTAATCGCATACGCAAAAAGATATGTCTAATCATTTCGGTAAAGCGCTCAAAATCCTCATTATCCTTTTTCTTGGATGGTTTAGGAGGAAAAGGCATGGGTTCCTAAACCCATGGTTCTCTTTCCTTACCGTGCTTCCTAGCAACAAAGTCTTTCTTATCATAACGTTGGTTCTTTGATTGTGGGTTTTCAAGATCAACAAAAGGTTCAATCTCTACATCATTATTATTGCTAGGTTGAGCATCAACATGAACATCATCATTAACATTATCACTAGGTTCATGTTCATTACCAGATTGGGTTTCAGCATCAGAAATAGAAATATCATTGGGATTCTCAGGTGTGTCAACAACAGGTTCACTAGAAGCATGCAAAGTCCTATCATTTTTCTTTTTCTTCCCTTTAGAAGGACTAGGTACGTAAATATTAGTTCTCTGAGAATCTTGCTCAATTCTCTTAGGATGACCCTTAGGATACAAAGGTTCCTGAGTCATTTTACCACCTCTAGTCATAACTCTAACAACATTATCATTCTTTTTACTATTCAATTCATTGAGCAAATCATTCTGAGTTTTAAGTACTTGTTCTACTTGAGTGGTAACCATAGAAGCATGTTTACTAATAAGTTTAAGTTCACCTTTAATATTAGCCATATAATCACCCAAGTGTTCAAGCATATCAGCATTGCATTTTAATTCCCTTCCAAAATAAGCATTGAAGTTTTCTTGCTTAACCATAAAGTTATCAAACTCATCCAAGCATGGGCTAGCAAACTTAGTAAATGGGATTTCAGCTTTATCATATCTATAGAGAGAATTTACCTTTACTACCTGTGTCGGGTTATCAAGACCATGTATTTCTTCAACAGACGGTAAATTAAGACCATGTATTTCTTTAATAGGAGGTAAATTCTTAACATCTTCAGCTTTAATACCTTTTTCTTTCATAGATTTCTTTGCCTCTTGCATATCTTCAGGACTGAGAAATAGAATACCCCTTTTCTTCGGAGTTGGCTTAGGAGTTGGCTCAGGAATTAGATCAGGAAGTGTCCAATTATTTTCATTAGTCAACAGATTATTCGATAGAATTTTAGCTTCATCTGGTGTTCTTTCCCTGAAAACACAACCAGCACAACTATCCAGGTGGTCTTTGGAAGCATCGGTTAGTCCATTATAAAAGATATCGAGTATTTCATTTTTCTTAAGAGGATGATCAGGCAAAGCATTAAGTAATTGGAGAAGCCTCCCCTAAGCTTGTGGGAGACTCTCTTCTTCAATTTGTACAAAATTATATATTTCCCTTAGAGCAGCTTGTATCTTATGAGCGGGGAAATATTTAGCAGAGAAGTAATAAATCATATCCTAGGGACTACGCACACAACCAGGATCAAGAGAATTAAACCATGTCTTAGCATCACCCTTTAATGAGAATGGAAATAATTTAAGGATATAATAATAGCGAGTTTTCTCATCATTAGTGAACAGGGTGGCTATATCATTTAATTTAGTAAGATGTGCCACAATAGTTTCAGATTCATAACCATAGAAAGGATCAGATTTAACTAAAGGAATTATCTCAGGATCAACAGAGAAATCATAATCCTTATCAGTAACAAAGATAGGTGAAGTAGCATAAGCAGGATCATATTTCATTCTAGCATTCAAAGTTTTTTGTTTCAGCTTATCTAATAATTTCTTAAGATCACTCCAATCATTGCAAACAAGAAAATCTCTAGCAATTTCTTCATCCATAACATAGCCCTCAGGCACAACAGGTAATTCATATCTAGGGGGAGAGTCTTCATCATCACTTTCATCAATATTATCAGTTTCGATAATTTCATTCTCCCTAGCCCTAGCAAGTTGTTCATCAAGAAATTCACCAAGTGGCACAGTAGTATCAAGCATAGAAGTAGTTTCATCATAAGTATCATGCATAGCAGAAGTGGCATCATCAATAACATGCGACATATCAGAATTAATAGCAGAAGCAGGTTTAGGTGTCCCAAGTTTACTTAAAACAGAAGGTGAATCAAGTGCAGAGCTAGATGGCAGTTCCTTACCTCCCCTTGTAGTTGAGGGATAAATTTTGGTTCTTGGATCTTTCAAGTTCTTCATAATGATAAGCAGATATAAATCCCAAGTGACTCAAAGAATAGAGCTATGCTCCCCGGCTATGGCGCCAAAAAATAGTCTTGATAACCCACAAGTATAGGGGATCACAACAATTTTCGAGGGTAGAGTATTCAACCCAAATTTATTGATTCTACACAAGGGAGCCAAAGAATATTCTCAAGTATTAGCAGCCGAGTTGTCAATTCAACCACACATGGAAACTTAGTATCTGCAGCAAAGTGTTTAGTAGCAAAGTAATATGGTAGTAGTGGTAACGGTAGCAAAAGGTAACGGTAGAAAAAGTAATATTTTTGTTGTTTTGTAGTGATGATAACAATAGCAACAGAAAAGTAAATAAGCGAAGAACAATATATGGAAAGCTTGTAGGCAATGGATCGGTGATAGAGAATTATGCCGGATGCGGTTCATCATGTAACATTCATAACCTAGGGTGACACAAAACTAGCTCAAGTTCATCAATGTTATGTAGGCATGTATTCCGAATATAGTCATACGTGCTTATGGAAAAGAACTTGCATGACATCTTTTGTCCTACCCTCTCGTGGCAGTGGGGTCCTAGCAGAAACTAAGGGATATTAAGGCATCCTTTTAATAGAGTACTGGAACAAAGCATTAACACATTGTGAATACATGAACTCCTCAAACTACGATCATAACCGGGAGTGGTCCTGATTATTGTCACTTCGGGGTTGCCGGATCATAACACATAGTAGGTGACTATAGACTTTCAAGATAGGATCAAGAACTCGCGTATATTCATGAAAACATAATAGGTTCAGATCTGAAATCATGGCACTCGGGCCCTAGTGACAAGCATTAAGCATAGCAAAGTCATAGCAACATCAATCTCATAACATAATGGATACTAGGGATCAAACCCTAACAAAACTAACTCGATTACATGATAAATCTCATCCAACCCATCACCGTCCAGCAAGCCTACGATGGAATTACTCACGCACGATGGTGAGCATCATGAAATTGGTGATGGAGGATGGTTGATGATGACGATGGCGACGGATTCCCCTCTCTGGAGCCCCGAACGGACTCCAGATCAGCCCTCGTGAGAGAGTTTATGGCTTGGCGGCGGCTCTGTATCGTAAAACGCAATGAATCCTTCTCCTTGGTTTTTTTCTCCCCGAAAGTGAACATATGGAGTCCAGGTTGATGTCGATGGAGCGTCAGGGGGCCCACGAGGCAGGGGGCGCACCGAGGGGGTAGGGCGCGCCCCCACCCTCGTGGAAAGGTGGAGGCCCCCCTGACGTGGATCTTCCTTCCTGTATTTTTTTATATATTCCAAAATAATTCTCCGTTGATTTTTAGGTCATTCCGAGAACTTTTATTTCTGCACAAGAATAACACCATGGCAATTCTGCTGAAAATAGCGCCAGTCCGGGTTAGTTCCATTCAAATCATGCAAGTTAGAGTCCAAAACCAGGGAAAAAGTGTTTGGAAAAGTAGATACGACGGATACGTATCAGCTACCTCTACATCAACCTTCGGGATTAGTTTTAGACCTGAATAATGGTTATTTGGTGCCAGCATTGAGCATGAACATCATATCTGGATCTTGTTTGATGCGAGACGGTTATTCATTTAAATCTGAGAATAATGGTTGTTCTATTTATATGAGTAATATCTTTTATGGTCATGCACCCTTGAAGAGTGGTCTATTTGTATTGAATCGCGATAGTAGTGATACACATATTCATAATGTTGAAGACAAAAGATGTAGAGTTGATAATGATAGTGCAACTTATTTCTGGACTGCCGTTTGGGTCATATTGGTGTAAAGCGCATGAAGAAACTCCATACTGATGGACTTCTGAAATCACTTGATTATGAATCACTTGATACTTGCGAACCATGTCTCATGGGCAAGATGACTAAAACGCCGTTCTCCGGAAGAATGGAGCGAGCAACAGATTTATTGGAAATCATATATACTGATGTATGTGGTCCGATGAATATTGAGGCTCGCGGCGGGTATCGTTATTTTCTCACCTTCACAGATGATTTGAGCAGATATGGGTATATCTACTTGATGAAACATAAATCTGAAACATTTGAAAAGTTTAAAGAACTTCAGAGTGAAGTGGAAAATCATCGTAACAAGAAAATAAAGTTTCTACGATCTGATCGTGGAGGCGAATATTTGAGTTACGAGTTTGGTCTACATTTGAAACAATGCGGAATAGTTTCACAACTCACGCCACCTGGAACACCGCAACGTAATGGTGTGTTCAAACGTCGTAATCGTACTTTACTAGATTTGGTGCGATCTATGATGTCTCTTACCGATTTACCGCTATCGTTTTGGGGTTATGCTTTAGAGACAGCTGCGTTCACATTAAATAGGGCACCATCGAAATCTGTTGAGGCGACACCTTATGAACTATGGTTTGGCAAGAAACCAAAGTTGTCGTTTCTTAAAGTTTGGGGCTGCGGTGCTTATGTGAAAAAGCTTCAACCTGATAAGCTCGAACCCAAATCGGAGAAATGTGTCTTCATAGGATACCCAAAGGAGACTATTGGGTACACCGTCTATCACAGATCTGAAGGCAAGACATTCGTTGCTAAGAATGGATCCTTTCTAGAGAAGGAGTTTCTCTCGAAAGAAGTGAGTAGGAGGAAAGTATAACTTGATGAGGTAACTGTACCTGCTCCCTTATTGGAAAGTGGTTCATCATAGAAACCGGTTCCTGTGACACCTACACCAATAAGAGAGGAAGCTAATGATAATGATCATGAAACTTCAGATCAAGTTACTACCGAACCTCGTAGGTCAACCAGAGTAAGATCCGCACCAGAGTGGTACGGCAATCCTGTTCCGGAAGTCATGTTACTTGACCATGATGAACCTATGAACTATGAAGAAGCGATGGTGAGCCCAGATTCCGCAAAATGGCTTGAGGCCATGAAATCTGAGATGGGATCCATGTATGAGAACAAAGTATGGACTTTGGTTGACTTGCCCGATGATCGGCAAGCCAGCGAGAATAAATGGATCTTCAAGAAGAAGACTGACGCTGACGATAATGTTACTGTCTACAAAGCTCGACTTGTTGCGAAAGGTTTTCGACAAGTTCAAGGAGTTGACTATGATGAGACTTTCTCACCCGTAGCGATGCTTAAGTCTGTCTGAATCATGTTAGCAATTGCCTCATTTTATTATTATGAAATTTGGCAAATGGATGTCAAAACTGCATTCTTGAATGGATTTCTGGAAGAAGAGTTGTATATGATGCAAAGGGAGCTAACAAAGTGTGCAAGCTCCAGCGATCCATTTATGGACTGGTGCAAGCTTCTCGGAGTTGGAATAAACGTTTTGCTAGTGTGATCAAAGCATATGGTTTTATACAGACTTCTGGAGAAGCCTGTATTTACAAGAAAGTGAGTGGGAGCTCTGTAGAATTTCTAATATGATATGTGGATGACATATTCCTGATTGGAAATGACATAGAATTTCTGGATAGCATAAAAGGATACTTGAATAAGAGTTTTTCAATGAAAGACCTCGGTGAAGCTGCTTATATATTGGGCATCAAGATCTATAGAGATAGATCAAGACGCTTAATTGGACTTTCACAAAACACATACCTTGATAAAGTTTTGAAGAAGTTCAAAATGGATCAAGCAAATAAAGGGTTCTTGCCTGTGTTACAAGGTGTGAAGTTGAGTAAGACTCAATGCCCGACCAGTGCAGAAGATAGAGAGAAAATGAAAAGTGTTCCCTATGCTTCAGCCATAGGCTCTATCATGTATGCAATGTAGTGTACCAGACTTGATGTGTGCCTTGCTATTAGTTTAGCAGGGAGCTACCAAAGTAATCCAGGAGTGGATCACTGGACAGCGGTCAAGAACATCCTACACCAATAAGAGAGGAAGCAAATGATAATGATCATGAAACTTCAGATCAAGTTACTACCGAGCCTCATAGGTCAACCAGAGTAAGATCTGCACCAGAGTGGTATGGCAATCTTGTTCTGGAAGTCATGTTACTTGACCATGATGAACCTACGAACTATGAAGAAGTGATGGTGAGCCCAGATTCCGCAAAATGGCTTGAGGCCATGAAATCTGAGATGGGATCCATGTATGAGAACAGAGTATGGACTTTGATGATCGGCAAGCCATCGAGAATAAATGGATCTTCAAGAAGAAGGCTGACGCTGATGGTAATGTTACTGTCTACAAAGCTCACCTTGTTGCGAAAGGTTTTCGACAAGTTCAAGGAGTTGACTATGATGAGACTTTCTCACCCGTAGCGATGCTTAAGTCTATCCGAATCATGTTAGCAATTGCCGCATTTTATGATTATGAAATTTGGCAAATGGATGTCAAAACTGCATTCCTGAATGGATTTATGGAAGAAGAGTTTTATATGATGCAACCAGAAGGTTTTGTCAATCCAAAGGGAGCTAACAAAGTGTGCAAGCTCCAGCGATCCATTTATGGACTGGTGCAAGCTTCTCGGAGTTGGAATAAACGTTTTGATAGTGTGATCAAAGCATATGGTTTTGTACAGACTTTTGGAGAAGCCTGTATTTACAAGAAAGTGAGTGGGAGCTCTGTAGCATTTCTAATATTATATGTGGATGACATATTGCTGATTGGAAATGACATAGAATTTCTGGATAGCATAAAAGGATACTTGAATAAGAGTTTTTCAATGAAAGACCTTGGTGAAGCTGCTTATATATTGGGCATCAAGATCTATAGAGATAGATCAAGACGCTTAATTGGACTTTCATAAAGCACATACCTTGATAAAGTTTTGAAGAAGTTCAAAATGGATCAAGCGAAGAAAGGGTTCTTGCCTGTGTTACAAGGTGTGAAGTTGAGTAAGACTCAATGCCCGACCACTCCAGAAGATAGAGAGAAAATGAAAAGTGTTCCCTATGCTTCGGCCATAGGCTCTATCATGTATGCAATGCTGTGTACCAGACCTGATGTGTGCCTTGCTATTAGTTTAGCAGGGAGGTACCAAAGTAATCTAGGAGTGGATCACTGGACAACGGTCAAGAACATCCTGAAATACCTGAAAAGGACTAAGGATATGTTTCTCGTTTATGGAGGTGACAAAGAGCTCGTCGTAAATGGTTACGTCGATCAAGCTTTGACACTGATCCAGACGATTCTAAATCGCAAACCGGATACGTGTTTATATTGAACGGTGGAGCTGTAAGTTGGAGCAGTTCTAAACAAATTGTCGTGGCGGGATCTATGTGTGAAGCAGAGTACATAGTTGCTTCAGAAGCAGCAAATAAAGGAGTCTGGATGAAGGAGTTCATATCCGATCTAGGTGTCATACCTAGTGCATTGGGTCCAATGAAAATCTTTTGTGACAATACAGGTGAAATTGCCTTGGCAAAGGAATCCATATTTCACAAGAGAACCAAGCACATCAAGAGACGCTTCAATTCCATACGGGCTCAAGTCCAGGTGGGAGACATAGATATGCACAATACATACGGATTTGAATGTTGCAGACCCGCTGACTAAGCCTCTTCCACGAGCAAAACATGATCAACACCAAGACTCCATGTGTGTTAGAATCATTACTGTGTAATCTAGATTATTGACTCTAGTGCATGTGTGTTAGAATCATTACTGTGTAACCTAGAGGCAGTAATAAAGTTATTGTTTATTTCCTCATATCATGATAAATGTTTATTATTCATGCTAGAATTGTATTAACCGGAAACATAATACATGTGTGAATACATAGACAAACATAGTGTCACTAGTATGCCTCTACTTGACTAGCTCGTTGATCAAAGATGGTAAAGTTTCCTAGCCATAGACATGAGTTATCATTTGATTAATGGGATCATATCATTAGTAGAATGATGTGATTGACTTAACCCATTTCGTTAGCTTAGCACTTGATCGTTTTAGTTTACTGCTATTGCTTTCTTCATGAGTTATACATGTTCCTATGACTATGAGATTATGCAACTCTCGAATACCAGAGGAACACTTTGTGTGCTACCAAACGTCACAACGTAACTGGGTGATTATAAAGGTGCTCTACAGGTGTCTCCGATGGTGTTCGTGGAGTTGGCATAGATCAAGAATAGGATTTGTCACTCCGATTGTCGAAGAGGTATCTCTGGGCCCTCTCGGTAATACACATCACTATAAGCCTTGCAAGCAATGCTACTAATGATATAGTTGTGGGATGATGCATTACAAAACGAGTAAAGAGACTTGCCGGTAACGAGATTGAGCAAGGTATTGAGATACCGACAATCAAATCTCGGGCAAGTAACATACCGATGACAAAGGGAACAGCGTATGTTGTTATGCGGTTTGAACGATAAAGATCTTCATAGAATATGTAGGAACCAATATGAGCATCCAGGTTCCGCTATTGGTTATTAACCGGAGACATGTCTCAGTCATGTCTACATAGTTCTTGAACCCATAGGGTCCGCACGCTTAAAGTTCTGTGACGATCGGTATCATGAGTTTTTGTGTTTTGATGTACCAAAGGTAGTTCGGAGTCCCGGATATGATCATGGACATGATTAGGAGTCTCGAAATGGTCGAGACATAAAGATCAATATATTGTATGACTATGTTCGGACACCGGAAGTGTTTCGGGAGGTTTCAGACATATACGGGAGTACCGGGGGATTACCGGAACCCCCGGGGATGTAATGGGCCTGTCGGGCCTTAGTGGAGAAGAGGAGGGGCGGACAGGGCAGGCCGCGCGCCCCATCCCCCTCTAGCGTGAATTAGACAAGGAGGGGGGCGTCCCCCTTTCCGTCCTCCTCTCTCCTTCCCTTTCCCCTTCTCCTACTCCTACTAGGAAAGGAGTCCTACTCCCAGTGGGAGTAGGACTCCCCCCTTGGCACGCCCTTCTCCTGGCCGGCCGCCTCCCCCTAGCTCCTTTATATACGGGGGCAGGGGCACCCCAAAGACACACAAGTTGATCATTGATCTCTCCCAGCAGTGTGTGGTGCCCCCCCTCCACCATAATCCACCTCGGTCGTACTGTAGCGGTGCTTAGGCGAGGCCTTGCGACAGTAGCTTCATCAACATTGTCACCACACCGTCGTGCTGACGAAACTCTCCCTCGAGCTCTACTGGATCGTGAGTTCGCGGGACGTCACCGAGCTGAACATGTGCTGAACGCATAGGTGTCGTACGTTTGGTACTGTGGATCAGTCGATCATGAAGATGTACGACTACATCAACCGCGATGTCATAACGCTTCTGCTTAACGGTCTACGAGGGTACATGGACGACTCTCCCCTCTTGTTGCTATGCATCACCATGATCTTGTGTGTGAGTAGGAATTTTTTTGAAATTACTACATTCCCCAATACTCGGCTATGTTCACCAGGCTCTTTGACTAGAGGTTGTACAGTTCAACTTGCTCCTTGAGTTTGTGCTCTGCATCCTTGCGAAGAGTTCCGGCGGTATTGACTTCTTCTGCCAAGGCCCTCTCGCGGTCCTTGGCCTGCTCAAGATCCTTGTCAAGGGTGGTGAGCTTGGTGTTCAAATCTTAAATGGTGCTGGAGGCAGTCTTCAGATCCTGGTCCATGGATGTAAGTTGCGATTGTAGCCCCTCCATCATGGAGGTTGTTTTTCACACTTCTTCCCGGAGGGCCTCAATCTCCTTCTTGTTCTCCACAAGCTCTTCCTCCAGTTTTCCCATGCGGGTTTCGAACTGGGTTTTGGCTTTGGAGGTTGCGGCAAGGTTATCGAAGACTTCCTTCAGTTTGGCTACCACATCATGGGCCTGCGAGTCGTTGTCCCTCTTATGGTTATCCTCTTGATGCTTGGTACGCTGTTGAACAAGGCTTTCCAGTTCGTCGTCTTTGGAACGACGGGCGTCGGCCAGAGCCTGCTCACGAGCGGAAAGATCCTTGGCTTGGGTACTGAGCTGCGTCTCGAGCTCCGTCAGCCTGGCATCACGAGTCTGTGCTCTCTCTATAGCGGCCGCCATATTCTCCTCCTGGTCTTTGAGTTCGCACGACTGGGCATTGTACCAGGAGCGTAGTTCCTCGTCCTTGTCCTTCAGTTGCTGGGTGGCTGAATCATAGGCTTTGTGATCGTCATGGATCACTTGCCACTTCTGGTCGTACCTCTCCTGCACTTCCTTAAGCCCGGCAGCTACTGTCTGCAGAAAGGCCAAGTCCTTGGAGCTGTCGTCAGGGTCACTCGCTTCCTTGGTTTTCTGGGTCAAGGGAGCCAATATGCGGCATATCTCTTCATCAAAATTTACCCCAGCGAGGGATGACGAGCTGGGGACTGTCGGAGTTGGATGAGCTACAACCATTGCCAAGTTGCTTGCTGGGAGAGTCACCCTCAGGTTTGAGGCATCGCTCTGAAGGGGCACTTTCTCCTCAACTTCCATGGTGGGGCCAGTCATGCTATCGGGGATTTCCCCTTCTCCGCTTGGTGTTCCCTGGGCGTCCTTGGAGGCCTCAGCATGACCTTCTCCAGTGTCAATCTTGAGGGATTCTGCAGCGGTGTCTGTCGGTGGAAAAACCGGCGGATCTCGGGTAGGGGGTCCCGAACTGTGCGTCTAGGCCGGATGGTAACAGGAGGCAGGGGACACAATGTTTTACCCAGGTTCGGGCCCTCTTGATGGAGGTAAAACCCTACGTCCTGCTTGATTAATATTGATGATATGGGTAGTACAAGGGTAGATCTACCACGAGATCAAGGAGGCTAAAACCCTAGAAGCTAGCCCATGGTATGATTGTATGTTGTATATGATCTATCGACTAGCCTGGCCCTGGTTGTAAGTGCATCTAGTGCCACCCCTAGTTGGTTTTGGAGTATTGACGACCAACCTAGTTGAGGGACTAACGTGTTTGTGATAATTGCAGCAAAACACAGGTAGAAGTCCCTCATTGATTCGGTTTTATTAGCAGAGATGACCCCTAAAAATGTACGAAGACATTGAAGACAATGGTGGTTTATGAAGATATTCATATTGAAGACAATGACATGAGAAGACTCCCTATGAAGCTTATGGAACTCGAAGACTTAGATCCTTCGTAGTTTTATTTCATTTATGTTGTGTCATAGGAATCACCGTACTGTTAAGTGGGGTCCAAGAGAACCAGTCAGAATGACTGAAGTGATGCCTAATTCAAATCTTATGTCTTCGAGCGAAGACTTTGAGAGAAAATCTTGTCCAGAGTCAGACAAGTCAGCTTTACTTGTAGCCCAAGTAAAGTTGCCGTGTGAGTTCAAAATTCGACCGTTGGTACACGTGTCAGTTCCTTAGTGACCCAGGGTCATTTCGGACAGATCAGGTCGGGTTGCCAAGTGGCTATAAATAGTCCACCCCCCACAACCATAAACGGTTGGCTGCTCAGATTTCAGTGCACGGCTTTTGTCGTTTAAGAGCAACCCACCTCGAAGCCTTTGAGAGAAAAATTCCTAGTGAGGAGAAAAGCCCTAACCACCCAGAGCCAGAGTAAATTGGGCATCACTTAAGTCTTCGTGTCTGTGTGATCTGAAGACTTATTACACTTGAGGACTGTGCATCCTCCAGACGGTTAGGCGTCGCGTTCTGAGCATCCAAGAGAAATTGTGGATTGCCGGTGAACGAAGTCTGTGAAGGTTTGGGAGTCTACCTTGAAGACTTACCAGAGTGATTGGGCGAGGTCTGTGTGACCTTAGCTCAAGGAGAAAACGGTGAGGACTGGGTGTCTTGGACTAAGTGTCCTTGACTGGGTGTCCGGGACTGTGTGTCCTTCGGTTTAAATACCTAGCCGCTCCAACCAGACGTACAGTTGTCACAGCAACTGGAACTGGTCCAACAAATTATTGTCTTCGACGTGTCACTGGTTTCATCTACACTTCCTTTTTACTTACAGTTATTCATTGTGAAGCCATTGCGTGCTTGCATTATCTTTTGTCTTCACAACATGAATGTATGATCTGTTTGGCTTCATAACTTCTTCCTACCTGATCCTTATTACACTGAAGCTGTTTGTCATTGCGCTTTCACTCTATTGAATACATGACCATGGCTGGCCTAGTGTAATCTAACTTCCACTGCATAGTAATAGGCATAATCTTCACTGTTTGTCTTCATAACTCTTACGTTTTGAAGACTTTCATAAAAATCGCCTATTCACCCCCCCTCTAGTCGATATAACGCACTTTCAATTGGTATCAGAGCGAGGTGCTCCCTTGTTCTGTGTGATTTGGTTTAACCACCTGGAGTTTTAGCTATGTCGACTGCAGGGATAATCAAAGTCTCCGCTGCTTGCCCCGTCTTCGATGGAACTGAATATCCCTACAGGAAGAATAAGATGCGCATGCATCTTGAAGCCATTGACGTCGACCTATGGTATGTCGTCGAAAACGGTGTTCCCAAGGCTGGAGAAGGTGTCACTGCTGCTGATGTCAAGAAGTTCATTCAACTGGATTCTACTGCCAAGAATATCATCTGTGGTCATCTGACCAAAGGATAGTATGGCCGTGTGAGTGCCTTGAAGACATCAAAGCTAGTCTGGGACTGGCTCTCCAAGGTCAATGAAGGCATCTCAACCCAGAGAGATCAAAGAATCAGTGTTCTTCGCAACCTCTTCAACCGCTTCAAGCGAAATGACAATGAGAATGTCCAGCACACATTTGACCGGCTCACTGACATCACAAATGAGCTTCAAGCCCTCGGCGCCACTGAGATCACCAAACATGAAATCGTCAAGACGCTGCTGAGATTACTTGATAGTTCGTTTGACATCCTGGCCCTGATGATTCAAGAACGTCCTGATTTCAAGACACTCGATCCGTCTAACATACTTGAGAGGCTCAACACACATGAGTTTCAGCTTTCTGAGAAAAGAGATATCTACGGTCCAAACTATGGGCGAACTCGTGCCTTGAAGGCAAAAGTTGTCTCCTCATCTGAAGAAGAATCTGACTGCAGTTCTGATGATCCTGAAGACATTGGAAGAGTACTTGCAATGCTAGTGAAGAAGTTCCAAAAATTCACTAAGAAGAAAGGCTTCAGGAAATCTTCACGATCAAGCTCAAGGAATGATGAAGCTTCTACTCATAACTACAAGAAGAAAACATGTCACAAGTGCAAGAAAACTGGACACTTCATCTCTGAGTGTCCACAATGGGACAATGAGAACAGAAGGAAGAAGAAGAGCAAGGAATATGATTCTGACGACAAGAAGAAGAAGAAATTCTCAAAGTCTTCTTCCAAGTCTTCATCAAAGTCTTCATCACACAAGAAGAGCTCATCTGGCAAGGCACGTGCGTTTGTTGGAAAGGAGATGGATTCAGAGGAGGAGTCCGCATCTGAGGAGGCAGAGGTGGAGTCTGAGGAGGAGTCTGATTCTGGCATTGCGAGTCTGGCTACAGCATACGTCGCCAAGTCCATCTTCAACACTGAAGACAATGACTGCATCACCGACACCGACACAAATAACAAGAGCGACTCCACTCCTACCTACTGCTTCATGGCCCGCGGTGCCAAGGTAAACACATGCACTACTCACTATGAAACATCCAGTGACGATGACTCTGAATGTGATTCAAAACCTAGCTACAAAACGCTTGCTAAAATTGCAACTGAAAGCTATGGAACATATTCAAAAACTGTTAGACAGAAGCGATGATCTGTTGGGTGCTGAAATGACTCGATCTGAATCCTTAATTGAAGACATAAAAAACCTTCACGTTAAGTATTAGGAACTTGAAGATCGTCATGATACTCTCTCAACAACTCATGAAAAGCTTGCCTATGATTATCTTCAAAGGAAGCAAGAACTTGAGAAATTGAGGGTGGCTCATGAAGACCTTCAAAAGGAAAACGAGTCACTTTGCTCCGAACAGATCAGTCCCGCTCAGGAAGGATTTGAACCACCATGTCTTAAATGCATTGAGCGTGATAATGCTAATTCTGTTGCTGAATGTTCCACTGCTACTGCTATTCGAATATCTTCAAATGTTGATGTGGTAACTAACCCCTCTGCTGAGGATACCACTGCTATTGCTGATGAGAATGCTAGGTTGAAGACATTGCTTGAAACAGGGATGTACAAAAGTCTTCAAGGGCATCATACATTATGTGATGTCCTCAAAAAGCAGATCCTGAATCGTAACCCTAGGAAAGAGGGTGTTGGATTTGTGAGGAAAATCAATGCAGATGGCTCTTACTGGAAACCTGAGCAGTACCCCAAAACTACATGGGTTGCTGCAAAGGAACTTTCAGCAGATCCATCCAATTTATCTGGCTTCACTTGTGCTAACCCTATTATCATTGATGAATCCTTTGATGCAAACTATAAACTGTTTAAGAATCAGAATGGTGAAGTGTTTGCCAGGTACATTGGTACTAACTGCAGGAATGGACCGCCTATGAAAAAGATCTGGGTTCCGAAAAAGTGTCTGGAAAATCTTCCTGTGAATGTCTTCATGACACCTCACTTGAAGAAGACAAACCTTAGACCAAAGGCTTCATACGGTCCAAAGGCTTCATATGAACAGAGGACTCACCTGAGTCGCACTAACGCTAATGTTTTGCAGGGAAACCATACTCAGGCATACGAATATGAGAGCGGTTCTTCGAACCGTCATGTTCATATGACCAAAAATTATTCTTCTTATTCTTATGAGTATTATTGTCCACCTGCTAGACTGTTTGCTAAGGCCTCAAAGCCAAAATTCTCAGATGCTGCACTTAGAATTATTGCTTCTAAGCCACCCTTGAAGATGTGGGTGGTTAAGAAAGCTTAACTCTCTTTTGCAGGGAAAGGTCTCCAGCAGAAAAACAAAATCTTCTGATGCTATTGCTGGGGACCTTAAAAATCTTGTAGGGCGCAAGATAAAATGCCCAAATGGCATCATTATGTACTTCGTTCCTGAATCGCATGCTACTCTCCCTATTAGTCCTAATCTGGATTTAAGTTTTCATAATCCACTGGTTCGTCAAATGTTTATGCTTCACAATACCCTTCGTGAAGCCTATCCCCCTAACTGCACTGTAGGGTACGACACCAGTGACTTCAAAGTCTTCAGAATGGATTATTGACAGTGGGTGTACAAATCACATGACTGGCAAAAGAAGCCTTCTCATGGACTCAACTTTACGTCCATCCGACAAGAGCCACATTACATTTGCTGACACTGGTAAAAGTAAGGTATTGGGTCTAGGTAGAGTTGCAATCTCAAGGGATCAACACATGGATAAAGTCATGCTTGTTGAATCCCTTGGCTTCAACTTAATGTCTGTCTCAATGCTTTGCGATTTGAATATGATTGTAATGTTTGGCAAATATCGCTGCCTGGTGCTTATGGAATCTGACAAATCTCTAGTGTTTGAAGGGTATCGGAAAGATGATTTGTACGTGGTAGATTTCTCAGCAGGACCACAACTTGCAGTATGTCTTCTTGCAAAAGCTTCAGAATGCTGGCTTTGGCATCGAAGGCTTGGGCATGCTGGCATGAGGAACCTCCACACCCTTGCAAAGAAGAAGCATGTCATAGGCATCGAAGGCGTCAAGTTCAAGAAAGATCATTTATGTGGTGCCTGTGAAGCAGGGAAGATGACAAGGGCAAAACATCCTTCGAAGACAATCATGACTACTACACAACCCTTCGAACTGCTTCACATGGATCTTTTCGGTCCCACTCACTACTCAACTTTTACTACTTCTGCATGCCTCTATGGCTTCGTAATTGTTGATGATTATTCTAGATATACTTGGGTGCACATAATCCTTTACAAGACTGAAGTGCAGGATGTCTTCAGACGCTTCGCAAATCGAGCTATGAACAATTTTGGCGCCAAGATAAAGCACATCAGAAGTGACAATGGCACTGAATTCAAGAACACTGGCCTTGATACATATCTGGATACCTTGGGGATCACACATGAATTCTCAGCTCCATACACGCCACAGCAGAATGGCGTCGTCGAACGCAAGAACAGAACACTCATTGAGATGGCCAGAACAATGCTAGATGAATACAAGACTCCAAGAAAATTCTGGACTGAAGCCATTGATACTGCATGCCATACAATCAATCGTGTTTATCTTCACAAGCTTCTGAACAAGACATCTTATGAACTCCTAACTGGCAAGAAGCCAAATGTCAGTTACTTCAGAGTATTTGGCACAAAATGCTGGATCAAGGACCCACACCACACCTCAAAGTTTGCACCAAAAGCACATGAAGGCTTCATGCTTGGATATGGAAAGGATTCGCACTCCTACAGAGTCTTCAATCTCTTCCACTACAAAGTGGTTGAAACAGTGGATGTGTGGTTTGATGAAACCAATGGATCACAAAGAGAGCAATTGCCAAATGTGCTAGATGAAGTTCCAGCTAATGAATCAATCAAGCTTATGGGAACTGGAGAGATTGTACCTTCTGAAGCTCATCCTGAAGAAGAACGTATCATCTCAGCACCTGATCCACATGAAGACAATGCTCAGCCTGAAGATATACCTTCAAATGACCACATAGATCAGCAAGAGCAAAGTCTTCGCCCTACACACCCTCGTGTTGCAAATGAAGTACAAATTGACAAAATACTTGACAGCATCAATGCACCTGGTCCACTCACTCGTTCAAGGGCAACTCAGCTAACAAACTTCTGTGGGCATTTCGCATTCGTCTCAATATCAGAACCCAAGAAAGTTGAAGAAGCCTTCATGGAACCTGAATGGATTCAAGCTATGCAAGAAGAGCTTCAACAGTTTGAGCTGAATAATGTATGGGAACTGGTTAAGCGTCCTGATCCACGGAAGCACAACATAATAGGCACCAAATGGATATACCGCAATAAGCAAGATGAGCATGGTCAAGTTGTCAGAAACAAAGCTCGTCTCGTTGCTCAAGGATATACTCAAGTGGAGGGCATTGACTTCGATGAAACATTTGCTCCTGTGGCTAGGCTTGAAGCCATACGCATACTGCTGGCCTATGCAAATCATCATAACATACTTCTCTATCAGATGGATGTGAAAAGTGCCTTTCTCAATGGCAAGATTGAAGAAGAAGTGTATGTTGCACAACCACCTGGCTTTGAAAATCCAAAACATCCTGATATGGTATACAAGCTCAACAAGGCACTGTATGGCCTCAAACAAGCCCCTAGGGCCTGGTATGATACACTCAAGTACTTTCTGAAAAGAAAAGGCTTCATACCTGGTTCCCTGGATCCCACTCTTTTCACGAAGACATATGATGGTGAACTGTTTGTGTGCCAAATATATGTGGATGACATTATCTTCGGCTGCACCAATCAGAAGTATAGTGAAGAGTTTGGATATATGATGCAAGAGCAATATCAGATGTCCATGATGGGGGAGCTGAAGTTCTTCCTCGGTCTTCAAATACGGCAACAACGCAACGGCATCTTCATATCTCAAGAGAAATATCTTAAAGAGTGCCTGAAGAAGTTCGGTATGCAAGACTGCAAAGGCTTCACAACACCAATGCCAGCCAAGCATCATCTGGGTCCCGACGACAATGGTAAAGATTTCGATCAAAAGGTATACCGCTCCATGATTGGGTCTTTGCTTTATTTACGTGCATCTAGGCCAGATATCATGCTTAGTGTTTGCATGTGTGCTCGATTTCAAGCGACACCAAAGGAGTCGCATCACTTAGCTGCGAAGCGAATTCTTCGATATTTGGCTCACACCCCAACTCTAGGATTATGGTATCCAAAGGGCTCAGAGTTTGATCTGGTTGGATTTTCGGATGCTGATTATGCTGGTGACAAAGTTGATCGCAAGTCTACATCAGGCACATGTCACTTTCTGGGACGATCACTTGTATGTTGGTCTTCAAAGAAGCAGAACTGTGTATCACTCTCCACTGCTGAATCTGAATACATTGCTGCTGGATCTTGCTGCGCTCAGCTTCTGTGGATGAAGCAAACACTCAAGGATTATGGCATTCATCTGAAGCAAGTGCCACTTTACTACGACAACGAAAGTGCCATCAAGATTGCCAACAACCCAGTTCAACACTCGAAGACAAAGCACATTGAAATTCGTCATCACTTTCTCAGAGATCATGTTGTGAAGGAAGACATTGATATCATACACGTCAACACTGAAGAGCAATTGGCAGATATCTTCACCAAGCCCTTGGATGAGAAGAGATTTTGCAAGTTACGGTGTGAGCTAAATATCTTGGAATCCTCAAATGTCCTGTGATCAGGCACACATCCTAACACTTATGCATATTGATGACTTAGATGTGCAACACACGAAGTAGCGTATATCTTCAAACAATGAAGACATACATTCTAAGTGTGAATACATTAATGTGGAATTTGACTTCGGAGCGCCACGATAATTGTGCGCCGTGTCTGGGTCTAATACTTCCTATACGGTGGGTAACGCCACCACCAAACGTTCCATTTTGAAGTGTTTCTCTCATGGCGTTACCTCTCAATGTCTTCACATTTGGTTTGGCTTCATTCTCAATATGTCTTCATGATTATCTTCACTGCGTTGATTATATGGATATATATGTACTTATGTTCTGTCCTCTACAGCATTCACTTATAGCTATGTCTTCTTGGTTGAATCTTTTGAACTAAGTGAATGTGATCGGACCCTAACCTCTCTATGCTTTCTATCTCAAACTCTATCTCTCCAAGTCATATGCATTCTGTTGAAACTGTCAAATGTCTTCACTATGTCCTTGTCAGCTGAAGACATAGTGACAACCATAAAAGTCTATTTTTAATGCTCATTCCTCCACATAAGATCCGGAGAAGTAGGAACGACCGCCCGACAATTTAGGCGTGCGTGGGACGTGGAACAAATCCCAATCTTCCTCTAACTGGCCACGCGTGCCTCAAATGCGAACCGCCAGGGGTACCTGCGTAATAGCGCAGTGCCGCCTCTATCCCTATAAATATACGATTCACTGCGGTCATTATCTCCTTCTTCCACCCTCGCACGAACCCTAGCGCCACCGCTAGCACTCGACGACGCCGGCGATGAAGCGCTTCACTGCCGCAACCTCTCCGACGCTGTTTTCACGCCGACAGCGGACATCGCCCTCTCCGTCGTCGCCATAGGTGTCTTCCGTCACCAAGTTAGGGCACGGAGGATCGAACTGCTCGACCTCAACTCTCACTTCGTCTAGCAGTTCCAAGTGTGGTCAATAAAACCTCTTTTTACAGCCTCTTTTGATCCCATAGTTCAGTCACTTTCTGCCATAAGGAGTTTCTCTTCACATCAGTTAGTTATCTCGCTACATCTCATGACATGCCTAGTATATTCACTTGTGCTTCATAAGGTAGTTATATTCCTCACTTGTACTGATCTGTGGGTTCGTACAAATCTGGAACCAACTTCTTATCTATGAGTGAATGTCTTCGCACAATGAGGTCTATGTCTTCTAAACCGATTTATCTTTAAAATCTTCTGAGAATGCATATGACCTCTTCCCCTTCCCTCGCGCCTTAATGCTGTCACAGGTACATGTCCGTGGGAGAATCCTTTGGTTCTCATAGTCTGCATTCATTTGCAGAGTACTTGCAGCATCACATCAACTCTCCTGAAGCCAGTTCTTGCAAAAGGAAGCCTTTGAACATCTTGAAGCCTTCCAAGTTATTCATGGCTTCAGAAACAGCAGCAAGGAAGGGAGGCAGACAGCGACGTGGAGAAACGTCCAAAGATCTGCCTGATGAATTGGCAGAGATGTACAAAACTAATCCTGAAGAAAGCTATGGTCAGCGCAAGACACGAATCCAATGGATTCGAAGATATTGGGCAGAGCAATGGTTCCACTACCGCTTCGTCACTCAGGAATATGTGGAGAAGTGCGCCATCAAGAGACCGTGGGGAGACGTACTATACAAAAATCTCGTACCCAGGTCCAGAGTCGAAGCCATTGCTCAAGGCTTCTATCCATGCATGGTGAGAGGACCAAAGCTAGCTGAAGCACATCCGTCATCACTTCTCTGGTGCCGCGATGATAATCTCTTCAAGCGCAACTTTCAGTTTGCACAACAGTCAGCGAAGATAAACAAGAAGAAATTTGGGCTTGACTTCAACCCTGTTCCCTCCTCACCAAGGGCAGATGGCACACGCGACGCCGATCCCAATATCATCGGGCCGTATGCCAATTTTGCAGGCCTCATCACTCGCATCCTAGTCCAAGGGACTGCTGTGAATGACCCTCTAGCAGATACTGAGTCAGATGACGCCCCTGCTGCTCCGAAGCCAAAGCAGAAGAAGCCAAAAGCTCCAAAAGCTTCAAAGCCAGCCGCTTCTCCCAAAATCTCACGAGCGAAGCCATTGGCAACTGCACCTCCTGAAGCCAGTGTGCAGTCTGAAGACATATCACGAGTCTCCAAGCCCCAAGAAGCCAAGAAGCCTCAGCCACACACAGGCAAAGAGCTCACAGCTGCTGCCGTTCTGCGCTGCGAAAACATTGATCTATCAAGCGATGAAGATCTTGGAGATGACGCACTTGAGCAGCTCATCAAGAGCAAGGAGGAGGCTGAAATCTTCAACAATCTACCTCTGTTTGATGTCGCCGTCATCCACAGCTTCATTGATGAATGGTTTGACACACCAGACATAAGCTTCAATGATCTGCAGCTGCCCATAGGCCTCAGCGTTGCCTTTCGAGGTGCAATTGCTTCAGAACTTGCAATAGCCCAGCGAATTGTAGAACTGAAGCAGAAAATTGATTATGAAAAGGCTCAGTTCAAGAAGCACGTGGCCAAGCTCAGCGTGCAAGAAGTGAAAAACTTCAAGATCATGTTGCACGAGCTGAAAGAGAACTTTCTGAAGACGCGTGCTGAAGCTCAAGGCTCGCGACAGCGCATGAAGACTTTGGCTGATCGCTGCGTGCAGGCCTACAATGAGGCAGAGAAGCACAAGGCACTTGGGCGTCCCGGCATTGACCCCAGGATGGCCGCGAAGAAGAAAAAGAAGGCTACTGTGCTTGAACCTGAAGCGCCAAGGTCAGAAACTGCTCCGATTGTCTTCCCCGCTACAATGACTGGCTCGAAGCCAAAGAGTCGATCAACCGCCTCACAGCTCAAGAAGACACGGACTGCAGAGGCTGAAGCTAAGAAGAGAAAACACTCTGAAGCCTCTCCTTCTGAACCCATCATCAAGAAGCGCAAGACCAAGAAATCTCGGGCTGCTCCCACAGAGCCCTTGACAGTTGAACCCCTCTCCGTCCGCTATCCTGATGCAGATCGTCAGTTGACTGTGCATGAACCCAACGCTGAAGACATTCCAGCAGACGAACCCAACGCTGCTGAAGACATTGGTCTCCAAGACAATGTGCAAGGTGATGGAGCCCTTCCTCAGCTTGAGACAAGCGAACTGATCAGTATTGGTCGTCCATTGACGCCAATCACACAAGATGCATCGTGGGCAGATCGCCCACAGGAGGAAGATGAGCCCCAACCCACTACAACTCCACCGACGCCTACATTCCGTAGGCTTCGCAAAGGGCCAAGGGCTCAGGCTGCTGACGACATTCCGGCTGCATCAGCCGAAGAGCATGCAGAGATACCACAAGCTCCAACTCCCCCACACCAACAAGAAGCAGTTCTCCAGGAGAACGTGCCTGAGTCTGCAAATGTTGAGGCTGCCACAAACAACGCCGAAGCAAATGTGGGGCCCAACCCAACAATAGCTTCAGAAGACAATGAAGCTACTGCTCCTGAACATTCTGTGCCTGAGTCTGCTGCCGGACCACAATTCAACTATCATATTGCGTACAGACCCCAGGTCCAGAAGCCGATCCCATGACTGCCAAGGTTCCCAGGTCCTGCATCAGCTCCTGGTTCCTTCAACATCAACGGCTTCAGGGCAAATAACACGTTTTTCGACCGCTCCAAGAACCCTTATTCAAGGGAACGGATTGTATCAGATAGGTTCTGGAGCCATCAACAGCGCAGCTATTATTCATGCATCCTATACAACCAAGGCCGCATCTTTCCTCACAAGCGCCTTGAGGTTGAAGCTGTTGCTGGTCTGCCTGGTCTGGAAGAAGCACTGGATTGCTTCAAGCAAGTGGGTTTGCTGCCATTTATCACTGATGAAGAGCACTGGAACGAAGAGCTTCTGCTCTAGTTCTATGCCACTTTGCATATCAAAGGCTATAACAGAGATCCGAAGACATGGATTCTGGAGTGGATGACAGGCAATATCCATCATGAAGCAAATGCTTTCGACCTAATTGAGCTTACCGGCCTTCGCACTCCTGGCGAATTCTTTGAAGAAGGGTGCCAACTCCATGCTGAAGCAATTGAGAGCATATTTCAGCCTCCTGAGCCAGATATGAGTCAGATGCTCTCAATAATGAAGCCACTGCCTCCTAATGCACCCTATCCAACTAGGTTCTTCGTTGAAGACTTAGAGTACCTGCCCAGAACAATATATCACATCATAAGGCGGACTCTATGGCCTGTAAAGGGACACTCTCGATATGCAACAATTGATGGTGCAATGAAGACTCTCATCTTCTGCATTCTTCATGGCAAATGCTTCAATGCACAGGATCTCTTCATCCGTCACTTTGCAGCGTCTGCCTCAGAACTGTTTGGATTAAAGTTCTATGCTCCTTGGGTTATGAGGCTGATCAAGCTTCACTCTGCAATCTCCTATCAACCCTCAGCCCGCAACCATAGGATATTTTTGCCAGATGTGGACACATCTGCTGAAGCAATATATCCAGAGCCTGGCAAGCAACCATTAAGTCTTCAAAATGCAGAACACCAGAGCTTCACTCAAAATATTGAAGGTGTTGAAGCTCTCTCCCGAGTGTATCCAATGGCTGGCACCACACGTGCCCCTGCATCAACTGAAGCCACTGACAGCATAGCTGCCAAGAGACCCAAGAAGCACGCTCGAGCACTCAATGACCGAGAGTTTCTTGTGGCTCTTCACCAAAAGCAAGATAGGCATCACGACTGGCTCAAACGGCAGATGAGAAGCATCATGCAAGACGTCAATCGCATCAGAAATCTGGCAACCAAGAATGCGTTTGTCGCACACGAGACCTGTCGCCGCACTTGGAAAGGCCTCACCATGATGAGCAATGAAGCTGAACTGCAAGAGGATGGCTTCAGAGAGAGATTCCAATTTGACTCCACGCCTCCAAGAAGAGCTGTGATGCGAAGCACACCATCACTTGAAGAGTCAGAATTCTCTTCTTCTGCTGCCACCGTGTCTGCCCAGATTATTGAAGAAGACGACGACGCGACATCATCTCCACCTGCTTCAACACACGTCGAATCTGCACCAAGCTGATCTGCACCGCCACCAAACAACTCCACCAATCCTGCTGCGCCTGGGAACGCGTAGAAAACTCTATGTCTTCAAACCTTTTTGATCATCACTGACAAAAGGGGGAGAAGCATGATGTTTATAGTCTTCAAGCGGGTCACTTTGGGCGGGTGCCTTTATATTTTGCTACATTTTGCTTCGTGCTTACAACTCCCGTTTTTGCTACATTTTGCTTCGTGCTTACAACTCCCGTTTTTGCTACATTTGCTCCTTTGAGTTGTAACACTTAGCCTTGATGGCCGTCTGCTACCTGTTTGTCACTCCGTTATGCGAAGATAAATTCCGCATGTGTGACGATAAATTTCGCACTCATCTCTTACTGCAGACGTCCATTTTCCATTATGCATGTCATTATCTTCATATACTTTCACATGCATAGTGGATTGTCATCATAAGTTGAAGTGGATCTCCACAAGTACAACCTTCCATGTGCATTTGCATTCAAAAGGCAAATTACTTATATGCACATCTTCAGGGGGAGCCCTTGCAACTTATGAAGACAAATTCCTTTACTATTTCACAAATTATGTTCCCTGTTGAAAACTTCAACTAGTTTGTCATCAATCACCAAAAAGGGGGAGATTGTAAGTGCATCTAGTGCCACCCCTAGTTGGTTTTGGAGTATTGACGACCAACCTAGTTGAGGGACTAACGTGTTTGTGAGAATTGCAGGAAAACACAGGTAGAAGTCCCTCATTGATTCGATTTTATTACCAGAGATGACCCCTAAAAATGTACGAAGACATTGAAGACAATGGTGGTTTATGAAGATATTCATATTGAAGACAATGACATGAGAAGACTCCCTATGAAGCTTATGGAACTCGAAGACTTAGATCCTTCGTAGTTTTATTTCATTTATGTTGCGTCATAGGAATCACCGTACTGTTAAGTGGGGTCCAAGAGAACCAGTCAGAATGACTGAAGTGATGCCTAATTCAAATCCTATGTCTTCGAGCGAAGACTTTGAGAGAAAATCTTGTCCAGAGTCAGACAAGTCAGCTTTACTTGTAGCCCAAGTAAAGTTGCCGTGTGAGTTCAAAATTCGACCGTTGGTACATGTGTCAGTTCCTTACTGACCCAGGGTCATTTCGGACAGATCAGGTCGGGTTGCCAAGTGGCTATAAATAGTCCACCCCCCACAACCATAAACGGTTGGCTGCTCAGATTTCAGTGCACGGCTTTTGTCGTTTAAGAGCAACCCACCTCGAAGCCTTTGAGAGAAAAATTCCTAGTGAGGAGAAAAGCCCTAACCACCCAGAGCCAGAGTAAATTGGGCATCACTTAAGTTTTCGTGTCTGTGTGATCTGAAGACTTATTACACTTGAGGACTGTGCATCCTCCAGACGGTTAGGCGTCGCGTTCTGAGCATCCAAGAGAAATTGTGGATTGCCGGTGAACGAAGTCTGTGAAGGTTTGGGAGTCTACCTTGAAGACTTACCAGAGTGATTGGGCGAGGTCTGTGTGACCTTAGCTCAAGGAGAAAACAGTGAGGACTGGGTGTCTTGGACTAAGTGTCCTTGACTGGGTGTCCGGGACTGTGTGTCCTTCGGTTTAAATACCTAGCCGCTCCAACCAGACGTACAGTTGTCACAGCAACTGGAACTGGTCCAACAAATTATTGTCTTTGATGTGTCACTGGTTTCATCTACACTTCCTTTTTACTTACAGTTATTCATTGTGAAGCCATTGCGTGCTTGCATTATCTTTTGTCTTCACAACATGAATGTATGATCTGTTTGGCTTCATAACTTCTTCCTACCTGATCCTTATTACACTGAAGCTGTTTGTCATTGCGCTTTCACTCTATTGAATACATGACCATGGTTGGCCTAGTGTAATCTAACTTCCGCTGCATAGTAATAGGCATAATCTTCACTGTTTGTCTTCATAACTCTCACGTTTTGAAGACTTTCATAAAAATCGCCTATTCACCCCCCCTCTAGTCGATATAACGCACTTTCACTGGTTTATATAATGCACCAGAGGCCTAGGTTAACAAGAGTCCTAGCCGAATACGCCGGTGGGGAGAAGTCCTTGTCTTGATCGCCAAGTCTTGTGGAATCTTCCTTGTATGCGGCAGCTGTCCGAACTGGCCCATGAGTATACGGCCACGGGGGTCCTCGGCCAATCTATCAGATCAGGAGATGACGTGTTGAGTACCCCCTAGTCCAGGACACCGTCAGTAGCCCCCTGAACCGGTCTTCAAGTTAGGGACGCTCCTCGATTCTTCCGAACTGTTCTTCATCTTCAGTCGTCGGTCTTGAAAACTGGTTCAACAAATCTTCTCATCTTCGATCTTGAGGATCGCCGAAATGCATTCGACGAGTTTATACGCCGCGTATCCGAGGAGCCCCTTTAAGTTTCCGGCCTTTATCAATGCCTTATTATTTTTATGCCACATCTCGGGTTTGAAGTTGTTCCCGGGAGGCAGTGTCCTCTTGCGTCCGAGCTCTAACACCGGACTGTATTCGAGGTATCTTTTGCAGCCGAGCACCAATGCCGGACCGCTTCCCAGCTCTAACGCCGGAATGTATCCGAGCTCCAACGCCGGACTATCTATCCGAGCTCCAACGCCGGACTGTATCCGAGCTCCAACACCGGACTATATCCGAGGTGTCATATCACCTTCGTTCAAAAAAGTTTGAAGGAGTTTAGCCGAGCTTAATGCCGGAAATGCCCTCTATGGAGCCAACCACTAGCGCCCGAGCTTTATGCCGGACTGCTTCCGAGGTGGTGCACCACCCCGAATGTGGGCCGATTTTTGTGAATATTTTTATTGGTGCAATTTATTCTCTGCCGAGATATATAGCCAGTAGCCCTCAAGGTGTGTATCGGTCTAAAACCCGAGATGCACCTGAAGGATGACGTAAGACCACTGATCCTAGTAGCCACTGAGACTCAGGTTGATTTGCAAAATCGGCCTGAGGATCAAGTCCAAGCTCGGCAGAATACTTCGGGACACTAAAAGCGGCATGCTCAGTCCTCGAGACTCAGGTTGGGTGCGGCCGACCAACCTGAGGATCAAAATCTCCCCAGAAACTATATTGGACATAAAATTTTCTGCATTGGACAAGCAATGCAGTAGCCCCCGAGACACTGGTCAGGTGGCAACACCAGATCAGGGGATCGATGTGCCCCTTTAATATTTGTAAATAATAAGCCCGAAGCCCAGTAGCCCTCGAGCCTTAATGCGGGCATGGGTGGCCGAATTAAGGATCAATATCCATAGTAAAATCACAAATTATGTGTAATGACTCTATGTATCCAAGTACTTTACGTCATTAATGCTCAGATCCGCATTGTACAAAACTTTATTGACCGACCATCGGCTTCCACCTCCTTGGCCAGTAGCCGAGGAGTGTTTGTCCTACTTTATAAAACCTTTATGAGGGCAAAGATTTACAACAAACAAGGCAATCTAGCCATACGGTTTTATAAACAAAGGTACGCAGAGAGTTATATTACTGTTTAACATAAGAAATGTCTTCCAAAGAAAATAGTCCCGCTATCGGTTCCTTTCTTTGGGTTGTCATGCTAAGCATGATCATGCAGCCTCAGCTCTAATGTAAGAGCATAATATCGAGGATTTAGTTTGGGAGGCCAGTTAATAGCCCCGGTAGTGTTCGGCGACAGTCGAGGTCAAGCCGTGAACACTTCGGCCATTGTTATGAATGGCCCGTCATTTAACACCGTCATCGGATCGCTGACCAGTTTACGCTTATTGTGACAGTCAGTTTTCGGCTTTCTCCACTGAGGTGCTTAACCATGTGAGCTGGAAGCACAATCGCAGTGGTTCTCCCTTTGCACACCTAGCCGAACAAAGCGGAACGTAGGAGGCAAGCGCAGGAGCCGGGCAACCCAACTATTGACCGAAGACACAATTCGAAACCGATGCATATATAGCAATATCCGAGAATGTTTTTGCCGAATATCTAAAGGTGTCTGGCATTGCACTGCGAGACTTGTGCTGAAAACACACAAATAGTTTAAAAGTGCCATAAGCTTGGAAACCCAAAAAACGTCAGTAAAAACTTGACGTCCGAACAAGATCAAGTGTTTGGTGCCAATCCGAAAATTGGCCTGAGCAAAAGAAGTGCTTCTGTCGTGCTTTAACATGATGCATCCTATCTCAAGACTTCAAGCGGGTCAGCCTACGGCTTCAACCTCCTATCCCAAGGGTGGATTACTTCTCATTAGGTCAGTTTAGCAAACTAAACTCTAGCGGCTTTTGAGAGAGAAATTAGGCTCCCGGCTAGTGACCACACGCTCGTGTCGAAAAAAGGAGAGATAGACAATAATAATAATAATAGTAATAATAATAATAATAATAATAATAATAAAACTTTGCAACGACTAAGAAGAACACTTATCATAAAGCGGCTCATATAAATTTAAGAGCCCCCAAGTGACTTGGGCAAAAGAATGATTGCATGTACCGAAGTACTTATATCATATCTATGTTCAACCGAACTTTAAACACGTCTTAACCGACTGTCGGCTTCTCCCTCTTCGGTCAAGGACCGAAAAGTGTTATGTACTCCATCTGTCGAGAATATCGACGGTGTTTCTAATAACCAGGCAATCAGGCCATAAGGCTGTAACAAACAAAGCGCGCTCAGGGAACTTATGCTATATTACTGCAAAGTGTAAGAAGCATCTTCAAAGAAAATAGTACCCCCACCGATACCTTTTGTAAGTGCATCTAGTGCCACCCCTAGTTGGTTTTGGAGTATTAACGACAAACCTAGTTGAGGGACTAATGTGTTTGTGAGAATTGTAGGATAACACAGGTAGAAGTCCCTCATTGATTCGGTTTTCCTACCAGAGATGACCACTAAAAATGTATGAAGACATTGAAGTCAAAGGTGGTATATGAAGATATTCACATTGAAGACTATGACAAGAGAAGACAACACATGAAGCCTATGGAGCTCGAAGACTTAGATCTTTCGTAGTTCTCTTTCTTTTGTGTTGAGTCATAGGAACCACCGTACTGTTAAGTGGGGTCCAAGAGAACCAGTCAGAATGACTGTAGTGATGCCTAACCAAAACCTATGTCTTCGAGTGAAGACTATGAGAGCGAATCTTGTCCAGAGTCGGACAAGTCAGCTTTTCTTGCAGCCCAAGTAAAGTTGTCGTGTGAGTTTGAAATCTGACCGTTGGAACACGTGTCAGTTCCTTAGTGACCCAGGGACATTTCGGACAAATCAGGTCGGGTTGCCAAGTGGCTATAAATAGCCCACCCCCTACAACCATAAACGGTTGGCTGCTCAGATTGAGAGTACGGCTTTTGTCGTTTGAGAGCAACCCACCTCGAAGCCTTTGAGAGAGAATTCCTTGCGAGGATAAAGCCCTAACCACCCAGAGCCAAAGAGAATTAGGCATCACTTAAGTCTTCTTGTCTGTGTGATCTGAAGACTTATTACACTTGAGGACTGTGCATCCTCCAGCCGGTTAGGCGTCGCATTCTGAGCATCCAAGAGACATTGTGGATTGCCGGTGAACGAAGTCTGTGAAGGTTTGGGAGTCTACCTTGAAGACTTACCAGAGTGATTGGGCGAGGTCTGTGTGACCTTAGCTCAAGGGGAATATGGTGAGGACTGGGTGTCCTGAGCTGCGTGTTCAGGACTGGGTGTCCGGGACTGTGTGTCCTAAGGTTTAAATACCTAGCCGCCCTAACCAGACGTACAGTTGTCACAGCAACTGGAACTGGTGCAACAAATCATTGTCTTCAGCGAGTCACTGGTTCCATCTTCCCTTCCCTTTACTTACTGTTACTCCTTGTGAAGTCATTGTATGTTTGCACTATCTTTTGTCTTCACTGAGTGACTGCATGTTCTGTGTGGCTTCACAATATCTTCCTACCTAATCCTTACTACATTGCTGCTATTAGTCATTATGCTTTCACCATTGAATACTTGACTATGGCTTGCCTAGTGTAGTCTACCTTCCGCTGCAAGGTAATAGGTTTATTTCTATCATTTATCTTCATAACTTCCACATTTTGAAGACTTTCTTAAAAATCGCCTATTCACCCCCCCTCTAGTCGATATAACGCACTTTCAATTGGTATCAGAGCAAGGTGCTCCCTTGTTCTGTGTGATTCGGTTTAACCACCTGGAGTTTTAGCTATGTCGACTGCAGGGATAATTAAAGTCTCCGCTGCGTGCCCCATCTTCGATGGAACTAAATATCCCTACTGGAAGAATAAGATGCGCATGCATCTTGAAGCCATTAACGTCGACCTATGGTATGTCATCGAGAACGGCGTTCCCAAGGCTGGAGAAGGTGTCACTGCTGCTGATGTCAAGAAATTCATTCAACTGGACTCTACTGCCAAAAATATCATCTGTGGTCATCTGACCAAAGGACAGTATGGCCATGTGAGTGCTTTGAAAACATCTAAGCTGGTCTGGGACTGGCTCTCCAAGGTCAATGAAGGCGTCTCAACCCAGAGAGATCAGAGAATCAGTGTCCTTCGCAACCTCTTCAACCGCTTCAAGCGAAATGACAATGAGAATGTCCAGCTCACATTTGACCGACTCACTGACATCACAAATGAGCTTCAAGCCCTCGGCGCTACTGAGATCACCAAACATGAAGTCGTCAAGACACTGCTGAGATCACTTGATAGTTCGTTTGACACCCTAGCCCTGATGATTCAAGAACGTCCTGATTTCAAGATACTCGATCCGTCTGACATACTTGAGAGGCTCAACACACATGAGTTTTAGCTTTCTAAGAAAAGAGATATCTATGGTCCAAACTATGGGCGAAGTCGTGCCTTGAAGGCAAAAGCTGCTTCCTCATCTGAAGAAGAATCTGACAACAGTTCTGATGATCCTGAAGACATTGGAAGGGAACTTGCTATGCTTGTCAAGAAGTTCCAAAAATTCACCAAGAAGAAAGGCTTCAGAAAGTCTTCCCAATCAAGCTCAAGGAATGATGAAGCTTCTGCTCATGACTACAAGAAGAAAACATGTCACAAGTGCAAGAAACTTGGCCACTTCATTTCTGAGTGTCCACAGTGGGACAATGAGAACAAAAAGAAGAAGAAGAGCAAGGAATATGACTCTAACGACAAGAAGAAGAAGAAATACTCAAAGTCTTCTTCCAAGTCTTCCTCAAAGTCTTCATCACACAAGAAGAGCTCATCTGGCAAGGCACGTGCGTTTGTTGGCAAGGAAATGGATTCAGAGGAGGAGTCTGCTTCTGAGGAGGCGGAGGTGGAGTCTGAGGAGGAGTCCGATTCAGGCATCGCAAGTCTGGCTACAGCATACGTTGCCAAGTCCATCTTCAACACTGAAGACAATGACTTCATCATCGACACCGATGCAAATGACAAGGACTACTCCGCTTCTACCTACTGCTTCATGGCACGCGGTGCCAAGGGAAAGGTCTCCGGCAGAAAACCAAAATCATCTGACGCTATTGCTGGGGACCTTAAACATCTTGTAGGGCGCAAGATCAACTGCCCGAATGGTCTTACTATGTACTTCGTTCCTGAATCGCTTGCTACTCTCCCTATTAGTCCTAATCTGGATCTAAGCTTTCATAACCCACTGGTTCGTCAAACGTTTTTGCTTCACAATGCTCTTGGTGAAGCCTATCCCCCTAACTGCACTATAGGGTACGACACCAGCGTCTTCAGAATGGATTATTGATAGTGGGTGTACAAATCACATGACTGGCAAAAGAAGCCTTCTAATGGACTCAACCTTACGTCCATCCGACAAGAGCCACATCACATTTGCTGACACTGGTAAAAGTAAGGTATTGGGTGTAGGTAGAGTTGCAATCTCAAGGGATCAACACATGGATAAAGTCATGCTTGTTGAATCCCTTGGCTTCAACTTAATGTCTGTCTCAATGCTTTGCGATTTTAACATGATCGTAATATTTGGAAAATATCGTTGCCTTGTACTAATGGAAGCTGACAAGTCTCTAGTATTTGAAGGGTATCGAAAAGATGATTTGTACGTGGTAGATTTCTCAGCAGGACCACAGCTTGCCGTATGTCTTCTAGCAAAAGCTTCAGAATGCTGGCTCTGGCATCGGAGGCTAGGGCATGCTGGCATGAGGAACCTCCACACCCTTGCAAAGAAGAAGCATATCATACGCATTAAGGGCGTCAAGTTCAAGAAAGATCACTTATGCGGTGCCTGTGAAGCAGGGAAGATGACGAGGGCCAAACATCCCTCGAAGACAATCATGACCACTACTCGACCCTTCGAACTGCTTCACATGGATCTTTTCGGTCCCACTCATTACTCAACTCTTACTACTACTGCTTGTCTCTATGGCTTTGTCATTTTTGATGATTATTCTAGATATACTTGGGTGCACATAATCCTTTACAAGACTGAAGTGCAGGATGTCTTCAGACGCTTCGCCAATCGAGCTATGAACAATTATGGCGCCAAGATAAAGCACATCAGAAGTGATAATGGCACTGAATTCAAGAACACTAGCCTTGATACATATCTTGATACCTTGGGCATCACACATGAATTCTCGGCTCCGTACACGCCACAGCAGAATGGCATCGTCGAACGCAAGAACAGCACACTCATTGAGATGGCCAGAATGATGCTAGATGAATACAAGACTCCAAGAAAATTCTGGCCTGAAGCCATTGATACTGCATGCCATACAATCAATTGTGTTTATCTTCACAAGCTTATGAACAAGACATCTTATGAGATCCTTACTGGCAAGAAGCCAAATGTCAGTTACTTCAGAATATTTGGAGCCAGGTGCTGGATCAAGGACCCACATCACACCTCAAAGTTTGCACCAAAAGCACATGAGGGTTTTATGTTTGGATATGGAAAGGATTCACACTCCTACAGAGTCTTCAATCTCTTTCATTACAAAGTGGTTGAAACAGTGGATGTGTGGTTCGATGAGACCAATGGTTCATAAAGAGAGCAACTGCCAAATGTGCTAGATGAAGTTCCATCCAGTGAATCAATCAAGCTAATGGGAACTGGAGAAATTATACCTTCTGAAGCTCATCCTGAAGAAGAACTTATCATCTCAGCACCTGATCAACATGAAGACAATGCTCAGCCTGAAGACATTCCTTCTAACAATGACAATGACCAGCAAGAGCAAAATCTTCGCCCTGTACATCCTCGCGTTGCCAATGAAGTGCAGATTGAAAGAATAATTGATAGCATCAATGCACCCGGTCCACTCACTCGTTCAAGGGCAACTGAGCTAGCAAATTTCTGTGGGCACTTCGCGTTTGTCTCAATAACAGAACCCAAGAAAGTTGAAGAAGCCTTCATGGAACCTGAATGGATTCAAGCTATGCAAGAAGAGCTTCATCAGTTTGAGCTGAATAATGTATGAGAACAGGTTAAGCGTCCTGATCCACGAAAGCACAATATAATAGGCACCAAATGGATATACCGCAACAAGCAAGATGAGCATGGTCAAGTTGTCAAAAACAAAGCTCGTCTCGTTGTTCAAGGATATACTCAAGTGGAAGGCATTGACTTCGATGAAACATTTGCTCCTGTGGCTAGACTTGAAGCCATACGCATACTCCTGGCCTATGCAAATCATCATAACATAATTCTATATCAAATGGATGTGAAGAGTGCTTTTCTTAATGGAAAGATTGAAGAAGAAGTGTATGTTGCACAACTGCCTGGCTTTGATGATCCAAAACATCCTGACATGGTATACAAGCTCAACAAGGCACTGTATGGCCTCAAACAAGCCCCTCTGGCCTGGTATGACACACTCAAATACTTCCTGAAGAGCAAAGGCTTCATACCTGGTTCCCTAGACCCCACTCTCTTCATGAAGACATATGATGGTGAACTGTTTGTGTGCCAAATATATGTGGATGACATTATCTTCGGCTGCACCAATCAGAAGTACAGTGAAGAGTTTGGATATATGATGCAAGAGCAATATTAGATGTCTATGATGGGAGAGCTGAAGTTCTTCCTCGGTCTTCAAATATGACAACAACGCAACGGCATCTTCATATCTCAAGAGAAGTACCTGAAAGATTGCCTGAAGAAGTTCGGTATGCAAGACTGCAAAGGCTTCACGACACCAATGCCAGCCAAACATCATCTTGGTCCCGACGACAATGGTAAAGAGTTTGATCAAAAGGTATACCGCTCCATGATTGGTTCTTTACTTTATCTATGTGCATCTAGGCCAGATATTATGCTTAGTGTTTGCATGTGTGCTCGATTTCAAGCGGCACCAAAGGAGTCGCATCACTTAGCTGTGAAGCGAATTCTTCGATATTTGGCTCACACCCCAACTCTAGGATTATGGTATCCAAAGGGCTCAGAGTTTGATCTGGTTGGATTCTTGGATGCTGATTATGCTGGTGACAAAGTTGATCGCAAGTCTACATCAGGCACATGTCACTTTCTAGGATGATCACTTGTATGTTGGTCTTCAAAGAAGCAGAACTGTGTATCTCTCTCCACTGCTGAATCTGAATAATTGCTGCTGGATCTTGCTGCGCTCAGCTTCTGTGGATTAAGCAAACACTCAAGGACTATGGCATTCATCTGAAGCAAGTGCCACTTTACTGCGACAATGAAAGCGCCATCAAGATTGCCAACAACCCAGTTCAGCACTCGAAGACAAAGCACGTTGAAATTCGTCATCACTTTCTCAGAGATCATGTTGTGAAGGAAGATATTGATATCATACACGTCAACACTGAAGAGCAATTGGCAGATATCTTCACCAACCCCTTAGATGAGAAGTGATTTTGCAAGTTACGGTGTGAGCTAAATATCCTGGAATCCTCAAATGTCCTGTGATCAGGCACACATCCTAACCCTTATGCATATTGATGACTTAGATGTGCAACACACGAAGTAAAGTATATCTTCGATCAATGAAGACATACATTCTAAGTGTGAATACATTAATGTGGAATTTGACTTCGGAGCGCCACGATAATTGTGCGCTGTGTCTGGGTCTAATACTTCCTATACGGTGGGTAACGCCACCACCAAATGTTCTATTTTGAAGTGTTTCACTCATGGCGTTACATTTGCTATGTCTTCACATTTAGCTTGGCTTCAATCTCAACATATCTTCATGATTGTCCTCTACAGCATTCACTTATAGCTATGTCTTCTTGTTGAATCTTTTGAACTAAGTGAATGTGATCGGACCCTAACCTCTCTATGCTTTGTATCTCAAGTTCTATCTCTCCAAATCATATGCATTCTATTGAAACTGTCGAATGTCTTCTCTGTGTCCTTGTCAGCAGAAGATACAGAGACAACCATTAAGTCCGTTTTCAATGCTCGTTCCTCCACATAAAACCCAGAGAAGTAGGAACGACCACCCGACAATCCAGGCGTGCGTGGGACGTGGAACAAACCCCAAAATTCCGCATAATGGCCACGTGTTCCTCAGATGCGAATCGCCAGGGGAACCTGTGTAATAACGCAGTGCCGCCCCTGTACCTATAAATACACACTTCATAGCGGTCATTATCTCTTCTTCCACTCTCGCATGAACCCTAGCGCCACCGCTAGCCCTCGACGACGCCGGCGACGAAGCGCTTCGCTGCCACAACCTCTCCGACGCCGTCTTCACGCCGACTGCGGACATCGTCCTCTCCGCCGTCGCCGTAGGTGTCCTCCGTCGCCAAGTTAGGGCACGGAAGATCGAACTGCTCGGCCTCATCTTCCACTCCGTCTAGCAGTTCTTAGTGTGGTAAAGAAAACTTCCTTTTTACAGAACCGTTGATCCTATGGCTTTGTCACTTTCTACCACAAGCAGTTTCTATCCACTCAAGTTAGATCTCTCTCATACTGCATCTCATAACATGCCTTGTATATTCACTTATGCTTCAGAAAGTAGTTAGATTCCTCACTTGTACTGATCTGTGGATTCGTACAAATCTGGAACCAACTCCTTATCTATGAGTGAATGTCTTCGCACGATGAGGTCAATGTCTTCTAAACTGATTTATCTTCAAAATCTTCTGAGAATGCATATGACCTCTTCCCCTTCCCTCGCACCTTAATGCTGTCACAGGTACATGTCTGTGGGAGAATCCTTCGGTTCTCATAGTCTGCATTCACTTGCAGAATTCTTACAGCATCACATAAATTCTCCCGAAGCCAGTTCTTGTTTGTCCAGCAAGCGAAAACCTTTGAAGCCTTTGAACGTGTTGAAGCCTTTCAGTTTAAAGTTTATGGCTTCAGAGAAATCAGCAAGGAAGGGTGGCAGAAAGCATCGTGGAGAAACATCTAAAGATCTGCTAGATGACCTCTCAGAACTGTACAAGACAGATCTTGAAGAGGATTACAATCAGCGCAAGACCCGAATCCAATGGATTCGAAGATATTGGGCCGAACAATGGTTCAAATACCGATTTGTAACCCAGGAATATGCTGAGAAAAATGCCATCAAGAGACCATGGGGAGACATCCTATACAAGAATCTTCTACCCAGGTCCAGAGATGAAGCCATTGAACAAGGCTTCTATCCCTGCATGGTCCGTGGGCCACAGCCTGCTGATGCACACCCATCGTCACTACTATGGTGTCGTGACGACAATCTGTTCAAGTGCAACTTCCAGTTTGCCCAGAACTCAGCGAAGCAAAACAAGAAGACATTGGGACTAGACTTCAACCCTGGTCCCTCAGCTCCAAGGGTTGATGGCACACGAGATACAGAACCCAATGTCATCGGTCCTTTCTACAACCTTGAAGGCCTCATCACCCACATCTTGGTTCAAGGGACTGCAGTGAATGTGCCTGCAGCTGACGCTGAATCAGATGAAGCACCTGCAGCGCCAAAGACAAAGAAGCTGAAGAAGCCTAAAGCTTCAAAGCCTGCCCCTTCACCAAAATCTCACGGGCGAAGCCACTGGCAACTGCACCTCCTGAAGACAGTGTGCAGTCCGAAGACTTATCACGCATCTCCAAGCCCCAGAAGGTCAAGATGCCTCTGCCTCACACCGGCCAAGAGCTAACAACTGCTGCCATTCTGCGCAATGATGCCATCAATCTGTCAAGTGATGAAGATCTTGCAGATGACGCTCTTGAGCAACTCATTAAGAGCAAAGAAGAAGCAGAAATCTTCAATGATCTGCCTCTCTTTGATGTAACCATCATCCACAACTTCATTGACGAGTCGTTTGACACGCCAAACATCAGCTTTGAAGATCTGCAACTACCCATTGGCCTCAGTGTCGCCTTCCAAGGCACCATTGCTTCAGAGCTAGCTGTCGCCCAGTGCATTGTTGAACTGAAGCAAAAGATTGACTATGAAAAGGCTTAGTTCAAGAAGCATATGGCCAAGCTCAGCATGCAAGAAGTGAAAAACTTCAAGACAATGATGCACGAGCTCAAGGAAGCCTTTGTAAAGAAACGTGCAGAAGCTCAGGGTTCGCGTGAGCGCATGAAGGCTCTGGCTGACAGATGTGTGCAAGCCTACAATGAGGCTGAGAAGCGCAAGGCCCTTGGGCGTCCTGGCATCGACCCCAGGATGGCCGCAAAGAAGAAGAAGAAGCCCGCTACGGCTGAACCCGACGCACCAATGCAGGAAGCAGTTCCCATTGTCTTCCCAACTAGACTGACTGGCTCGAAGCCAAAAAGCTGGTCAACCGCTTCAGAGCTCAAGAAGATGAGGATTGCTGAGGCTGAAGCCAGGAAGAGGAAACATCCTGAAGCCTCTCCTGCTGCCCCCTCCAAGAAGAAGAGGAAGACCAAGAAAGATCGGGCTGCTCCCACAGAGCCTTTGATAGTTGAACCTATTTCTATGGTTTATCCTGACGCTGAACGTCAACTGACAATCCATGAGCCTGCTTCCACAGAGGCTCATGAAGCTGAAGACTTTCCAGCAGCTGATCCCATCGCTGCTGAAGACATTGGTCAACATGACCATGTAGAAGACGGTGCAGTCCTTCCTCAGCTTGAGAACAGCAAACTCATCAGCATTGGTCGTCCACTGACGCCAATTGCACAGAATGCTTCATGGGCAGATCGCCCACAAGAGGAAGAAGACCTTGAGGCCCAGCCAACTCCAACTCCACAGGCGTCGCCTGCGTTGCGCAGGCTTCGCAAAGGTCCAAGGCCTCAAATCTCTGCTGAAGACAATCCGGCTGCATCAGTCGCGGAAGAAGAAGTCGCACAAGTTGCTACTCCCCTGTCCCACCAAGAAGCAGTTCTCAAGGAGAACGTGATTGAAAATCTTGCGGCTGCCACCACCACCAATGAAGCTAATGTGGAGCCCTCCCCAACAAAAGCATCAGAAGACAGCGAAGCCACTGATCCCGACACTTCTGTTCCTGAGGCTGCTGCCGGTCCCCAGTTCGACTATCATGTTGAGCACAGGCCTCAGGTACAGAAGCCAATCCCAAGATTGCCAAGGTTCCTAGGTCCTGCATCAGCACCTGGCTCCTTCAATATCAATGGCTTCAGAGCAGACAACACATTCTTCAATAGCTCCAGGAACCCCTACTCAAGGGAAAGGATATCATCTGATCGGTTCTGGAGCTATCCGCAGCGAAGCTATTACTCATGTATTCTTTACAACCAAGGTCGCATCTTCCCGCACAAGCGCCTTGACATTGAAGCTATAGCTGGTCTGCCCTGTCTGGAAGAAGCTCTGGATTGCTTCAAGGAAGTTGGACTGCTGCCGTTCGTTACTGACCAAGAGCATTGGAATGAAGAGTTGCTGCTCCAATTCTATGCCACACTTCACATCCGCGGATATAGCAGAGATCCGAAGACTTGGGTCCTGGAGTGGATGACAGGAAACATTCATCACGAAGCCAATGCCTTTGACATCATTGAGCTCACTGGTTTGCCCACTCCTGGCGATCTCTACGAGCATGGCTGTCAGCTTCATAGTGAAGCTATCGAGCGCATCTTTCAGAAGCCTGAACCTAATATGAGTCAGATGCTCAGCATGATGAAGCCATTGCCCCAAGATGCTGCTTATCCCATGGAGTTCTTCGTTGAAGACCTTGAGTATCTGCCAAGAACCATTTATCACATCATCAGGCGAACTCTCTGGCCCATCAAAGGGCACTCTCCACATGCCAAGCTTGAGGGTGCAATGAAGACCTTGGTCTTCTATATTCTTCATGGAAAATGCTTCAATGCACAGGACTTCTTCATTCGCCAACTTGCTGCATCAGGCTCTGATCTGTTTGGTTTGAAGTTCTACGCCCCATGGGTAATGCGGCTGATCAAACTTCACTCCGCTATCTCATATCAGCCATCTGCTCGCAATCATCGGATTTTTCTGCCTGATGTGGATATGTCTATTGAAGCCATCTATCCTGAGCCTGCCAAAGAACCTCTAAGTCTTCAAAATGCAGAGCATCAGAGTTTCTCTCAGAACATTGAAGGAGTTGAAGCAGTCACTCATGTGTATCCTTTGGCTGGCACTACACGTGCACCACATCCAGCTTCCACTGAAGCCACTGATAGTACAACTGTTCCACGACCCAAGAAGCGCACTCGTGTTCTCAACAACCGAGAGCTTCTTGTGGCTCTTCATCGGAAACAGGATAGGCATCATGACTGGCTGAAGCGTCAGATGAAAAGCCTCTTGGTGGATGTTAATCGCGTTCGCAATCTTGCCACCAAGAATGCCTTTGTTTCCCATGAAACCTCTCGCCGCACATGGAAAGGGCTAACGCTGATGTGTTCTGAAGATGATCTTCAAGAGGATGGCTTCACTCAGCGTTTCAAGTTTGACTCCACACCTCCTCGAAGGGCTGTGCTGCTACGAACTCCATCCCTTGAAGACTCTGAGTTCTCTTCCTCTGCTGCAACTATGACTGCCAGAGTTATCAAGGATGAAGACGATGCTACTTCACCGCCACCTCCTTCAGCACGCTTCGACTCTGCTCCAAGCTCTTCAGCACCGCCAAACACCACCAACGACCCTGCTACTTCACCTACTCCTCATGGGAATGAGTAGATGCTCTATGTCTTCAAACCTTTTTGGTCCTTACTGACAAAAGGGGGAGAAGCATATGAGGTTGATAGTCTTCAAGCGGGTCCATATGGGTGGGTGGTTTATATTTTGCTTCATGATTACAACTCTCGTTTTGCTACATTTGGTTCTTTGAGTTGTAACACTTAAACTCGATGGTCGTCTGCTACTTATCTGCCACCATGTTTTGCGATGATAAATTCCGCATGTGCGACGATAAATTCCGCACTTAGATCATTCTGCAGACGTCCATTTTCCATTATGCATGTCATTATCTTCATATGCCTTCACACGCATAGTGGATTGTCATCATAAGTTGAAGTGGATCTCCACAAGTACAACCTGCCATGTGCATTTGCATTCCAAAAGCAAATTACTTATATGCACATCATCAGGGGGAGCCCTTGCAACTTATGAAGACAATTCCTTACCCTTTACAAGTTCACAGATTATATTCCCCGTTGAAAACTTCAACTAGTTTGTCATCAATCACCAAAAAGGGGGAGATTGTAAGTGCATCTAGTGCCACCCCTAGTTGGTTTTGGAGTATTGATGACAAACCTAGTTGAGGGACTAATGTGTTTGTGAGAATTGCAGGATAACACAGGTAGAAGTCCCTCATTGATTCGGTTTTCCTACCAGAGATGACCCCTAAAAATGTATGAAGACATTGAAGTCAAAGGTGGTATATGAATATATTCACATTGAAGACTATGACAAGAGAAGACACCACATGAAGCCTATGGAGCTCGAAGACTTAGATCTTTCGTAGTTCTCTTTCTTTTGTGTTGAGTCATAGGAACCACCGTACTGTTAAGTGGGGTCCAAGAGAACCAGTCAGAATGACTATAGTGATGCCTAACCAAAACCTATGTCTTCGAGTGAACACTATGAGAACGAATATTGTCCAGAGTCGGACAAGTCAGCTTCGCTTGCAGCCCAAGTAAAGTTGTCGTGTGAGTTTGAAATCTGACCGTTGGAACACGTGTCAGTTCCTTAGTGACCCAGGGTCATTTTGGACAAATCAGGTCGGGTTGCCAAGTGGCTATAAATAGCCCACCCCCTACAACCATAAACGGTTGGCTGCTCAGATTGAGAGTACGACTTTTGTCGTTTGAGAGCAACCCACCTCGAAGCCTTTGAGAGAGAATTCCTTGCGAGGATAAAGCCCTAACAACCCAGAGCCAAAGAGAATTAGGCATCACTTAAGTCTTCTTGTCTGTGTGATCTGAAGACTTATTACACTTGAGGACTGTGCATCCTCCAGCCGGTTAGGCGTCGCATTCTGAGCATCCAAGAGACACTGTGGATTGCCGGTGAACGAAGTCTGTGAAGGTTTGGGAATCTACCTTGAAGACTTACCATAGTGATTGGGCGAGGTCCGTGTGACCTTAGCTCAAGGGGAATACGGTGAGGACTGGGTGTCCTGAGCTGCGTGTTCAGGACTGGGTGTCCGGGACTGTGTGTCCTAAGGTTTAAATACCTAGCCGCCCTAACCAGACGTACAGTTGTCACAGCAACTAGAACTGGTCCAACAAATCATTGTCTTCAGCGAGTCACTGGTTCCATCTTCCCTTCCCTTTACTTACTATTACTCCTTGTGAAGTCATTGTATGTTCGCACTATCTTTTGTCTTCACTGAGTGACTGCATGTTCTGTGTGGCTTCACAATATCTTCCTACCTGATCCTTACTACATTGCTGCTATTAGTCATTATGCTTTCACCATTGAATACTTGACTATGGCTTTCCTAGTGTAGTCTACCTTCCACTGCAAGGTAATAGGTTTATTTCTATCATTTGTCTTCATAACTTCCACGTTTTGAAGACTTTCTTAAAAAACGCCTATTCACCCCCCCTCTAGTCGATATAACGCACTTTCACCTTTCTTCGGTGCTCATTGTTATTATGAGACTTGTGCAATAGATTTTTTGTACTCATGAGTTCCGTTGTGTGCCGACCATCATTGAAAACAATAAGAGCGCTAGCTTTCGGCTTCACCCAGTCTGAGGTCCGGCTCGGGTGACCCGATCGTGACAATCGCAGAGGTGCTCCCTTTACTCCCTAGCCGAACAATCGGGAACGTAGGGGTAAACACAGGAGCGAGGCAACCCAGCTTGCAAATCGCTTAAGTCAATATGGTGCATATTGTGGCGTAATACACGAACAAGGAACGAAGCCGTACAAGTATAATCATATGCAAGAGGAAAAGCTTCATAAAGGAAGGCCCCAAATAAACGGGGTATTTGAATTTATGCGTCACAAACAAAGTTTGGACAAGGAAATTTTTTATAAGCAACTTTTTTTCCAAAAAAGTATAATGCTTGGTCGAACCGAACACAAGTTAGAAATTAAAGCTTTGAGCATGAAAGCGACTTAGATGGTTAATGTGCTCAGTATTGATGACGCGGTCCGAGCTTGATGCGGGGCAAGGTTCCATCCCCCAAGCCGGTCCCGAGGTGGCGGAGTGGAGAGCTCGACACGCCGAAGTGGTGACATAGCACAGTCAATGCAGACCGGCAGAGTGATGCCGAAGTCCCCGGATCATTTTCCTGTGCACAAAAAGTAGTGCAAACCGGAGATAATAGTAATAATAATAATTAAAAAATCATTGCATAATAAATAATTTATGCAAAGTGAGTAATAAAAGAAATATGGCTTGGCGCCGAAGTCAATGTCGATGCAGGGCATCGGCGTGATGCGGTAAAGGCGTGGAAAAGCCTGAATTCACAGGTCGGTCCGAGTTCCGGATGTGGCATTCGCCGAACTATGCATGGAAACTGACCGAACCACCAGGCGACCATCGTTAATGCAGCCATCATTTGATAGACCTGTGTACAGATGATGGACAAACCAGAGTAATAATTCCTTGGGAAAAATAAACCCAAACAAGCAAAAAATACTAGGATTGGTAGCACCTGGTTTATTTGTTGTAGCAATCCGAAGAAAGGTGATTCCCAAAATTGGGACTCGATCCGCACACCCATTGCCTGAATGGCGATAAAGCGACGATACGTCGATGCTGGCAAAGGTTGGCTCGCCGAGGCAAAACCCTCGGTCCAGCTAACATGACGGAGCTGGTCGGCTAGTGACGCCGAAGTCTCCGGAGTAGGTTGATGAAGAGATGGCGAAGCCCCCGGTCTAGCCGAGATGTCGAAGCCTCGATGTCAGCCGATGAGTCGAAGTAGGTCGGCGTGACAGACACCAGCTTGAAGAAGCAATAGTGCGGCCCTGCCGATGCAGGTCGTGACGTGGTCGATGCCGGCTTGATGAAGTGACCGTGCGGCGATGCCGGTATGCCCGCTCCATGTAATCCGTGGGGCGGCGATGTTGGTGATGATTTATCCTTCGCGATGCCGAACTCTTGTTCGGCTTGCCGTGATGATGATCCGAAGAAATTGAGCTTGGCTCAATAAAGTGACAGCGTGTCTAGCGCAGGTCGGCAGCCGTAGAGCAACGTTATCAGGCTGGTTTGACACCAGCGTGATGGTGAAGATCATATTGAAAAAGACTTCAAAATTAACGGGACGCGTTTGGGAACAAAACACAATACCCCATACAAAACTTCCTTCAAAAAGGATGTCCGAAATCCCGTTCATAAAAAAGATAAATTCGGGTCGGATTTGTTCTCGCGCAGAAAACAGATCCAAAAAGTGATGCATTAATCGGAAGGTTCCCAGAGTTTGGACGATTGGATCGAGATGAAATTTTAAGGGGTGGTAGATATAGTAATTCCGCAGCCGATCAACGGTTGGATCTTCCAAAGGACGTCCGAGCTAGAATCTGGAAATCACACCCTAAACTCGTCCAGATTCCCGTCCAGATTGGATAGGGCTCCGGTATATTATAGATTGCCGAAGATTCCTCCATTGGAACTCGACGAAATTTTTCATGGTCTTTGAAGACTCAATTCTGCACAATTCCACCAAAGGGATCGTCAAAGCGATGCTCTAAGAGGTGGTGGAAGCGGATACAAGTTCACTGTTTGGAAAAACAGCACGGTCGCTTGAGGGCAATGTTGATGTTGAGCCCCCGAGCTCCATAGATGATTTCTCCGTGATCTTGATAGTGATCGGAGTTGATGTTTGATGAAGGCCCTCGTCCGAACATGGTGATCCGAACACGGGGCGCAATTCTTGGTCGAACCAAGGTGACCAGTCGAGGTGGTGACGAAGATGCCGAAGTCGCAGTTGATCTGCAGGCGAGCCATCGATCCTTTTGTCGATCACACAGCGGAACTCTTAATGAAAGCACCAATGTCGGTGTCAAAACCGACGGATCTCGGGTAGGGGGTCCCGAACTGTGCGTCTAGGCCGGATGGTAACAGGAGGCAGGGGACACGATGTTTTACCCAGCTTCGGGCCCTCTTGATGGACGTAAAACCCTACGTCCTGCTTGATTAATATTGATGATATGGGTAGTACAAGGGTAGATCTACCACGAGATCAAGGAGGCTAAAACCCTAGAAGCTAGCCCATGGTATGATTGTATGTTGTATATGATCTATCGACTAGCCTGGCCCTGGTTTATATAATGCACCAAAGGCCTAGGTTAACAAGAGTCCTAGCCGAATACGCCGGTGGGGAGAAGTCCTTGTCTTGATCGCCAAGTCTTGTGGAATCTTCCTTGTATGCGGCAGCTGTCCGAACTGGCCCATGAGTATACGGCCACGGGGGTCCTCGGTCCAATCTATCAGATCGGGAGATGACGTGTTGAGTACCCCCTAGTCCAGGACACTGTCAGTGTCCTTCCCTATGTCCGCCACTTCCTCCAAAGTTACTTTTCTTCAAGCATGGGGGCTGCGAGGAAATGAAGGCCGGAGGGAAATGAAGATCAGAGATGAGAACCAAGGATTAAGAAAGCAGAGAATTCTTGACATGGATTCGAAGGAGGCTGGGTTACCTATCGGCGGCTGGCGGGAAGAAACTTCCCATTCCCCGGCAGTACCTGTTACTAGCAGGCGTCTCGCGTCCTCTCCCTCCATGGGGGCAGCCTCAATACGAACGGACCTGGCAGAGGGAGCCCTTGCCGGAGATCCCCCTCCCTGGGTGTTGCTCATAGTGGGGGCTGAAGTAGCCGCTGCCTGCTGTCGGGAATCTCTCTGAGGGCTCCCACCAGTTCCCTTGGCGGGCGACAGGGGAACTTCAACATGACCGCCCGTGGACGCGGTCTGGCCCATGCCTTCGTGTAGTGGACTATTGTCTACTACGCAACTTTATTCTTATAGACACGTGTTGGGCCTCCAAGTGTAGAGTTTTATAGGACAGTAGCAATTTTCCCTCAACTAGATGACCTAAGGTTTATCAATCTGTGGGAGGCGTAGGATGAAGATGGCCTCTCTCAAACAACCCTGCAACCAAATAATAAAAAGTCTCTTGTGTCCCCAACACACCAAATACAATGGTAATTTGTATAGGTGCACTAGTTCGGCGAAGATATGGTGATACAAGTGTAATATGGATAGTAGATATTGATTTTTTGTAATAAGAACCATTAAAAACAGCAAGGTATCCATTGATAAAACGGAGCACAAGCGGTATTGCAATGCTTTAAAATGAGGCCTAGGGTCTGTACTTTCACTAGTGCAATCTCTCAACAATGCTAATACAATTGGATCATATAACCATCCCTCAACATGCGATGAAGAATCACTCCGAAGTTTCTATCTAGCGGAGAACATAAGAAGAAATCGTTTGTAGGGTACGAAACCACCTTGAAGCTATTCTTTTCGATCGATCTATCCAAGAGTTTGTACTAAAATAACACCAAATAATTTCAGATTCAGAATACTCAATCCAACACAAAGAACCTCAAAGAGTGCCCCAAGATTTCTACCAAAGAAACAAAGACAAGAACGTGCATCAACCCCTATGTGTAGGTTACCCCAATGTCACCTCAGAAATCCGCGAGTTGAGTTCCAAAACATATATCAAGTGAACCAAAATAATAACCCACTATCACCACGGGTATTCATATGCAAGAAATATATGAAGTGATCTCAAATCCATAAAAGTATTCAATCCAATAAAACGAAATCTCAAAGGGAAAACTCACTTGATCACAACAAGATGGAGAGGGGAAAACACCATATGATCCAACTATATTAACAAAGCCCCCGATACATCAAGATCGTGCCATCAAGAACACGAGAGAGAGAGAGAGAGAGAGAGAGAGAGATTAAACACATAGCTACTGGTAGAAACCCTCAGCCCCAAGGGTGGACTACTCCCTCCTCATCATGGCGGCCGTCGGGATGATGAAGATGGCCACCAGTGATGATTCCCCCCTCCGACAGGGTGCCGGAATGGGGTCTAAATTGGTTTCTCGTGGCTACATAGGCTTGCGGCGGCGGAACTTCTGATCTAGGATTACCCCATGGGTTTTTGGAATATTTGACGATTTATAGGGCGAAGAGAGGCTACGGGAGGCCACCAAGGTGGGCGCAACCCACCTGGGCGTGCCTGGGCCCCCAGGTGCGCCCTGGTGGGTTGTGCCCCCTCGGGGCACCCCCAGGTGCTGCTCTGGCCCATTGGATATCTTCTCGCCCAGAAAAAATCCACAAAAAGTTTCGCGGTGTTTGGACTTCGTTTGATATTGATTTCCTGTGATGTAAAAAACAAGTAAAAAACAACAACTGGCAATGGGCACTTGGTCAATAGTTTAGTCCCAAAAAATGATATAAAATTGCTATAAAATGATTGTAAAACATCCTAGAATGATAATATAACAGCATGAATACTTCATAAATTATAGATACGTTGGATACGTATCAACATCCCCAAGCTTAATTCCTACTCGTCCTCGAGTAGGTAAAAGATAAAAGAAATAATTTATGAAGTGTGAATGCTAGCAAAGTGCAGAAGTTTGATCAATGATAAATCAATCACTTTCCTTAGCATCATAATAGCAACTCTTTCTCATAAAACTCATCATGACAAAGTAGCAACCAATTCACATGTTAAGGTTCAAACAATGAATTCCCTTGAAACTATGTTCTCAGTCACCAAGCAACTGTAATTCAACTTATTCAATAGAGTAAGAGCTCCACATACTGAACCATCATATAGTCTTCTATGATTGCTAATACTCACCGCATACACATGAGCAAAACGTATCAGCCGGACACATAGAAAGATAGGGGCTTATAATTTCGCCTCCCAACATATTCACCTCAAGGGTGATGTCAACAATAATAACTCATTCTACCCATATCCAACTGGATATATGTGCCTAGATCTTTCCTCACCACATGATGCTTGCCAAAATAGAAAATGAAAAGGAATAGAGAGAAAAGCTTTGACTCTTGCATGAAAGTAAATACATAAAAGTAAAAGGTAGGCCCTTCGCAAAGGGAAGCAGAGGTTGTCATACGCTTTTTGTTTGTATACTCAATCCCTTAGTGCAAAAGAACATCACGTTATATTGCCCCTTATGATAGCCACCTTTATTATGCAGTTTGTCGCTTTTATTCTTTGCCATCACAAGTTCGTACAATGCTCAATTTTCTCTTACACTAAATGATCTAACACTTTCAGAAGCAATTTTTATTGCTTTATTGCACCGATGACAACTTACTTGAAGGATCTTACTCAATCCTTAGGTAGGTATGGTGGACTCTTGAAAATAAGATTTGTGTTTAAGGGTTTTTGGATGCACAAGTAGTATCTCTACTTGGTACAGAATATTTTGGCTAGCAAAGATGGGGGGACAAGCACCACATGTTGAAGGATCTATGACAATATAACTTATATGTGAATATGAACAAACATAAATCATTACGTTGTCTTCCTTGTCCAACGTCAACAATTTTGGCATATAATATTTTGATGGGGGCTCACAATCACAAAAGATTTCCAAGATAGTGTATTTGCATGTGAAAGTTCTCTTCCTTCTACTAACCATTCATGAATTGCTTGTATGACCAATATTGTGATTGTCAAGCTTCAAAAGATTTCACTTTCTAAACCCAATGTGAAGCTACCACTAGGCATGGTATGAACATATAATTTCAGCTTCATTATATTCCGTTTGGTAAAACGTTTGGCAACGGAGCACCGACCGAACTTTGCGCCGGCCGCGTCCACGTACGCTCCGTCCCAGGCACGCAGCAAGCGACATGTAGGATGCAGGCCATCCATCGCTGCCTTTCTCCAACCTCCCGCATATCTCGCCTCATCCCCGTCTCCCAGCTCCCGTGGATCTCGCCCCATCCCTCGTCTCCTGCCTCCATGATTGCAGCACGCAGCGCCAAGGCCCGCATCTCCTGCCTCCATCGCTGCAGCGCTTGAGTAGCTCGCCGTCGGCCATGGAAGATGCAAATCCCCGCCGACCATGGACGTAGATCTCACCCCGCCACGCTTGCAGCCCCGAACGCCATTGGATGCAGGAAGGGTGTTGACCAATCCCATTACCGTTGGTTGCAACTCCCACGTGCCTCGTGCTTCTGCTCCGCCGACGAGCCGGATGGCGATGGACGACACCAGAGGCTTCTGTAGAACTGTCACACCCCTCATGATGCAACCGTTTACAAAAAAGTTTCATCCCCCTAGATGGAAAGCTTCAACCGGGTGTAGAGAAAGCTACAAGCGGTCAACGCCATCATGGGAAAGCTACAACTATTGACATAAAATGCTACAACCTTCAATGAAAAAAGCTTCAACCAAAACAACACAAAAAGTTCTGACCAAGTGCTTCTAAAAAGAAAATAGCTACACCCATTGGTAGAAAAGCTTCAACCATAGTTGGAAAAAGCTCCAACCATTGAGAAAGAAAGCTACAACTAGACACTATGCAAATCAGAAAAGTTGCAACCGCTAACAGAAATGCTTCAATCGTATGCGTGAAAACTTCAACTAGCAACCGGCGAGGGGGAAAGCCACGAGCGGTGCCGAGTGTGGGCATGTCGGATATGCTACATTGTTTTTTTGCTGGAGCTGGCATTTTATTTTGCTACGACCGTGTGAAATTGTTGCTGCTACTGGCACCATGAGAATAGATGCATTTTTAGTGAGCTCGTCGCCAGGGCACTGTGTTCGGCGAACCATAGCCACCGGAGTGCGCCGTCCTACATCAGAACTGCGAGCGCTCCCACCGGAGCTGCAACCACGGGCACAACTATTGCATCCACAGAGGCGAGAAACGCAGTAGGCGACGCCGGACTAGGGCGGCGACCGGCTGCAAGTGCAGTATCTAGCAGTGCGGGGCAGCGGAGGGAGGAGTTCCAGGCGAGGGGGTGGCAGTCGGCGGCCGGGATGACATCCAGGCAATAGGGGGCGGCGCCTGCGCAGCGCACGAAGAGGACGAAGGAGATGGGAAAGTCAACTGGCATATTGGATGGTTGGAGCGCACTGAATCAAACGGCTAGGGCTAGACCGGCCCAACAGTTGGGCCGGTGCACCAGCACAGATCACTACGCATTCAATTTATTCAAAAATTTACTCATAGGATATAAGTGAAGCACAAGAGTACATGACAAGCTACTCTAAAAAGATATAAATGAATATCAAACAAGTAGTTAAGTAAATGGGTAGCCAATTATGGATTCTCTCTTCTTTAAAGACTTTCAAATCTAAGTATTTTATATAAAGAACAAGCAAAACAAAATAAAATGACATTCCAAGCATAGCACAACTCATGTGAAGAAGCAAAAACTTAGGCTCAACCGATACTAACCGATAATTGTTGAAGAAGAAAGGTGGGATGCCTACCGGGGCATCCCCAAGCTTAGATGCATGAGACTTCTTGGAATATTAGCTTGGGATGCCTTGGGAATCCCCAACCTTGAGCTTTTGTGTCTCCTTAATTCCTCTTATATCACGGTTTCCCTAAATCTTAAAAACTTAATCCACACAAAACTCAACAAGAACTCATGAGATAAGTTAGTATAAACCAATGCAAAAACCTTATCATTCTCTACTGTAGCAAACCACTAAAATTATTATTCAACATTTCATACTAAATGCCTCTGCATATTTAATACTCCTACCCTCAAATAGAATCATTAAACAAGCAAACATATGCAAACAATGCAAACATAACAGCAATCTGCCAAAACAGTACAGTCTGTAAAGAATGCAAGAGTATCAATACTTATTTAACTCCAAAAATTATGAAAACTTACCAAGATGTAGAAAATTTTTCATAGCTTATTGTGCAAAAAGTTTTGACATTTTATGACATTCTTACTTTTCTCGGGAATTTTTGCAACATGGATAAACTTTCTGTTTTGAAACAGCAACACATAGACTTGCAAAATAACCATGGTAAAGGCTATCCTTGGCATTTTTATTGAAAATAAAGATGCAAAACATTATTCTAAATAACAGAAAGCAAATCCCAACAAAAGAAAATGATGCTCCATGCAAAACACATATCATGTGACGAATAAAAATGTAGCTCCAAGTGAGGTTACCGATAATGTTGTAGATGAAAGAGGGGATGCCTTCAGGTGCATCCCCACGCTTAGTTGCTTGGATCTTCCTTGAGTATTACCCTGGGGGTGCCTTGGCATCTCCAAGATTAGGGTCTTGTCACTCCTTATTCTCCTCATATAAACATCTCACCCGAAACTTGAAAACTTCAACCACAGAAAACTTAACAGAACTTCATGAGATAGGTTAGTATGATAAAGCAAATCATTCACTTTGGTACTGTCAAAGAGTAGATTCGTAATTGTTCTCACACAATGCCTACTGCACCTTATCATTTCCAAAATTTATATTGAGCAATAAGCCATAGGAACTAGGAAACAAGCATTGAAAAAAGAATCTGTCAAAAACAGAACAATATGTAATGATCTGAAAAACAACCATACTTCTCCTACTCCAAAACTTCTGAAAAATTAGGAAAACCTAAGAAATTTGTATATCAACCGTTTTCAAACAGAATCGGGATTTTATCATGCTTCTGTATAAAGCAAAAATTATTTTACTGGGCGCTAAAGTTTCTGTTTTTCAGCAAGATCAAATCAACTATCACCATAGACCATCCCAAAGGTCTTAATTGGCACTTTATTGAAAAGAAAGCTATAAAACATGATTACTACAGTAGCTTAATCATGTGAACACACAAAAACAATAGGGGTAAATGTTGGGTTGTCTCCCAACAAGCACTTTTCTTTAATGCCTATTAGCTAGGCATGATGATTTCAATGATGCTCGCATAAAAGATAAGAATTGAAACACAAGAGAGCATCATGAAGCATATGACTAGCACATTTAAGTATAACCCACTTCCTATGCATATGGATTTTGTGAGAAAACAACTTATGGGAACAAGAATCAACTATCATAGGAAGTCAAAACAAGCACAAGTTCAAAACTTTCAACATATAAAGAGAAAACTTGATATTATTGCAATTCCTACAAGCATAAGTTCATCCCTCATACTAATTTTCAGTATCATCATGAAAAAATTCAACAATATGACCATCACATAAAGCATTCTTTCCATGATCCACAAGCATAGAAATTTTTTTACTCTCCACATAAGCAAATTTATTCTCATGAATAGTAGTGGGAGAAAACTCAACAAAATAACTATCATGTGATTGAAAATTAAAATCATGATGGCAAGTTGCATGGTTATGATTATTATTTATATCATACATGTCATCACCATAATCATCTTTCATAGCAACTTTGTTATCATAGTCAATTGATGCCTTTTACAAAATGGTTGATTCATCACTAAATAAAGTCATGACCTCTCCAAATCCACTTTCATCATTATAATCATCATAAATAGGAGGCATGCAATCATTATAACAAATTTGCACATCAAATCTTGGGGGACTAAAAATATCATCTTCATCAAACATCGCATCCCCCAGCTTATGGTTTTGCATATCATTAGCATCATGGATATTCAAAGAATTCATAGCGCCAGAAAATAGCTTGATGTCTACTACGCAACTTTATTCTTGTAGACACGTGTTGGGCCTCCAAGCGCAGAGTTTTGTAGGACAATAGCAATTTTCCCTCAAGTGGATGACCTAAGGTTTATCAATCCGTGGGAGGCGTAGGATGAAGATGGTCTCTCTCAAGCAACCCTGCAACTAAATAATAAAAAGTCTGTTGTGTCCCCAACACACCAAATACAATGGTAATTTGTATAGGTGCACTAGTTCGGCGAAGAGATGGTGATACAAGTGTAATATGGATAGTAGATATTGATTTTTGTAATAAGAACAATAAAAAAGAGCAAGGTAGAAATTGATAAAACGGAGCACAAATGGTATTGCAATGCTTTAAAATGAAGCCTAGGGTCCGTACTTTCACTAGTGCAATCTCTCAACAATGCTAATATAATTGGATCATATAACCATCTGTCGGATTTCGGGCTCCGCAGACCCTAGAAAGGGTCAAACTCTGGGGTGTGTACGAAGAACTCAACCTCCCCAGTCTGCCTACTCGCTAATCTCATGGCCTAGCTCAATGAACTGGAAGGAAATGAGACACGGCAGTTTACCCAGGTTCGGGCCACCTTGCGGTGTAAAACCCTACTCCTGCTTTGTAGTGGATTGGCCTCGAGGGGTCGAGGATGAACTAGTATAGTGGGAGAACAACCTTGGGAGGAGGCGTGTTCTTGTGATCGAGTGGGTTGGTGAGCTGGTGAGGATGGAATGGATCCGATCCCTCTCTACGGTGTTGGTGCTGCCCTATTTATAGTGGCCTTGGTCCTCTTCCCAAATGAAGGCGGGAAGGGATCCCACAACGGCCAAATTCGAAGGGAGACAACTGTACATATTATCCTGACAAAATTAGTCTTCGCCTGCAAAGATTCTGGCCGTGACGCCGTGGTGGGCTCGGCGATGATCTTCGTCCTGCCGTCCTGGTGGTCTTGGTCTTGTTGCACCAGAATGGAAACCTTGGGCTGATTCCTCGGGACTCCGCGGCTGCGCTTGCCTCCTTAGCACCAAAGAGGAAACTATTGTCCGGCGTCTGCTGGCGCCCGCCTGGCCTTGGTTGTCATGGCTCACATCATCCAAACCTCACGAGGTGAGCTTGCATAGAAATATCCGCTCCTTAGGAGCCAGCCTGAGGAGGCCGCCCCTTCTGGAGGTCTTGGTGTCGTCCGCCTTGCGAGGCTTGGCCCCTCGTGAGGGTCTTGAGTTGTTGATGCTGAAGGTGGTCTGTACCAGTCCGTCGATGGAGCCACGCTGTGGGCTGCAGGCAGGCAAGTCTGGGTACCCCCGTTCCCAGAACAGAAACCTTTGGCTGATTCCTCGGGACTCCGCATCTGCGCTTGCCTCCTTAGCACCAAAGAGGAAACTGTTGTCCTGTGCCCGCTAGCGCCCGCCTAGCCTTGGTCGTCATGGCTCACGTCATCCAAACCTCACGAGGTGAAGCTTTCATAGAAATCTCTGATCCTGAGGAGCCAGCCTGAGGAGGCCGCCCTTTCTGGAGGTCTTGGTGTCGTCCGCCTCGCGAGGCTTGGCCCCTCGCGAGGGTCTTGAGTTGTTGATGCTGAAGGTGGGCCATACCAGGACGTCTATGGAGCCACGCTGTGGGCCGCAGGCAGGCAAGTCTGGGTACCCCGTTTCCCAGAACGCCGACACCATCCCTCAATGTGTGATGAACAATCACTTCAAAGTTCCTATCTAGTGAAGAACATAAGAAGAAATCGTTTGTAGGGTACGAACCACCTCGAAGCTATTCTTTCTGGTCGATATATCCTAGAGATCGTACTAAAATAACACCAAATAATTTCATATTCATAATACTCAATCCAACACAAAGAACCTCAAAGAGTTCCCCAAGATTTCTACCGAAGAAACAAAGACAAGAACACGGATCAACCCCTATGCGTAGATTACCCCAATGTCACCTTGGAAATCCGCGAGTTGAGTGCGAAAACATATATCAAGTGAATCAAAATAATACCCCATTGTCACCACGTGTATTCATATGCAAGAAATATATTAACAAAGCCCCCGATACATCAAGATCGTGCCATCAAGAACACGAGAGAGAGAGAGAGATAGATTAAACACATAGCTACGGGTACAAACCCTCAGCCCCAAGGGTGGACTACTCCCTCCTCATCATGGTGGTCGCTAGGATGGTGAAGATGGCCACCGGTGATGATCCCCCCTACGGCAGGGTGCTGAAATGGGGTCTAGATTGGTTTCTCGTGGCTACAGAGGCTTGCGGCGGCGGAACTTCTGATCTAGGGTTACCCCGAGGGTTTTTAGAATATTTGACAACTTATAGGGCGAAGAGGGGGTACGGGAGGCCACCGAGGTGGGCACAACCCACCTAGGCGCGCCTGGGCCCCCAGGCGCGCCCTGGTGGGTTGTGCCCCCCTCAGGGCACCCCTGGTGCTGCTCTGGCCCATTGGATGTCTTCTGGCCCATAAAAAATCCACAAAAATTTTCACGGTGTTTGGACTCCGTTTGATATTGATTTCCCATGGTGTAAAAAACAAGCAAAAAACAACAACTGGCACTGAGCACTGGGTCAATACGTTAGTCCCAAAAAATGACATAAAGTTGCTATAAAATGATTGTAAAACATCCAAGAATGATAATATAACAGCATGAATACTTCGTAAATTATAGATACGTTGCAGACATATTATGGACTGGCCTAGGGGCTGGGTACAGGGTCATCCCCGACATCGCTTGTCGGTTCAACACCTGAGACCGATCCCAGCTCCTTTGTCGTCTTGGCGTGCTTGGCCCGTTGGGCCAAAGTCTCCTCGTCCCTATCAAGGCCAACATCACGAGATCAGTAGAAACCCAAAGGAAAAAATGATTGGAATTAAGAAAAACAAATGATTGTCCTCACTCTGGGTCGTCAAGCATGGCATCCATCTCATATACCAGAGGCGGGGGTGATTCCCTGGCCCTCTTAAGTGGTGGAGGGGCCTGCTCGCTGATGGTGTCGGGCTTGATGGTGGCGTGGGGTCAACGCCCTTCACCACCCGCTGCCGGGAAGGCAGAGTCGGGGCCGGGGCAAGGCTGGCCGAGTGGTGACGCACAATGTCTTCCTTGCTGCTCTTGGTGGTCATCTTCTTCACCTTGGGCCCAGCCCGTGACGAAGATGGTACCACTGGCTCTCCACTCCCCCTCTTGCGGATTTGACGCTTCTGCTCTAGGGCTTGGAGGCCCACTTCGAGTCCTTCCCCCTCTTCGGGCGTTGTGGCCCCCTCTGCCCTAGCAGCCTCTTCCCCAGCAGCCTCGGTCCCGGTAGCCTTAGACCCGTCAGCCCCGGTCCAGGCATTCGCGACTCCTAGCGCCTCAAGCTCAGCGATCTCTTCATCAACACACTCATCCTATGAGGAGTTCCCTTCATCATCATCGCCATCTGCCGCGGCAGCCTCGAGCCTTCGGGCTTCCTCAAGCCTACTACGGATGTACTCCTGCTCCTCCTCAGTGGTGCCCTTGGTGAAATCCGTCTCCTTCCTGGTGGCTCCCGCCTCTAAGCTTGAGGCCCAATTCATCTCATCCTCCAAGCTGGTCAGCTGCCAGTCTGCTTTGACTCCATTGGCATTGTAGTCTGGCATCCAGTTGAGGGTTTGGTCCAATGCAGAGTTGATGTGCAATGGAACAATCCTTGCTAGCAAGTGAAAGGTGTCAGCCTTGTGGAAGAGTTGCTTGCACAGCTAGGCATGACTCACGGCTGTCAGATTATTGGCAACGACAAGATACATCCGCATCCAGTCCGCGGCATTCTTGTACTCCCAAGCGAAACGGTCCCATTGCTGCAGCGAGGCAATGCAACGTCGGAGGAAATCATCACCCACATGCTCAATGGTGAGCCCGACAGCATTGAGACGGGCAACCCTATTCAATGTTGTGCTGAGTCTCACGTCAGTTTCTCCCGGGTGTCTCGAGTCCTTGCTGCGCACCACGCACTTGGTCTGCGGCTGGCACAACGGAGGGGCTTCTGGGTCCTTGATCCAGCACCAATCCCCTCTCCACTCCTCCCACTTGACGTGTAGTTGCCTTCCAAGGTAATCCAAATCTTCTCTCTTCCCCCGTGGAATCCATGATATGTTTCTCGAAAGGGATTTATCCTCGATGTGGGGGATGTAGAAGTGGCAGAACAGATCCACATTGGGGGCGACTCTGGCAAAATTCTCGCAAAAATGGGTAAACACCGCCATGCACGTCATTGCATTGGGCATGAAATCCAACAAGCAAAATCCAAAAGTGTACATCATGGCGCTGAAGAAAGCAGAGAAAGGGGGAGAGAGCCCACAGTAAAAGTAGGCGCAGAAGAATGGATATGAGTCATTTGGAACCTTGGATCCGTCAGGGATGACGACTGGCTCTCCATGCCCTTTGGTTTTTCTCCCCCACATATAGGCATACCTCCAAATCAAGGTATTCCCGTCTAGGTCTGACGACGAGAACACCACATTCTCCTGTCGCCGCTGGACCAGAGCTTCCGCTTCCCTCCTTTTCTCCTCCGCCCTCGGGTCTTCTGGCTTGGCCACTTGCTTTCCCTCCATGGTGCTCTTCTTGCGCCCCATTTCCTATGGATGACAAGGAGGGGAAGATCTGGAGGTGGGGGAAGAGGGAGTGGCGGCGGCGACAGTTTTCATCGAGATGAAGAAGATGAAGCGAGAAGGGCGAAAGGCGTGAATGAGCAACGCTCCTTCGCGTCCGCTCCGTTTTATTGGGACCATGCGAGGGGCCTGGCTCTCCACTATCACTACAAAAAAAAACTACACTTCCGTCATGATACGTGTTTGTCATAGTAGGTCACGTTTTCCGTCATGCATGTACATCGATGACGATTTTATGACAGAATCAAGATGGTCATACTTGTGCTATCGTAGAAGTGTTCCATGACAATACCAAAATTATCATCACGGAAGTGTTCACTTCCATGACGATAAATGACGCGTCATGGAAGTGCTTTTGTCAAGGGTAACCGACACGTGGCATCCACCATAACGAGTCGCCATTAAGCTATCAGTTCCGATTTTGGATCCGATAACCCATTAACAGCAACGACCAATGGTGATTTTCCACGTGCAAAATTCTCATTGGCCGGAAGAAACACGTGTCAGCTCGTCATTAGGTCAGATAGGCACCTATGATATGTCGACACATGCGACAGCCCAACACTATCCCATTTAGCTTACAAAGGATGGCCCGTTTGACTTGGTCAAAAGCTAGCGGGACGGCCCATGAAAAGCCTGTTAACGGCCTGTTCGCATATAGCCCATTTAACGGCCCGGTAACTCATGGCCTGTTATGGCGTTCCCGAAATCGGCCCAATAGCGTCATGTGGGCCATCCAGTATAATACCACCCTATTTCATTTTTGGCCCGTGTATGGCTCACGACGTCTTTCGGCCCATACGAGGTCTTTCGTATCTTTGGGCCCTTTAGTGGGCCGCGGTGACTCTGGCCCATAATAAACAGTAAATTTCTTTATGCCTAGTAAGGGCCCATGATTTCACATGGGCTGTTTCGAGCCCGTGTTAGCTTTCGGCCTACTGACGGCCCATACATTCTTGGGCTCCTTTCCGACCCTCGATTACTTCCGGCCCATTATTGGCTTGTTCACTTAAATGGGCCAAATTCGACCCGTGGTTAGAATCGGCCCGTTTGTGAACTGTTAACCCGTTGCGCCGTTTCCAGGCCGTCCTGTATTCTGGCCCATTAATGACCCGTTATGCCTATGACAGAATTAAGCCTTTGCTGTCTTCCAGCCTGTTAACGGCCCGTTACCGTGCTGGCCCGATACCAATTACGCCCGTTTATGGCCCATGTCAGCCAATTTATCCAATGGCTCGAGGCCCACTGATTCTATGACCCATTGGGGGCCCATTTATCCGACGGCCCGTAGGAGGCCCATGGATCCTACGGCCCGTAGCAGGCTCAAGGTTACCACGGTCCGTATATGGCCCATGGTTGTTGCGGCCACTAGCAAACCAAGGAAAAAAGAAGAATATGGTAATAAATAGCCAGAAACTAATGCTAGGCTATTAAGGCGATTGCACAGATTACATCCACTGGGCATCAAAGTTCACCACCATTGCAAATATAGGGAATACCCTACACTATACAAAAATGGCTTGCTATTTTGTTCAGTCGATCAGTGCACGTTAAGAAGAAATTTTGTATCGCAACAAAACAAATTACAACCATAAAACAAAAGGAAGGTTGGCATAAAAGTTAACAGCCCGACAAATAAATGCACCACCAGAATTTCAGAAGCTCAGTTCATTTGACCTGACTGTTACGTTTTCATGCTGTATTGTTCGATGGAGCACCATAACCTTCGCCTTCATTCCTCCTAGGCTCCTGAACAACATAGCAAATGTCTGATAGTCTAGTTTCAAAATCATGCATATCTTGACGACATCAAACAATGGTTGTCCTTGTTTCACAAATGGTCTATGTTAGGGAATGGACTTGTGTCTAGAGCGCGGATATAACATTGTTTGGAGCTTGCATATCTTGATCATGACGCAGTTTGGACGAGATTGCCTTAACAACCAACCCAGTATTACGCAAGAACATGCTTTTGGCACTGTTAGTGGACAAGTACTGACCCACTGCAACAAGAGGTGACATTGCGGTTATAGTTGCCTCGTCACCTTCAGAAGGTAGCGGTTCCACCATTTGTTCCATAGCTTGCTGAAAAGTTGAGTTTTTACATTAGTAGTACCAAATAGAAGAATTAAGGAGGCATCAAAACCAAACAAAATAGCTTTGGTCTATATATAGAACTTATTCTGGTGAACCCGTGTAAAATATTAGTTGTATTTTACTGTAAAGTACATAATAAAACTAGGTTCCAAACATATGACCATGTACCATGGCTAATGTATTGTCTATTTATTCACATTGTATTGACATCTAAGGATAAAGAGACAAAGTTTGTAATACAGTAAGCATAGTATGACATCATTCATATCAGAAAACAACTGAGAACAGACAAACATGCAATTGTAACATAGTGTAGACAAGTCCATCATGGTACTAGATTATAGATCAAGATCAAAGGAACATCACCCCTCTCTTCTAAACTTTGTAAGGTGCAATGATACGCTAAGACAATTGTGTATAAAATTCAAAAGAGTAATAGACATTGGCTGCAAACCGTGCAGTTCAATGCACAAGTCAGAGTAAGTAGTAGTTAAAAGGCATGAGGATTAAGGACTTACAACAATGGCTTTGACTGGTGTAGTCATGCCCTTCGTGTTGCTGGTGTGGCAGTCCTTGAAGATTTCCACAACATTTGGTTTAGGTACTTTTTGGTCCTTGCGGGCTTTCCTCTGCATTTGGAACAAGTCAATATAGATTTGTGAATATGGCACAACGAAAAGAGTGAAACAATAGCTAAGAGCCTTGTAGTGTGCAATATAGCTACGAGATCCTGTCATCTGTTGGAATTTCACTTTCGTATGGTTGGCCTTGTTCTTTGAACATTTCACCTACAAGAAGATAGATTTGTGAGGCACATGCATAAATAGGATTTCAACATGTGATCTGATCACATATATATAACATACTTGATACTTTGGATCAGACCAGTGTTTAATGAGGCCTCTATTGTCTCCATCCGACATATTTTCCACTGAAGATGTTTGGGCAAGTTCATAGTTCGGCTTGCCTTCAAAGTGAGTTTTCCTCAAGTTATATCGATACTGTCACAGAGTAGACTTGAAAACATGGGTGCATGCTTGTCTGGTCGCATCATCTTGGCTATCCAACCTGAACATCATCTGTTGAAAATTATGGGAGTCTCATTACCAGCAACCTAGAAAGTATGGGACAGAGCACAACGATATTACTAATTTCCATACATAACCATACTTACAGATAAATGGTCGAGAAAGGTGTTGAACTTGGTTTTGTCTTTGTCATTCCTGTACTGGATCCATGTTGGGAGGATACGTGCATGACACCTAATGGCAACCGCTGCCTCTGATACTAACTTGGCTGACTCTGTAGGATCACGTGGCCTTTTTAAACCTACCTCAAAACAGATCTCCATTCTTCCTCCTCTAGATTTAATTAACCTATCGAGCATTATCCCTAATGTCTGTTTCCTCTTGCTCCTAGGTGCTAGTCCAACAACGAACATAGGAAGTGTTAGTGTACATCAAACTGTGAAACTGCATATAAAGAAGCATGCAATTGTAACTTGACTCCAGGAACTACCTTCTTGCTGTTGAAGCTCACAAGGTTCGTCTGATCTTGCCAACCCGTCTTGTGTCAAGAGTGCTTTGAAAGTAGTGTCAGGTGGCAAGGGATCTTGGGAACTTGCCGCTAGCTGAGTTGACAAACGAGTAACTCATGCAACTGTTGGTACTGTGGAAGGTGTTGCAACAACTACAGCTGTCATTGCTTGTTTGGTGACAACTATTAGTTTCTGTTTGGATTGTTTTGAAGTTGGTGTAGCAGGGGATACCGTGTTTGTACAATTTCTGGTGGACTTTGACCTTCTAATGCACCATCAGTACCAGCAGAATCTGCATAATTCTTCCGCTTTCGTTTCCGTGCGTCCTGAGCACTAACACCATCCCCTACCATTATGTGTTCCTTCCTATTTCTCTGTGCCATGTTAAGTCAAGCCGAAAGGAAAAAGGAATAAAAATTTAGTTCTTTAGAACAAATTGATGCATTATACAGACGAACTGAACTTTGATGTTAGACAACCACATGATAGGAGGATGTAATATGTACGAAAAACAGGACAACATGAGATAATGAGAACTATGATGTGTAAACTAAGAAGAAGTCATTTCAATAAATTAGAAGCAATGCAATGGAAGGTAGACACCATATGCAAGATGCTACAAATATCACTCTGCGAAGTTAACAATGTCTCGTCATAACTGGCATTTAAAAAAATGTGAAGCAGTACAAGAAATAAATCATATGCAAGATGCAAACAACATAACACTACCAAGTTAAAGGTCTCTCGTCATTAGTGCCATTGCATATTCACAGCTATGATGTGTAAACTAAGCAGAAGTCATTTCGACAAATTAGAAGCAATGAAAGCTAGAAACCATATGTAAGATGCAACGAATATAACTCTACCAAGTTAAAATTGTCTCGTCATTAGTGCCATTTCTACGAATTAGTAGTACAAGCTAGAAAATAATGCGAGATGTAAACTATATTAGACTCCCAAGTTAAACGTGTCTTGTGAAAGTGATTGTTGCAGGTTACACAACAGTAATACTTTGATGTAAGAACATGGTGTGATAGACAGATATTGTTTGTTCTAGAAACAGGAACACATGTCTTATTCACAAGTATAATGTGTAAAGTAAGCAGGTGAAATTCAACAAAAATTAGAAGCAATACAAGCTAGACATCATACATAACATGCAACCACATATAACAGTGCCATGTTGGAGGGAGCACCTGTGATGGTGGACTAGGGGGGCGTGCTCATCAGCAACACAACTACATTGAGTGTCTATGCATGTGTTGTCTTCCAAATCTTGTTGGGGGGATGGCGGAGTAGAATGTGTAGAGGCCCTCCGTTTCCGTTGTTTGGAAAGAGCACCTTTATCCACTGCCTTGCTAATTTCCTTCTGCTTTATTGATTTTGCATTGTCAAGTAAAACCGACAAGAAAAAGCAATAAAATTCAGTCTTCAGAACTCATCCATGCATGATACTGACAATCACTACCTTGATGTAAGGCAAACACATGATATGAGGATGGAATATGTACAAAAAACAGGATGACATGGCATATTCACAACTATTTGTGTAAACTAAGCAGAAGTAATTCAATCAAATTACAAGCAATACAAGCTAGACACCGTATGCAACATGCAAGAAAATATCACACTTCCAGGCTAGAGAAAGCACCTGGGATGCCGGTTTCGTCAGAAGACCGCCATCAGTCCCTGCCTTAACTTTTTCCTTCCTCTTCCTTAATTTTATTTCCTTGTCAAGTCAAACCCACCAGAAAAATGAATAAAAATTCACTTTTCATAACTCATTGATGCAGGATGCTTAAGAGCACTACTTTAATGTAAGTTGATCGCATGATAGGACGATTGAATGTGTAAGAAAAAATGACAGCATTGCATATTCACAGTTATGATTTGTAAACGAAGCAGAAGGCATTTCAACAAATTAGAAGCAATGAAAGCTAGACACCATATGAAAGATGCATCGAATATCACTCTACCAAGTTAAAACTGTCTCGTCATAAGTGCCATTTCAACAAATTAGAAGTAGTACAAGCTAGAAAATAATGCGAGATGTAACCTATATCACACTCCCAAATTAAACGTGTCTTATGATAAGTGATTGTTGCAGGTTACACAATAGTAGTACCTCGATGTAAGAACATGGTGTGATAGACAGATATTGTCTGTTCTAGAAACAAGAACACGTGTCTTATTCACAAGTATAATGTGTAAGGTAAGCAGATGGAATTCAACGAAATTAGAAGAAATACACGCTAGACATCATACATAACATGCAACCACATATAACAGTGCCAAGTTACAGGGAGCACCTCTAATGGTGGACTAGGGGAGACATGCTCATCATCAACACAACTATGTTGAGTGTCTATGCATGTGTTGTGTTGCAAATCTTCTTGGGGGATTGGCAGAGTAGAATCTGTAGAGGCCCTCTGTTTTAGTTGTTTGGAAGGAGCACCTTTATCCGCTGCCTTGCTAATTTCCTTCTGCTTTACTGATTTTGCATTGTCAAGTAAAACCTACAAGAAAAAAACAATAAAATTCACTCTTCAGAACTCATTCATGCATGACACTGACAATCACTACCTTGATGTAAGGCAAACACATGATACGAGGATGGAATATGTACGACAAACATGATGACATGGCATATTCACAACTATTTGTGTAAACTAAGCAGAAGTAACTTAATCAAATTACAAGCAATACAAGCTAGACACTGTAGGCAACATGCAAGACAATATCACACTGCCAAGCTAGAGAAAGCACCTGGAATGTCGGTTTTGCCGGAAGACTACCATCAGTCCCTGCCTTAATTTTTTCCTTCCTCTTACTTAATTTTATTGCCTTATCAAGTCAAACCCACAAGAAAATGAATAAAAATTTTCTTTTCAGAACTCATTGATGCAGGACGTTGACGGGCACTACTTTAATGTAAGGCGACCGCATGATAGGGCGATTGAATGTGTAAGAAAAAAGGACAACATTGCATATTCACAGCTATGATGTGTAAATTAAGCAGAAGGAATTTCAACGAATTAGAAGCAATGAAAGCTAGACACCATATGAAAGATGCAATGAATATCACTCTACCAAGTTAAAACTGGCTCTTCATAAGTGCCATTTCAACAACTTAGAACTAGTACAAGCTAGAAAAGAATGCGACATGTAACCTATGTCACACTCCCAAGTTAAACATGTCTTATGATAAGTGATTGTTGCAGGTTAAACAACAGTAGTACTTTGATGTAAGAACATGGTGTGATGGATAGATATTATATGTTCTAGAAACAGGAACATGTGTCTTATTCACAAGTATAATGTGTAAAGTAAGCAGATGGAATTCAACAAAATTAGAAGCAATACAAGCTAGACATCATACATAACATGCAACCACATATAACAGTGCCAAGTTAGAGGGAGCACCTGTGGTGGTGGAGTAGGGGAGACGTGCTCATCATCAACACAACTACGTTGAGTGTCTATGCATGTGTTGTGTTGCAAATCTTCTTAGGGGGATGGCGGAGTAGAATCTGTAGAGGACCTCCATTTCAGTTGTTTGGAAGGAGCACCTTTATCCACTGCCTTGCTAATTTCCTTCCGCTTTATTGATTTTTGCATTGTCAAGTAAAACCAACAAGAAAAAGCAATAAAATTCACTCTTCAGAACTCATTCATGCATGATACTGACAATCACTACTTTGATGTAAGGCAAACACATGATATGAGGATGGAATATGTACGAAAAACAGGACAACATGGCATATTCAAAACTATTTGTGTAAACTAAGCAGAAGACATTTCAACAAATTAGAAACAATGCAAGCTAGACACCACATGAAAGATGTAACCAACATGACTCTGCCAAGTTAAAAGCATCCCATCATAAATGGCATTTCAACAAATTAGAAGTAGTGCATGCTATAAATCATATGAAAGATGCAACCAATATCACTTTGCATATACTAAAGGTGTATCGTCATAATTGGTTGATGCAGGATACAAAAAAACAGTAGTTTTATGTAAGGACATGCTTAATAGACACTATATGCAACATGCAACGACATATCACGCTGCAAAGTAAGAGCAAGCACCTGCGATGGTGGTGTAGGGGAAATGCGGTCATCAACTATAGAGCTACCTTGACTATCTTCATCTAGCATTGTTGTTTCTTGAGAATCATGTGGGGAGGCTGACATTGCATTCTTTAAAAGAGGATCTTTTCTTACAGCAGTCCACGAGCCTGACTGTCTCATTAGAAGTGATGGATGAGAGATACACAAGAACATTAGTTTGATGTAAGAACATGGTTAGTAGACAGATGTAGTAGTATGTACCAAAAATAGGAAGGCATGTCATAGTCAAAGGTATAATGTGTAAGCTAAGGAGATGCAATTTAACCAAATTGGAAGCAATACAAGCTAGACACCCGGCTAGAGTGGTGAGCATGATCATCGAGGACCTGCGAGCCTGGTGGGAGGCAGGCTGATTCGCCACCATCGTGGCTTTTTAGTTGGCTTGCAGGTGATGCCTGTCTATGCTGGGCTTGTCTCTGGCTCAGCTAATGCCCCGACTAGCTATTTGGCTTCTGGTGCTCCCGGGATGGTGGTTCATGTATAAAATATCTTTCATTATCTTAATAAAGACTGACTTCGGCCTTTCTAATACAAGCTAGACACCATATGCAACATGCAACCACATATGACAACGCGAAGTTAAAGCATGCACCTAGGATGGTGGTTCATGGCGAGAGAGACAATCAACTCCAGAGCTATGTTTACCATTTCCATATCATACCTTAATGCTTGTGCTTAAGTGATGTTATTACTTATCTCTCATATATGATCATTCACTTTGTCTTGGTGATGAGTGCATATTTTACTTTCTATCATTTTGAGCACTCCACCAAGATGTATGTGACATGGAAGAGTAACCCATGATTCTAATCGATTGTGCATTTGCATTCAAAAGCAAATCTTAAATAATGCACAAATTTAGGGGGAGCTCTTGCTTATCACATACTTCTCAAAGAGACGATCTATTTCAATCCCATTATCATTTGTTGAAGCTTTGATCTATATGTTGTCATCAATTACCAAAAAGGGGAGAATGGAAGTGCAACTATCCCTGGGTGGTTTTGGTAATTCCTAACAATATATAGCTCATTGAACTAATGCTATTTCAAGATGATCATTTCAGAAAGTTCAATGATTGGCATGGCATGGACTAGGAATGTGGACCCCTCAAAATGCTAAGGACATATATTGGAAAAGGCTCAAGACTCTACATTTTCATTTTAGTGATCCAAGATCACATTGAGTCCATAGGAAAAGCCAATACTATTAAAAGGGGATGAGGTGTTGCTTAATGGCTTGCTTGCTCAAAATTCTTAGTGATATGCTCCAAGATCCCTCAACCACTTTCTCATATCCACATATGTCCCAAACCAAAAGTCAAACTCGGCCCCACCAATTTGATCTATCCGGCGCCACCGAGTTCATTTGACATAGCTATAGCCAGAAACCCTAATCAGTTCGGTCTCACCGATAGGGATCTCGGTCTCACTGAGATGGGATTGCAAACTCTCTATTTCCCTTCATAATGTTTCGGTCTAACCGAGATGAGCGATCGGTCCCACCGAGTTCGCAATGTAAACTCTCTGTTTCCTTTCTGTAACATTTTGGTCTCACCGAAATGTGCGATCGGTCCCACCGAGTTTGCCTGACCAACTCTCTATTTGCCTATTATAGAAATCGGTCTCACCGAGTTCATGTGATCGGTCTCATCGAGATTACGTTATGCCCTAACCCTAATGAAGTCGGCGAGGGAGTCCTCGACTAAGGGGTCCTCGGGCGTCCAACCTATTAGACATGGTCCGGACTGATGGGCTGTGAAGATACAAAGGCCGAAGACTCTACCCGTGTCCGGATGGGACTCTCCTTGGCGTGGAAGGCAGGCTTGGTGATCAAATACGAAGATTCCTTTCTCTATAACCGACCTTATGTAACCCTAGATCCCTCCGGTGTCTATATAAACCGGAGGGCTAGGTCCGTAGACATTTATCCTCATAATCATAGTCAGACAGGCTAGACTTTCAGGGTTTAGCCATTAAGATCTCATGGTAGATCAACTCTCGTAATACTCATATTCATCAAGATCAATCAAGCAGGAAGTAGGGTATTACCTCCATAGAGAGGGCCCGAACCTGGGTAAACATTGTGTCCCCCGTCTCCTGTTACCATCGACCTTAGACGCACCGTTCGGGACCCCCTACCCGAGATTCGCCGGTTTTGACACCAACATTGGTGCTTTCATTGAGAGTTCCAAAGTGCCGTTGTCAAAAGGTTTGATGGCTCCTTCAATCATCTACAATGACGCTGTCCAAGGAAAAGTCTTCCTCCCCGGACAGATCTTCGTGTTCGGTGGCTTCGCACTGCGGGCCAACTCGCTTGGCCATCCGGAGCAGGTCGAAAGCTACGCCCCTGGCCACCAGGTCAGATTTGGAAGCTTGAACTATGTCACAGATATCCGTGGAGACTTGATCTTCGACGGATTCGAGACCACGGAAGTTCCTCCCTGCCACCACGATGAACATGATGTAAATCTGTCATCTGTCCATACGCAGGAGATAGTACTTGTAGCTGCTCTAGCCCTAGATCTGGAGTAGATCGCACCATCCGAAGAGAGGAAGCTCAACCCCGCCGCGGAAGCCGCAGACTCAGCGGCGTTGGAGCCGCACACAGACTTAACTTCAAGTGACATCTATGTCACCGGAACCATGGACTCGTCTCCGGCTACAAGTTCCGAACCTTGTGCGTCCACATACGTCGAGCTTGATCGGTCATCGATCGTCGAATTCAGCTCCGTGGACATCTTCCCACACTCGCCATTGGGCGATGTGTTAAACTCGTTAAGAGCACTATCCTTCGCGGGGGGCCCACAGCCGAATTGTATCCGGTTCGAACCGGATGCTGATGACGGAGAATTTCACTTCCCACCCACCACCCACTTCGTAGACACTTTTGAAGACTTAACTGACATGCTTGATTACGGCTCCGACGACATCGACTGTATGGATGAGGATGCCGGAGAGGAAGAGGCTCAAAACCCACCGTTTACCGGACGCTGGACTGCCACTTCCTCGTATGATGTATACATGGTGGATGCACCAAAAGAGAATAGCGGCGATGACAAGGAAGATCTAGTTGAGGATAAACATCCCGAGATACAGTCAAAGCACCGGCGTCAGCGGCGCCGCTTTAAGTCACGCCGCAGCAAAGACAACAACACCGGCATAGGAGAAGATAACACTCCGGAAGGTGCTGAAGACAACAAAGACCCTGTTGATGGAACTGCCGAACAAGATGAATGGGAAGATGGGCAAGTTAGCCCTGGTAAATAGGCCACACACGAAGACTCGGAGGAGAGTAATTATCTTCCGCTCTCCGAGGATGAGGCAAGCCTCGTCACTGAGGATTTCATCGTGCCCGAGGAACCTCTTGAGCAGGAGCGCTTCAAGCGCCAGCTAATAGCCACTGGAAGGAGCCTAAAAAAGAAGAAGCAGCAGCTTCAAGCTAACCAAGATCCTCTCAACGATAAATGGACCAATGTCCTAGCAGCCGAAGAATACGGCCTCAAGCGCCCAGCCAAAAGCTATCCGAAGCACAAATTGCTACCTCAGTTCGACAATGAGGCGCAGGAGCACATACCACCATCGCGCAATGCGGCTGACTGACCACCACGTGGTCGGCATAAAACGACAACTCAAGCCGAACACTATGCCGCCCCGCCTCATCGCAAATACAGAGGTAAAACAGCTTGTGGTCATACATATGACCTTTGGCATGACCTGAACAATAGACTAGGACATACCAGATCGATCTACGGATCTCGAGGAGGTGCCTCGACACGTGACGACGGCTATCTATTCGGACGTGACAAACTTAGTCATGCACGGGCCGAAAGCCACGGACGGACTCCATCGGAGCTATGTCACGATGCGGCCCGATATAGAGGCGCCGCACACCCCCTTTGCTTCACTAATGAAGTCATGGAACATGAATTCCCAGAAGGGTTTAAACCCGTAAACATCGAAACATACGATGGAACAACTGACCCCGCGGTATGGATCGAAGACTTCATTCTCCATATTCATGTGGCCCGCGGCGACGACCTTCATGCCATTAAATACCCCCCCCCTAAAACTCAAAGGACTAGCTCGGCACTGGCTGAACAGCCTGCCCGAAAATTCCATCGGCAGCTGGGAGGACTTGGAAGAAGCCTTCCTTGACAACTTCCAAGGTACATATGTTCGACCACCGGACGCTGATGACTTTAGCCATATAGTTCAACAGCCCAGAGAGTCCACGAGGAAATTTTGGACTAGGTTCTTAACTAAAAAGAACCAGATTGTCGACTGTCCGGATGCCGAAGCCCTAGCGGTCTTTAAACACAGCATCCGTGACGAATGGCTTGCCCGCCACCTCGGCCAAGAAAAGCCGAAGTCCATGGCAGCCCTCACAGCACTCATGACCTGCTTTTGTTCGGGTGAGGATAGTTGGCTGCCCGTAGCAAAAACAATGCAAGCGACGCCGGTGCCCCTGAAGCCAAAAATAGCAACGACAAGTCCCGACGCAACAGATACAAGCGTCAAAACAACAATGACAACACCGATGATACGGTGGTCAATGCCGGATTTAGTGGCTCTAAGTCCAGTCAGTGGAAGAAGCCATTCAAAAAGAACAATTCGGGCTCATCTAGCTTGGACCGCATACTTGATCGTCTGATCGTCCGTGCTAGATTTGTGGCACCCCAGACAAACCACCCAATCATACCAAAAAGGATTATTGGGTTTTTAAACAGGCTGGCAAGTTAAATGCTGAAAGCAAGGAGAAGGGGTCGCAAAGGGAGGACGATGAGGAGGAGCCCCGGCCACCGAACACAGGGGGACAGAAGAAGTTTCCCGTTAGGTGAAAATGGTGAACATGATATATGCTACCCACATCCCCAAGACGGAGCGCAAGCTCGCGGTCAGGGACGTCTACGGGATAGAGCCAGTCGCCCCAAAATTTAATCCATGGTCGTCATGCCCGATCACTTTCGATTGCCAGGATCACTCGACCAGTATCCGTCACGGCGGTTCAGCCGCGCTGGTCCTGCACCAAATAATTTATGGGTTCCACCCGACACGAGTCCTGATGGACGGTGGCAACAGCCTCAACTTGCTCTATCATGATACAATGCACAAAATGGGCATTAATCCATCACGGATCAAGCCCAACAAGAATACCTTTAAAGGAGTCATACCAGGTGTAGAGGCCCGTTGTATGGGCTCAATCACACTAGAGGTTGTCTTCGGATCTCTGGACAACTTCCGAAGCGAGGAGTTAATCTTCGATAGCGTCCCCTTTCGCAGCGGCTATCACACACAGCTTGGACGAACCGCATTTGCTCAATTCAACGCGGTGCCACACTACGCTTATCTCAAGCTCAAGATGCCCGGACCACGTGGCATCATAACAGTTAATGGAAACACGAAACGCTCCCTCCGCACCGAGGAGCACACCGCTGCCTTAGCAGCAGAAGTACATAGCGGCCTTTTCAAATAGAACCTTAATTCGGCGGCCGAGCTCCCGGACACTGTCAAGAGAGTCCGGACTATTCTGTAGTAGGACAGCTTGGCTCGTCAAGAGCTCGACTAGCAATTCGAGCTCCGTCCCAGTCCCGACCAAGTGGCGGCAATTGTACCATGTGTACATAACTACACACTAAAAATACCATGGGCACGGATGGAGGCATAACCAGCTTGTGATCCACAATACGGCTCGACCGCCCCAAACACACATACTTTCACTGTTTCCTTTTTCTCCCTTCTTAGGTTTCTTTTTTCACAGGCCTTCCCTGACGGCTTGACCATCAATCCTTTTCGAAGGATAAATACACCAAGGCGATAGGAAGCATGGACGTGCTGGGGAAATTTTAGGTGGTTTCTTTAATGATCCCTCTACCTGTTTTCAAGACCCACACGCAGCTCTCCCTTGGTCAAGGCATATTAAATAGCCTTCCGCTTATTGCACCACTTGTATAAATGCGCCTTTATGCACCAATGAAATCATAAGGGAAATAGTTTGCAACCCAAATTTTACGACTTTTAGCTTACTACTCTTTCTTCTTTTTCTTTTTTTGATAACTTTATCAAATAGCACCCGTACACTCTGGTATGTTTCAATTTGCCAGGGGCTCCATAGCGCCCCACAACACGGCAACAAAGTCCGAACACTTTTTACAGTATAGTTCGGCACGCCGAATTTAGCACTATATGCATTGGCTCCGAATCATGTCTATGGCCAATAGTTGGGTTTCCCGGCTCCTGTGCTTACTACCTTACGTTCCGCTATATCGGCTAGGGTAGTAAAGGGAGAACTAATGCGATTGTGCCCCGGTTTACCCGGATGAGCACCTCAGTAGAGCAAGCCGAAAACTGACTATCATGATGCGGTGAGAGCCGGTCATCTCTTCGGAGGTCTCAAATCGTTAGAGATTTTTTCCGCATTACGCGCGGGATTGGTACTTGCCCAATCAGGTGTTTATAGCTTCCTAGTTCGGATACCAGGGGCTGCGCCTAAATTTTTATCGTCAAACTCCTATGGCTAAGTGAGGGTGTTCAAGCCGCATAGTCTGATTGACTGGTTCGCTGCGCTAAACACGTCCTTCAAGGACCAAATAATTGGATCAAGAGTGTTTAGATTATATCCCGAACACCCCCGTACTTCCTATGTGGGGGCAGAAGCCAACGACTGGCCAACTCTCAGATTTCACACAATACGGCCGCACAGGAGGTGAAATTTTTTAAACAAACCTTATATTACATAACAAAATTTGTTTTACCATACTAGGTAGAGACAACATGAAGATATTCATTCGAAAATAATGTCTTGCGCACATTGCGTTGCCACAATACGAGATCCCTCCAGGACATCGGCAAAATAAAGCTCGGGTGTGCGGTGCTCCTTGCCCTCTAGTGGTCCCTAAGTCGCAAGCTTGCCGACATCCATTATTACGTCTCCATCGTATCTACTTTTTGAAACACTTTTGCCCTTGTTTTGGACTCTAACTTGCATGATTTGAATGGAACTAACCCGGACTGACGTTGTTTTCAGCAGAATTGCTATGGTGTTATTTATGTACAGAAACAAAAGTTCTCGGAATGACTTGAAACTCCACGGAGCGTATTTTTGGAAATAATAAAAAATACTGGCAAAAGATGAAGACCAGGGGGCCCACACCCTAGCCACGAGGGTGGGGGGCACGCCTGCCCCCCTAGGTGTGCCCCCCTACCACGTGGGCCCCCTGGAGCTACTCCGACCTCAACTCCAACTCTATATATTTGTGTTCGGAGAGAAAAAAATCGAGGAGAAAGATTCATCGCGTTTTACAATACTGAGCCGCCGCCAAGCTCTAAACTCTCTCGGGAGGGCTGATCTGGAGTCCGTTCGGGGCTCCGGAGAGGGGGGGGTCCGTCGCCATCGTCACCATCAACCTTCCTCCATCACCAATTTCATGATGCTCACCGTCGTGCATGAGTAATTCCATCGTAGGCTTGCTGGACGGTGATGGGTTGGATGAGATTTATCATGTAATCGAGTTAGTTTTGTTAGGGTTTGATCCCTAGTATCCACTATGTTTTGAGATTGATGTTGCTATGACTTTGCTATGCTTAATGCTTGTCACTAGGGCCCGAGTGCCATGATTTCAGATCTGAACCTATTATGTTTTCATGAATATATGTGAGTTCTTGATCCTATCTTGCAAGTCTATAGTCACCTACTATGTGTTATGATCCGACAACCCCGAAGTGAAAATAATCGGGACCACTTCTGGTGATGACCGTAGTTTGAGGAGTTCATGTATTCACTATGTGTTAATGCTTTGGTCCAGTACTCTATTAAAAGGAGACCTTAATATCCCTTAGTTTCCACTAGGATCCCACTGCCACGGGAGGGTAGGACAAAAGATGTCACGCAAGTTCTTTTCCATAAGCATGTATGACTATATTCGGAATACATGCCTACATTACATTGATGAATTGGAGCTAGTTATTTGTCACCCTAGGTTATGACTGTTACATGATGAACCACATCCGGCATAATTCTCTATCAGCGATCCATTGCCTACGAGCTTTCCATATATTGTTCTTCGCTTATTTACTTTTCCATTCCGATTGTTACAATCACTACAAAATACGCAAAACATTACTTTTGCTATCGTTACCTTTTGCTACACTTACCACTACTATCATATTACTTTGCTACTAAACACTTTGCTGCAGATACTAAGTTTCCAGGTGTGGTTGAATTGACAACTCAACTGCTAATACTTGAGAATATTCTTTGGCTCCCCTTGTGTCGAATCAATAAATTTGGGTTGAATACTCTACCCTCGAAAACTGTTGCGATTCCCTATACTTGTGGGTTATCAAGACTATTTTTTGGCGCCGTTGCCGAGGAGCATAGCTCTATTCCTTGAGTCACTTGGGATTTATATGTGCTTATCATTATGAAGAACTTGAGAGATCCAAGAATCAAGATTTATCCCTCAACTACGAGGGGAGGTAAGGAACTGCCATCTAGCTCTGCACTTGATTCACCTTCTGTTTTGAGTAAGCTTGCGACACCTAAACCTGCTTCTGCTATTGATTCTGATATGTCGCATATTATTGATGATGCCACTTCTGCTATGCATGATACTTATGATGAAACTACTTCTATGCTTGATACAACTGTGCCACTTGGTGAATTTCTTGATGAACAACTTGCTAGGGCTAGAGAGAATGAAATTATTCAAACAGATAATACTGATGAAAGTGATTATGAAGGCTCTCTTAATAAATATGAATTACCTGTTGTGCCTGAGGGCTATGTTATTGATGAAGAAACTAAAAAGAGACTTTCTTGCTTGCAATGATAGAAGTGATCTTAAGAAATTATTAGCTAAGCTTAAACAAAAAACTCTGAACGCTAGAATGAAATATAATCCTGCTTATGCTACTTCACCTATCTTTGTTACTGATAAGGATTATGAATTCTATATTGATCATGATATAATTACTTTGCTTGAATCTGATCATTTTTATGGCTATGAATCTGAAACTATTGTGGCACATCTTACTAAATTAAATGATATAGCCACCTTGTTCACTAATGATGAGAGAACTCGCTACTTTTATATCCTTAAAATATTTCCATTATCATTAAAGGGTGATGCTAAGATATGGTTTAATTCTCTTGATCCTGGTTGTGTGCGTAGTCCCCAGGATATGATTTATTACTTATCTGCTAAACATTTCCCTGCTCATAAGAAAAAAGCTGCCTTAAGGGATATATATAATTTCGTGCAAATTGAAGAAGAGAGTCTCCCACAAGCTTGGGGGAGGCTTCTCCAATTACTTAATGCTTTGCCTGATCATCCTCTTAAGAAAAATTAAATACTTGATATCTTTTATAATGGACTAATCGATGCTTCTAGAGATTACCTGGATAGTTGTGCTGGTTCTGTTTTCAGGGAAAGAACACCAGATGAAGCTGAAATTTTATTGAATAATATGTTGACAAATGAAAATAATTGGACACTTCCTGAGCCAGCCCCTGATTCTATTCCTAAACCAACTCCGAAGAAAAGGGGTGTTCTATTTCTCAGTCCTGAAGATATGCAAGAGGCAAAGAAATCCATGAAAGAAAAGGGTATTAAAGCTGAAGATGTTAAGAATTTACCTCCAATTGAAGAAATACATGGTCTTAATTTACCGCCTATTGAAGAAATACATGGTCTTTATATCCCAAGACAGGTAGTAAAGGTAAATTCTCTCTATAGATATGATAAAGCTGAAATCCCATTTACTAAGTTTGCTAGCCCATGCTTAGATGAGTTTGATAAATTTATGGTTAAGCAAGAAGCCTTCAATGCTTATTTTGGTAGAGAATTAAAACGCACTGCTAATATGCTTGAACACTTGGGTGATTATATGGCTAATGTCAAAGGTGAACTTAAACTTATTAGTAAACATGCTTCTATGGTAACCACTCAAGTAGAACAAGTACTTAATGCTCAAAATGATTTGCTCAATGAATTGAATAGTAAGAATAAGGACTATGCTATTAGAGTGGCTACTAGAACTGGTAAAATGACTCGGGAACCTTTGTATCCTGAAGGCCACCCTAAGATAATTGAGCAAGATTCTCAGAGAAATAATATAGATGCACCTAGTCCTTCTAAAAGGAAGAAAAAGAAAAATGATAGGACTTTCCATCCTTCTAGTGAACCTGTTATTGATACACCTGAGAATCCAAATGATATTTCTATTTCTGATGCTGAAACATAATCTGGTAATGAACATGAAATTAGTGATAATGTAAATGATAATGTTCATGTTGATGCTCAACCTAGTAATGATAATGATATAGAAATTGAACCTGCTGTTGATCTTGATAACCCACAATCAAAGAATCAATGTTATGATAAGAAAGACTTTGTTGCTAGGAAACACGGTAAGTAAAGAGAGCCTTGGGTTCAAAAACCCATGCCTTTTCCTCCCAAACCATCCAAGAAAAAGGATGATGAGGATTTTGAGCGCTTTGCTGAAATGATTAGACCTATCGTTTTGCGTATGCGATTAAGTGATATGCTCAAAATGAATCCTTATGCTAAGTATATGAAAGAAATTGTTACTAATAAAATAAAGATACCGGAAGCTGAAATTTCCACCATGCTTGCTAATTATACTTTTGAAGGTGGAATACCTAAGAAACTAGGAGATCCCGGAGTACCAACTATACCATGCTCCATTAAAAGAAACTATGTTAAAACTGCTTTATGTGATCTTGGAGCCGGTGTTAGTGTTATGCCTCTCTCTTTATATCGTAGACTTGATTTGAATAAGTTGACACCTAATGAAATATCTTTGCAAATGGCTGATAAATCAACTGCTATACCTGTCGGTATTTGTGAGGATGTGCGTGTTGTGGTTGCAAACGTTACTATTTTAACAGACTTTGTTATTCTTGATATTCCCGAGGACGATAGTATGTCTATTATTCTTGGAAGACCCTTTTTGAATAATGCAGGGGCTGTTATTGATTGCACCAAAGGCAATGTCACTTTTCATGTTAATGGTAATGAGCATACGGTACACTTTCCGAGGAAACAACCTCAAGTCCACAGTATCAATTCTATTGGAAAAATTCCATCGATTATTTTTGTAGGTTTTGAATTTCCTCTTCCTACTATCAAGAAGAAATATGATATTCTTATTGTTGGGGATGTGCATATCCCCGTTGAGGTAACCTAGTGTTATTCAAAAATTCTCCGGTTCCATGTTATTCGGAATGAGTTTGTTAACAAAACTTGATCAACCTTCTTAATGGATTCCTATTGATGATCATGAGATGGATAAATTTAGAAAACACAACTCTCTGTACCCTCTTTCTACTTTCTGTTATTTATATTAAATAAAGCAAAAATAGTAATTTCTGTCTGTTTTCTGATTATCCGTGCAATATAAAAATACCCTGAAAATAAAAGTTCTCCAAATGCCCTAAAATTTAAATATGATTTTTTCTAGAATATTTGAGAATATTTGGCACTGAGAACACAGCAAGGGGGGCATCCACCTGGCCACGAGGGTGGAGGGCGCGCCCCCTGCCTCGTGGGCCCACGGTGGCCCTCCTCCACTTATTCCTGCACCCACACACTCCTTCTTCCTCCCACAAACACCATTATCCAGCTCAAGCACGAGTCCTAGCCCCATTTGCTGCGATTTTCGATCTCTTTGCTCAAGGCACCTCTCACAAAACTGCTTTGTGGGTTTGTTCCTTGGTATGTGACTCCTCCAATGGTCTAATTAGTTTTTGTTCTAGTGCTTTATTCATTGCATATTTTTGCTGCTTAGGTGACCCTGTTCTTGAGCTTGCATGTCAAATGTATATGGTTCCAAGTAGTTTTGATGCATGATATTGGCTCTAGGCACTTGTAGGAGTAGTTGCTATCAATTTTGTTGAGTTTGGTTCACTTTTATTTTGAAGTTACTAAACATTTCAGAAATTTTTCAAAGGAAGAAATATGTTTAGGAAAATGTACTAAGGTGGTTCTTCAAGGAAACAAGGACCCATGCTTGCAATGCCCGATCCTATTGATGATCCACCAAGGGACGCTCCAGTGCGGTCTTGTGAAAGGCCTTCAGAGGACTTCATGGATCGAGCAGGAATTAAGGAAGAATTTAACGCATATTTGCGTAATCCTGATCTTCTGAGCTTTGAGGCAGAAAAGTGCCATCAATACCACTATCTCACTAGTTCCTTTGTGAGGAGGTTTGAATTTTCATCTTCACGCAATTCTCAAACTGTCCTGTTTGATCTTTATGAAAAAATTCTTACACTATGGACTTAGAGGACTTTACCACTGCTTGCAAACTTCCACAATGGGGTAGTACTAATGAACCCCGCAAATCTGAGTTTAGAGATTTTCTTGCTAGTATAACTGTGGGAGAGTCCAGAGATATAACACAAGCTACCATAGGGAGCATTCATTTTTCTGCTCTACATTATTTTGCTCTCTTCATAGGTAGATGCATTAATGGTAAAGATGAAGCATGTCACATGTGTGTCCCTGACCTCTGTATTCTTAGGAGTGCTGTGTTAGGAGATACATCTTATAATTTGGGAGCCATTGTTGCACGTAGGTTGCATCTTAATAGATTTAATGGAGATTTCTTTGGTGGAATTTATGCAAACCGCATAGCTAATTTTCTTGGTATAACCATACGTGAGGATGATATTGAGTTGCCCCCTGCTTAGTTGGATTATGAGGCTATGGTTCGTCATCAGTTTGTTGAGAGGAACGATCAGTTCCTCCAGTACCGACTAATCTTTGACAGACGACGCACCTATCACATCGCTCTCCCTACTTCTACTTTCTTTGATTTTCAGGTAAAAGGGAGATATTTTATAACCAGAGAGGAGGCAGAAGAGTATAAGAGGAGGGCTGAGATAGCTCGCCTCCAAGCTGCAGCCCATGATGCAATGACTGCTGCAACTCAGTACGACCCCAACTACAACTTTGGATATCCGCCAGGCCATCCGTGGCATTAGACCAACTTAGGCCAAAAGCCTAAGCTTGGGGGAGTACGTAGTTCCCACCGACATTACATTTATGTTCACACACTCATTGCTAGATGTCGGTGCTCATACTTTTTCATTGTAATATCCATGCTAGTTTATTCTCCCTTTTATGCTTTCTTCTTGTGTGTTTGATAAACCTTAAGAAAAAACCAAAAAATTAGTTGTAGTTTTTAGCTAGTTTTAATTTCCATGCTTGTAATAGTAATTAAAAAGAAAACCCAAAAAGATTTCCTGTTCTTATTTTTGCTTGTTGGGAGCTTTCCCGTGTAAATAGTTTCTTTTCTTTTCTTTTCTTTTCTTTGGGGGTCGATAGGAGAAGACCTTAATTAAACTGTTAAAGTGGCTCTTATATGCTTCATTGTTGATATGACAAAAGAGCCCATATTGCCTTGTCTTTTCCTGTTTATTGAATGCTTGCAGATTCCAGCTTAGTCCAATGCTTGTGCACTGTTATTATTATTCACATCATTCGGTCGTGCAAGTGAAAGGCAATAATGATGATTATATGATGGACTGATTGAGATGAGAAAAGCCGGTATGAACTCGACCTCTCTTGTTTTTGTAAATATGATTAGTTCATTGTTCCTGATTCAGCCTATTATGAATAAACATGTTTGCAATGACAATTAGAGATCATACTTTCTTATGCCATGCTTAATTAGCTAGGAGCTTATAATGGTTTACGTTGTGTGCCAACATGCTATTAAAATGGTTGTGATGTGGTATGATAGGGTGGTATCCTCTTTTGAACGATTCGAGTGGCTTGACTTGGCACATGTTCACGCATGTAGCTGAAACAAAATCAACATAGCCTCTACGATATTTATGTTCATGGTGCATTATATACTACTCATGCTTGCATTTGGTGTTGATTAATTTTAATGCATGTTCATGACTGTTGTCGCTCTCTAGCTGGTCGCTTCCCAGTCTTTTTCTAGCCTTCACCTGTACCAAGCGGGAATACTGCTTGTGCATCCAATCCCATAAACCCTAAAGTTATTCCATATGAGTCCACCATACCTACCTATATACAGTATCTACCTGCCATTCCAAGTAAATTTGTATGTGCCAAACTCTAAAGCTTCAAATAAATATCCTATTTTGTTTGCTCGAATAGCTCATGTATCAACTAGGGCTATCCGTATCTTCCATGTTAGGCGGGTTATTCTCAAGAGGAGTGGACTCCGCTCCTCACTCATGAGAAAGTGGTTGGTCACCGGGATGCCCAATCCCATGCTTTATGCAAATAAAATCAAAATAATTGCAAACAAAACTACCCCAGGGAGTCTTGTTAGTTGGAGGCACTCGTTGTTTCAAGCAAGCCATGGATTGATGCTTGTTGGTGGAGGGGGAGTATAAACCTTACCATTCTGTTTGGGAACCGCCTATAATGTGTGTATCATGGAAGATATCGCCATCTCTTGGTTGTTATGTTGACAACGAAAGTATACCACTCAAAATATTATTCACCTCTATTTCAAAACCGAGCTCTGGCACCTCTACAAATCCCTTCTTCCCTCTGCGAAGGGCCTATCTATTTACTTTTATGTTGAGTCATCATCCTCTTATTAAAAAAGGCACCAGTTGGAGAACACCGCTGTCATTTGCATGCATTACTGTTAGTTTACATTGAGTATGACTTGACTGGATCTCTTTTACCATGAATTACAATCTCTAGTCAGTCCTTGATCTTTAAAGGTGCTCTGCATTTATGTTTTGCGGTCTCAGAAAGGGCTAGCGAGATAACATCTTGTTATATCATATTATGATTGTTTTGAGAAAGTGTTGTCATCCGAGATTTATTATTATTATTGCTCGCTAGTTGACTATGCCATTGATATGAGTAAACATGAGACCTAAGAGTTATTGTGAATATGGTTAGTTCATAATCTTTGCTGAAAACTTGAATGTTGACTTTACATATTAACAACAACAAGAGCAAACAAAGTTTGTAAAAGTTTTTCTTTATCACTTTCAGTTTGTCAACTGAATTGCTTGAGGACAAGCAATGGTTTAAGCTTGGGGGAGTTGATACGTCTCCATCGTATCTACTTTTCCAAACACTTTTGCCCTTGTTTTGGACTCTAACTTGCATGATTTGAATGGAACTAACCCGGACTGACGCTATTTTCAGCAGAATTGCCATGGTGTTATTTATGTGTAGAAATAAAAGTTCTCGAAATGACCTGAAACTCCACGGAGCGTATTTTTGGAAATAATAAAAAATACTAGCAAAAGATCAAGACTAGGGGGCCCACACCCTAGCCACGAGGGCGGGGGCGCGCCCCCTACCTCGTGGGCCCCCTGGAGCTCCTCCGACCTCAACTCCAACTCTATATATTCGTGTTCGGAGAGAAAAAAAAATCATGGAGAAAGATTCATCGTGTTTTACGAGACAGAACCACCGCCAAGCCCTAAACTCTCTCGGGAGGGCTGATCTGGAGTCCGTTCGGGGCTTTGGAGAGGGGAATCCGTCGCCATCATCATCATCAACCATCCTCCATCACCAATTTCATGATGGTCACCGCCCTGCGTGAGTAATTCCATCGCAGGCTTGTTGGACGGTGATGGGTTGGATGAGATTTATCATGTAATCAAGTTAGTTTTGTTAGGGTTTGATCCCTAGTATCCACTATGTTCTGACATTGATGTTGCTATGACTTTGCTATGCTTAATGCTTGTCACTAGGGCCCGAGTGCCATGATTTCAGATCTGAACCTATTATGTTTTCATGAATATACGCGAGTTCTTGATCCTATCTTGCAAGTCTATAGTCATCTACTATGTGTTATGATCCGACAACCCCGAAGTGACAATAATCGGGACCACTTCCGGTGATGACCGTAGTTTGAGGAGTTCATGTATTCACTATGTGTTAATTCTTTGGTCCGATACTCTATTAAAAGGAGGCCTTAATATCCCTTAGTTTCTGCTAGGACCCCGCTGCCACGGGAGGGTAGGACAATAGATGTCATGCAAGTTCTTTTCCATAAGCACGTATGACTATATTCGGAATACATGCCTACATTACATTGATGAATTGGAGCTAGTTCCGTGTCACCCTAGGTTATGACTGTTACATGATGAACCACATCCGGCATAATTCTCTATCACCGATCCATTGCCTATGAGCTTTCCATATATTGTTCTTCACTTATTTACTTTTCCGTTGCTATTGTTACAATCACTACAAAATACCCAAAACATTACTTTTAGTTGCTATTGTTACAATCACTACAAAATACCCAAAACATTACTTTTGCTATCGTTACCTTTTGCTACCGTTACCACTACTATCATATTACTTTGCTACTGAACACTTTGTTGCAGATACTAAGTTTCCAGGTGTGGTTGAATTGACAACTCAGCTGCTAATATGAGAATATTATTTGGCTCCCCTTGTGTCGAATGAATAAATTTGGGTTGAATACTCTACCCTTGAAAACTGTTGCGATCCCATATACTTATGGGTTATCATCCATCTTCGCCCACCACACTTTGACGTGGGCAAAGGCCATGCGTGCACCCTCAATGCAGGCCGATTGCTTGACGACGTCCGGCCGAGGACAGGCGTTCACAAGCCGCTTCACGAGCCCAAAGTAGCTGCCGTGCATAGCTTCGGTGGGCCACAGCCGGATTATTATATCCTTCATGGCCAGTTCGGCCACCCTATGCAGCTCGACCAGCTATTTTAGCTAATCGCTAAAGGGCACTGGATGTTCTGGCACAAGATATTGCGACCAGAACAGCATCTCTGTTGAGCTCCCCTCTTCGGCTTGGAAGAACTCCGCAGCATCGGACACACTGCGCGGCTGATCTGCAAATGCCCCTGGAGAACTCCGAATCCGGGTTAGTAAGAAATACTTCTTCTTCACATACTTGCTTTGCATATTAAACGCCTTACCCGCCGCGATCTTCTTGGCCTCCTAGATCTCCTGGAGGGCACCCTGGGCTTCAACCCGGGCCACTTCCACGCTTTGGCGAGCCTTAGCGAGTTCGGTCTCCCGAGCCAAAACATCGCACTCCAAGGCCTCGCACTTCTTCACAGCGTCTTGGAGCTCTTGCTGGACCTCGTTCATCCTGGCCTTAAGCTTCTTACGAGCGGCCTGCTCCTTGACAACCTTCCCCTCGGCTTTGGCCAGGGCCTTTTTAAGGGCCTCGACCTCGGTCGTCGCTCCTACACATATCATGACACTACGGTCAATATACATCATTTATTCTGTATTCTTTCTGAATATATATAGCGATTCATTACATACCTTGCTGGTCTTCCAGCTACTTCCTCGCTTGGCCGAGCTCCTCCTCGACCCGCTCCAGTCTCTGCTTTAGTCCGGAGACTTCAGCAGTATGTGAGGTCGCGGCCAGGAACGACGCCTACTTATTCATATAACACATATTTAGTTAGTCTCCTACATTCATCCTCTGTTCGGCTTTTCTTTATGAACACCGGACAGTGTCTCAGGGGCTACTGTCTATATGGGGGTTTTCTCTTTTGCGTCGCTTACCTCAAAACCTATCAGCAGGCTGCTGCAGGCCTTGGTTAGTCCGCTCTTGACGGACTGAACCCTCTCAATCACCGTACCCATAAGGATACGATGTTCATCCACAATGGAAGCGCCTCGTAGCGCTTCCAGCAGATTATCCGGTGCCTCTGGTTGGACAGAGGTCACCGGCGGAACAGGCACAACCCCTTCGTTCGAAGGAGGTTGCTCGCCGGATTCCGGAGCCGTATAGGTCTCCGGACTTGTATTCGGCTGGGGGCCGAATTGATCAAGGCCCCCATCCCCACTCGCCATGGGGGTCTGCTCCCCCATGTGTCTGGCAGCCGAGGCTTCGCCCTCTGGAGCCACCCGGGCGGCCTCCTGAACCTCTCCCTGGCCGGGGAAGGTCCTTTGGGACAACACCTCGTCGTCGCCCTTGGCCGTGGGAGAGTGAACGGACGGCGGTGACTCGCTGGCCATCGCCTTCGAATCCAACGAACCCCTTAATGAGGATCGCTGGTTGCTGTCGTGGGCCGGACTGCAACAACATCATTTAAACATATTAATATCATGAAGCAAGAGAGGCTGGATGTATGCACGTATGTGGGTTTTTAGTGCTTACGACGTGGCCATAGGCTTGTTTCGGGGGCATCGCTCTGGGCTGCTTTCGACGTCCCATGCGGTGTTATCAGCAGGGGGACCCTTCCCCCTCTTGGGCGCCTCCAGATTTGTGGAGGCCGCCCTCTTCTTCCTCCCCCCATCAGGGGGAGAGGTGCTTTCTTCCTTCTCCTCGTCATCGTCTTTAGCGACGGAGGAGATAGTATTGTCTTCGGATGACACGTCCGAAGCTCCCTTGCGGCGGAGGCCACTCCGGACCCCCTTGGCCTTCTTCTCCGGCGCCTTATAGGGCGCCGGCACCAGCTTCTTCGCCAGGAGCGGGATGACTGGTTCTTCGGGTAGCGGAGCTGAACAGTGAATCCGCTCCACCCTCTCCGTCCATACCTGAAAAAGCAATAATAACAAAGTTTAGATATCCTCCTTGAAACAAGCAAGTCGAGGATGCGCCTTGAGACGAGAAGGACTTACCGCATTGGCATGATGGGTAATATCATGCTCGCGGTCCGAGTCTATGGCGGGCGGCGTCTCATTGCCCTTAAAGAGCAACTTCCAGGCATCTTCGTGAGTGGTTCCGAAGAGCCTTTCCAAAGTTTTGTGCTTCTTTGGGTCGAATTCCCATAACGGCCAGCTTCGTCTCTGGCACGGGAGGATCCGGCGAACCAGCATCACCTAGATTACGTCGATGAGCTTGATGTTTTTATCCACCATGCTTTGAATGCGCGTTTGCAGCGCTATCAGCTCGTCCGACATAGGGTCAGTTCTTTTGAGCGGCTTAAAAAATAAGCTGCCCCTCCCCAGCTTAAAAAATAAGCTGCACCCAAAATTTGTTGAGGCTTCTGAATTAGTTATCTCATAACTAGTTTAGAAGCCACAATGTATAAGAGTGACAACTTATAGAATAAGCTGGGGAGGAGGTGGCTTATTTTTTAAGCCAGCAAAAGAACTAGCCCGAAGACCAATTCGGGCCTTTCTCTATCCAGGAGGTGAGCCGCATTGGGGCTCTGTGATGTAGAACCACAATTTTTTCCACTCCTTGACGGTCTCCACAAAAGTACCCTGGGGCCATGTGACATTGGGCATCTTGCTCACCATAGCGCATCCGCACTCCGCGTGCTTACCGTCCACCACCTTCGGCTTCACGTTGAAGATCTTGAGCCATAGTCTGAAGTGAGGTTGGATGCGGAGGAAAGCCTCACACCCGTAAATGTATGTCGAGATGTTGAGGAAGGAGTTCGGGGCTAGATCATGGAAATCTAGCCCGTAATAGAACATAAGCCCGCGGACGAAAGGGTGGAGAGGAAACCCTAACCCGTGGACGAAATGAGGGATGAACACCACCCTCTCGTTGGGCTTCGAGGTGGGGATGATTTGCCCCTTTGCTGGAAGCCGGTGGGCGATTTCTTTTGCTAGATACCCGGCCTCCCTAAGCTTCGTGATGTCCTTCTCCCTAATGGAGGAGGCAATCCACTTGCCTTGACCTCTGGATCCGGACATGGCTGAGTGCTTCCTTGAGAGGGAAAGAATGAGGACTTGGGCGCTGGAGCTCGAGAATGGAAGGACAGAAAAAGAGAGGAGGTGTGGGTGAAGAAAGGGAGTCCTTATCTCCTTATAAAGGCAGTGAATATTAAGCGCCTCCCCACTAGCCTTAAAACTCATCTGTCCCCAAGGGCTGTGTAAATGGCACGGTTATATTACCCACGCTCGTATTGATGAGAATCCCGCAATAAGGGGACACAATCTCTGCTTCGACAAGACATGCCTATTAGAACCCGTCTCAAAACGTGGAACTACAGACAGAAAACGGTTCGAAATGATGATCAAGCAGACGTGATGTCACATTATAAAAAGTTATTAGCGGATTGGACTTGTGCAATATTATATTCTCTGTGGTTGTGTGTGGTGCTTGTATTGCAGATCTGGACATGTTAATTACGTCCGAAGACTATCTTGGAGTATTCGGAAAGGGGAACCCACCTTGCAATGCCGAAGACAATCTGTGCGCCAGACACCTCGTAATTGAAGCCTGGTTCAGGGCTACTGAGGGAGTCCTAGACTAAGGGGTCCTTGGGCGTCCGACCTATTAGACATGGGCCAGACTGATGGGCTGTGAAGATACAAAGGCCGAAGACTCTACCCGTGTCCGGATGGGACTCTCCTTGGCGTGGAAGGCAGGCTTGGCAATCAAATATGAAGATTCCTTTCTCTGTAACCGACCTTATGTAACCCTAGATCCCTCCGGTGTCTATATAAACTGGAGGGCTAGGTCCGTAGACATATATCCTCATAATCATAGTCAGACAGGCTAGACTTTTAGGGTTTAGCCATTATGATCTCGTGGTAGATCAACTCTTGTAATACTCATATTCATCAAGATCAATCAAGCAGGAAGTAGGGTATTACCTCCATAGAGAGGGCCCGAACCTGGGTAAACATTGTGTCCCCCATCTCCTGTTACCATAGACCTTAGACACACCGTTCGGGACCCCCTACCCGAGATCCACCGGTTTTGACACCAACAGTCAGTCCCACCGAGTTGACATGTCGGTCCCACCGAAAAGCCTAACGTTCACATTTTGAATTGAATCGGTCTGGCCGAGTTTTAACTATTCGGTCTCACCGAGTTTGGTAAATTGTGTGTAACGGTTAGATTTTGTGTGGAGGCTATATATACCCCTCCACCCATCCTCTATTCATGGAGAGAGCAATCAGAATATGCCTACACTTATACCATACATTTTTTGAGAGAGAACCACATGCTCATGTGTTGAGACCAAGATATTCCAGTCCAACAACAAGAATCTTGATCTCTAGCCTTCCCCAAGTTGCTTTCCACTCAAATCATCTTTCCACCAAATGCAAATCTATGTGAGAGAGTTTAGTGTTGGGGAGAATATCATTTCAAGCACAAGAGCAAGGAGTTCATCATCAACACACCATCTATTACCTCTTGGAGATTGGTGTCTCATAGATTGGTTAGGTGTCACTTGGGAGCCTCCATCAAGATTGTGGAGTTGAACCAAGGAGTTTGTAAAGGCAAGGAGATCGCCTACTTCATGAAGATCTACCCAAGTGAGGCAAGTCCTTCGTGGGCGATGGCCATGGTGGGATAGACAAGGTTTCTTCATCGTGGACCCTTCGTGGGTGGAGCCCTCCGTGGACTCGCATAACTGTTACCCTTCGTGGGTTGAAGTCTCCATCAACGTGGATGTATGATAGCACCACCTATCAGAACCACGCCAAAAATCTTTGTGTCTACATCGCGTTTGCTCCCTCAAAACTCCTCCCCTTTTACCTTCATATGCAATGGTATACATTCCGCTGCTATACTCTTAGAATTGCATGTCTATGTTGATTTCTTGACTTGTGCTAAGTTGCTAAAATCTGCCAAGACTTAATTGGGAAAAGGCTATATTTTTATTTGGTCAAGTAGTCTAATCACCCCCTCTAGACATACTTTCGATCCTACAAGTGGTATCAGAGCCGTGGTCTCCATTTGCCTTGATTTCCATAGCTTTGGTGATCATAGCCTTGGTTTCACAACCTAGGAGAGTATGACATCTAGCAAGGGAAATTACCACCATAGAGGTCCTTACTTTGATGGTACTAATTTTGCTAGTTGGAAGCATAAGATTTTTTCGATAAAGGGCGCTTTTATTATCTCAAAATGTAGCATCAAAGTGATACAAAGCATTAAGAGTATCACCCGGCCTCTGCATAACTAGGATGTACATAGCCAAACACCAGTAGTCTGATAAACAAAAAGATAAAAGATCGACAATTGGGCAACAGTAGAGTCCATAGACCGACACTATGCCTATGTCGAAAGAGATGATGGACCGAGCCGGAGATTATGCTACCATCCGTGTTGGGTAAAAACCTCCGTAGCCACCTGCTCCAACAACATACACACTGCCTTGAATAGTGGTTGGTACTCCGCTCATTGTAGTGTACACCATGTACGAAGCAAGTGCGTACAATGGAAAATAACCTGCAAAGGAGAAACAATTTTGTCACTAAAAACAACATCAGTTCTACATAGCCATAGCGACCATACTAAGGCATACGCTCCCACCCTTATTAGCGTTTTGTACGTATTTGAAATACCGTCCAGCCAATGACCAAAAATATTGGCAACACTTGTGGGCGGATACAAATTTGACGCTATTTGGGTGGCTGGCCACGTAGAACACGCAAACTTACAGTGAAAAAAGAGGTGTTTAATTATCTCGTCATGAGTACAAAAACAACACTTCTTACTTCCCGACCAGTTGCGTCATGCGAGGTTGTCTTTTGTTAGCGCAACTCCCCTATGGAGATACCACATGAATATTTTGACTTTAAGTGGTACCTTCGCTTTCCAATTTTTTTGTTATTACTCACCGGTACCTCAGAATGCGTGAGTGCACGATACATAGAGTCTACTGTGAAAGACCCCGATGTAGTAAGGTTCTAGCGAAACACATCACAACCTTGTGTCAGGATAATCGAATCCAGATGGGACAATAGATCATTCCATGACATAAGTCGGGTGCCAATCAAATCCCGCCTGAACGAAATATTTGGTGGGGATGAGCTGAGCACTTGCGCCATAGTATTATTCTTATTGCGTGCAATGTTGTATAAGGCTGGGTATTGTTCTCGGAGGCTAGCATTGCCTAGCCATATGTCTTCCCAAAAACAAATCTCCGACCCGTCCTTTATCGCGAAAGACCCAAAGCGAAAGAGATGTTTCTTTGCCGCCATTAGGCCGGCCCAAAAGTGTGAGTCTCCAGGTTTCCAATATACCCGAGACACTGCCTTTTGGCCTATATACTTATTGTGTAGCATGGTTTGCCAAAGACCATCCTCAGTAAGAATTTTGAACAACCATTTATTAAGTAGGGCCTCATTCTTGACTTGCAGGTCATGAATACCGAGGCTGCCCTGGTCTTTCGGCCTACAAACCACACTCCATTTGGCTAGCCCCGCTGTTTGGGCTATTGTGTGTATTGGATTGCAAGGTGAATTCTTCGATGGGAGAGAACCAAATCGTGAAGCTATTGCGGAAGAATTAAGGATGCTACAATACAATGCTCAAGCTTGCGATATCCTCTTCAATGGATTGTGCCACGAAGAATTCACCAAAATCAGCCGTCTTGAGAATGCTAAGGAAATTTGGGATACTTTGATTTATATTTACGAAGGTACCAACTCCGTCAAGGAATCCAAATTGGACCTGCTTCAAAGTCAGCTTGACAAGTTCAAAATAAAGGATGGTGAAGGTGTCGTTGAAATGTACTCTAGGCTAGCTCTCATCACAAATGAGATTGCGGGCTTAGGAAGTGAAGAGATGACCGACAGATTCATCATCAAGAAGATCCTAAGAGCCTTGGATGGAAAATATGATACCATGTGCACATTGATCCAAATGATGCTCAATTACAAAGATCTCAAGCCAACAGAAGTCATTGGGAGAATTGTTGCTCATGAGATGTCACTCAAGGATAAAGAAGAGCTTCACAACAAGTCTAGTGGTGCCTACAAAGCCTCATGTGATGCTCCTACATCATCAAGTGAGAAACAAGCCTTCAATGAGGAATTGAGCCTAATGGTGAAGAACTTCAACAAGTTCTACAAGAGTAGAAGCCAAGAAAGAAGTTCAAGTCAAGGTCCTACAATGACAAAAGATCTTCTAGTCGCGAGCGTAATTGCTACAATTGTGGAAGACCCAGACACTACTCCAATGAGTGTACGCTCCCTACAATAGAAGAGAAGACTCACCTAAAACGAGAAGTAGGAGAGAAGAATCACCCCCCAAGAGAGAGAAGGAGTAGAGATGATCGTTATGAACGAATAACCTCTCATAGAAGCAAGGATTCGGAAAGAAAGGACAAGTCATCAAGGAGCTACACAAAACGAAGACATCAAGCTCACGTTGGTGAATGGGTATCCGGCTCCAACTCCGACCATCACTCCGAGAGAAGTTATCACTCCGACTCCGAATATACTCAAGATGAAGGCGTTGCCGGTCTAACACTTGTGTCGACCAACTCCTATGACGTATTTGACTCACCAAATGAAGGAATTGGAAGATGCTTCATGGCTAAAGGTCCAAAGGTATCACACCTTGAGTATGTCGATTTCAATAGTGATGAAGATGATTTGCTAGGTCATGATGATTTACTTGTTGACAACTCTAGTGATGAAAACTATGACAAACTTGCTATTAATCATGCTAATCAAGATAAAACAAATGACGATGATAAGAAGGAGATTGAGTGTCTAACTAAAGAACTAAACACTCTTAAGTTATCTCATGAAACTACCTTGGAAGATCATCAAGAGCTTTTAAAGACTCATGAGAAGCTATGCTTTGAAAAGCTCAACCTTGAGTAAGAGCATGGGTTCTTAAAGGCAATCAATGATGATCTTCACAAGAAAAGTTCTTCTTACATTGCCAAGCATTTACTCTTGTCTACTTACATGCCACAAGTAAAATCTAGCAACAAGAGCAAGAAAGATTCGTCTTCTAGTAGTAACAATAATCATGTTAAATCCAATATTGTTGCTTCTAGTAGTTCTGTTGATTCCACTAATGAATCTCTTAGCCAAGTTACACTTGATAAAGAAAATAGCTTATTGAAGGGAATTATAGAAAAAGGTGTTTACAAGAGCCTTGCCGGAAGTAAGCAA